>NC_016133.3:13872554-14501554 GCF_000005505.3 Brachypodium distachyon
AAGGTTGTTGTCGCACTCGCTGCTAAGACCAAACCAACCAACTACCGTCTTCTTCCCTCTTCCTTCGTCAGCCGTTCTGCTTTGCCTTCTCGCTCCATCCCTTCCCTGGTGCTGAATTTCCTTGGTTCCTTTGGCCACGAGCAGAGGAGGAGGAGGAGGAGGAGGAGCTCCCGGCGGCGGCAGGTACATGCCCACGGTGGCGGAGTCGTCGTCCTCCATGGGGGCCATCTACGAGCGCCGCCACCAACACCACCCGCTCCACGGCGCCTGGGCCGGGTACATGCCCTCGCCGCTCTCTGGGCCGCCAGGCGTCCACGAGGCCGCGGCCGCAGCGGTGCGCGCCATGGACTTGACCGACCCCAAGTTCGAGCCCCCTTCGCAGCCGCTGGAACAACAAGAACAAGAAGAAGAAGAAGACCACCATGCCCTCGCGCTCCCGCTGCCAGAGTCGCCGGACAGCTCCGACCACGACCCCGCCAGGCCCAGAGACAAGGTACGCGATTCATTCCAGTTCTTCCCTGCCACAGCCTGTACCTTGGCGAGCAACCAGCGATTAATTTGCTGCGAAATTCATTGCGTAACCAGCTGATTTTGATTGATTGATTCGATTCTCCTTCCGTGTGCTGCTGCTAGATCCGGAAGACCCGGAGGCTCGCGCAGAACAGAGAGGCCGCCCGCAAGAGTCGCCTGCGCAAGAAGGTACTCTACTGTGCCAATTCTTCTTCTTCTTGATCGATTCCCGGCCATGGTGAATTACTGGATTGATTGAGCCGACGATGGTGATGTGAGCAGGCCTACATCCAGAACCTGGAGACGAGCCGGATGAAGCTGGCGCGCATGGAGCAGGAGCTCGCCATGGCCAGGCAACAGCACGTCCTCTGCTTCGGCCGCGCCGGCACCAGCACCAGCAGCCCTGTTGGTCGTCTGCCACTGCCACCATCCTTCAATCCAGGTGATCGCACCATCTTCAGTTGGCAAATTCTGCGTCCGAGCATCTTGTGCAGGTCGGCAATGGCCGAATTGCGCCGAGGCGTTGGGATTCCTGATACGACGGTGTTGTTGCCGTGGCAGGCGTGGCGGCGTTCGAGATCGAGTACGCGCGGTGGGTGGAGGAGCAAGGGCGGCAGACGGCGGAGCTCCGGGCGGCGCTGCAGCTGCTGCAGCCGGACCCGACCCGGCTCCGGCTGCTCGCGGAGGCCGCGCTGGCGCACTACGACCGGCTGTTCGAGGCCAAGTCGGCGGCGGCGAGGCGCGACGTCTTCTTCGTCATGTCCGGCGCCTGGAGGTCCCCGGCCGAGCGCTTCTTCCTCTGGATCTCCGGCTTCCGCCCCTCCGACCTCCTCGCCGTCCTCTCCCCGCACCTCCAGACGGAGCTCCACGACGCCGACCATTCGCCGGCGCTGGCGCCGGCGCTGACGGAGGCGCAGGCGGAAGAGGTGGCGCGGCTGCGGCGGACGTCGAGGCAGGCCGAGGACGCGCTCTTCCACGGCCTCGTCACGCTCCGGCAGGCCCTCGCCGAGTCGCTCCTGGCGCCGGCAATGGCGGCCACGGCGGAGACTCAGCAGGAAGTAAGCTTCGATTCCGGCTACGGCGGCGGCGATGGCGGCGAGATGGGGGGCGCCATGGGGAGGCTGGAGGAGCTGGCGGGGTTCGTGGAGCAGGCGGACCACCTCCGGCAGCAGACGCTGCGGAACATGTACCGGATCCTCACGCCGACGCAGGCGGCGAGGGGGCTCCTCGCGCTCGGGGAGTACTTCCACCGCCTCCGATCGCTCAGCGAGCTCTGGGTCAAGCGGCCGCGCGAGCCGGCCTAGTTGTCATTAAGCTCTGCTCTGCTCCCGCAAACGGCTCGTACGTCGCCGTGGAGATGGAAGACGAAGTGGATTTCGGTTCAGCTCTGCATTCGTAGTATCAGAGGAAGGAAGGATCCGAGACACGTGTGAATATACACTGGGTTGGTTGCTTTGGGGTAATTATCAATCTAGCCTTGTTGTGATTACCTACAGTAGCGTTGTTGTGCTTGTAATTATCAATCTAGCCTTGGGGTAATTATGTTTGCTGCCATTTTGCACTCGAGCAAAACACTCTCGGTTTCTGGTACAAGTAGAAACTTTTTTTTCTTTCTGAGAGGTGGTTTCTCGCAGAAACTGATCAAGTTCTATTGGGCCTAGCGCTGCTGCGTGGGCGTGGGCGGTGTGTTACGTGGGCTGGGCCGCCATTCCTAGCGTAACGTCCCTTAAATCCCCAAATTCGGAGGAGCCGGAGCAGGAGGGTTTCGCCGCCGCGGCGCCGCCGCCTACCAGTAACACAGGACGATAGGGATCGCCGCCGAAACCATGAAACCCAAAATACCAAGCGCTACCTCCGGTCCGCTGGGAGTGGGGAGCGTCCAGCACCAGCAGCGAGGAGGCGCGAGCTCGGGCGTGATGGCGGCGGAGCACGAGGAGGAGGCGGCCGTGGTCCGTGCCGGGACGAAGAGGAAGAGGGAGAGAAAGGCGGCTGGGGCGTCGGACCGCTCGACCAAGTTCCGCGGCGTGCGGCGGACCCGGAGCGGCAAGTACGGGGCGCATGGCGTGGCTTGGCTCCTTCGACACCGCCGAGGAGGCCGCCAGAGCGTACGACGCGGCCGCCGTCAGGCTGCGCGGGCCGAAGGCCGTTACCAACTTCGAGCAACCCGTGGCCGTGGCTGCCATTGCTGATGCCGACGACGACAACGGAGAGATGCCTGGCGAAGAGACTGACGTCGTCGGCGATGAAGGGGAGGATGTCTGCTCTCAGCAGCTGACGATGCAGGCGCCGGTGACGGGGCAGGTGGGATCCAAAGTCATGGAGGCCTGGATGGAGTTCCACGGTGATCACCGGCGGCGGCAGCTGATTCCGGTGCGGCCTGACTCCTTGGGTACCGCGGAGGAGGCCGTCAAGCTGGATGATGGTGTGACGGCCGAAGCCGAGTTCAAGCAACCCGTGGCTACGGCTGCTAATGACGGCGACGGCCAGCAGCTCCATGCCCGGCCAGATAACACTCCCCTCCCCTCCGTAAGCTACGACAACTCCAGTGATGATCCGCTGCTGGCGCTCCTCACCGGCTTCTCAGAACAGCCGGCGCTCCTCAACGACTTCCTGGGACAGTCGGTGTTCCTGAACAACTTCCTGGAACAGCCGGCATTCCTCAACAACCTCTTGGAACAGCCGGCGTTCATCAACAACTTCCCGGAACAGCCTGCATCCGACCTTCTTTCTGAGGACTTCCTGAACGACATGGACTTCACCTGAGCTATTCAAGTGGAGCATGGCCAAGCACATGCTGTATAAATCGTGGCTTATACTTAACAACTGTGTTGGAGCCGGCTGACTGCTTCTGAAGCTTAACAAGTCTGGCTTAGCAAACAGGTGCCTGAGATCTTCTTATGTTTCAGTCACTGCTTTTGTTCTTTAGATTGTCATCGAACGGCTAATCTCCTTTTGACTTCTGGTGGTTACATTGAAACATGAACATAGCACCGTTACCAGATAGACCTGCTGAATAATTCATTCAGCTTTAGTGCTGGCTTTATCATGTAAGAACTTGAGGCAAAAGTGTGCTCCTGTATATGGCTCTCTCGCCAAATTATGTTTTGTAGCGTTATCATCTCTAGAAATGAGATTTAATATTGGGCCTACATATGGATCTCACTAAACTTTTCGTGTAATTATGAAATTCTAGAAAGGAAATTTAATATTGGGCTCACCAAATTGTTCGGGTTACTATTATCAACTCTAGAATCCAGGTAGGAGATTTGGGCATGCCCTTTTTGGTTTTGTTTCTTGGGACAACAAATTAGAACATAGCAAAATTGGGTATGCTATATATACATATTACTGGAGACAAGCAATTCAAGATGCAGAGGTCCAACTTTTGGCCTTGTAATGCCAAATAAGTACTCCCTCCGTCCCATATTAAGTGACTCAAATTTGTCCAAATATGGATGTATCTATGCCTAAAAAGCGTCTAGATACATGTAATAAAAAGTCACTTAATATGGTTAAGAGCCAGTATTATATTATAATTATTTTGAGCAGCTGAGATATATATTAGTGCTGCATGCATGGTTTGTGCTGTTGACTTGAGCTGTTCAAGTGGAGCATGGCCAAGTACATGCTGTATAAATCGATCTAGTTTTTTTGGATAAGAAAGTTGATGCACATCAAGAGAAAGTAATTAAAGAAGCCTAGATGAGAGTGGGTGGGCAAAAGGACTGAGAGTTCACTATTCATGTTTTAGTTATATTAGTTTTTTCTTTCTACATGCTCATGGTGTTCTTATATTATCTTAACCGGAGCGATATTATTATCATTTCGCATATAATCAATTTTGGGGGAGCCTCTCTATAAAGTGGGGAAGGCCTATAATATGTGGGGATATCCTCAGTTGATGCATGACTAGGTTTCCCTTTTTTATTGTTGATATGGCTTTTTTTTTGACGGGAATGGCAGGAGTTCTGCCTTTTCAGTTAGAGAAGATCACAGAGTACAGCAGTTACAGCACCCTGAACACCAAGGAGAGAAAAAAGGAAATACCGAAATCAGCCACCACGGTGCGACTGAACACTAAACAAAAACTGCAACATAATCAGCGATGATCAGCTGCAAAAGCATTGAAGGGTTGATCTCTTTTTGCTGAAAAATTCTTCTATTTCTTTCATTCCAAAGGTGCCAATATGGCTTTATTATGACCTGATGATGCATGTGTACAAGAATTACAACCAGAATTTGCTTTCCTGAGCTTGGAGCTTGCTGATTCTTCCAATGAAGCTCATGTGATATTTCATCAGTTCATTATGGATATGATGGGCAATTAACATTCTATATATGCAAGATTAATTGGAGAGCTTCCTTCACCAGCTACAAATATGTGGGCACAAGTATGAGCGCTTCATTCATCCGCCATGGCATTTGTAACAGGAACACGAGAAAAAAACTGCAAATCAAAGGGAAACAAACTCTGCAATGTCTCTTACAATATTAGGAGAAACTCCTATAAAATGAAATCCTACGAAATGTATTAAGTTTCTTGTCTCACATGATCATACCCCGTTCTTGGATGGAAACCTCGTTTAGCTCCCGAGATCCAGTGCTCCCTGTAATTCATTCTTAGACATCTCCGTAATCTGAAGAGTGAGATACACATTATTTCTTGGGACTCGCTACTTGCACTTCGTCGTCATCGCTTGGTGCTTCTTGTGTGTATATTTCATGACAACTATGATAGGCACCAAACTCTAAAGAAATTTTTGAGTTTTTCTTGTATTGAACAGAAAGTATTGTACTGCGGACTTATTCATGTCTTTACAATTTATTTAGGAATCAAAATGCCATGTCAAAAAGTACTCCCTTTTTCTCTCCTATTTGTGTCTTTTTAATTCCTATGTTCCGAATAAGCCTTTGATCGTTTGAAACTGTTCTACTTTTGAAAATATTGTAATTTCAATAGTAAATTTCTAAAAATAATAAACTAACTATCAGAATAGCTATCTCGGAAACTTATTACGTCAATAAATTCAATTAGAAAAGGACGTATTGGTTTAGAAAAGTTGCAAAAGGTGTACTCCGTACTTCTTTTAGGAGCAAAAAAAGAAATAAAATGAATTTTTTTTAGGGAAATAAATAAAATGAACTTCTACACAATTACAGAAGCGGAAGAGCACGGGCGCAATATGTTATGTGGGCCGGGCCGCCACTACTAGGCGACGTGCTGCTTCGCTTCGAAGTAAACCGCCGACGAGGAGGGTTTGCGCTGCCGCCGGCGAGAGAGATCGCCACCGAAACCATGGGGATGGGCCCCGCTCACGTGGTTTGCTAGTGATTCTCCCCTGCGAGTGTGAAGCAGAAGGCTCGAGCTCGGGCGTCATGGCGGTGGAGCACGGAGAGGCGTCTGTGGGGAAGAGGAAGGCGGCAGGGCCGTCGGACGCCCGGCGGGGGTTCCGCGGCGTGCACCGGGCTCCGAGCGGCAAGTACACGGCGCAGATATGGGACCGGCGCCGTGGAGCTCGGCTCTGGCTCGGCACCTTCGGCGCAGCCGAGGACGCCGCCAGAGCGTACGAGGGCCGTGACCAACTTCGAGCAACCAGCGGCTGCCGCCATTGCCAACGACCGCGACGCCACGCTGCTCCTGCGGTCCTGCCACTCCACAGGGTCGTCTTGCGAAGAGACCTTCGGCGGTGAAGAGCCCGACAGAGCATACGACGCGGCGGCCGTCCAGCTGCATCGGGCGGGGGCCAAAACCAACTTCAAGGTCAATCAACCCGTGGCCAGCTGCCGGCATTGCCAATGCCGAGGAGGCCCTGCTCCAGCACGTCTACTGTGGGGACAAGGACGCCATCGTGATGTCTGACAAAGAGACGGGCATTGTCTGCGATGAAGGGGAGCTCTGCTCCGAACACCTGGTGCAGCCGTGGATGATGGGGCAGGTGAACTCCAAAGTTCAGGCCAGAACAAGGGAGCCGGCGAGTCCAGAGTCCTCGATGGAGTTCCATGGTGATCGCCAGCATCTGCTGAATCCGCTGTGGCCCGATTGCTTTGGTACCGCTGAGGAGGCTGCCAGAGGCTACGGCACGAAGGCCATCAAGATGCACCGCGTGGCGGCACAAACCAACTTCAAGCAACCTCTGGCTACCGCTGCTAATGACAGTGGCACCCTCCTCCCCTCCATAAGCTATGATTACACCAGTGATGACCCGCTGCTGGCACTCCTCAACGACTTCCCAGAACAGCCAGCACTCAGCGATTTCCTGGAACAGCCAGTGGTTCTCAACGACTTCCTGGAACAGCCGGGGTTCAACCTTGTTTTGGACAACATCATCCCAGTGGTGCAGCTTGATGATCTCGGGATCAAGTTACCGCCGGCAGGGTGGTAGCTGGTTGAAGACTTCCTGAGCGACATGGACTTTACCTGACGTGGTGGCTTAACAATTGCAAACGTGGAAATGCTCTTGTGTTTGTTGGGGTTGGCTTGCTGCTTATGAATGTTAACAAGTGTGGCTTAACAAACAGGTGCCTGAAATTTTCTTATGCTTCAGTCACTATTTTTGTCCTTTGGATTATCACCAACGGCTGCAATCTATTTTTGACCTTTTGTGGCTAGAATGGAATGTGTTAACATATTTTTCATAAATAGTTCTTCCGCACTATTTAGGGAAAACGGTATGGCCAAGTCAATCATGTGTATGTGAGATCGTGCGGTGTCTAAAACGATAGAAAACAGAGTAAAGTTTGCATTTCAATTGCTTGCTATAACATTAACATGAAATTATGGAGTAGGCAATGAACTTGGATGAACTTAGAGCAAAGTTTGGTCGAAGCTTAGGAAATGCTACATGCATAGCTAGAGAACCAATTCTTGGTGGAGAACCAAACATAGCTTGGGTTAAGAGAGAAGTCTAATCTCATGCATGTTTGGTTGGTGGAAAATCACAATAGGCCGGCTTAGACTTTAGACATCACATGATACCATAAGTTAGTATTGACAGCTGAGATCGTTTTTAGAAATCATTTCCCTCCCAATGTCCATGTTATATTAAGATAGAGGGAGTTGGACTCTCAACTTCCAAGCCAGTATGTTCTAAATTCCTATCCACATCAAGTTAGTTATTAGTAATTGCCAAAAAAAAATTGGCATTTTGCCGGTGTCTTTTCTAAGTTGTAACGGCTAAAGACTTAGTCACATCCTGTGTCCAGAAAAGGGACGTCGGAATGAATTGAAAAGTACCATTATGCGGTATAATCTGGAAATGGAGGGAGTACTACTTAGTTCGGTTGAACGAGGTGTGTGGTCCAATGCGGCAGCAGCTACCTGCAGACAGGAAATATTTACAATTGTTTCAAACAAATATGTAGTTTCTTCCGATGACAAATATGCTCTCTGGACCAGTTAAGTACTTACATTCTACATTTGACCCGTTAAACTGAATTTGTGTTTTTGTCAGTTCAATGACTCCAACAACCATTAGATGCACTGCATTTGGGCCTTTGAGTTCATATTTGTATGCTGGAACTTGCTAAACTGCTTCCTAAAGGACAGAAAAGTACCTCAAGTAGCATTATTTTAGTGATGACCCAGTTTCCCTAGTGACGTACACTGTCTGCACACCACTTTGATATTTAATTTCCCACCGTCTTGTGCCTTCTGTTGTTGTGCTTGTGATGATGTTTTTTTTTGGGGGGATAAACTGTGATGTCGAATTAGCAGATACAAGGCATGTAAATCGGATTGAGTAATCCAATTTAATCTACCAATGTAAAGTTGGTACGGAAAATGTATATTCTCTAGTTTCTGCACTGAAACTATGCGTTTTCATTGCAAAAAGAAAAATGTCTTTTGAAATTATTTTGGTATCTTGATTTCCTTATGTCCTTGTGTAACTTAAACATAATTTGGGGGGAGGAAAAACTAGCTATATTTGACAAACCACATCGACATGCCTCTGTCCAAGTACTCTGAACAATTGAAATAGTGGAACTAAGTTCTCATTTCATATGTTTTTTCGGGTAAGTTTTTGGAAAGATTAGTTTGCAAAATGAACATTTAAGCCCCTTTCTAGTGGCATATATGGTAATTTTATAGACACATCATATATACTGTTTCCTGTTAAAAATCATCCAAAATTTCTGTGAATTTCCACTCACCTATCAGTCCCGTCATTTCCATCATGGGGTTTGTTGCTTGTATAGCCTTTATTGTTTTCTCTCTGTTTTAAAACAAATATGACAACCTGCAAAAAATATTGGACCCTATTCAAGTGAGCACTGTGAGGTCTCAACAAATGTCAAACAACTGCTAATCTCTATGCACTACTGTATGCTAGCTGTCTATCAATTTAATTATGCCAGGTCAAGTCAATGGTGTGTCTGTCTATTTAACTAACGGTACTGGTATTATTTAACCCCCTAAATTTTTCGTTGTAATCAATCGGACGTTGCACAATTCTCTGGTCACTTGAGGCCACGAAGTATAATTTTGCAGAAAGGCCCTCAAATTATTAGGTTTTGTCTAATCTCGCCTGTTTTAATTATTGCAACTAACTGAAAGATGATACCTGGTGGTTAAGGACCTAGGAGTGGCGGGAAGCAGGGGGGACATTAACAATCATTAGCTCCGAGCGAAGCCTGGGATTAACAATCATACATGATTATGTAATTGATTTGCGACATTCTCATGTTACAGAAGGTTTCAGCACCCATTGTGCCTATGTTCGCAACAAATCTGGTCATAACAGAGATGGAAGGAGACTCATCTTAGCGTCTTTGGGTTGTGAAGCACAGATATAGGAAAAATATATGATAATATAGAGATGCAGGTGTACTGCAAATGATTGAAAACATAGGAAAAACTACAGAAATGACTGTTTTGATAGATTGCAGGAAAATTGCTGGGATCTATTTCAATTCTTCATGGACAACAATAAAAGTAAGGCCATACTGGATGACCTTTTCCTGCGGCTATAGGATAGAATTGCCATTGCAGGAAAATTTTCTACACATGCCTCTTTGATTCGTAGGATTCCAAAAACTCGAGACTAGGAAGAAGGTATGACTGCAATGTCATGCCATCTCAAACCCTACATGGCTGAAATGATGTTTTTAACCTTTCATTTCAAACAAGTATACGAGTACCAACTATATGGGATACAGAGTCATTTTTAGTTTCGGTTCCAGAATTCAGTTTTAGTATTTTCTTGGCCAAGACAAGTTTAAAACCTTAAGTTAAGACAGTAGGCAGCCTTGCGTGGCAAGAGTTAGCTGACATGACATCTCAGGATTATTCAAACTAGTGTTAGGGCCAATTAGATAGATAGCTTGAGGACTCAAATCAACAAAACAGAAGGCAGGAGGTCCAATTGAACAGAACAGAATATCTTGCTGCTTATAGAGGAAAGAGTTGTCTCTCTGCCGTATTAGATGGGCCAGAGACCTTTTCTGAAACTACCAGAGAAGCCTTTAAGCAGCTTTCTCCTGCTACCACATCCTGAAATATCACATAGCAGAAAGCTTGCTGGTGAGGGGGCCAATGGAGACTGCTCTTGTGGGCGTTGCCACGGGGGTGATAAAGCCGGTCCTGTCCAAGCTCACAGACATGCTGGAGAAAGAGTGTGCCAGGCTCAAAAGTGTGAACCGTAACACCCAATTCTTAAGAGGTGAGATGCGCAGCATGAGTGCCACCCTCCAAATAATCGCAGATTCAGAGGAGCTTGACCGCGAAGTGATAATCTGGAGGGATGATGTCCGTGAGCTGTCCTTTGATATGGAGGATTGCATCGATGACATCATGGCTCGTGTTGACCAAACGCGTGAGAGCTCTACGGGCCTGGACAAGTTCTTTGAAAAGATGAATACGTGGACGAAGCTAAAGGGTCAGCATAAGATGGCAAACATGCTTGAAGAGCTCAAGGCCCGTGCAATTGAGGCAAGCGAGAAGCACAAGAGGTACAATTTTGCCCCGCCAACACATCATTCTGGCCAGTCGGCCATTGACCCCAGGCTGCAAGCGCTTTTCGTGGAGGTTGATAAACTTGTCGGCATGGATGGTCCCAAGGAGCATATCGTTAGGCAGTTAACAAGAGAGAGGGTGGTGGGTTCTTCTGGACAGCTTCAAGTGGTGTCAATTGTTGGTGCTGGAGGGCTTGGTAAGACTACTCTTGCAAACCAAGTCTATCATACCATTAAAAGCCAATTTCCACATGCAGCTTTTGTGTCAATATCTTGTAACCCTGATATAAAAAAGATTTTGAGAGACATTGCCAAAGGAGTGGGGATCAGTGAAAAAACACCGGACGATGATGTGGAGAATCTCATTCATAGACTCAGGGAGCACCTTCAAGATAAAAGGTACGAAAGCTTTAATAATGTATATGTGTGTCAGGGTCACCTTTTTGCACCTCTACTTTCAGCATTGAATACATCTTTGTAATCATGTGGCAGGTACTTTATTGTAATTGATGATTTATGGGACACGGAAGCATGGAAAATTATTAGGCTTGGATTGGTAAATAATGATCATGGGAGCAAAATTATCACTACAACACGTAACATTGCAGTTGCATCGTGTTGTTGTTCACAACAGGGTCATATTTATGAAATGAAACCCCTTAGTTTTGATGACTCCAAAAGGTTGTTTTTCACAAGAGCATTTGGTTCTGACGATTTATGCTATCCCCATCTGGCAGAAGTATCGAAACAGATATTGGAAAAATGTGCTGGTCTACCATTGGCTATTATTACCTTGTCTAGTTTGTTGGCTGATGAGCATGCAGAAGATAAATGGAACAGGGTGCTAGCTATTATTGGTTCTGCACTTGCAAAGGATCCTGGTGCTGATAAGATGACAAAGATATTATCTCTGAGCTACTTTGATCTTCCTCACCATCTGAGAACTTGTTTCTTGTACTTAAGTTTATACCCTGAAGATTATCAAATCAACAAGCAATCTCTGATAAATAAATGGATCGCCGAAGGATTCATTCATGAAATACAAGGTTGGAGCAAACATGAATTAGGGGAAACTTATTTTAATGATCTCATAAACAGAAGCTTGATCCAGCCGATTAATGTAAAGTATGGCCAAACGAAGGCATGTCGAGTTCACGACATCATTCTTGATTTCATCAAATGCAAGGCTGCTCAAGAGAATTTCGTGACTTCATTTGATGATGTAGAGCATAGGGACACTTCAGGTCACAGGCTGGTTCGCAGGCTTTCTGTTAATAGTCTCAAGAATGGAAAGGTTGCATTATTGATAAGCCCGATTCTCTCTCATGTCCGCTCACTTGCTGTTTTTGGGGATCTCGTGCAATATTCTTTGCGGTCTTTCCCAGCTCTCCGTATGTTGGACTTGGCAGAATGTAGTGAGTTAGAAAACCGCCATCTTACAAATATTGGTAAGCTGTTTCTTCTGAAGTACTTGCGTATAGGACAGTGTCAAATAACTGAGCTCCCAAAAGAAATAGGAGAACTGAGGTATTTAGAAACACTCGACATAAGTGGTACACGGATTTACAAACTTCCATCAACTTTTACAAATCTTAAACGGTTGGTCCGTCTGTATGCTCCTCGGTATTCTAGTTTTCCATATGGAGTAATTGGACAGATGCAGAACCTAGAAGAGCTAGAGGACTTGGGTGTGAACAAACCAATGGTATCTGGTGTCTTCTCTGAACTAGAGAAGTCTCTGCAAGAATTTGGTCAGCTAACCAAGTTGAGAACATTGGGAGTACATTTCCACTTCTATAGTTTACATCTACCCAAGTCGGGCACCCAAGGAGTTGAGGGCCTTGAAAGATATGTGGGAGCTCTGATAGCTTCATGCAAAGTTCATCATCTATATTTCAACTATGAATATGATGGTCTTTGGTACCCTCACCCATTGTCACTGGAACCATGGTGCTCCACTACTCCTTGTAGCCTCAGGAAGCTCCACATTACACACTGTTTCCTTGACAAGGTTCCAAAATGGATGAGTGAGCTTGGAAATCTGAGGGAATTAAACCTCTGTATCCTCATTATGAAGCCAAAAGATGTTGCGGTCCTTGGAGCGATGCCCACCTTGGTTTTTCTCGAGCTAGAGACTTTCTATGGCGCTAGCAGAAGGATCTTCTTCATCCATGGTGGTTTCAGAAGTTTGAAATACTTGAAGCTGATAATATCTCGTTGTGGGACGGCAGTTGAGTTTGGAGCACGATCGATGCCAAAGCTCGAGCACCTCAAGCTTTACTTAAAGGTGCATAAGAGGGAGTGCGTGAATGGTGCTTTTGATTTTGGCATCCAGCACCTCTCAGCCCTCACCAAGATTGACATCAGCATTTTTGGCAGGCACAATTTTCATGTAAAAAAACGTATTGAAACTGCCATCATGACACTTAACCGACGACCCACTCTCTCATTTGAGCATACATACAGAGGACGTTCACAGTGTGAACATTTTGAAGAGTTTGTGAACTCTGTAAGTTTCCTGATGATAAAAAATACTTGAGTTGATCCTCTCGGTTTAAGTTCTCCCATACTGTAAATTCTTGGTTGGCTAGCTGTTTATAACAAACAAACAAATTAATGATATAACTCCTTACTAGTTACTCTGTTTAAATTGGTTGAAGCAGTACGGTGCAATCTATGGAGTACCGACCGAGATGATTCGAAGCTTCCATGCTGAACAGGACAAAGTCTGAGGGGGATAGTAAGGTACTTCTCCTTTTAACTTGCAATGCAGTGTGGCTATGTGGGATTGCAGTGTGTCAGTCATCCAAGCTAATCTCCATTCCTCTTTGGTATATCAAACAGGACAAGGTCGATGAAGCGGCCGGGTGGATAGCTAGCAGCAGCAACAACAATTAGAACACCGATTATGCTTCTGTGCTGCCTGGGCGTGTTCAGAAACTGGAGGGAGTTGCTGCATGCCTACGAGACAAACTGTTACTCCCTCTGATCCATAAAAAGTGTCGTCCATTTTGTACTAAGTTAGTACAAATTTTGTACTAAGTGGACGACACTTTTTATTGATCTCAGGGAGTATTAGTCTACGTTAAAGTTGCTTTTGGTTTTATATGCTGCTCTCTACTCTGGTTGCTGTTAAAATTTGCTTAATTTCCCTGTAACTATGATCAACTAGCGTTATGCTGTACCGGACCTAGCCTTTGTGCTTGCAAACTCCTTGAGTTTGAGTTCAAGCAGTCGTCCTTGCAGCAGCTAGTTGCAAGCGAGTCTGCGGTTGTCATCTGCTTCTGTGTTGTTAGGGATGGGAACGGGCCAGGCGTACCCATTGGGTCACTGGGCTGACCCCGAAAAATCAGGGCGATTGGGTCGTGTGGGTCGGTGCCAGATAGAAATTGGAGCAGCGGAGGTAGTAATCAAATATACTTTTCCGTCCCATGCTTCAAAATTCTTACGGTTTTGCTATTTCTTAGGCGACTGAGAAATAACTATTTCTCAATCGATAATAACAATCTTTTGATTCAATCATTGAGATTCGTGTAAGATTATTGTAGGCCTGATGGATAAGAAAATCTTAATTGGATGGCTACAATTGTTGACTGAGAAATAACTATTTCTTAGGCGACTGAGAAATAGACACTCCTCTTAAGCTTTATATTTTACTTCCCGTCCCATATTAAGTGTCGAAATATTACGTGTATCTAGATGTTTTTTAGACTGAAATATCATTCATTAAGTTTGGGACTTGAGTGTCTCCTTGTTACAAATGTAGTACTACTCCCGACAGGGCACCATAATTAGACGGAGGGAGTAACGAAGACTAATGATAAACGAGTGAATCTCAAAATGTTCTTGCCAGAGTGCCATGTCGTCTCATCGACAAGTGCTCTGTCTAGACTGAAGCTTAGATCAAACTTTGCTCTGTTTCCTTGATCTGTTTTTGTCATTTAAAAATAAAATTCAGGTCAGAACAAGGGAGCCGGCGAGTCCGGAGTCCTTGATTGAGTTCCATGGGGATCGCCAGCATCAGCTGGTTCCGCTGTGGCTTGATTGCTTTGGTACGGCTGAGGAAGCTGCGAGGGGCTATAACAAGGAGGCCATCAAGCTGCACAGCGTGGCAGCACAAACCAACTTAAGCAACCTGTGGCCACCGCTGCTAATGACAGTGACGCCCTCCGTAAGCTAGGATTACACCAGTGATGACCCGCTGCTGGCACTCCTCAACGACTTCCCAGAACAGCCAGCACTCGCGATCTCCTGGAACAGCCAGTGGTTCTCAACGACTTCCTGGAACAGCCAGAGTTCAACCTTCTTTCGGACAACATCATCCCAGTGGTGCAGCTTGACGATCTCGGGATCAAGTTACCGCCGGCAGGGTGGCAGCTGGTTGAAGACTTCCTGAGCGACATGGACTTTACCTGACGTGGTGGCTTAACAATTGCAGATGTGGAAATGCTCTTGTCTTTGTTGGGGTTGGCTTGCTGCTTATGAATGTTAACAGGTGTGGCCTAACAAACAGGTGCCTGAAATTTTCTTATACTTCAGTCACTAATTTGGTCCTTTGGATGGCTGCTACCCTTTTTGACTTTTTGTGGGTAGAATGAAATATATTACTCCCTCCGATCCATATTAGTTGTCGAAATATTACATGTATCTAGACGCTTTTTAGACATAGATACATTCATATTTGGGCAAATTTGAGACAATTAATATGGATAGGAGGGAGTAGCATATTTCTCGTAAATAGTCCTTCCACATTATTTACGGAAAACAGAATGGTCAATCATGTATAGAACAGAGTAAAATTTGCAATTAGATTGCTTGCCACATTGCCATAACGTTAATATGAAATTGTGGAGTAGGCAATAAACTTGGATGAACTTAGAGCATAGTTTGATGGAAGCTTAGGAAATGTTAGTTGCATAGCTAGAGAACCACTTCTTGGTGGAGGAGAACCAAGCATAGCTTGGGTTAAGAGGGTAGTGTAATCTCATGTTCGGTTGGTGGAAAATCACAAGAGGTCGGTTTATACTTTACACATCACATGAGAGACCATAAGTTAGTATTGACAGCTGAGATCGTTTTTAGAAATCATTTCCCTCTCAATGTCCATACATCCCCATGTTATATTTGTATAGAGGGAGTTGTACTCTCAACTTCCAAGCCCAGTCTCTTCTGATGACAAATATGCTCTCTGGACCAGTTAAATACTTACACTTGTACAATTGACCGGTTAAACTGAATTTGTGTTTTGTCAGTGACGCCAACAACCATTAGATGCACTGCATTTGGGCCTGTGAGTTCATATTTGTATGCTGGAAGTTGCTACATTATTTCCTATAGGACAGAAAAGTACCTCAAATGGCATTTTTTAGCCATGACCCAGTTGCCTCACTACTTCATACACTGACACTCATAACTGAAACAAAATCTGCCTGCAAACAGTTACAGCAAGGGAAGAACAACCCAGCCGCGTTAGCATCCCAAAATGCAGCAACCAAAATAGAGAAGAAATGATGAATATGAAAATGACAGCAACTCTAAACACTACAGTAACAACCAAAGCGGGCAGAGAACCAAGCATAGCTTGGGTGGTCAACCAGCGAGGTATGCTGGCTTACAGTTTAACTTAAAAAAAGCGGGGGCACCTTGACAGCAAAAGATCTCAACAACATGGAAGACAACATCAAGCCAACTAACTATAGAGGAAGAAGACTGAACAGGAACTCTAGCAACATCAACAGAGCATTGATTCCAGTTGTCCTCGAAAAGAATTAGCCGGTCTGTCCTTCATCACAGCCCCCTAGTCAGCCATCTTGAGTAGTAACCAGCGGTGTGCATTTGTCATTGTACAACACTTTCTTGTTCTTCTTTGTCCTCTTCTTCTTTCTCTTCTTTACCATTGGCATCTTCCTCCCCTCTCCTTCCTTTTCGTCCATGTTGCCCTGTTCGAAATACCACACAGAAATTCTCAGACACCATAAGAAAAATAAAACAAGCTCAAACAATAATGGCGAGCTCAGTGTTATTTAACTAGCTAAATGACCGGTCAAGAATTTCTGCGGTGTAAAACGAAATACAATATGAGTCGCAAACCAAGAGGATGAACTGAAGTAACCAGTGCCAGCAATTCTGCAGGGGCCAGGGAGCTTACACTTTTTGTATAACCAAACGACCACACTCGCCAGTGGTTTCCTCGCATGTGCCAGTGGCTTGATCCTGCACCTCCTCCTCCATCCTCCACCTCATGGTCCGTCTCGAACTGTTTGAATTTCTTTTAAGTAATTATTACACGGCCGGACAAGAATTTGTGGGATGGAAGAAAGAAATACAGCAGTAGGGGCAAACTAGAAGGATGAACTTAAGTAACCAATGCTTGCGATTCTGGCAGAGAACTTACAATTTTTATGTAATGTTCACAGTCCACATTTCCGAATGCTACATTTCCATCTGGTATAAGGAGCGGGGAACTGTTGGGAAGTGTCTTGATGGCAGTTTCGATAAGGCTTCCCATATATTTGCCAAAGCAATTTTCCAAACCTGCCATCGGATTGTCGCTATTGCCAAAGTTGCAAAAAATGCAGACATCAACCTTGAGGAGGGCAGAGAGGTGATGGATACCAAAACTTGAAGAACCATTCAGGCACTCCATCTCATGCACACGGAACTCAAGATGGAGGTGCTCGAGCCTTGGCATTGATCCTTCTTCAAAATCCAGCGAGGTCCCACAGTAAAGGAGTTCCAGGTAGAAATATTTCGAACGACTGAAACCACAAATGAGAATCCTTCCATCGGTGCCATAGAAAGTCTTTAGTTTCAGGAAAAGCAAAGTCAGTATTGCTCCAAGGATCCTAACATCTTCCGGTGCCACAGTGACAATATAGAGTTCTAATTCCCTAAGATTTTGGAGCGATCTCATCCAATCTGGAACCTTGTCAATATAACAGTATGTGATGTGTAGCTCCTGGAGGCTACAAGGAGTAGTCAGGCGCCACGACTCCAGTGACAGTGGAAAATAAGTTGTCTCACTAAGATATCTGCACTTGCGGATCTCTAGGCGACGAATACTGCATGAAGATATTAATGTTCCCAGGTAACTGTGAAGACCCTCAATTTGGGCTTTTCCTTCCCACAATTCAAATCTACCCAGTAGTACCTGCAACCTCCACAGCTTGTTTAGCTGGCTCAATTCTTGTAATGGCTTCCCTTGTTCATAGAAGTAGATGCCAAATGTCCCTAAATATTCCAAGCTTTGCATCTTACCAATCATTCCATCCGGAAATCTAGTGTGGCTAGGAACATATAGACTGGCCAATCGTTGAAGGCTTGTAATAGCTGACGGCAGTTCTAGAATTCTGGTATCTGTTATGTCCAGTGTTTCTAAATACTGCAGTTCTCCAATTTCCTTTGGGAGGAGCTCAACATTTGCAAGGCGCAAGTACTTGAGAAGAAACAGCTTTCCAATTTTTGCAATATGATTATCTTCTAGCCACCAGCATTTTCCTAGGTCCAATACCCGTAGAGCTGGGAAACTCACCAAAGAAACTCGAGCATAGTGCGCATATACTGTGAGTGACCGAACCTGAGAGAGAATCAGGCTTGTCGATATGGTAGCATGTTCTTCATTGCTGTTCTCAACAATAAGCCTGCGAACTCTGTAATCTGAACTGTGCCCATGTTCCACATCATTAAATGAAGTGACAAAATTCTCTTCGGCAGCCTTGCATGTGATGAAATCAAGAATGATGTCGTGAACTCGGCATGAGTCCACCTGACCATACTTTGCATCGATCGGTTGGATCAAGCTTCTACTGATGAGCTCATTAAAATAGTCCTCGCCTGCTTCATATCGACTTTGCCCTTGTTTTTCATGAATGAACCCTTCGGCGGTCCATCTACTTATCAAATGTTGTTTGCAGATAGTATGATCTTCTGGAAATATAGTCAAGTACAACAAACAAGTCCTCAGATGGTGAGGAAGATCAAAGTAGCTGAGAGATAATATCTTTGTCATCTTATCAGCAGCAGGATCCTTTGCAAGTGCAGAACCAATAGCAGCTAGCACCCTTCTCCATTCATCTTCTGCCTGCTGATCGGCCAACAAACTAGACACGGTAACAATAGCCAATGGTAGGCCGGAACATTTTCTTAATATCTCATCAGAGACTTTTTTCAGATGAGGATAACATAAATCCTCAGAATCAAATGCTCTTTTAAAAAACAACCTTTTGGAATCGGCAAAACCAAGGGGTTCCATTTCATAAACATGGCCACCTTGTGAAGAACAACATGATGCAACTTTACTATTGCGTGTTGTAGTCATAATTCTGCTCCCACTGTTATTATTCCATAATGCAAGCTTAATAGTTTCCCATTCTTCTGTGCTCCACATCATCAATTACAACAAAGTACCTGGGACATGATTTTAACAAAGATGTACTTAATACTCAAAACCTGTAAAGTTAACTACAAATCGCATAAAGCATTAACATTAATTAACTGTGGGTTCCTATTACTGAAATCTTACAGAAACTGTCAGCAGTTTTCGACACAAAAAAGTACTCTTGTTGCTTCATACTTAATTTTTTTAGACCATACATGATTATTTCTTAACTCATGCTTGTTATAATCCTGGTACTTATCCAATATCCTAGAGCCGTTCCTACCAGTCAAATCTAGTGCTCCCTCTGATTGGTATTACTTGTCTCAAATTTGCCCAAATACGGATGTATCTATGTGTAAAAAGCGTCTAGATACATGTAATATTTCGACAAGTAATTCCGGTCGGAGGGAGTACCTAAATCAAGTAGCACTTGAATATTGATGGGCATCATAATTGAAATATCCATGTTTGGTGCATTGCAAAAGACGCACTTCTATGCATAAGCTTGGGTAAGGCCAAATGCCAGGACGTGTTTAGTTACCACTGCAACTCTTGCGTATTCAAAAAATGCCATTGCAATTCTAAACTGTAAAAAACCAAGCAACAATCACATACATTATTGTAGGTGATCATACTTACCTTTTGTTTTGCAGGTGTTGTCTGAGTTTATCAACCAGTTGTTGCACATCATCATCAGGTGCATTGTCGGTGACGCCCACTCCTCGAGCAATGTCTTTTAGAATCTTCCTCATGTTAGGCTTTCGAGAAACCGACACAAAAGCTGCACATGAAAATTGTCTTGCAATGGCATGATAGACTTGGTTTGCAAGAGTAGTCTTACCAAGACCTCCCCAACCAACAATAGACAACACTTGAAGCTGTGTGGAAAAACCCTCCATATGAAACCATTTGATGATATCATCCTTAGGACCATCAATGCCGACAAGTTTATCAACCTCCACGTAAAGCGCCGGTAGCCTGGGGTCAACAGCATAAGTTCTTAAGTCAGGTCTTGGCCGGACAATATTATACCTCTTGTGCCTCTCACTTGTCTCAGTTGCACGGGCCTTGAGTTTTTCGATCTTGTTAGCAATCTGATGGCGAGGTTTCAGCTTCTTCTACATGTCAAATAACTTCTTGAGGGCCGTAGATCCATCAGGATCATACCCGACACGAGCCACGAAGTCATCAAGGCAATCCTCCATGTCATAGGAAAGCTCACGGACTTCATCCCGCCAAATTCTCATCTCTGGCTCGAGTTGCTCTTCATCCGCGAGCGCCTCTAGCGCTGCCTTCATGCTGCGCATCTCATCTCCTATGAACCTAGCGTCACGGCGAATGCCTTTGAGCTTGGCATGCTCTTCCTGCAGCAGCTTGAAGAGCTTGGACAGGAGGGGCTTCAACACCCCCGTAGAAACAGTGACAATAGCAGCCTCCATCGCTCTATCACCGATGAGCTTGCTGCTATGTGAGAGTTCACAAGTGATGTGGTGGTTACTTCAATGTTTGTGTTTTCCTCCAGTAGAGGCCTCTGGTCCATCTAATAAGGCACAAACAACACGCTTTTCTACCTTTTTCATTGAGGAGCAACTGCATGGAAAGCCCCTGCCTAAACTATTCCCTTTTGGTCAGTCGGGTGGCTGATAGATGATTTTGTTGATTATGACATTGACTCGACGACTCAACATAGGAATAACTTACTTTTAAGCTTAACTAAATAAATAAACAGTGCGTGTAGTTGGTGCACATAACAATTATATATCTGTCTACAATCTGTGGCGACCCTACAATTTACTAGTACAAAAGTCAAGCATTTGTTCCCAGAGAAAAAGCTCTGAATGGGATATACATGCACAGTTGATTCCAGTCGGGGAATGCCAATCCAAATTGGCATAGTTTTATTCGGTTTAGGAAGCAGTGGAGCACCTTCCAGCCTAAAAGCATCTCTTCCAGCCGAATCTACAAAAACGCGTCGGCCGGAGTGAGAAATTCATTTTAATCAGCCCAGGATAAATGCTGCAAGTACTGAAGAACCTGTAGTGCTGTTTCGTATTATCGGTATGCAGTACTAAAACCAAATTAATTTTCGCCGCAAAAAGAGCAATTTGTTTGAAATTTGCATACTTTCCCCCGTTCTGCAGGTAGCTTTTGCGTTCGCGAGAACTATACGCAAAGTGAAGAGCAGAAATCACCCGCTAACCTCTCAACGGAGCAGGGATAGCTCGATCGCCGGAGGGGCCGCTCGAGGAAGAGGGCGCGGGTGGGGGTCGCCGGGGTGAATGCGACCGCCACGTGCTCTGGCGAAGAAGCGAATGGGGATGGGCAGCGCGGCGGATGGGAGAGGGAGAGCCGGCGGCGAAGCCATGGTGGCGCAGCGGGGCGGGGGGCGGCTCCGGGGAGGAGAGGCCCATTATTTCAGAACGTGTTTGGTTTTGTGTTTTTTTCAACGAAAAAGAAAATATAATACTCCACCTCTGTCCTATACCTGCGCATGGGTGGCCCGGCCCGGCCGGCCCGGTGGCCTGAAAGCTCAAAATGACTAAAAACAGGTATTTATTTAGGAAAAATAGAAATAAAAAATCATTTATTTATTTAAAAATAATTATTTTAATGCTTAAATGGCCTATTTTCGGGCCGGGCCGGGCCGGGCTTCAGGTTTGACCGTCGGGCTTTTATGAAGCCCGGCCCGGGGTTTGCCCAGGTATACTCCATCCCATATTAAATGACTTAAATTTGGTCAAATATGAAGTATCTATACCAAAAAACATCTAAATACATGTAATATTTTGTCACTTAATATGAAACGAAGAGAATAGTATTAAAAGGTGTTTGGTTTTGTTTCTTTAGAAAAAAATCAAAGGACCAAAAGAAATATATTAAAAGGATCAAAAGGTAACCAACACGCCCTATGGTGTTGACACCGCCGAATGATTCTCAGGACACGCACTATTATGTCCCCGGTTAATATGAGTGAATGCAACTGCCACGTGATCCGGCGAAGAAGCCGAATGGGGATGGGCAGCGCGGCGGATGGGAGAGGGAGAGCCGGCGGCGAAGCCATGGTGGCGCAGCGGGGTGGGGGCGGCTCCGGGGGAGGAGAGGCCCATTATTTCAGAACGTGTTTGGTTTTGTGTTTTTTTCAAGGAAAAAGAAAATATACTACTCCACCACTGTCCCATTTAAATGACTTAAATTTGATCAAATATGGATGTATCTGTACCCAAAAAGCATCTAAATATATGTAATATTTCGTCACTTAATACGAAACGAAGAGAATAGTATTAAAAGGTGTTTGGTTTGGTTTTTTTTAGAAAAAAATCAAAGGCCAAAAGAAATATATTAAAAGGATCAAAAGGTAACCAACACGACATGTGGTGTTGACATCGCCGAATGATTCTTAGGACACGCACTATTATGTCCCCAGCTAATATGAGTAATTCTTTCACTCCCTTTCGTCTAAACGATTACGACAAAAATTAACGCTAAAAGGATACTTAGAAGAATCAGAATTCGAAGAATTTAGCATGCACATCATCTCTGTGTAGTCCATCTCCAGGAAGAATCAAGAGGGAGAAGGCTGCCGGGAGGCATGTCGAAACTCAACACAGAGCTCTCTTTCTCTGATGATTCATTGGACAGAGGTACTGGGGACATTAACCGCGACGAGCGACGCTAAAGTGTTGCAGTCGCAAGTCATCCGCCTGCACTCATTTCAGATGTGGACTGTGAAAATGGTTGAGGCCCTGGCACTGCTCCATGGCCTAAAACTATCACATCGATGACGGTGGCGATTTATGACGAGTGCTTCTCATCTTTAGACATTGTCCACGGGAAGCTAGCCACAAAACACGTGAGATTGCCAAGTTTTCTCAGAACCAAGTGAGCCTCCTGTTCACTGATATTTGATGTGAAAAAGAAAACTCTTCTCTTTTTTCCTTCGTGGTGCCGCTGGATTAAAAAAAAAGAGAGAGAGAGCAACCACCGCTAATCCTGATTCCTGAAAGCTCACCCCGCAGGCAGCCAGGAAGCTCGCCGGCGGCAGATCGATGGAAGCTGCTCTCGTGAGCGCCGCCATGGGGGCGATGAAGCCGCTCCTCTCCAAGCTCTCCGCGCTGCTGGAGGAAGAGTACGCCAAGCTCAAAGGCGCGCGCCGCGACACCCAATTCATAAGAGACGAGATGGCCACCATGGCCGCCACGCTCCAGATCCTCGCGGACTCGGAGGAGGAGCTCGACCCTCAGATGAGGATCTGGATGGACGAAGTCCGCGAGCTCTCCTACGACATGGAGGATTGCGTCGACGACTTCGTGGCTCGTGCCGACGGCGGCGGACCAGACGCCGGCGGTGGATCTGCTGCGGGCATCAAGAAGATCTATGACTGGGTCAAGAAGCTCAAGCCTCGCCATGAGGTCGCCGGGAAGATAAAGCAACTCAAGGCCCGTGCATCTGAGGCAAGCGAGAGGCACAAGAGGTATCGGCTACTCTTGCCAACACCTGACTCTAGGAGTACTGATTGTGCCATTGATCCCCGGCTGCCGGCGTTTTATGAGGAGGTTGATAACCTTGTTGGCATCGATGGTCCTAAGCGGCATATCATTCAGTGGTTTCACAGGGAGGCCTCTTCCACCCTGCTCAAAGTGCTGTCGATTGCTGGTCCTGGAGGTCTCGGTAAGACTACTCTTGCAAACCAAGTCTACCGCTCCATTAAAGACCAATTTACGTGTTCAGCTTTCGTGTCGGTGTCTCGAAACCCTAATGTGAAGAAGATTCTGAGAGATATTGCCAAAGGAGTGGGGATCACTGACAGCACATCGGATGATGATGTCAAGCAGCTCATTGATAGGCTGAGAAAACATCTCGAAGAAGAAAGGTAAGCCTGCCTGATCACCTGTAGTGATAGATCGTTTTGTGCATGCAGGTTCTAGGATTTTCCACCAAGTTTTGTTGGAAGTGCTCTAGCTTGAAATAGGTGGCATTGCAAAGGTCTGTAGCAACACTATAAGAGCTTTGGCAATCAGTCGGCCATTAGTAATAATCTGTAATACTCGGCAACAATTTGATGTATTTGGCAAAAATTTAATATCTGAAACCCACAGTGACGGCCATTGAATGTAAACTCTGAAGAAAAACACACACTCTTCTCTTCCACTAGCTAACAAATACTGCACTAGTGGCGCATCCATCAATCATTCCAGTTAATGGCCTAGCGAAGCTGATCATGAACTCCACACATTCTGGCCTTTGACTGCACACAAGCTTGTCTGTAGAAGTGCTCATAATGCAATGTACTGAACATTCAGGTTTCTTTATTTTACTGTCACTTTATTGAGAACTTTGTGCTTGTGGGTTGGATCGGAGGTTGTAGTTATGATTTAGGTATTAGGTTGGTTTGGGACAGGAAAGATTCTAAGGTAATTAACACAAGTTCTAACAACCACGGCCTAACAAGTAAAAGCACCAAATATACATGTATTGACTGAGTTATACTATTAAGAAGGTATTCCTTTTAGCCAAATATACATGTATCATTTTAATATGAACGACCTAAACAACCATAAGGATATAATTGGATTGCATGCATTGTCAGCCTAATAACATTTTCAATAGAGAAATTAACATATCAGTTTTCATACATTCATTTCAGCTCCCTATCATCATGTGTCAGCCTAATAATATTTCTTCAGCCAGCCGCAGTCCCACATCGCACAGTTAATGGAAGTGTTGCATGCAGTTGTAGAAAAACACACACTAAATATATCTTTTGTTACATCATGTGTCAGGTACTTCATTATAATTGATGATGTCTGGGACACAAGAGCATGGGAAACTATCAGGCTTGCATTGTTGAATAACAATCTTGGGTGCAGAATTATCACTACAACACGTAATGTTGCAATTGCATCATGTTCTTCTGAAGGTGGATATGTTTATCGAATGGAACCCCTTAGTTTCGCTGATTCCAAAAGGTTGTTCTTTAAAAGAGTATTCAATTCTGAGGATTTATGCTATCCTCATCTGGCAAGAGTGTCCAAGGGGATATTGGAAAAATGTGCTGGTCTACCATTAGCTATTATCACTATGTCTAGTTTGTTGGCTGATCAGCTTGCGGAAGAGGAATGGAAGAGGGTGCTAACAGCTATCGGTTCTGCACTTGCAAAGGATCCTAACGCTGGGAACATGACAAAAATATTATCTCTGAGTTACTATGATCTTCCTCAACATCTGAGGACTTGTTTGTTGTACTTGAGTGTATTCCCAGAAGATGATACGATAAGCAAACAAAGGTTGATAAGTAGATGGATTGCCGAAGGACTCATTCACGAAGAACAGCAGCGGTGCAAATATGATGTAGGTGAGGGTTATTTTAATGATCTCATCAATAGAAGCTTGATTCAGCCAGTTGATGTGAGGTATGGCCAGACAGAGGCATGTCAAGTTCATGACATCATTCTTGATTTCATCACATGCAAGGCTGCTGAAGAAAATTTTGTCACTTCCTTCGATGCTACAGTGCATCCACACATTTCTCGTTACAGGGTTCGCAGACTTTGTGTCGAGAATCACAATGATGAAAAGGTTACGATATCCTCAAGTCTGAATCTCTCCCATGTCCGGTCACTTACTACATTTGGGTGTTTTGTCCCGAATTCTTTGTTGGCTTTCCCAGTTCTTCGTGTGTTGGATATAGGAGAATGTTGGTGGTTAAAAAACCATCATCTTGCAAATATTGAAAAGTTGTTTCTTCTGAAGTACTTGCGTATCGGAAAATCTTCAATAAGTGAGATCCCAAGAAAAATTGGAGAACTGCAGTATTTAGAAACACTTGACGTACGAAGTACTAACATTGAAGAATTGCCATCAACTATTACAAGGCTTCAACGATTGACCCGTCTATATGTTGATTGCTGCACTAGATTTCCTGATGGTGTAATTGGACAGATGCAGAGCTTAGAGGATCTAGATGAGTTTGGTGTCTTATCCTACGAAAAAGGACGAGTGAATTCTCTCCAAGAATTCAGTCAGCTAACCAAGCTGAGGATGCTGAAAATACTATGCTCAGAAGGAGGAAGCCAAGCTGACAACCTTCGAAGTTGTCTTGGAACTTTAATATCGTCATGCAATCTTTACCATCTATATATCCTCAACGCCCATCATATTCCAGCTCATCGACGCCTGTCACTACCACTGGAATCATGGTGCCCTACTACTCCTTGTAGTCTCCGGAAGCTCCACATCACATACTGTTTCATCAGCAAGGTTCCAAATTGGATGAGATCGCTTGGAAATTTGAGGGACTTGGAACTCTATATCTTCAGTATGACA
Source organism: Brachypodium distachyon (assembly GCF_000005505.3). NCBI lineage: Eukaryota > Viridiplantae > Streptophyta > Magnoliopsida > Poales > Poaceae > Brachypodium > Brachypodium distachyon. The sequence continues at coordinate 13,898,716 of NC_016133.3, forward strand.
CATGAAGATGTTGCAATTCTTGGAGCAATACCCACTTTGCTTTTTCTCAAACTCTGAGACTTTGTACGGGACCAATGGAATGATCTTCATTCGTGGTTTCAGAAGTCTGAAATTTTTCAGCTTGAGAATCTTTTATTGCGGGACCTCGCTGGAGTTTGAATCAGGATCGATGCCAAAACTTGAACACCTCAAGCTTGAATTCTGTGGGCATGATGCTCATGATTTTGGTATTCAGCACCTATCCACCCTCACCAAGGTTGAGGTCATTATTAATAAGGGTGACTTACACTCTGCAGATACTGTTGGAATGCTTGTCACAGATGCCATAGAGACACTTCCCAATCATCCCACTCTATCATTTGTATATCAACAAACTTATGCACAGTGTGTACATTTTTTGAAGTTTGTAAAATCTGTAAGTCCATTGTCATTTACCATGTCATTTGTTTTAGTCCAATAACTCCTTTCGTGTGATTCCGGTGTTTGGTCTTTGTTTCATTTTTTTAATGGTATTTTTAAACAGTACAAGGCGGACGAAGAAGAAGAATAAGAAAGTTCTACCTATTGATGATGGCAGATGCACAACACTACTGACAACCCGCAGCCGCCGCCACTGCCGACGACCGTGACGTCCTGCTGCTCCTGCGCGCTTCCTGCCACACCACGGGTTCATCTCGCGAACAGACCTCCGGCGGTGAAGAGCCTGACAGAGCGTACGACGCGGCGGCCGTGCAGCTGTGTGGGGCGGGGGCCAAAACCAGCTTCAAGGTCAAGCAACCCGTGGCCAGCATCGTTAATGCCGAGGAGGCCCTGCTCCAGCGCGTCTACTATCAGGACAAGGACGCCGTTGTGTTGTCTGACGAAGAGACGGACATTGTCGGCGATCAATGGGAGGTCTGCTCTCAACACCTGGTGCAGCCACGGGTGATGGGGCTGGTGAACTCCAAAGTTCAGGCCAGGACAAGGGAGCCGGCGAGTCCAGAGTCCTTGGTGGCGTTCCATGGTGATCACCAGCATCGGCTGAATCCACTGTGGCTCAACTGCTTTGGTACCGCCGAGGAAGCTGCGGGAGGCTACGACACGGAGGCCACCAAGCTGCACAGCGTGGTGGCACAAACCAACTTCAAGTAACCTGTAGCCGCTAATGACAGTGGCACCCTCCTCCCCTCCATAAGCTATGATTACACCAGTGATGACCCGCTGCTGGCACTCCTCAACGACTTCCCAGAACAGCCAGCACTCAGCGATTTCCTGGAACAGCCAGTGGTTCTCAACGCCTTCCTAGAACAGCCGGGGTTCAACCTTCTTTTGGAGAACATCATCCCAGTGGTGCAGCTTGATGATCTCAGGATCAACTTACCACCGACAGGGTGGCAGCTGGTTGAAGCTTTCTGAACGACATGGACTTTACCTGATGTGGTGGCTTAGCAATTGCAGATGTGGAAATGCTCTTGTCTTTGTTGGGGTTGGCTTGCTGCTTATGAATGTTAACAAGTGTGGCTTAACAAACAGGTGCCTGAAATTTTCTCATGCTTCAGTCACTATTTTGGCCCTTTGGATTATCATCCAATGGCTGCAAATCTCTTTTTGACTCCTTTGTGGGTAGAAGGAAACACCAACATATCACCCAGATAGGGCGAAGTCCGTCAGCTGAATAATACAGATTTAGTGTTGGCTTTATTTAGTATGGAAAAGTTGAGTCAGGAGTGTGCTCTTACATACTCCCTCCCTCTCATAGTGACGAGATATTACATGTATCTAGATGCTTTTTAGGTATAGATACATCTATATTTGGGCAAATTTGAGTCACTTGATATGGGACGGAGTGAGTATATGACTCTAGCCTAATTATGGCATTATGCGTGTTATTATTATCAACTCTAGAAAGAAAATTTATGATGACAGATTATCCTTGTTACTATTATCAACTGTAGAAAGGATATTTGACCATCCATTTTGTAGGTTTACTTTTGTGGAGAACAACTTAGAACATAGCAAAACTGGGTCTCCTATTTGCTATAATGAAGATGCACTTTGGGTTTGCTAGAGGTGTGTGACTTGGGCCTTCGAGTTGTACTACCAGTTAAGTTCTCCAAAATCATTATTTTGGGTAGCTGAGAAAAATGGTTTGTACTGTTAATTGATGCATGACTGAGTACATGTTGCATAAGTGCGCTTGATTCTTGGTGCATTTTAAGTCCTGAAATATGATCTATATGAAGAGAAAATAATTTAAGAGGCATCATCAGTACTGGCATTATGAGTAATAGTTGTACAAAAACAACTTGAGATATGGCTGAGCGGTACAAAATGTTTGATTTTAGTTGCTTAGAATGTTTATGCATTCAGTCACAGCGGTATAATGAGACATGTAGATGTTTCGATCATGTCCATCATTTCATAGAACAAGATCAAGCACCAAGTTTCCCTACCCTCAAACCTGAACAAATGACATCAGGAATCAAAAAAGAAATTCGAGAAAACGGATAAGAGTTCTGCTTTGCTTAAGTGATAGAGATTATGCTCTGCAAACAAAGAACTTACCAAATCTACTCAACACTCAAACAACAGCATCAGGTCCAGCTTTTAATTACTTGCAAGCTAATGTAAATGTCTTACAAACAACCACAGACTACACCGGCGCTGGGTTTACCAACACAACCTACACAGAGGACTAAAATGTAAACAAAGTGCTGGAAGAGTCAAGTGCTTTGGAAACAAAGTGTTGTGGGCTGGATCTAAGGTTGTAGTCATGATAGGTTGGACGGGGCAACCACGCCGCGCTACTGCGGCACAAGGCGCAGAAGCAAGAGGTGAGAAGCTGAAAAATTAGATTGATAATTTCTGCTTGCTTTATTGAACGTCTCGTAAGAGTTATAAATAGTTAATACAACTTCAAGTAAAAGGAAGAAACTTTAAACAGATCAAGTCGGCAGGATAACTTTCTTCGGGACAAAAACTTTTCGACTTAGATCCCAAGTCTAACTCTTTAAACGACTATGACACGACGAACTATGGTTGCGGAGCCGCTGCAGGAGCCATGCGCTGGTAATGCGACCCCACGTGACAAAAAGTGACCCCACATGACAAAAAGTTTGCAAGAAATGAAGTCTAGGTACGGAACGGCATGACACCGCTTCCTTTAATTATTACAGGGAAAGCAAATTCCAACGGGAAAATCTGAATGCTTAATCATCTCCTTCACCATCCGGCGACAGAAGTAGAGCAGCATATAAAACCGACAATAAACCTTTACAGTACCATAGCAACCAGCAGGCACCTCAACGGCGAATGAGGTAGCAATCGCTGGTGGTGTGCATCAGCCATTTGCCCTGTTTGAAACATCCGAAAGGAAATGAACATGAGGATTGGAGTAATACCGAGTGTCACAAACAGAGTAATAATGTGCTCCCTCCGTCCCATATTAAGTATGAATGTATCTATACTCAAAAAACGTTTAGACACATGTAATATTTCATCAATTAATATGGAACGGAGAGAGTAGTACGGAGTAGTATCAAATGATTGAGAGGGAACATGCATGGCACGGAGTTTGGAGGATAAAGAACTTGCAAGCACCCTTATGAGACATGCTGCAAGCCGCCATTAGTTGCCACCATGCTCCTCAATTTGAAGACTTCCAATCTTCTCAGTCAGTGCGGCACACTCTCGTTTGTATTGCCACTTCAAAACACAAGAACGAAATTAAAACAAAGCCCATGCAATAGTGACTGAAGAAATCTAATCAGTGCCGGCAGTTATGGCAGAGGACTTACGGTTTCTGTAAAATGTCTACACTCTGCTTGACGTTTATTAGGACGCACAATTGAGACAGTGGGATGGTTGGGAAGTGTCCCGACGGCAGCTTTGATAAGACTTTCAACCTCATCTCCCGTGCCAGACCAGACAAGAATAGAGACATGAACCTTGGTGAGAGCATAGAGGTGCTGGATGCCGAGATCAGAAGGAGCGCCATTCAGGCACTTCGTCGTATGCGGCTTAAATGTAAGCTTGAGGTCCTCAAGCTTAGGCATCGATCCCGCTTCAAACTCCAACGCGGTACCACAATACTCAATTTCCAGGTTCAAATATTGCAAACTTGTGAACAACCCACCACGGATGAAGATCCTTCCATTTCTGCCATAATGAGTCTTTAGTTTGAGAAAAACCAAAGCGGGTGTTGCCCCAAGGATATGAACATCTTCCGGTCTCAGGCAATGCACAGAGAGTTCCAATTCCCTGAGACTTCCAAGCGATCTTATCCAGCTTGGAACCTTGTCAATGTAAAATACAGATATGTAGAGCTTCTGAAGTTCACGAGTAGTAGGGCACCATGCTTCAAGTGACAGTGGGCCATTGTATGGATATTCATCACTGTAGCTTATTGCAAGATGATGAAAGCTGTTTGAAGATAACAGAGTTCCCACATAATCATGAATATCGTCCCAATCTCTTTTATTTGGTGACCCCATGTTAAGCAAATAATTCGCAACTGTTACACTCAAAGTCTTTAGCTTGGTTAGCTGACGTAATTCTAGCAGAGATTTTCCTAGTTCGGAATCAACACCAAACCCCTCTACCTCTTCCAAGCTCTGCATCTGCCCAATTATTCCACCTCGAAACGGAGTGCCCATAGGAACATATAGACGGGCCAATCGTTGAAGCCCTGTAATAGTTGACGGCACTTCGTCGATGTGCGTGTCTTGTACATCCAGTGTTTCCAAATACTGAAGGCCTCTGATTTTTTCTGGAAACTCAGTTATGGAATCTGATCTGATACGCAAATACTTGAGAAGAAAGAACTTGTCAATATATGCAAGATGATGGTTTTTTAACTTCCGGCATTCTCCTAGATCCAACACGCGAAGAGCTGGGGAATCCAGCATAGAATTTTGCACGAAATCCCCAAATACAGTGAGTGATCTAATGTGAGAGAGATCGCCTCTTCTTGCAGATATGGTAGCCATTTCACTGTTGTAACTCATGATACTAAGCCTGCGAGCCTTGTAACCTGAAACCTGCCCCTGTTCTAGATCATCAAATGAAGTCACAAAATTCTCTTCAGTGGCCTTGCATGTGATGAAATCAAGGACAAAATCGTGTACTCGGCATGCCTGTGCCTGTCCATAGTTAACATCAACCGGAAGGATCAAGCTTCTATTGATGAGCTCGTTAAAATAACCCTCGCCTATTTCATATGCACTCTGTTCTTTTCTTTTTGACCGGGTGAACCCTTGTGTTTTATGAATGAATCCTTCAGCGATCCACCTATTTATCAAAGTCTGCTTGTAGATCACATAATCTTCTGGGAACACACTCAAGTATAACAAACAAGTTCTCAGATGCTGAGGAAGATCAAAGTAACTCAGAGATAATATCCTGCTCATGTCTTCAGCCCTCGGATCATTTGCAAGTACAGAACCAATAGACGCTAGAACGTTATTCCATGCATCTTCTGCAGTTTTACCGGCCAACAAACTAGACAAAGTAATGATAGCCAATGGTAGACCAGCACATTTTTCCAAAACCTTCTTAGATACTTGTTCCAGATGAGAGTACTCTTCATAGCATGAATCCTTAGCACCGAATGCTCTTTCAAAGAACAACCTTTTGGAGTCAGGAAAAGTAAGGGGCTCCATTTTATAATAATAACCGCCTTGTGAAGAAGAATGTGATGCAACAGCAGCTTTACGTGTTGTAGCGATAATCCTGCTTCCACAGTTATTATCCTTCAATGCAAGCCAGATAGTATTCCATGCATCTGTGCCCCCATACATCATCAATTACAATTAAGTACCTGCCACGTGATTTTAACAACGGGTTACTCCCTCCATTTCACAAAGGTTGGCGTATTTCGTTTCGTTAAGACAAGCCTTTGACCAAAAATTACTCTATAAATATGTAAGTTATATGATACGAAATCATGATCATTAGCAAGAACTTTTAAAAACGAATCCATTGATATAAATTTCATGTATGAAAAAAATACATATCAATAGAGTTTTCATTGGTCAAAGGCTTGTCTTAACAAAACAAAATACGCCAACCTTTGTGAAATGGAGGGAGTACTCCTTAAGGTTAAAATTGCATGCAAACTTGCATAACACTAGATACGGCTAGCTAGCTGACGAAATGCTGATGTGCAATGCTTAAATGCTATCTATATGAATGCATAGATCTTCAGGTGGGATCCTCTCTCACTCTGATGAAAATTGCATAGGTAACTTTGTCTCGACAAATACTTCTATGATATTTTAATTCCATTTTAAGATATACCACAAGGGATATTCCACTGACTTCATATCTAAATCATGCTAATGATTATAACAGGAAATGAAAGCATTTCTATACAAAAGGTACATAATTTTAGTTCCTAATTGTTCATTTCTACTGGGCGAGGTATGATTACTCTGTCGCGTGTGTGGTAGTTGTACTTTTTTTTTTGCTCCAAGAACTGGCAGAGGCACTGCCGTTCAATTAGAAGAAGAGGGTAATATTTACAGGCAAGTAGGCAACGGTTTGAAAAGGGTCAAGCCGTCCAAAAACAAGCTACCAAGCCTTTTTAACTTCAACCTTGCCGTCGTGGGTCCTCCTTTTTTCAATGAGGTTGAGAAACACCTGCGTAGCAGCCATCTTCTCTTTCAGGTTAGCAACGTCCTAGGGCAGCCACAGATGAACTCTGAGATCCAGGAGGAAGGGCTCAATTTTTTCAAGTGCTTCCATGGTGATAGATCATAGATTCAACCATCGTGTCTGGTTTTAGTGGTGGGCACCAAGGACAGACGGTTGTGGTACCAAGATGATATGGGATCAAGAATCAGGGAGGTCAGGGAGGATATCAGAATGGGAATTAGGACTTGGAGTGAAACCAGTGAGGTTCGCGCTCTATCGTACGCTGGTGCTCGCCCCCTGCTGTCTCAACAAGGCTGTGAACAACCCAATGAGGCAAGTATCTAATTTATTGATCGATGGTTCCTAAATCTTAATACAATCTGCCTCTGTATTTTATTGATCGGAGATACCAGGATAACTTTTTTTTAGATCAATAAACCAAGATAACTTTTTTTTACTAAACATACCAAGATAACTTGTAAAACAAGACGGCTCCTACTAGACATGGAAATGGAAAAGAAACACTTCATCATATCTATAATATTCCTAAATATAGCTTGGGTCTTCCTTGACAGCCCGGAAGTGGTCACAGATGATGCCTTGGGTTTGGGTCTGCGGCTGTAAGGTTGCCCTATTCATAACAAGTCTTGCTCATTTGACCACGTGAGCGACAACTGTCTAGCCACACCGATGTCGAGACCCGCCCTGAATTCCAAATAAGGCGATAAGGCCAGTTGATCCAGGTGTTGGACGTATAACATCCTAATTTTTCCTTGGTTGGGTAAGGCATATATATTATTAAATTATATTATTATTACATTTCTTTTGTATTAACGGATTTTACCAAGTCATGGAGTCTTCATTTCCCTAAGTAATTTAAAACCTGATGGCCTAACCTTCAACTTTGTTAATAAAGGCGAAGATATATCTATTAAGACAAATAAATTAATAATTAAAACTTAAAAGAAATTATTTATGGATAATCATTACAAATAAAATCCCATAGGAAATTCCCTAGTATCAATGGGATATTTTATAAAGTGTCCCTTCTTACTTGGGCAGTTGCCCCAACAGGACTAAGTATTTTGCACTTTCTAAAACAACCAAGTTACTTCTCTCATTTGATAAGATGCTCTCGTTCCATGTTTATGCTTAGTTTTCCTATAAAATACCCCACTAGGACATGAACTTTCAGGTTTAACTGTATGAAGATGGCAAAAGAGAGAGAGGATTGAGTCAAAGATCAAATTGGAATTGGGGAATTTCATGTCCAAGATCATTAGTTGAGAGGTTTGTTTCTTCATTAAACCAAATCAGGGCATTTTATCAAAATGAGAGAAGTAACTTGGGGTATTTTAGAAAGTATAAAGTACTTAGTCCTTTTGGGGCAACTGCCCAAGTAATAAGGGCATTTTTTCAAATATCCCTATTAATAAAGTACTAAATTAACGCAGTCAAAATTGTGACCGAAATAAGGGTATGAAAATCTGAGCATGTCATTTGGAAATAAACTGAAACTGAGTATAAAGGAGTGATGAGGCTTACCTTTTGTCTTGGAGGTAATTTCTGATTCTATCGATGAGTTGTGTCGCATCATCATCCGATGCATAGTCATTGATCCCCACACCTTTAGCTATGTCTCTCAGAATCTTTTTTATATCAGGTTTTCGAGAAACCGATACAAAAGCTGTACAAGAAAATTGGTGTTTAATTGTATGATAGACTTGGTTTGCAAGAGTGGTCTTACCAAGACCTCCAGCGCCAACAATTGACAGCACTTTAAGCTCCGTCGAAGAAATATTCCTCTGGAACCACTGAAGCATATCATCCTTAGGACCGTCGATGCTGACAAGTTTATGAACCTCCTCATAAAGCGCTGGCAAACGAGGGTCAATGGCAGAATTACTTGAGTCGGGTGTTTGCCGGATTTTATACCTCTTGTGTCTGTCGCTTGTTTCAATTAAACGTCTCTTGATTTCTTCGATCTCGTTGCCGATCTTAACACGAGGTTTGAGCTTCGTCAACTTGTCAATGTACTTCTTGAAGCTCGTAGATCCATGACGCGATAGCTCAACAAGAGCCATGAAGTCATCGATGCAATCCTCCGTGTCGAAGGACAGCTCGCGGACATTGTCCCTCCAGACTTTCACATCGCCTTCGAGTTGCTCCGCTTCAGCAAGCGTCTCTAGTGCAGCCTCCATGCTGCGCATCTCATCTCTTAGGAGCTGGGCATCACGATGAACGCTTTTGAACTTGGCGTACTCTTTCTCCAGCAGCGTGGTGGGCTTGGAGAGGAGCGGCTTCATCACCCCCGTGGCAATGCCCATGAGAGCAACCTCCATTGCTCTCTGCCACCAGCGAGCTGAATTTTTGCTATGTGAGGTTTCAGGATGTGGGAGTTGGATATGTGATGTGGTTGTGTGGGAGCTGGAGATCTGATGTGGTGGGTGGGAGCAAGAGGCTGCTTGAATGAAGACTTCTACTGGCAGTTCAGTGAAGTCTCTGGTCCATATTTAATATGGTAGAGATCAAGACAACTCTTTTTCTTTATCAACCTCCTAACTAATCTGTTTTGTTTAACTTTGTCTAGCCGGGACCTTCCCCTAGTTGACAACTGCAAATGAATGCGTCAGCTACTCAGCTTACTCCCGTTACAATAACAAAAGGGAAAATTGGCCACAAGACACCGTTATTTTACGGCCTTTGCTGAAAAACACCGTTGGATTATGTCTTTGCCCAGTACCATTACAATTTCGTGGTCATTTGCAACAACACATCGTCTGACCCAGAACAGAAAGTTTGACTTTTTTTTTTCGGATGACCTTTTGTGCTTCGGAGGATGATTTTGAACATTTGTTTTCTCAAATTGAAATATTGAACCAAAAAGAAGTATGTATGTGCCAACTTTGAACATTATTTGATTACAAAAATATGTTTCGGAAGAAAAGAAAGAAGTGAGTTAGGAAAATATCAGGAGGTAAGATGGTAATTTGTCGTGGAAAAAGTCAAACTTTCTGTTTTAATCCAAGCGATGTGTTGTATCAAATGATCACGAAATTGTAATGGTACTGGGCAAAGACGCAATCCGGCAGTATGTTTCGGCAAAGGCCGTAAAATAACAGTGTCATGTGGCCAATTTTTCTCTCATTACAATAACAAAACAGTAGTACATGGGACTTTTTCGCAAATAAGAAACTACTAAGGAGCTTGAAGCGTAATTTTGCTAGTAACTACATAGACACGTCATCATTGACTTGACGTAGGATTAGCATACCACTACTATAACCTGAAATATGACAATTAAATAAATATAGATAATATGTAGTACATGCGTACAGATCAGCAGAAATTTATTTAACATAGGTTGTAACCCTACAGTGCATTAGTGCAGAAATCAAACATTGCTACAAAAGCACGGATAGGACCAAAATAATTCCAAAACAGATGTTTTTTCCAACAAAAGTGTACGTATGATATTAGTACAAAAGGTAAAGGAAACATATTTTTAGCACACACATTTGTAAGTTTTGCCGATCAAAGTGGATTACTCATTCAGATTGACACGCCTTGAATTTGTTAATTTGATAATCCATATGGCCATCATGTGCAAAAGATAGTGAAAACAAAATTTTATTGGCATAGATCTAGAGGAGACAAAAATACAGTATTGCTATTTAGACAAAATACAGCACGTCACTTCAAAAAGTAAGGCAATTTGAGATAGTTTTATGTGCTTTAGGAAGCAGTGAAGAATCTTTCAGCCGCTCAATGCTACGCATGTGATTAGCACATGGGTCACCGAATTAACAAAGGCACGCCTGGAGTGAGTAATTCAGCTCAATCAGCTAAACTGACGAATCTAAGTACCAGCAGAATAGTATCATTTCTAGATTTGGTAGTAAAACTATATTTGTTTAATTGTGAAATTTTTTTCATCCTTCAGCTGCTCGCTATTGCTGCACCGTGTCACACTCGTTCACAAAAACTATGCACAAAGAACAACAGGCACCTTTATCTAACCTTCATTATATCCAATAACAGTACATGGTGAGCTGCTAACAAATGATATCTAACAGTTTTGGGACATGCATGATACACAGGAATTAGAGACAAGCAATTTGAGAACGTATAAAATACCTCTAATCCGACAGGTTGCAGAATGTATTCCTTCAAACAATAGATGTGCCATGTGCAAGAATAACAAAATGTGCAAAATCTGAATTGAACGACAACTTGCAAAGTCCAAATGTAGCAATGATTGATCCGAGGAAATGGATATGCTGTGTAATACCTGAGGCACTCAAATATAGTGGTGAAACGATCAAAGGAAGTTTCAGCACCAGGTCTTCAGAATTTACCTGAAATTAGAAGAACATGGCACTGATCACAGAAACATGTGAATTTGCTTGTGGCGGCAATGCGTCAGAACATGACACTGAAGTCATTCTGATTTAAGGAAATCAGGGATATTACAGATGGATTGAGTTCAGTCTGCATTAGTTTGATACTTCAGGATTACAATCTTTAAACCGTGAATCTCTGATTATTCAGTACCTTGGAAAAATAAGTTGCAACTATTCTGGGAGCAAAAAAAACTACAGTAAGGCTGTTTGCTTCCACTGCAAAGCTGGTGTCCTCACTACTTCATACACTGACATTCATAACTGAAACAAAATCTGCCCGCAAACAGTTACAGCAAGGCAAGAACAACTCAGCTGCGTTAGCATCCCAAAATGCAGCAACCAAAATAGAGAAGAATATGAAAATGACAGCAATCTGAACACTACAGTACAACCAGCAGGCACCTTGACAGCAAACGATCTCAACAACATGAAAGACTCAACATCAGGTCCACCTAATTATAGAGGAAGAAGACTGAACAGGAACTCTAGCAACATCAACAGAGCATCAATTCCAGTTGTCTTCGAAAAAACTTAGTCGGTCTGTCCTTCATCACAGCCTCCTAGTCTGCCATCTTGAGTAGTAACCAGCGGTGTGCATTTGTCATTGTCATCGTACATCACTTTCTTGTTCTTCTTTGTCCTCTTCTTCTTTCTCTTCTTTACCATTGGCATCTTCCTCCCCTCTCCTTCCTTTTCGTCCATGTTGCCCTGTTTGAAATACCACACAGAAATTCTCAAACACCATAAGTAGAATAAAACAAGCCCAAACAATGATGACAGGTTCAGAGTTATTTAACTAACTAAATGACCGGTCAAGAATTTCTGTGGTGCGAAAACAAATACAATATGAGTCGCAAACCAAGAGGATGAACTGAAGTAACCAGTGCCAGCAATTCTGCAGGGAGCTTACACTTTTTGTATAACCAAATGACCACATAAGCCCGTGATTTCCTCGCATGTGCCAGTGGCTTGCTCCTGCACCTCCCCCTCCATCCTCCCCATAGTCCGTCTCGATCTGTTTGAATTTCTTTTAAGTAATTACATGCTCGGACAAGAATTTGTGGGATGGAACAAAGAAATACAGTAGTAGGGGCAAACTAGAAGGATGAACTTAAGTAACCAATGCTTGCGATTCTGGCAGAGAACTTAAAATGTTTGTGTAATGTTCACAGTCCACATTTCCGAATGCTACATTTCCATCTGGTATAAGGAGCGGGGAACTGTTGGGAAGTGTCTTGATGGCAGTTTCGATAAGGCTTCCCATATATTTGCCAAAGCAATTTTCCAAACCTGCCATCGGATTGTCGCTATTGCCAAAGTTGCAAAAAATGCAGACATCAACCTTGAGGAGGGCAGAGAGGTGATGGATACCAAAACTTGAAGAACCATTCAGGCACTCCATCTCATGCACACAGAACTCAAGATGGAGGTGCTCGAGCCTTGGCATTGATCCTTCTTCAAAATCCAGCGAGGTCCCACAGTAAAGGAGTTCCAGGTAGGAATATTTCAAACGACTGAAACCACAAATGAGAACCACAAATGAGAATCCTTCCATCGGTGCCATAGAAAGTCTTTAGTTTCAGGAAAAGCAAAGTGGGTATTGCTCCAAGGATCCTAACATCTTCCGGTGCCACAGTGACAATATAGAGTTCTAATTCCCTAAGATTTGGGAGCAAGTTCATTCAATCTGGAACCTTGTCGATATAACAGTATGTGACGTGTAACTCCTGGAGACGGCAAGCAGTAGTCGGGCACCACGACTCCAGTGACAGTGGAAAATAAGTTGTCACGCTAAGATATTCGTACTTGTGGATATGTAGGCGACGAAGACTGCATGAAGATATCAATGTTCCCAGGCACTGTGAAGGCCCTCAATTTGGGCTGTTCCTTCCCACAATTCAAATCTACCCAGTAGTACCTGCAGCCTCCACAGCTTGTTTAGCTGGCTCAATTCTTGTAATGGCTTCTCTTGTTCATAGAAGTAGACGCCAAATGTCTCTAAATCTTCCAAGCTTTGCATGTTACCAACCATTCCATCCGGAAATCTAGTGTGGCTAGGAACATATAGACTGGTCAATCTTTGCAGGCTTGTAATAGCTGACGACAGTTCTAGAATTGTGGGGTCGCAAGTACTGAAGAAACGAATTTTGTGGCAGTGGACCCCTGGCTAACGCTTTTGTTAAAAATGGCCCTCTTCAAAAACTATTGACAAAACTAGCCTGACGGAAAGCACAAAAAGCGACACGTGGCCTTTCGGCCAATGGCATGGCGGAATGCACTATAGCACGTACTGTAGCAGTTCGCGCAGTGTTTGTGCATTTGACTCTGTGTGTCGAAAATCTCTTTCGCGCGCCCTTCCACCAATGCCATTGGCGGAAACGCCACGTGTCGCTTTATGGGCTTTCCGCCAAGCCATTTTTGCCATTTCGTTCAGGATGGGGCTATTTCTGACAAAAACGTCCGCGAGGAGGCCAGTCGAGCAAAAAATTCCTGAAGAAACCTCTAGTACTGTTTCGTTCCTGAAGAAACCTCTAGTACTGTTTCGTGCTATTGCTGCGAAAACAAAATTATTTTTCGCCGCAGAGCAGAGGCGCAATTTCTTTGAAATGATTGGATATTCCGCCACAATCTGCACTGCACGGAGCTTTTGCTGCTGCTGCGCCGGAGCGTACCTCGTCGACGGGAACTATACGCAAAGAGAATGACAGAAATCGCCCGCTAACCTCTGGACGGATCAGGAAAGCTCGACCGCGGGGCGGAAGAGAGCCCGCGCGGGTGGGGCTCGCCGGGGTGAATGCGGCCGCCGCGTGCTCCGCTGAGGAAGGCGAATGTTGGATGGGAGAGGGAGAGCCGGCGGCGAAGCCATGGTGCCGCAGCGAGCGGCGCGACTCCGGGAGTCACCCTCGTTTTCCGGCCTGTTGCAGATGTTGCTCCTCGCTCGCTTTGTTATTGGATGACACTCAGTGCAAACTTATTCAAGTGGACCATCGAATAAAACCTGAGGAATGAACACACCAAACTAATATCTTTTGCACAGCTCGTGTCATACCGTAAAGCAAAGACATGTTTTTTTATACGTTTCATTCATTTACACACCATCAATTATCATCTTATATTCTTATATGGCACTATCAAGAGAAAACTCACATCACCCGATTGTACATGTCCCAAGTATTTTTTTGTGACTTTTTTTCAAAGCTCCAAAATGCTTCTAATTTTTTTGGGTGGATAGGGTTCTACTATTTATCTTATGTGTATAATCTTTTTCGTAAGATTTTCATGACTTGCATGTATTTCCGATAATTAACACAAGGGCACCATGTTCCAAAAAAGATCGTGAATTTTACGAGAACTTTGTCGTGCTAGACAGCTATAGCGGGTCAAGGAACCTCAGAATGCATGCAGACATCGGAATACAGACATAAAATGTCAAGAATTACGAAATTCAATGGTCACTAGATTTCGAAACATCAGAATGCTAAAGATGACGCCTTTCAATAGCGATAGTTCACACGAGATAATACATTGATTATAAAGGGAAACATTTCTTAGAGTCAACAATTCAACAAATCCCAGTTGATCCCACAAATTTGCAGCGTGTATCAACAAATCAAGGATTTTATTATCTGCACCGAATCCACCTTCAGAATATGGTGCAGAATGTGGTGTTTCTGGTGCAAACAAGCACATGTCTTCCTCTTCTATTCAGAGGAACATACAGCGGATTAAAAGGCATGTGCCTCGCTACATAAGCAGCAATGTCAAGCTAATTGCAGTCTATGGAGTAGAGTAGACAGTATATCTTGTATTACCATTTTACAATATGATGTTCAACATCCATCCCAGCCTTACTCCATCACATTGCCTACTTATTGATCACATGTATCATGGCTATCGGATAGCTGTCTAACGAACATCACAAACACCCTGCAAAAAACAAAGATAGGATCAGGCTTTACTAGCGCTATGCAACTTATATAAATTTAGGCGCGGATGAGATACCAATAGACTCTAGTAGTAGATACTTGCCTTTCTCATTAAGTTCAACAGCTCATGTTTCTTGGTCTGAATGGGACTGGGTAATGTTATCCGAATGCATCTTTACCAGGAGATCAATGAGCTGCTCTTCTATGTCGTCTTCCTTGCTCTGCCTTCTCACAGTTTTCCTCCCACTGCTTGTGACCATGACAACTACATCTTTGTAGTTTGCTAGCTCATTCGCCACCACGACATTCATGCCATACTTTCTCAAAGCCATCTCTGCCTTATGCAGAAGGATATCTGGATCCGTCTCGAGCTGCAGTTTGCAGGAATATCATGAATAGTCCAGTGGATCCAGACAATAGGAAGGTTACACATATTAAATAAATAATAAGATGGGTTACTTGAGACCGGGGGATGTCCTCCTTTTCAGAAAAAAAAGATGGGTTACTTGTTTGAGAAAAAAAAAGATGTGTTACTTTTCTTCAAAGCACGAAAGGGCTTGAAAATCACTGGCTTCCGTTAGAACTGTGGAGAAGGATAGAGCAAAGTAACTAACCTTGAAGGATACACAAAATGCTTTAGGAGCCCAATGTTTTCTGAGGATGAAAAGCATCTTAGGAACTTGACTGAGTTGCATGTTCAAAGGTCCACCTGCTGACTCGATCTTATGTTTAGCCTGCGGTAACATTTGTGCCAGGGAGGAATTTGAAATGAAACATTGTAATGATGGCTAACCATTATGATATTTTCTTCGAACCAAAATCAAGGTGCGCATCATTTTCATTAGAAGAAGCGCCAAGAAGGCAAAATGGCTTTCAAACTACAGAAACAGAATGCAAATAAAACCAAAGCCAAACAACAAAGAGAAGAGAAAGCTAGAAAAAAGCTACAAAACCGAAATAGCAAAAGACCATTATGTATATATAACAAAAGTTCTATGAAGTTGTGCTTTCATATTCAACAAGTATCAGACACCAAAAACTAGTGCAATGCCACCACAGGTCTTGTGTGCCCTGATGCTGCAACTACTAGTTGGTTGAGTGCATATGTGCTTGGGGTTGAGGGAGTTCCAAGGAAAACTGGAAGAACGGTGGTACCAGAGGAAAAGATATTATCTTTATATTTCCCTGATTTCAAGTTGTGCAAGTTGTGCAAGTCATGACACAAGCCTAACACGATGCACGTGTGAGAAGCACTGATCCCTCAAAGGATGATTAGGTAACGTGACGGCTCAATGAGGACAATAAACAGTAAGCAACACAGTTTCAGCAGCCTTTTCAAATGATTTCTTCGATTAACAGGTTTGGTTTCTTGGACCAAGTGACTTGTTCTGACATTCACTCGATTGAATTAAAGGCATAAATATAAAACCATGTGCGGTGACAGTGCCAACATAGAAACCTAGCAGCGTGATCATCTGGTATGCACCAACTATTGGTTTTGTTCAAATAATGAGCACGCGAAGACGATATCTCAAGATAGAGCTTACCATGCTCTCCCACGGAACGTAGAAGTCTGAAACTGCTGCAGCAAAATAAAACATTCCGTGGTGTCCCAAGCAATTCATAGCAGTAGATACCAGTTGGAGTAACTGTTGGCAATACAGAGTAGATTCTACATCAGTATAACAGCATTCACAAGGTTAAGATATCATGCACCTGTAGCTAAGCTTACATTGTATAAATTTGAAGAAGTCTGCTAACAAATACAGAGTACATTCTGCATCAGTATAACACAATCACAAGGTTATTCTAAGACAGTTTGCATCATACAAAATTCTTTAATCCTGGTAAGGTACTGGAGCTAATCTGTTATGAATTAATAAGGAACCTCAAAGGACACATATACCTCTAATCCAGCAGTGTACAAAATGTAATAATAGGTGCGCGCGTGCAAAACATTAAATGTGGCAACATGTGCTGGTAGGAAATAAGAGTGCAATACCTGAAGATACTCAAAAATCGTAGTGAAAGGAAGTTTCAGAAGTAGGCCTTCATCAATTGCCTGCTCAAGAGAACAAGCCACTGATCATATGCCATATCAATCTGACTTGTACCTAATGCATCGGAAGAGAAAGTGAATTACAAATTTTAGATCTTACATATACCTTGCGATAACTGCTAATTGCTGTCTTGACCACCGTGGTATGAGATTCTGGGACTGAGATAAGTAGCTCAAATGAGCACAGATTTCCAAAGCAGGATACAGAGTCATTTACTTAAACTACTGCAAAATATTCAAGTGAAAAGGTTTGAACAATGAAACAAAATGGAAAGAAGAAAGAAAGAAAATAACATAAAAACATGCACAGTTTGCGTGGCATAGATAATTCAGGACTGCCAAATATTCCCAGACCTTGGATTTCTGATCCTTCACCGAGCTCAAAAACATCAAGGAATGAATCTTCCGGAAGGAATCTACAGTAAGGCTGCTTGCTCCCACTGAAAAGATGAGCCAACCGGTGTCACTCTCAAGTCTCAAGTCCTAACACCTTCACTGTCATTCATAACCCAAACAAGAACTTGCAACTAACTACGCCAAGAATCTGTTCTAAGCGGCTGCCAAAAAACAATTGTTCTAAGCGAATCTGTTCTGGAGTAGTACATGGCAAACCTCAATGGCGTAATGGAAATCACTGCCTGAGTCCTCAACTACCTTGGCTTCACCAAGAGAATTTTGAGGTAGAAACTAGAAAGACTCACCGACGATGGATGAAGATGACGGCGTAGCCAGCCTTGAGAAAATACCTGCATTGCGCCAACAGTTGCAGGTTAGACAGCAAAGCAGAGAAGCAAGAGGAAGAAGCTGCCGCGGCACATACTCGGTGGACGCGGCCCCTCGCTGGCCGGAGCTGAAATTGTCGATGTAGCGCACGCAGCGCTGCTCCAGGGGCACCGTGGTTCCGCCCGAGGTGACGCAGACCACCCCGACAGGCCCTCCTCCGGTCCCTGCAGCGCGTACACAATCGGGCCATCAATACGCGCACCAGAATCGAGCCGAAATTTTTGATGGTTCCGTGATGAACTGAGCGGGATGGAGATTCACAGAGGTCGGGGAATCCAAATTCGGGGATTGGGGCGGGCGAACTTGCCGGCGGAGTGGCGGGCGACGAAGGCGTCGAGGCTGGCGGCGACGGCGTCGCGGTCGCGGAGGGGCGGGGCCGCGCGGAAGAAGGCCGCCGCCTCGTCCTCGGAGCTCCGGGGCGGCTCCGCGCTGGTTGGGACTGGATCCATGGCGGCTTTTGCTTGGCCGCGTTCCTGCTCCGATCTCCTTTGAGAGAGACCGGGAAGAGAGTGACGGAAGTGACGTAATGCGAATCTAGGGACGGAGAATAAAAAAAATTGAAAAAAGTGAACCGGATTAGGATCGGGGGTATTGAACCCGACGTGAATCGAACACGCAACCTTCTGATCTGGAGTCAGACGCGCTACCATTGCGCCACGGATCCGGTGCTGCTTGAACCTACAGATCAAGTTTAATAACACGTATCACACTAGAGCTGATACATGTTTGGTTCTGTGCCAAAATACATGAAAATTTGTTTTTTTTTCTGTGTAGCCAAAATATTGATTGCCAATGAGTATCCACCGACCCTTCTCGCATATTCTTGTATTTTTTTGTCAAGTGCGGGCTCAAAATTTTGGGTCGCCAACTTTTGCCTAGATTTGGTTGGGCAATACTGGACATGAACCAAACATACACTTACTCGTCTTTCTCAAAGTCGGAAAACAATTTGTTGCATGAAACGTGCCAAACCATAGCTCGGTGTAGGGCGAAGAACACAGGTGATGTTAGCGAAATTGGGATTTTGTTTTCGTCTCTATATACACACTTAGAGATACAAGCAGGATAAAACATGACATCGTACTGTTTAATTGACTTGTTAGTTTATTTTACTGCTCAGAATGTAATTTGAAGATTCTGTTTGCATCTCTGCCTTCACTCAGATCAGCTGAAAATTTTCACGCCATTTTCATTTTTAATCTTACCGGTTCTGACTTATTCTTTTGTCTTCATTGACTGCATTATTGTTTTTTTAGACTGCCCAAGCTCACCAAGCCAAATACAATTCGCAACAACTTTTGATGCCCCTTTGTCCTTTCAAACTCCAGAATGCGCCTTCACTAGATAGAAAGACGCCTCTATCAGTAGAGACGCGTTCTTCGTAATCGATCCAACGAAGCAGAGACACGGAGTCCTTCAGCCGCTTAAACCCTCGTTCGTTCTGCTTGTCCCCAAGACGGCCAAACCCTCTCTTCGCCTCCTCCGCTCCCCGCCCCCTCTCGCCTCGCGCGGACCGGCCACCGACGACGGCGCCCTGCGGCTTCGGTTGCGGAGCCGCCTGCAGTGTACTACGAAGAGCAGGAGGAGGGAGACGAGCTGGTTCCAAGCTGAGGCGATTCGTGGGCTCCATGGCGGCGGCGGCGGGGCCGGGGCCGTGGCCGGCGCACCTCCGGCCGCGGTGCCCGTGCTCGTCGCCGCCGTGGCTCTCTCCGAACCTATCCCGCCGCCGCTGGCCGGTTCCTCCTGCCTTCCCCGGTCCACGAAGGTAGCTGCCCTGTCGCCGGGTTATGATATTTTTCACTTGCGTCGGTTGGCTGCCTGTCGCCGTTACCCGTTGGTTGGTTGTTGTGATGGTCCTTTCAATAGAGGGAGGAAATAGAATGTGGAAGATGAGTCTGATTGGTATTGCTTAATTGCGCTGTGAAATTGAGTGTGGCGTGCTGTTGATGGCATATAGGGGCATGTTTGATTAGTGGGTAGGTGGATGTGTGACTGGCGAGTCTATGTCGTGTGTTGGATGCAAACGTATAGTGTTGTCAACTTGTTCGAGGCTGCGGTGATTAACACACCTGTTATACTAGTGAGCTTGCGCGTGCAACGCACGCTCCACAATACGTCACAACTTGAATTCTAACTCTTTTTTATTTGATGACTTGTCTTTTTACAGTTTTGCATCTATATTATTAAGCCAAAATGCTAACAACTATATGATCAAATGATCAACCAAATTTTGACATGGATAACAATTGGGGAGAATAATTACCAGAGCAAACGGCAGCTTGAGTCCTTGTTGCTCGTAGCTCACACCCATAGCGGTGCAAATGAGTCACTGATATGTCTGTACTCATGCAGCCGAGAGCAGCACCCGACTTTGATCTGCTTGCCTAGGTGTAATGACCCAAATATTAATTAAGAATAATAAATACTCCCTCTGATCCTAAATTCTTGACTCAAATATGCCCAAATATAGATGTATCTATTCTTAAAATGCGTCTAGATACATGTAATATTTCGTCAACAATTTAGGATCGGAGGGAGTAGTACTTAAGTTTTATTATGAATAATTAAGGTTAAGCATGCACTCATGTCATCATCTCATGGATTAATATTTTTTGCATCAAATTAAAAACTTCCATGATCAATCGTTGAACCCTATTTCAAATCTCTGTAAAACAACCCATTTTCATATTTGTCCTTTTGACCCAAAACTGTTAGTACAACCTCACATATATAAGATGAGTCCATGCAAAGTTTCACGTCAATCGGAATTAGTTTACTGCCCTTTTAATTTAAACCAAATTTGAATCCTAATGATTTCCAGGATTTCAAACTTGCTCCAATTTTTTTGAAATTTATTCTGTAGGTGGAAAACACCTTTATAAACCATCCATCAAAGTTTTATCAAATTCTGAGTTTGTTTGGACCATCAAATATTTTTTGCAAGATATCAAAATGGGTTAGTATAATAAGCGAAAGCAATGGTTTTAACCTTCCCATCTACCCAGCGCCCCAGCACCTTTCTCCTCTCGCTCCCAGCCCAAGCCCCTGCTTGGCCTTGCTCGTCAGCTGCCTCTTTCCTCTCTCTCTCTCTCTCTCTGTCTGCGCGTCTGTTGCCCAAAGCCACAAATGTCGTCGCGGCCTGTAGCACGCCTTGCACTGAAGCCGCCTCCTTGCCATCAAGCCACCCCGCTGTTCTCTCTCTTCCCCGTTTCCTTCTGGATGAAGCCAAGCCGAAGCGCGTCTCTTTGGTAGATGCGTGCGGGGCTGCGGTGGGCGCGGGAGTCAGCGGCGGCGCCAGAGGAGGTGCGTGGCTGGGGCAGGTGCGGGAGGCAGCGGGCGCGAGAGGGCAGCGGTCGGAATTTTTTTCTAGATGAGTTCGGCTTCAGGGGCGCGGCCGTGGGGGAAATGCGGATGGGCGGCGGCCTGGGAAGGAGGTTCTGGGCGCGGCGGTCCAGGAGGAATTGATCGATCGAGGGAAGATAGAGATGAGGTCGAGGCTGAAAAGATTCTCCTGCCGGTGGAATTCAGTCTCGATGCTTAATTCTTAAGCGCACACGATTAACAACTAATTTGTGTTTAGTGGGTCTGATTGTGGGACTATTAGCAGTCCGTGTGCGTTTAGTTGGGTGAACTTTAGAAAGAACAAGTTGGTGCCTTTATAAGTAGTAGAGATTAGGCAGGGCCACACTCTCATCTTTTGTCGCCATGTATGATTTCTTCCCCCATAACAATATGCACGTTAGTACCTATGGTCAGCCAAAACGTCCCAGTGGCCAGCGTACCTCACTTCAATTGGAACTAGTAGTAAAACTTGTAATTATCGCTTTTTGCCTTGTTTTCATAGTTAAGAATTTTACACGCATTGTTTCTTGTAAATCTAATTCTGGAAATGGTTCTGGCTGACAGGCGAGACTATTCTAATAGTTCAGGCATGGGAATTAAAGAAAGAGGTGATACCATTCTTGGATTTTTTGCCAACTTAAACATGCAAAGTAACGAACAAGAATGGGTGAAAGAGAGCAGGAGGATATTTTACCTCAGAAGAACCAACAATGTAAGAAATAACGTGTATAATGGAGCCACTGATCTAAGGGCTGGAAACTCAAATCGTCAACCATTGGAAGATCACAGTAGTCCAGACTGTCCTTACCTGTACGATATAAGAGAAACATTGCCATCTAAGTCAATTGTAGATAGACATGCCGATACAGGTTTGGCTAAGAGTAGTATGACAAATCAGTCTGCCCATGCTGTGTCAACTGTGATGAGTGTTGTTAATGCTGACATCAAAACATTGTGCATACCTAGTAGCTCTAAGGGGGATATTTCTTTGCATGATTGTTCATCCATGGAGGCTCCTCTGCCTACTATCTCTAATACAGAAGCAACTTTGGGATTTGATGACAAGGCTAATGTTCGCGATGAAAATGAGGACAGACTCATTGCTGAAAAGGTGGCACCATCGATCCCAGCTAATATATTCTTGACCAACGAGCCTAAAAGTGCACGGAAGGCTCTTGCGGGCATCTATGACAAAGTTTTGGTTGTTGACAGTATTGAGTCAGCTAAGAATGTTGTACAATTGCTTACTACAAAGTACAAAAACTTTGTTCATGCATGCGGCACAGAGGTATTTAACAAAACCCCTGTTTGAATTATTTCCCTTTCTCTAGAATGATTATGCTGTCCATCCCTACCCGGAGTAATGTCTCGTTACAATGAGGTTTCCATGCGTTACATCCGTTTTATTCTCTCTTCGTAGTCATCCTGAGAAGTTGATTTCGGATCTAAGGTCCTCACCTGTTCTTTGTGGACTCATGCAACGGTTTTTCTGTTAGGTTCTTGTTCATGTGCTATGAGTTTATTATCATCCACGATGAACAGATCAAACCACTGCCAAAGTCATGAACGATGAAATAAGTAGAATTGTATTCTCTTAGTTGCAGGAGTACGCTCACAAGTTACTGCTGGGATAGCAGCTATGGTGACAAGTACCTGGAATTTAATTGCATGATGCGTACTAAGCTCCTAAAGCTGTTCTAATTTAGGATGGTGCAATTTTTTGCAGGTAACAAATATTGATGTCAAAGAAGAGACACCAGTTGACCATGGAGAAGTAATATGCTTTAGCATCTATTCAGAAAATTCTGGTTCACAGGCTGATTTTGGAAATGGCAAAACATGCATTTGGGTGGATGTGCTAGATGGTCAAAGGGATGTCTTGATGGAATTTGCTCCCTTCTTTGAGGACCCATCTATCAAGAAGGTCCAATTTTATTCCTTCTTATCTATCGTGCAGTAAAGTGCTGGCTATAATTTCCCCTTTTATGTGTTGAATGAAACACGGGGTGTAACATTCCTTCTGTTGTTCTGTTACTTCTTTTTGGAATGTTTTAACTTCCAGTGTCACTGTCTGTATATCGTTGTGGATTACTCTTGACATAAACTAGTTGCACTGAACTAAGTTTATACTTGTGCATTTCACATGTTGCTCGGCAATTCAACACGACAAAATTACTGAGCAAAATAAGACCTGATTACATGTAAAAATAACCGACAAACAAGGCATATAACACCATAATGATAATGTCAATGTACTACCTTAGGTGCATACCCTTTTCTTGTTGCTTGTGGTATGATGCCTTTATCTGTTCTATTCTAGCCTGATTGATCAAGTTTGCTGCTAAGATGCCCATTGTGGTCCAGAAGCTGCTATAGTGGAATGTGAATACAGAAAGAACTGCATATTACAGACTTGTCATGAGTTCATGACGTATCAACTATTGTACACTTTGTTTTTTCTTGAATTGCTTCAAGTGATCATCAGTGTTTCTCTTTATCATATAGGTTTGGCATAACTATAGTTTTGATAGCCATGTCATTGAGAACTGTAGAATCAAGGTTGATGGGTTTCATGCTGATACAAGGCATCTTGCACGCCTTTGGAATTCTAACAGGAAAACTGACGGTGGATATTCACTTGAAGGACTTTCAAATGATCATAGAGTCATGACTGATGTTCCAAAAGATTTAAGTGAAATTGGGAAAGCATCAAAGAAAACAATCTTTGGTAAGAAAAAGATTAGAAAGGACGGAGCCGAAGGGAAAATCGTAAATGTTGAACCGGTTGAAAAGTTGCAAAGGGAAGACAGAAATATGTGGATTTGCTATTCATCACGGGATTCAATGAATACACTGAAGCTTTATGAAAGCTTGAAAAGCAAGCTTGAAGCAAAAGAATGGATTTTTGATGGTTGTCCTAGAGGAACGATGTACGATTTCTATGAAGAGTATTTGCGTCCCTTTGGTGCCCTTCTTGTGAAGATGGAAAGAGAGGGAATGCTGGTTGACCGTGGTTACCTTTCAGAGATTGAGAAAATTGCTGTTGCTGAACGGAATTTGGCTGCTGATAAGTTTAGGAAATGGGCATCCAAATATTGCCCAGATGCCAAGTACATGAATATAAATAGTGATGCACAAATCCTACAGCTTTTCTTTGCTGGCAGAGAGAACAGGTATTGCTGCCATATTCTGTTTATCTTATCTTTAAAGTTTCAACATCGTAGATCTTCTGGATTTCCATATACTCTGCGCTATGATATTTTTATAGTTCGTTTAGGATCGTAATGAAACAATGTTACTAATGTTCTGGTGCTGGTCTACTGGTCTGCATGAACACACATAACTATTTGCAATTTGTATGCACAGTGTGACACAGGCTATTAATATTTCCATAAAAAAAAGCATGACACATAGTATAGATTTGATGTTAACTGTTATTATCGCACACACTTGGTGCGATCCTAGACTAAGTAGTGTCATCCCTAAAGGATGTCTTTTCATGGAACTATTTGAACGGCTCGATAACCTGTATCCTTGCAACTAAGATGCATCTAATCAAAACATCTCTAATCTCTTAAGTATTTGAGAAACAATAGTTAATATTTTAATGGAGTTTGATCTGATGGTTATAATTTTAGTGGTGGGATCCTTCATTAGGAATCAGTTTTATAGTGAAGTAAAATTGGACTTCTTTATTCTAAGATTTGTTGTTCTTCATATCAACGAGAGGGGGAGGGAAACTGGATCATTCCTTTGCCTTTTGGGCCTGCTAGTCATTTCGTGTACTAGCAAAATACCTGTGGGTTCATTGTCTTGAAAACCTGTGTGGTTTCATATTTTTGTTCTTACAAATATTACTCCCTCCTTTTCACAAAGGTTGGCGTATTTGGTTTCGTTAAGACAAGCCTTTGACCAAGAATTACTCTATTAATATGCAAGTTATATGATACGAAACCATGATCATTAGCAAGAACTTTTAAAGACGCATCCATTGATATAAATTTCATGTATGAAAAAATACATATCAATAGAATTTTCATTGGTCAAAGCCTTGTCTTCACGAAACAAAATAAGCCAACCTTTGTGAAAAGGAGGTAGTAATAAATATAAAGTTGTTTTCAGAATTTATGTGGGTTAATCTGACACCCCCCCCCCCCCCCCCCCCATTCTTCAACATGGATCCATACATGTTTAAAGAATGTTGTACCATCATTTTTGTCTCAAATCATACTATTATCCATTCTCATCTTGTTTGTGCGAAATCAACAGTGGTGTGGTCTGAATGTGAGACACCGCCACCAATTAGCACTTTTATAGGAGTAAAAGTTAAGAGTAAACTGAATCCTTCTTTGCCTTTATACTTGCTTGCCAGTCGCCGTTGCTTGTGTATGATTCTTAGAAGTGTTAACTTCCCTAATCTTTGTGGCAGAGATACACCTGGTGAGACCTTGCCACAAAGTAAAACATTTAGAGTGCCAAATGATCAAAGTGTAGCTCCAGAGGGCAAGAGGACTTCAAAGTTCCGCACAATTAAACTTTGTGGTATTGTTGAAAATCCGGAAGTTACATTCTCATCTTCAGTCAGCTTGGATACATTGAAAACTTGGCCTGGTAAGATACCCACGGATCAAATTTACAGAACAGATGATGACCAAGAGCATGATGAATATAGCAATGGTTCAGAACTTCCCGATCAGGATGTAGAAGAGGTATCACTGTATGGAACTGCATATGAAGTGTTTGGTGGAGGAAAGAAGGGCAAGGAAGCATGCCATGCCATTGCAGCTCTATTTGAAACACGCTCTATTGCTAAGTTGATATCCAGCTTCATTGTTCCCTTGCAGGTTAGCCAGCTGATCTTACTTATGTAGAGGAGCCGTTGTTTCTACCTTAAGACGGCACATGAACATCTAGCATGCATTATAATGCAAATCAAACTGTGTGGTATGCTCAGCTCAAATGTTTTTTACCTGGCCCTCTGTGAACCATCATGTGGCAAACTGGCAATTTGCTCATCAATCATCACAGGATATTTCGGGGTTTTATAGAGGAGGCATGGGCGTTGATAATGTAGGCATGTAGCACCCCACCTTTAGTACCACATTACTAGTTTAACTAGAGTTTCACTTGCATATAATAAGCGTTGTTATCCCTGGATATAGCACTTTACTACTTTAGGGTTAATCCTTTTACACGAAGAAAGGGCAGAAGAGTAAGTGGATGCTAAGAATATGTGTCTGCCCCTATGGCGAACTGGGCCGTTAGCTTATTTGTGCCACAGGGCATTACTAATGGGATCAGAGCATCAACCCTCACTATGTGGGTCACGTGTGCATGTGGCCCTGTAGCGGCAAAGAACATGGGTCACATAGCAAGGAGAGTGTCCTGGTGATTATTTCTGCCGAGGAAACAGTGGCCTGATCTTTCATTGCACACACACTTGATCAACAACTTTATCCGTTTGTTCCTACACACAGCCTCCAACAACAGTCTCCACCCGTGCACGATTGATAGTTTGATACACGAGAAGAGATAATGATCCCCTTAGATCAGCACATAGGTGTAACGATGAGAAGATTAGCACTGGCAGAATCGCGCCACTAGTAAATTGTTCGCTGAAAAAACACAGACATGACATGGTTGCCCCCCACTTGGCTGTTTTCTACCTTTTCTGATTACGCATGCAAAAACTAATCCCTTCACATGACCAAAATCTCTGCCTTTTATGTGGCAAACTGGCAGGCAACACTCATACAACTCAACTGAACCCCTACCTGACTTGAATGCAATCCGAACTAACCGAAACAAACACCCCTTAGCAAATATACTAACTCATGTAGACTTGAATATAGTAACCAATCTGCATGCAATGCAATCAGGACTCAACAGGCAATACGATTGTGCCAATCCAAATCCATCATGGTGGTGTTCTGAATGTCTGTTAGATATCATTTGGTGTTGGTTCCATCTCTTGGCTAGGAGCAACCCCTCCTTGGACCTCACGAGTGAGGACAAGCCTATGCAATCTTGTACTGTTTGATCCTTAAGGCATCTTGCTAAATTCTTTTTATCACTTATTCCAGGACCACATACACATGTCTGCCCATCTTTCCCGGTTAAGCTGTTGAATTGCCCTTTTATATGGCTGGCTGCCTCGCAGCCACAATTCTTGATACCAAAATTTGATCTAGTAATTAAATTAGTGCTCACCTACTTAATTTGTTCAGCTTGATTAGCAAACAACGTTGACTATACGGTTGGCGTTGTCATGGGTATCACTGAGTAGGTAGTTTGATTTCTCAGTGATACAACTCAACCATATACATTACATTTGTGTGTACGACATGGATGTATTGTTGGTCTTAACACTATTTCTCCATGGTAGGAAGATCATATATCTTGCAAGGAAGGGCGCATTCACTGTTCGCTGAATATCAATACTGAAACAGGGCGCTTGTCAGCACGAACACCGAATTTGCAGGTATGCATCTTTTGCATTTATATGTTGGTAGGTTTAAACCAGCGTCTCGCAGAAAAAAGAGTGGCAGCTCACTTCCCAGTTGTTATCAAGCACAAGCTGTGTCAATATACAAGTGGTTTAAAACAAACAAGTGGTTTGTACTCCCTCCTTCCCAATTTACTCGTCGTTTTAGATTTTTCCCGAATACCAAGAGGGGCTGGCGCGGGTGAACTGAGGAACTAGTCATTGATTTCGCGTGGTCAAAACCCGCCGGCTTCTGCGCGCCCGCGAGCGAGCGACGAGTCTTCTGCGTCCACGCGCCTAGGCATGAAAGGGCCAGTGCAGGCCACGTGAGAATCGAAGCCAGGGGCTACGGAGTAGATTGTGACGGAGCAGCTTGGGCCTTGATTAGCGCTAATACGCCGGTTATTATGCGAAATTTTTAAAAATCTACGGAGTAGATTGTGACGGAGCAGCTTGGGCATTGGGAAGGAGGGAGTACTTGGTATAAGTTTAAGCAAGAAGAAAAAATATGAAAATAAGCACTGCTGATTTAGGTTAACCAGTGTGCTTCAGAGGATAATAAAAGCTACTGTTTATCCAACATGGATGTGTTATGTATATGCATGTTCTCCCTGAACTACTATATAAACTTAGGGACTAAGTTGCGTTAAAAAAAACTAAGGGACTGAGATGCATATGCTGTAAATTTCATAAAGCACGTGAGCTGATGGTACATTCAAACTTGAACATTCACCAGCTGCATTATAAATAAAATGATTTATTCATTTTATGCAGTTAATCTCAGGCTGCATGATTGAAATCCTCATTCTATTAATGAGCTGCCTACCATTTCAGAATAATTGATAACTCTGTCATAATCATGAGTATTTGGGTCCTTGCTAATTGACGTTAGTTCAGAAGATGACAGGTCCGTCAGTTATAACAGTTACTGAATAGTTCAGATGTGTAGTAAATGGTGTTATATTAAGTTATAACTTATTTAGTGTATGGTGTTAAATTATAACTTGAAGAAGTATCTTATTTGAATCGTCAACATTATTGTTAAACTCACTACCAGAATAATCTCCCTTGCAGAATCAACCTGCTCTTGAAAAGGATCGATATAAGATCCGACAAGCTTTTGTTGCAGCTCCAGGAAACTCTCTTGTTGTTGCTGATTATGGCCAGGTATGCTAAATGCCTCTTCGTTTCTCTTTTGGGATTGCCATCACACTGATGAAGGGTACATTTTTTATGTAGCTGGAGCTGAGGATCTTAGCCCATCTTACTAACTGTAAAAGTATGCTGGATGCTTTCAAGGCTGGTGGCGACTTCCATTCTAGAACAGCCATGAATATGTACGAGCATATTCGTGATGCTGTTCATGAAAAGAAAGTGCTTCTTGAATGGCATCCTCAGCCAGGTCAAGAGAAGCCTCCGGTGCCATTGTTGAAGGTATTTGAGCCAGTGCCACTAATATTTTGACAGCAGCATATCACGTAAAGTTATGCTTGATTTCATTTGAACTATTTAAGTATATTACTCTGTCGTGTTTGTTGGTTGCACTTTGATGCTGTTAGATCCTTAGCAGTTCGCTAGATCAAAATGTTTGTCTAAATGGTTGAGGAGTACATTCTTGTGTACCTTTTAGATCTGTAAAGTTGTGAATGTTATGGCATTCGAAGAATGCTGTTGTTCCACAAAATTTGCTGGATAGCCCTACTTGTGTACCAAGCGTGCCATATTTTCATTGTTTTTGTGCTTCAAACACAGTTTTTCACTTAATATTTTTGACCTCACATCTCCAGTAGCCAACCTAAGTCGTAACAGAGATTCTCCTTTTATTTTTATTTTGTGCGGATGCCCTTTTTGACACTTATTACATATCATGGCCTTGCTTTTTTGTACTTACACAGAGAAGTTGCAATTTTTTCAAATGTTTTGAGTACGTATCTTCTTTAGTTACAGTTTTGGATTGCTAGATGCATTTTGCTCTGTAGAATTGTGTTGAGTATTGGAAACTAAATTTGATGTCTTTCTTTTGATTTTAGGATGCTTTTGGTGCGGAGAGAAGGAAAGCTAAAATGCTTAATTTCTCCATTGCATATGGAAAGACAGCCAAGGGGCTATCTGACGATTGGAAGGTATGAACTGTTATTGTCTACATCTGCATTTTGAACTAACTAAGGTAAGTGTGTCAACAAGCTGACCAAGTATATTTGCGAAGCAACTTGATCATTAATTGATCATTTTCTTCCACACTTGACCCAAACATATGCAGCTGAACATTATTCTTATTGTATGTATGTACATCAGCTATGAGTGTTGCACTTTCTCAACTCCCCCCTTCCTCTTGCACCTAAGATGTATTCTCCTTCGACCTCCATCGTCCACGTGGGCCTGAGTTGAAACATGCCTTTTTAAAAGATCCTCAGGATCAGTACTTTTGTTCCATAGGTGTTTGTTTGGTGATTGTCATCAAAGAAAGTATGATCCAGGATGGAAATCGGGTCCGAAAAATGATGCATGAGGTGTATCTTGTGTACAGCAACTCATATTCATAAAGGCAGCAGTTGGTGAATAGGCCCTACTATACCTGGGCATACCCTGGCCTGGGCTTTCAAAATGCCAAGCCTCGAAAAAACACCTTTTTGCATTTAAAATTATTAAATTAATCATTTCAGGGTATAGAATGATCTATTATACCTAATATTTTTCTTCTAAAAATACCTTTTTATCAATCGGGCTTTTGAGCCAGGTCGTCAGGGCCAGACTGCGGATGCACAGGTGTGTCCTACCGTTGAGATTGTTTCGTTGCACTTTGTTTGTTTTTGCTGAATCATAACATGCATGTCAAATTAGCTCTATTTATTGACAACACTAGCATGCTAGAGGAATGTCACTTGGTAACCAAGTACAGTTTCACAAATCTGTAAATCTTGAAAAATAGTACTACAATACAATCAGTTCAGATTTATAGCTTATCATCTTACCAGGTGACTGTGGACGAGGCAAGGGATACACTCAAACTCTGGTACAGAGATCGAAAAGAAGTTTCAGCTTGGCAAAAGAGGCAGAAAGAGCTTGTACGTGAAAAATGCGAAGTCTACACGTTGCTCGGACGATCACGACATTTTCCTAACATGACCCATGCAGGTTCTAGTAAAAAAGGTGTTGAGCGTGCTGCTATAAATGCACCGGTGCAGGTACTTGCTACTTATCATGGCCCAACAGATGTGATGTACAACTTGTTTCTCTGTTTGAAAAATCTTCAATGTTCTATATCCAATCCACAGGGTAGTGCAGCAGATGTTGCCATGTGTGCGATGCTTGAGATAGAAAGAAATGTGCGCCTTAAGGAGCTTGGTTGGAGACTACTATTACAGGTTTATTACAAGATGGCTTATGGATTTCTCTTCTGTGAATAACGTTAAGTAGTCATGTTAGTAGTTGTACTAAGAAAGGCACAGGAGGATGGAGCCCCGTTCCATGGTTTCATTCTTAAAAGAAGGAATGAGCAATTATTTTCCATCTTATGCTAGTAGTTGTACTACTTTCGTTCCTTCCAAAATTTTACATTCTGATCCCCAAGGCGTTCTTACACGTTGATTTAAAATTCTGTGTCGGCATTTCTCAGGTGCACGACGAAGTGATATTGGAAGGGCCTACAGAATCTGCCGAAACGGCCCGTGCCATCGTGGTAGAGTGTATGTCCAAGCCTTTCTATGGAACCAACATCCTGAAGGTTGAACTGGCTGTCGACGCCAAGTGTGTAAAGAGTTGGTATGCCGCCAAATAGTAACTGTGTGGTCATTCTTCTCTCCTATACTTGGGCAGATGCACATGTTTGTGTACAACTAAATAAGATGCCATCTACACAATCAAGACCCTGTTGGTCGGATCAAATACCCCAGATCCGAGCGTGCTGAGTTGTACAGACTGCATCTTCAGGGTCATCCAGCCAGAAGCTGTAAAAGCAGCGTGATGACGAGGGGAGGACCAAGGCTCCAGGGAGGAGCTGTGTGTTGTAAACTAGTAGTCTAGCACATGCAGTAGAATGGATTGGTCTTTAGACTCCTTGAGAGTCCCAGTAGGATCTGTTCAGTCCTCAGATGATTAATCTTCAGGGAAGCATGCTGTTTTGTTCATAAGATATTCAGACCTGCTGAGCTGAGGTTAATTACTTTAGTGACCTGTTCTGTTCCAGTAAGGCTCTAACATCATTGCCGTTGTTTAAACCGTGCATATGTTGGTGGAGGGATAACACAATTTGTCAGAAGCAATTGTTAACCCCCCTTTGCTTACTTATCGCAAGGTTTGTGGTTCACTCTATAATACTCCCGCCTTTCGTGAATCGCTGATGATATTTTGAACATAGGAACACCCCAATATGCAAGTTTGATCATGACTTTTTGACAACATGTTTGTAAAAATCTACGAGATCGATTCATTGAAACTATACTGAAGTTTGATCATTACTTGGTGTGATCAGCTAGCTATTTATCCAGACCGCGTTTTGTTGGATGTACTATGGCATTTTGCCTTCGGAAGTAACAACCCTCCGTACGCGTTATCTCTCAATCCTGGCCGTCCGATCTCCCGAACCCAGGATGGAATTTCGGCTTCCTTTGGAGCGAAGCAAAGCCAAGCAAAAAAAATATCTTATTAACAACTAATTGTACGCCAGCACATCACCGATCCCTAATCCCACCTCGTCCGCCGTCCACGTGTCCGAATCCAACGGCTCAGATCCCTCCTCCCCCGCAGTGGAGCAGGTGGGGGCTACACAACACAACACCGGCCGTCGCCGCGGCCGCGCTCACACACGGACACGGACGCGGCTCCACCTCACCTTCATCGTCTCTTCTTCTTCCCTCTCGCCGTCGCTATTTAGATCGGAAATCCCTCACCCCGGCTAAGCAGCAACCACTTGCTTGACCGATCCATCCACCGCCATGTCGATGCTGGACGCGTTCTTCGGCAAGGGCGGCGGCGCCGGCGCCGGCGGAGCGTTCCGCGGCGCCAAGTGGTACGGCGGGTTTGAGGGTCCTCCTTTGGTTTGTCGGTGAATTTGGGTTGTTCCTCCTTTTGGGGTTTGGGGTTTGGTGCTGATTCGGTTCGTTTTTTTGTTGATGCGGCCGCGAACTACGACCAGCAAGACGCTGCTGAAGCTGTCGATCCCGCGGATCAAGCTGCTGCGGAACCGGCGGGAGCTGCAGCTGCGCCAGATGCGGCGGGACATCGCCAAGCTACTCGAGGCAGGACAGGAGGCCACCGCCAGGATCAGGGTGCGTGCGGGTTCCGTTCCAACTTCCAAGGGATTTTGGCTTAGGGTACTTCTGATTTTGGGGGGCTTTGGCTTAATTCCGTGTTCTCTGCGTTTGTGTTTGCGGCTGCAGGTGGAGCACATCATCCGGGAGGAGAACATGATGGCGGCGCAGGAGATCCTCGAGCTCTTCTGCGAGCTTGTTGCTGTTCGCCTGCCCATCATCGAGACGCAAAAGTGTGTTACTTCTCCTGACTTTATTCAGTAAACCGTATATGCTACTACTGTTCGTTGGTTTGTGCAATACTTTTGTCCATAAAGTGCCTTGCAACCTCGTATAGGCATGTCAAAATCGAGTGAAATGTGCTGGAGCTGCACTACCTACCTGGGGTTTTTTATTTCCAGTGGCTATCTTAAGCTGACTAGTACCAATTTAGTTAACTGATAACCTGTGAGATGCTTTTTAGTATGATCAATTTGATGTGTCAGGTTAATCACTTTAGTCCCAGCGTCCCTGTAATCTGTTGTTAGTGCTCAGTTGCATTTGGAGTTGGTAATGATTGTTGTCACGAATGACATTGTTACAGTATGAAACCTTGACAATATAGCTTTCTTGGTGTGTGTCTATGTGCTTACTTTTGTCAAAAATGTAACTTAAATGTGTCAATGTTAGTTCGCCGCTATAATAGGTCACAGCAGTTTTTTGTGCTGTTATAGACCAAGTTCGTTACGTATAATTTGAAAAGATGCTCATCGAGTAGGATCTATGTCCTCAAGCATAAGATTGCTGCCTCGTTTTCCCAAGAGCGAGCAAGAACCCTGTTTTGTACCGTTTGCATACTCATGTGTGTGTAATGTAGTTCTTTATGTCTGCACCTGCCTAGCCTGAATTCCCTGGATGTGGGCATGCCACTGAATGATCTTTCTAATACATTTTTGGGATCTTGTTGTGAAGTTTATCCTTTCAAATGTGGTAGTTTTACAGTTCCATAGGCATGCAGCTAATATATGAGGCTGACCTGTGAGATTTCTTTGCCTTCTCCAGAGAATGTCCTATAGATCTCAAAGAGGCAATATCCAGCATCTGTTTTGCTGCTCCAAGGTGTGCAGATCTGCCTGAACTGATGCAAGTCCAAGTGATGTTTGCAACTAAATACGGTAAAGAATTTGTTGCTGCAGCTGCAGAGCTTATGCCAGATTGTGGGGTCAACCGGCAGGTCATTTGATAACTTCCATAAAAACTAACTGATTTGTGTTATTTAATAATTAATTATAATGTTGCTGAAACAACTGGAATCAATACCCCTGCAGATAATTGAACTACTTTCTATCCGTCCTCCTCCTGTTGATGTGAAGATGAAACTTCTGAAGGAGATTGCTGAAGAGCATGAGATTGATTGGGATCCATCAGCCACAGAGACGGAATATCTTAAACCACATGAAGATCTATTGGTAAATACTTACATGCTGAAACTGTGGCTAGTTCATTATTTTGAATATCACATGGTAACATGTTTCTTTTCATTAGAATGGACCAACCTACTTCAGTGGTTCCACGCTTCCTCTTCCAAAGGAGAAGCACGAGGAAACAGTATCTGCAACTGCTGCGGATCAACCTGATGAAGAGTACGAGTCTGATTGCGAATTTGACTCACTGGATTTGCCAGAAGTCCCAAAAGCAGCAGTACGCCCGGCTCCTGATGCTCCATCAGATATTGGCCCACATGTACAAAGCTCCCAGTCAGCTGCTCATGAATTCTCAAACACACCTGACTTGGAAGATAATCCAACAGCTGATGCTGCGTTCTATAATGATTTGAAAAGTAAAGAACCCCCAGTTCCTTCACCGTTTGTTCTGCCAAGTATGCCAGCTTTGCCAAATGAAAAGAAGCAATATGTTCCTTTTGCTTCTCCGTCACCATTTGCTGCTGCTTCTCCGCTGGAGAAAAATGATTCAATTCCGTTACGTCCTCTATCTCCTCCAGTGAAGCCAACAGAGCAAGAAATTTTCACAAGGAAAATTGATGAAGTGACCCCACCCCAAACACTTCCTGATTTCAACATGTTCTCAGAACATTCAGAAAAGGTGCACTCGGTCTCTCATAAAGAGAGTGGAGCAAATATTGATTTGGATGATGTGCTTTCGGCTGCTCAGACAGCTGCTGAATCAGCAGAGCGAGCTGCATCAGCAGCCCGTGCTGCCGCAAACCTTGCGCAGCTACGCATTGCGGATCTAAAGAAGAATTCTCGGGTTTATGAGAGCTATAGTGACGGGGCCCAAAAGGAAACCCATCATCAAGCTGAGGTGACACAGAAACCAGTATTTGATCATCAGGACTCCTTTTCCAATGATATAGAGGGTTACACACCTTCTCATGTGCCTCAGAGGTCACCATCGTTAGAGGACGATCCATATTTCTCCTACCCCAACCTGTTCTCATCGAAACCATGAGAGCGAAAACTAGTTGTCTGCAAATTATTTCTTGCCTTGTTTGTTCCCCTAGTATGTGTCTGTTTCACAGAAAATTACGTGTATGCTGAGTTGATATGAAAAGGAGGCTGCGGCAGATTTACTAGGTTAATGCCCTGTGTCTGTAAATTGTAAATGTGTGGTTGTTGTATGCCATTTCCGAACTTCCTCGAACCTCTACAGGAAATAATACTGGATTTTTAGTTCATGTTCATCTCATAATTGACCATAACTTGAATTTCCACAAGTCTCCTGAAGTCAAAGATTTATTTATAGCTACTGTCTGCCTGTCTGGCCATCTACTTCAGTATGAACGTTCATTCTTTATGAAAAATGAAGATCATGACAATGTGAAACTGAAACCTGGCCAGTTGCATGTGACAGTTAAACTGCTACATAGTACATGGTACAAAGTCCCCTTCAGCTTTTTTGACTGAATTCAGGACATTCTTTTAACTGAATTCAGGACAGAGCACATGGGCATGCAGGTGTAACAGAAACAGATCCATGAACTCTAAAGAGCGACATCTATCTTCTTCACAAGATGACTATAAATATGCCTGGAGGCTGGAGGTTTCAGGGCAACAGCTTCACAGCTCCAGCTAGTTTTGAGGTGCTTGTCAGGCGCTGAAAGTGAGAGTTGGATGAAGACAAACTAGTTCAACAGATGGACAATTGTGGTCCGTTGATCAGCTTGTTTTCCTCCAATATCTCACCTTCGGTCGATCACCTGGCGTCCACAGCCAACAGAGTGAACACATTGGGCTAGCTACTTATTTAGGAATGCATGCGCCGTTCCAAGCGAGAATTAGAGGGGACTGAATCATCCATTGGAAAATGGAATGATGGTTCAGTTTCTTCTAATATCTCACCTCAAATGGTCCATCCGGGAAGAGACTTGCAAAAGCAGTGAATGCAATGCAGTAACTCGAGGTGAGAATTGGAGGAAATCAAACTGAGGCAGATTGATATGACTAGACTTAAGTTTCTCAAAATCCACACTTGTCACGGAGCATCGAGAAACCACACTTCTACAAGCGCATTTCACAGAACCACTCTACGTGACAGGAGATTTCACCAAACCACACGTACTAATTGATAGCACATTTTATAACTGTGCTCTTGTGGAAATGTTTAGTAGACATAAGTGTAATTTCATGAAATTCGCTTCTACACGTGTTTTTTTAATATAATTTCTGTAAAAGTGTGGTTTTGAGAAATTTATTCAGTAAACTGTCTGATGGTCTAGTTTGTTTTCCTCCAATATCTTGCCTAGGCTCAGTTGCTTGATCCTGAGCTGCTGACTGTACTAGCTAGAAGCCAAAGCGCCCAGCCTCCTGTGATTTCTTGCCTCCAACCGATGCAGCTTTGTCCTTTCGGTTGGTAGGTTAATCCAAAAGGCAGTGGAAAAGCAAACGCTTTGTTCTTTTGAGTTTATAGTTTCTTGCCAATGTGTTGCCATGGCTCTTCTAAAGGCGCTGGTTTGTGCTTTCTTCTTTCTTTTAATGGACAACAAAGACATAAGCTTCTAAACATAGATAATACTAGAGCTACAGAGAAAGAAAGTATTCTGAAATACTGATACGCAGATTCGTCTGGCTCAGCTCTTCCAGCTGGTGCTTCGGTTCGTCGAGTGTTCCATGTCTCTTTACTTCGCAAGGCATTGAGCCCGGGTATCAGCCTCCCCTGTTTTACCGAATTCTACTGATACCTTACTGGTGACGATGCATGCAAGTGCTGTGGCTCACCGTTGGCGCAAGGTACCAATCTCGTTTTCGAAATCTACGTCTACATCTACGCCTAGTGTGTCTATGTATGTATGTATGTGTGTCTCTCTCTATATATATATAGTAATAAAGAGAATAATGTTTCCTTCGTCGGTCGTCATCCTTCGCGCGATTTGGGCTTTGGGCTGGACCCAGTCCAATTGGGGGATCGGTCTGTTCAGCCCACCGAACCACGAGTCTGGAAAAAAAATCGCTTCATCCGTCCCTAACGCGCGCGAGATGCTGAGCCCGACCTCAAATCTGCACGTGCACCTCCAAATCCGCTGGTGCACTGGATTTTTCTTTTCTTTGCTAATTAGCTGGAGTAGCAAGAAGTTTTCATGATCTTTTTGTTAGTGTAGGACGTTTGTGTTTAAGAGTCCGTGACAACGCACGGTCACTGTACTAATAAAATAAAATTGAAGGATTCCTGGGAACATTTTCAAGCTTTGAAGATGAAGTTTCCGGCTGCTTTGTCTCAAAGAAGAGGGGGATGTTAGCAGCCCAACGACTACTGGCCGTCCCACTCGGGTGTACCGGCCCAACCGACAATACATCGGCCCCGACTTGATCCCCAGCCCAAGCCGTAACCAAGTAATAACTGTATTAATGTTAACTGGTTCCTTCCTTTCGTCCTATCCAAGTTGGATCATCCCCTCAAAAAAAAAAATGGCACCTCTCGGATATGTTCGTCGTAGTAGTTGTTCTTCCTAAACTTGTAATCGTTGCTACTCGAGTTCATGTGATACCTAATACAATAGAGCATGCGAGGTCATAATGAGATGCTTGTGATTATTGTGGTAATTTACAGATTTTTTATCTTTTTTTCTAAAGGCATGTTTGTTATTTTAATATAAAATAAAGGTTAAATAATAGCCCAGCTAGTAACGTAGTCAGAGGGCAAATTCAGCGAAGCAAAGCTGTGGCCCATATACTTGCGGCACGGTGCCCCCTCTGCCT
Organism: Brachypodium distachyon; assembly: GCF_000005505.3. Lineage (NCBI taxonomy): Eukaryota > Viridiplantae > Streptophyta > Magnoliopsida > Poales > Poaceae > Brachypodium > Brachypodium distachyon. Next base: position 13,936,766 of record NC_016133.3, read on the forward strand.
TCAAAGTGTGCAAAAAAATAGATAAAGGAAATTTTTTATTGAACTCGAACGATTACATTAAGGTGATACAAACGACTAAAAATACCGCCGCCCTCTGAGTAATAAGATGCACACAGCCACAAACACTTAAATAAACACGTACATAAGATAACAGGATGCACAGATCCTCAAATATTTAGACAATGCTCACCCGCTCCTTATGCTGATGCGCCCTAATAGTACCCTCGCGCGGAACTGGGTAACGGTTGCACTCATATTTGAGGCGAGTATTCGAGTTAAGCCAAAGTTCAAGGCGGTGCGAAGAAATTAAGATCTCGGCGCCGGAGTTCTTACACAATACCACTGACGGCAGTACCATGATCCGCCTGTCCAGGTTCGTCTGCTTCTCGAAGTAACGATTGAAGCCTTTGCAGACGGGGTCATTTTTGTGCGTGTACGCAAACGGTGTCCAGTCGCGCAGCTTCTCGAGTTGGTCTTTCATGAGCTTGGGGTCCAAGCGTTTTTTGCAGCGAATCGCTTCAGCCACTCGGATACCTTTTTCACAGACCCACTTGAAGCAGCTGTACTGATTGCAAGCCACCGCCGTCGGCGGGTTGAAGAGGTAAGTAGAGAGGTTGTGCCTCTCGAGCATCAGTTGTCGCCCCACGTTGAGCGCCATCCACGCGCCCAGAGAGTGCCCGGTGAGCCAAACGACGGGATCCTTACCGGTGGGGATCCGCAGGGAATCATGATATCTTAATCCCCTTTGTAGATCCCCTCCAATCCCCCAAGGGAAATTTGCAACCGGACGATCCTTGAGGTATTTGACGAGCTTTTTGACCTTTTCGTAGGCACTTGTGAAGCGCTCGCAGCAGAACGGGTCGTCATTAATGATGATTCTACAGCCAATCCTCAGGTCCCGTAGCGCCGTCCATGTGCGGCAGAATGAAGTGCCTCGGAAGACAACTATATAGCGTGGGGCGGACTTGTGCATGCCCACGTATCGATAGACAGCAGCAAAGGTTTCTTCACGGTCCTTCAACGGATCCCGAAAGAGTTCGAATCCTGTGCTATCATTTAGCCACCGCGGGTTGAGGGGCGTGACGCTTTGCTTGTCTACCGCGCAGTAAACAAGATTGATCATGGCGGCCAGACAGGCCCGGCGAGGGGCCTCACCACTCCTACAAGATACCCATGCATATTGATGAGCATTAATTAAAGTGCCATATTGCACGGATCAGGTTAATGTTCACGAAAAAATATCTTACCAGTCGATCGCCTGGCAGTTGCTCTCTAGTGACTGCGAGGTGGCATACTTGCAGTAGTCCTCGGTACTCTCTTGCTCTTTCTGCAGACACTGTACATGCAGGCCAGTGAGCCATTTGTAACCTAAAATCACCCCGATTTTCTTGTGAGAGTCAAACTGCTTATGCTGCTACGACGAATATATATGTACCTCATGGTCGCTCCGGGGACATTCTCCTTGTATCACATCCTTGATGTGAGGCGCCGGGTACATCTGTGTGCATGCACATGAGCCATCTGTTAGCTAAAATCGATCTCCCCGGTTTTCTTATGACATCGAGTCAAACTGCTTATGCTGCTACGACGAATATACCTCATGTCCGCCGTCCACATTGGTAACGTATTCAGATATGCCGAGCGGCAGAGCCTCGTGGTAGTGCGCCGGGTACACCTGTAGATGCACACGAGCCATTTGTTAGCTAAAGGTAGCCCGATTTCCGGGCCTAGCTAGTGATAATCAAACTGATAATTATGCTGCTACGACGAATATGTACCTCATGGTCGCTCCGGGGCCATTCTCCTTGTATCTCATCTTCGAGGTCATGCTTCTGTGTACATGCACATGAACCATGTGTTAGCTAAAATCGATGTTTTCTTATGAGATCGAGTCAAAGTGCTTATGCTGCTACGACGAATATGTACCGCATAATGTTCGCCGAGCCCGCTGGGAGGCTGCTTGGTAGTGCCCCTGCTTGGTAGTGCCGCTGGGAGGCTGTTCGCCGAGCCCGCATAATACACGCCCAGTTCAACCATGTTGTTTTTAAAGGCGTACTGCACCTCATACTTACCCGCCTGTCTGGTCTGGAATTCGAACTCTACAATCTTGCCGCGCGGGACGTGGGGAATCACTTCCGACGCCCTAAGATTAAGGAGCGCGTCGTTTATCTGCATCAAATATGATAGTAAAATATGTGATTAGCAACAAGCCAAAAAACATTACAATATCGGAAACAACTTCTTTGCCGGTGCACTACGAAAAAAATGAAAAAAAAATGTGTAAGCCGAGTGCCACACAAGAACACACTCGGCTTACACGTTGCTTTTTATTATTATTATTTTTCCGTTCGTCATAGGCCCTGGGACCCACAGTATAAGCCTAGTGTTGCCAGCACTCGGCTTATACCTGACGGCCGTTAGACGATGCCGTCCGTCAATTCTATAAGCCGAGTATTGTTTTTGCCGATCGCCAAAAGGGACACTCGGCTTATACGTATACGTCCGAGTGCCTGAGAAATGACACTCGGCTTATACGTATAAGCCGAGTAACTGTACACCAAGTGTGGTAAGCCGAGTGTATTTCCCTCTTTGGCACTCGGCAAACGTAGCTTCTCCCATAGGGGTGGCCTGCGACACTAGGCAAAGGCACTAAAGCCCGGAGGTCTTTTAACCTGGCCTTTGGCAAAGATCGAAAAAATGAAAAATAAAATAAAATAAAAAGAACATGGGCTCGCCTGCTGCGCTGCTCCGTCGCACTCCTGCTGGCTGCTCCGACCTGTTACACGATGCTACTGCTCACCAGTAGCTATGGATGGCAATGGGTACTCGAAACCTGATTACTCGACGGGTCGATCTAGACCCGATTAGATGCTGCTCTTAGGAAAAATCAGACCCGCCAATCCATAATTGGGGAAATATCAGACCCATTGGGTTTGCCGGTTCGGGTCTAGTAGAATCAAACCTAGACCCGGAAGCCTCGTTCAGTCTAAAAAATTAAGTACGCGAGGCAGGCAGCCCAAAAGGCCTAAAGGTCGTCCAGTGCATGCCCATGCCTAAATACCACTAACCCTAACCCTTGTTTCTCCAGAGTCACCGCGTCCCTCTACGCCTCCACTGCCGCCTCTTACTCGTGGTGGCAGCGCACTCTCCCTCCTCCGTCGACGCGCGGCCCTCTCGCTCCTCCCTCTGCAGACACATGGCCTCCGTGGAGGCAGAGCCGGACAGCCGCAGCGCCCTCCCCCTCCTTTACGCCGGACAAGGCAGCGCGACACCCTCTACATATACCTACGGCGGCCGGGCGCCACTCCTTCCTACAGCGTCCCGGCCTTCGCAGGCGCATGGTCGCCTTCAAGTCGATGAGGAGCTGGCCAGCAAGTCCTTGCTTTGTTTGATCTGTGCATGGTTTGCTTTGTTTCAAATATTATTAATTGGTTTGTGGAATTGTCGAAGTCCTTTTGAAATTACAAAAATCAGCGTCGTCTAGATTTTCCTCTCCCTTTGCTTTGTTTTTGAGATATTTGTTGACTAAGGTCGGGTTTACCCGCGGGTCCCCGAGAGGCCGAGAACCGTATCGGGTCTGCATTTGGTAAATTTTCAGACCCGGTGCCGGGTCCGGGTCGCGGGGTGGGTGGCGGGGTCCGGGTCAAGTAGCCCTGCCCCGCCGCCGATCGCCTGCTTCCGCTGCCCGCTGTAGACGCCGCTGGAGTTGGGTAGAGGGGGAGGAACGCCCGTTGTCCCTCGCCTGCAGCTCTGCGTCCGCTGCCCCTCGCCTGCAGCCCAGCGCCGCCGCGCCTTCTGGAGCAGAGGGGGGGAGAGGGAGGGGGGGTAGGCCAGGCCGGGGCCTCCGCCGCTGCAAAGGAAGAGAGAGAGAGAGAGAGGGCCAGACAGAGGGGGAGAGAGGGAAGTCCACCGCCGTTGCGTGACCGCATGCCGATTCCTCCTACGCCGCCTTCCGAGCATGCGCGCCGGCCGCCTCCTACAAGGTGAAGTTGGGAAGAAGGAAGGCACTGCCGACAGTGGGGAGAAGCTAGGAGGGGCACGCGGCGTGCCGCCGGATCGAGAGGAGATCGGCCAGGGGTCCAGAGCCCAGACGAGATCGGCTGGATGAGAGAGAGAGGGGAAAAGCTGAGAGGATAAGGAGAAAAAAGAGGCGGAGGGGTGATCCACGTGCACCTCCCATGGACATCTGGACGAATTTTTTCGAACCGTCCCCAGGCACGTGAAAAAAAGCACCCAGCCCGGGCCAAATTAATCTCGTGCCAGGCTAGGCACTAAACTCACCGCGTGCCAAGTTTTTCTTAGGGATTTCGACCCGTGGGCCAGCACAGGCACAGCGTGCAAATCGTCAGGATGAGAACGGTGTGGGAACGAATCCAGCACGACACGCCCGGCAGGAAAAGCACGGCACGAGAACACCCCCAACGGTTCGGCACGAGGCGACGCCAAGAGAGGCACGTAAAGCACGAGGCGGCCTACTAGGCCGGAGCAGTCAACGCGGCAAGAATTGAAAGCAGCACCCGCAGCACGAGACATAGATTTGTTTTCCTTTGAAAACGACCCGAATAGGCCAAAACATTCTCAACGGGCCTTCATGCTCATGTGCTGCTGGGCCAGGCCCAAAATGCCTGCGTGCCGAGCTTTTTTCCAAGATCAGGCCCGTGGGCCAAAGCGGCACGGCACGAACTCATTTTGTGCCCACCTGTGCAGGGCTGGGCGGGGTCGGCTCGATGGCCAGGAGTACTGGCGACCATGCACATGGATCCATGTCCGTGGTGCATCTGGATGAACAGCCGAGATGAATCTGCTTTCTTTGCCGAGAGCAAGGCCTACAACAAAGCAAATTTGGGTTTTGTCGTGGCAGGCCTACGGGAAAAAAATTTCTTGTTTTCTTTTGTGCAAGTAAATTTAGGAAATTAATGTATCATATTAATTCTTTCTATTGTATCATATTAATTCTTTCTATTGGTTTCGACTTTTTATCCTAAGTTTATATACATATAATATAGTACCATATCAAAACTTGTACATTTTTCGCAAAGTTTAAGTATTGTTTCTTTTTTCCAGTTAAACGGCTTTAGAGAATGATAAAAACTTATTTTACATAAATGTGCTGATTTTAATTAATATTACTCATAATGATAAGTGAAACCATAGTAAAAATATCAACTCGCTAAGTGGACAAACTATGACAAAACTTAGTTCGGGATTCAAATTTCAAAATTTATGTTCGAGATCATGCATACTGTGAACCATGTACCATTTTATTTTCCCACTGTTACACCAGTGAGCAAGTCCACATGGCCTCTTTGCCGAAGGCCTATTCTTTGTTGTGGGTTTTTCTTTCAGCCTACGGTCCTTAGGAAAAGCCTTCCGCTGACGACAAAGTTGTTTTTTTGGAAGTATTAGGAGTAGAAATGAAATGTTCCCCCTTCTTTTCCATAATTCTTTTTTTTATTTTTCATAATTCTTGACATGGCTTTACTTGAAATTTGTCTAAATTTGAACTAAAGCTGTACCAAAAAATTGTGGAACAAAGTACTTAATGTGTCTCAAATTGTAAGATAAAACGAAGGTGATACTTTTGTCACAAACTCACAATGCGAACTTTGTACTTCTGGTGGTCATTGGTGACGCTAACCCAGACGTTGACGCCCTGCCCCGCGAGGACGAATGGCCAGCTCAGGGGGATTTTGTCCGTGACGATGACTTCGATGAATGGCCAGCTCGGGGGGATGTTGTCGCCTGACTCGCTCTCGGCCAGGTCTCTCTCGTCCGGTTCGTTCCCAGCTTTGCCCTGTGCAACTGCCAACACAGAGGCGCAAAGGAAGAGGCAGAGCGCTGCTCGCAGGGATGCCGGCATTTTGTTATATGCCAGCTCCCCCAGGCTTGCGATTTGCCGAGAATCCGAGATGAGTGTAGTATGATTTGGGCTCTCGGATACTTGTGGAGCTAGCGCATGCCGCTGAGACCTATTTATCTTGATGTTTGTTCATGGTTCGATCACCTCCATATTCTATGACGACGTTCACAGAATAGCGACCATATGCGCGCGAAGGAAGCTGCCATCGTCCGAGGAGACGAGCAAGAGAAAGGGAACGAATGTTTGCCACACCATAAACTCGTGTTGGGTATCTCAATTCAAATAAGTATGCAGCGTACCGACTAAAATATGGATACACATTCCGGTCCACTTGGTTGCAGCGTCGGAACGCACGTTGACACTGATTAGTGAAATACTAGACGATCCACCCACCCGCCCCAACTACAGCAACCGCAAACATGTGCTGTCGTGCATATCCAATAATTGCTGCCATTCGATGCAGGTTCTTCACTTGGTTTTTTTCTTCCAATATCCTGATCCAATAATTGCTGGCATTTGTATTCTAGGACCATAAAATGGGAGAATAGTCAAGAGACAGAAGTAGAGCTGCAAATTTTTGACCCTCAAGGTATCCTTTGACTCTTTTTAGTTCAACCAAATGAATTAAAATTTTATAATGACACAATTTTTTAGAAAACTAGTTTATTTATTTGAACTAAGGAGAGTCAGAGGGTACCCTAAAGGTCAAAAATTTGCAGCCCTAAATAGAAGGGACGGGCACTGCCGACGAGCAGCACCCAAGCAATTTAGAGTAAATTATACAAAACCCATGTAACAAAAGATCACGGATCCAAGAGATTTTAACTGATACAGACAAGTCCAAGACTAATGACTAATAAATAACCTAAAAATCACAGATTTTGTCGAGTTAGTGATTCGGACCCACACGCCATGCTCACAAAATTGGTTTCTGTATCAAGTCTTCTCATCGGCTGCCTTGAGCCGAGCCGGTCAGGCAATCAAGTCGTATGATATCGCATTCCGAGCGAACCAATCTGCACGAGTGCTAAGGTCGAAGTCAAGCGCGCCGGCGGGAGGGCCGCCCGAGGCCTCGCTAGCCGCGTCCTACGCCGAATCTCTCGGCTCGCAGCTCTGTCGCCCCCTTCTCACGATCGACGACGAATGTGCGCCACACCCACATTGATCGCCGGAGCGATGATGACTGATCCAGTTCGGCGGCAAAGGAAACAGCGAAACGAACCCATCAATTGGCGTCGGCAGCGCGTTTTCTTACTCTTCTTGTCTCCACGCATCGATTTTTCTACGGAATTAGTTACTTGTCGTTGATTTAATTGATTTAGGTACAATTTTGTACTCACTCTGTTCCGAAATAAGTGATGTGGATTTGTATAAACAATCCAATATATGTAAATTTGGGAATATTAGTGCTTTGCCCGTCCTGGAAACGCTTGGGATTTCCCGATTATCATCTACTCTTCGGTGCTCAAACCGAAAGCGCGTGTCCCTGTCTGCGTCTCAGGTCGCACCATCCCGCAAGGTAGCTGCTCCGAGCCTCCAACGCGGTGGCCGTGAGCTGGAGGTCGCCGGTGTTCCGAAGGCAGAGCGAGGCAACTGGGCGGCGTGAGGCGGCGTTGACCAGACAAGAAAAAAATGCTCGAGAAAAAGGGAGGAACGAGGAGAAAGGGAGAATCGAGCAGGCAAAGGGGCTCGGCTGATATTGTGTCTCAAGCCGATGGGGTTGGGAGACTGGAGCCAGAAAAAAGTATCGTGAGTACAAAGTGTTAATAATTAGTTTTGTATTATTGTGGGTATAATAAGCTGAAATCTTTTGAATTTGTGATTTTCTGTTACAAGAGCCATCAAACAGTTTTTTTTAATTTACTCTTATACTCCCTCAGTTCCTAAATACTTGTTGTTGTTTTAGTGCAAATTTATACTAAAACAGCGACAAGTATTTGAAAACGGGGGAAGTATTTACTGTGTAGGAAAGCGGCACGTTTCCTTCAGGAATCAGGATAACATGATTCGAATGCTATGAAAATATATTATTTTAAGTGTTAACCATAACATAGCACGGTACGGTAGAATAATTTGAGAGAACCCAGACGCAGTATTTAGACGGTTTAAAGATCTATTCTTTATCCTTGTACAGCCGAGCTATATTGTTTCATAGCTTCGGATTTTTCATGTTTTGTTATGTTATAGCTTGTAACTTGTTTTCCTGTCCTTAATGCAAAGTCAGAGCACCTGCCATTTCGGTTTAAAAAAATATATATTCTTTATTCCTGCTTTTTCATTGCGTATCCAGCTTGAAAACAGCAAGTTGCGACAGTTTATTACGAAGATACTCTTTTTTGTTCAACACATTCACGCTCAAATAACATTCACTCCGGGGTGAATGTCTGAACCAGAAACTTATATTAGGATTTCCAAGTAGCATCATTGGCTACTTGGAATAAAATTGGCTATGTGCATCGTTTCGACCCAGAGGCCGGGAAGAACCCTTTTCGAAAAAAAAAGAAAAAAAAAGTAGCATCATTGTAATAAATGAATTAGCTTGCAGATAAACATGCAAGCAACAATGAGTGTACTATATTTCTATACTTTTATATTTAAATATCTCAAATAAATCAATTATGCACGGTTTAGGCTTAGTTTGGCATTGCTGAACTTATCTTATAATTTGTTTTTAAAAAATACGCACAGGAAAAAAAATTATTTAGCCAAACATAATAATAGCCAAAAACTGGATTATCATAGTCCACCTTAATGCCAACCGCAGCCTCTACCCACGGCGGCTAGAGCTTTTTTTCGCAAAAGTAAAGCAAGCGGAGATGGTACTCCCTCCGTCCAACAAAAGATGTCTCAAGTTTGTCAAAATTTGAATGTATCTAGACATGACTTAGTGTATAGATGTATTCAGATTTAGTCAAAGTTGAGACATCCTTTGTTGGACGGAGGAAGTACTAAAGATCCAACTCGAATACTATTTTCGTCGGAGTTTATAAGCCCTCTCTATTTGGTTTTGCGCGGAAGTTCGACAAACAATTATACAAATAATACCATTAGAAAGAGTTTTTCAATATGAATCCAACAATATCTCTTATGTGCCGCCATAACCTCATATCACCAATGTAATTTCTGGTCAAAGTTCGGCATAAAATTATGTGCAAGCTCACGAAGATGTGACTTCGACAATGTCCATATTGATGGACTTGTATCAAGGAAAAATTTCGAGTGTGTGTTGGCGAACTCGTCGGCTAACAAGGACACAGGGGACACGATTTACCCCAGTTCAGGGCCCTTGATGAGGTAATACCCCTACATCTTGCTCGTAGAATCTGTATTGCTGAGTCAATTACAATGGGGTGCCGCGGAGTCTAGATGCACAGAGTCGACGAGTGCGTCTAGACAACTTGTATCTAAGTTGGGGTCTCCTCTTGGCTCCTCCTCCTGGTCCTTTATATATGCAGAAACTCGGGTCTAAGGTAGAGTCCAAGTCGGTTACAATGAGGAGATGCACTCTAATTAATCTTCCTTCTCTTGAGTCGCAAGATTTGGCATGTAGACTCCTGGAGTCGTAGTAGGCTTCCTTGTGAGCCCCAGCTGGACTGTACCGGGTAGACTCGAGTCGAGTACGTGGTTAGTCATAACCACGTCAGTAGCCCCCAAGTGCATGGTTGAGTCGAAGACTTGACTAGGGACTTTTCTCGTAAAGAATTAACTCATTTTACTGTTAAGCCAGCTGCATAATGCTGTAGATTTTGGCATTTTATCGACTTGTACTTCAAATGAGAAGTATTTTGACTCAGAGAATGTCTGAGCTGATGCTACTATGAAGTAACAGTTTCACAATATGATTTTGACAGCGGATCAATGTGATGAGTAGGAATCATAGGGATATATGCTTAATGTGCCCAGATACTCGAGAAGTCGAGTCCAGTTAATCGCTCTAGGGCGAATACAACACTAGCTTTCATCAGCATTCGAGTCCCCGGGCTCGAACCTGGCAACTGGCGAATTTCGACTTAGCCTGCTAGGGTCTTATAGAGTCGAACTCCAGTTTTTAAGTACTCGACTCGTTCATCAAGATTGCTTGTACTGGACATACGCAGCTGGTGTGCTTCCATGCCCTATAGGAAGCCTACGGGTCTTATCTTCATGTAATGAACATGGTTGTAGGGAGCGACCCTTAAGTGAGAATTATTACTGGAAGGATGCAGTCGATGCATATCCAGGCCTAAATTTTAGGACTTACCTTCATACAATGAGTATGGATTCGACTGGAATAACGTAGCTGGTACGATTCCAGGCCCGATAGAGAACTTTCGAGTCTTATCTTCATGCAATGAGCATGGGTTTGCTGAAATATGCGGTTGGTACGATTTCAGGCTCGATGGAATGATCCATGAGGCTTATCTTCATGCAATGAGCATGGATTTACTAGAGCAACGCAGCTGGTGCGACTCCAAGCTCTTTGGACGAAATCCAAGAGGCTTACTGTTATGCAAATGAGCATAAACAACTGAGGTGACGCAGCTGGTGCGACTCAATTGAGTCGATTGTTTTGTGTCAGGGTCATTACCCTGTTTTTACTGTTGTAAGTAAAGAATAAACAATAGCTGACCGTATGAAATCTTTAGCTAGTATAAAGCATCAGCTGGTTTGTGAAATCATATGTGATGTGTAACATTGGCAAGTGTTTTAGATGAAACATTGATGTGGATACTTTGGATAATATGGATATTTAAGTGATGACATGTATCTTGTTTGGACTTAGTGCTTTGCTAGTGGTGTGCTGATCCATTAGTTTCTTATGTGAAAACATGGCGTGAGTTGTGTGAAACTTACCCTGAGTCAAGTCGTGGACTTGTGCTCGTACTGGTTATTTGTGTGTTCACTTTCAGGTGTTGCCGGAGCTAGAAGAACGTGGTCGAGGACGGGATCGAGAGACGAAGCTTGGGAAGCTGAGGTCGAGGATCAAGGTCATGCGGGACGTTCGTGCGAAGGAACAATGGAAGTGAAGGCTACGATGATCCGGGAGGGCACCGGTTTGTCGTATGTTGTTTATACCGGAGATGTACGGTATTGGAGATATTCGTACGTGATGGTCGAGTTTTGAAGACATCAAAAGAAGAGTTGATGGCATGAAGTGACATCAAGGTGAAGATATGTAGGTCCAGCCGTGGCTGGATGAGAGCTGTTTAAAGATTAAACAGTAGCGTCATCAAGATGGCGTCGGATGGAAAAGTGATCCACATGAAAGTTGTGCGCGTCGTCGAGACGAACAACTTTGCTTTTGGAGTCATCTCAATCTGAGGTCGTATGCGGGCCCTACGGGTAAAATACTGACCGGGACAGAGGAGTCCGTGTTGGATTCGGATTCAGTTTAGGGTTGCGAATTTTCCCTTATAAATAGAGGGCATCCTAGCTAGGGTTTTAGCAAGGACGTGAGGGACCTCAAAGCTTTGGATCTAGATCAATTCTTGGAGAGTTCTTGGATGCATGGTTGCATCTTTTGTAATCGATCGACATCGTTGCAATAAAGAGATTCGTTGGCGGTGTCATCTCTGTTCTTCTCGGATCTTTGTGAAATCTTCGTGCTAGATCTTTCTAATACTTTGGTGCAGGTTTATCACAAGTTCATAATACTTTGCTGCAGATTTATCACGAGATCAAAAGAAGATTGCAATTAATTCATCTTTCTTGTTATTCCTCCAAATTGGTTTTAGATTAATCCTCGTAACTTTCTGGCAGCTGTTATTATTTTGATCATATCTTTTGATTGGTAAGTCCTATTGAGCTGATTCTTGTTGCGTTGGTTAGATAATTTTAATACCTTTCTTTTCCATACTCATACGTATTTTTTGGTTCATCCAATCAAAAGTTACGGCTGTTTTACTATCACGGACAGAAAGGTGATTTAGGGTTTGAACTTTCGGGAAAAGCTTTAATTTGCTTCCGCGCAATCATTCACCCCCCCCCCTCTGATTGCCTATCTCGATCTCACATGGTTAGTTCGCGACTCGAATGAGAGTCTTAGTATTCACAGTCGAGACTCAAGATTAGTTTCAACATTTAAGATAAACCCCGTCATCCTATATGAAAGATAATTTCGAGTCATGATATTTGAGTCAGACTTCGTCTTTGATGACGTACCTGTTGGAGGTGAAGAGCCGTTTGGTCAGCCGATGTGACTGGATGTACAGCCTAGCCTGACAGCTAGGCACACTGTAGGCGTGCATCAGTGGAGAAACGATCGCACTTCGCGCAGTAAACGAGACACAATGATGATCTCATCGGTTCTTGCGCCCACGAAGTAAGCAGTTATTTTCACTTGCCGTTTCGTATTCCGGTTGATGCGGAACACGTGGCCACGAACGAGATCGTGCGTCCCGGATTTTTGCCAAGGTAAGGAGCAAAGCGGAGGTGGGGTAAATTAGTTGTAACCCTTCTTCCTCCTCGCATCCAGAGCTCAGGCGCCCAAGACTTTAGATTCCATAGCCAAAACCCTTCGTGTTCCCTGACAAGAACGTCTTTCGACCCAGTGAAATGGGGAAGAGCAAGAAGAGCGCGGAAGCTTGGCCGCTGTCCTCCGTGGATTGCGAGAGGGTGGCCGGCATGCAAGAGGAAGGGTTGTTGTCCCCGCGGCCTGGGCATGTGCTTTTTCCCAGCGTGGAGGTAATCCCTCGCCCCATGCATGGAGTGCGGGTGGTGCATTACGATTTCATCACCCGCGGCTTAGCATTCCGAGTCCACCATTTCCTTCGTAGCTTGCTTTTGGCCTACGGGCTCCAAGTTCATAATCTTTCTCCAAACTCCTATCTCCACATCGCGTGCTTTGTGACGCTGTGTGGATGCTTTCTTGGAATAAAACCACACTTGGGTCTCTAGAAGAGAATGTTCACAATCCAGCACCAGGGCAAGGACGCGATTGGATGTGTGGACATCAAAACTCAAGCAGATGTCAAATTCTACAACCTCCGAGCGAGGGAATCACTTTCTCGATGGAAATCGACGTGGTTTTATGTCATGGATGTGCCGGCCGAAGGGCGTGGCTTCAATCTCCCTGAATTCTCCGTGACAGCTTCGGTGAAGAAGACGACGGCCTGGAGTCATAAGTTGGGAGGAACAGAGGGCGAAGAGGCCGAGACTCTGATGGCGCAAGTCCTGTCTCTCATGGAGACTCCTCAGCTGAAGGTGACTGGAATTCACCTCATTGCTGCTTTTAGTCGGAGAAGAATCCAACCTCTACAAGCTCATCCTCATCCCATGTGGGCATATCAGGGGGTTCGTGACCCGACCCGGATTAGTACCGTGGAATTTCGTTCGACTGAAGTGTGTCGACGAGTTCGGCGGCTCACTGACTTGGGTGAGTCAGAGCCATGCGAGATTGACCCTGCAGTGGCTCCCTATGGACCCGAAAGGCCCCGAGAAAAGGTGATCATCGAAGCTTCTGACAAACCTTGCCGTCTTGACATGAATTATTTTTTGATTGTACTTTTGATTCCAGGGACCCGACAATGAGCCAAGAAGCGTTTCTCCACCGGCAAAGAAGCGCGGCAGAAAAGATGATAACCCACCGGTACAGACCCGACAAACAGGCTCGAGGGACCCAAATGTCGAACCGTCGGTGTCTGTACCTGCGTTCAAGAGAACCAAGTCCGACGGGCCAGTTGCGGCTCTTCGTTTTGGCCTTCTTGCTCGATTCGACCATCCCAGGTGAACATTTTGGCTATCTTACTTCAACATTCTAGAGATTTTATTAAACCTATAAAAAAATCTTGCTCAGCCATACTGGTGGCTCAGTCGAGGGCAAAAAGGCTCCCGAGACTCAATCGACTGGTCAGGACTCGAAAGGGTCAGACCAGCCGACTAAGGAAAAGGCAGCTCACACCGAAGGAGCCTCAGCGGCTAATCCTTCCGAAACGAGCAGAAGAAGTCGACCAGATGAGTCGACCATTCCTCAAGCGACGACTACTGCACCGAGTCAGCATGTGAGCAAATTTCTCTTTTGATGTTGTTTTTGCCTCTCGGTGGGAGTGATGCTCAAGAAATAACTTGAGACTGCTATTTGTTTTTAGCCGATCATCTGCTCCATGACAACTCTTATTGAAGAGTTTGAGAAGACGAAGGCAGAGCGAGAACGACTTCGAGCAGAGCTAGATCAGTGTCATCAAGAGCTCAAGGAAGCAGCAGCCGAAAAGAGTCGGCTCCAGCAACGTATAGACTCCCGTCTTTCTGCGGAGAAAGAGCGGGAAAAGATTTGGATCGAGCGATTCGAAAGTGCTACTCGATCTGTTGCTGGTGAGCATTTGAGTCTGTTACCAAGGTGGCTTTACCTTCTAGTGTAAAGTTTGACTGTTGCTCTATCATTTTGCAGGAGTCCTTGATGCCTCTGTTGAGGCTCAATTCAATAAGAAAAGCCAGAGCTTCAATCAGGCTGTAGAAAATGTCGAAGTTATCAACGCCGAAGCCAAGGGCAAGCTCCGGCAGGTAACGAAGATTCTGACCACCGTAATCAGGAAGATGTTTCCTGATGCGTCAGTGCAGGAGTCGCTGAATGGGCTCATTGACTTTTTTACTGCGAGTCAAGACCCGGTAGAGGAGTGCCAGCATCAGGCGATGACCGACGTTGAATTATTCTTCACGCTTGCTCTTGCGCATGGCGCCGAGGAAGACACTCTCCGTCAAGTAGCCTCTCAATAGACTCGATCGAGAGCAGGGGACACGGTCAGCCTAGGGCCCTTTATGGGAAAAGGCAAAGAGCTGGCTGAGGTCTCGTTGCGGCAACCTCGTAGATCAATCCGGGAGATAAACCTAGCTTCATCTGGCGGCCCAGAGGTGGGCGATCTTTCACTAGATATATTTGATTCTCTTTCTCCTTTGTGAATCTTCTTCTTCTGTTCTTTTGCTTTGTAAAGAACTGCTCTAGCTGAGCCTTTTTTGGAAAGAAATCCAAGATCTTTATCTCCACCCCTGAAGGAGTTTTTTAGGATACATGATGAGGTAACTTGAGTCTTTTTTCACGCAGAGGGAAAAAGGACAATCAAGTCACTCGGTTCCAGCTGCAGAGGCAACCTCTCGCAACGATGCTCCAGCCAACCCTATCTAAAAGGGTCAGGCTGAGACGACTCTGTCCCCAGAGCAATTGCAAGAAGTTGAGGCTTGGCTCGCTAAGCTGAAGCGTGACACGCTGGGTGACGCTCAAAGTAGCAACTCTAGCCTGAAAGCTGCAACCAACCGGGAGGAGTTTGTCTTTGGAGAGCTTCGTAACCTGAGCCATCAAATCCAAGGTATAGGATCGCAAGACTTTGCCTTTCGTGTCGGTTTGCAAAGTAATCTTATCGTCTTCTGTGCAGCTCTTCGCTTTGACCCTGATGATGAAAAGGCCAGAGTGAATGCTGCAATTCAAGCTCGCCGAGCTCATGACCCATCACCCTTTTGGCTGGATCAGTCGAGGAGCTACGACTTGATAATGTTGATCAAGCGGATCAAACAGGTCAAAAGGTACTTCACCTCCTGCCGTGACATGCTAGCTTCAACTCATCGGGCCTTATGGCCACGGGAGAAGGTGCCTCCTAAACTGGGCAGCCTGATGGTGATGTTTCACGGCAAGGAGAAGATGAAGGAATTGGTTCGACTCCAACTAGTGAAGGGTGCCCAGATTGCCCTCGCATTTGTGCGAGTCAACTGCCCAGAGTTGGATTTCTAGCGAGTTTCTACTCTGCCAGCTACTCTCACCCAGAGTATAAAGTCGTTCCTGGAGGCCGAGAAAGCGGCCGCGCTGCAGATGATCCGACAGTGGGAAGCAGCCGAGGAGGAGACCATACCTCGTAGTAGATATTCATGTAGTTCTTTTTTTTGTAAAGAATATTCTACCGGGTGCGCGATCAGCGCTCCCGGTGGGAGTAGCCCCCGAGTTCGGTTGCAACTGTGTGTAGTGGTGACCGGACTCAAGGTTGTAATTTGATATCCTTGTATTTCTTGGCGAAGTTGTTCCTCTTCTTTTTTTGGAAATGGAACGATATGACTTGGTAATTAGCACCGAGTCGAATTCCGACTTGTGGAAGTCGAATTTAAGTCGGGGTTCGAGTACTCCCGGTAGGAGTGCCTCGCAGTTGAATATAAATAACCGGGTGCGGACTCGAGTGTACTAACCGGCGCAAGGGATTTGCCCTGTTGATTAGTACTTAGGTCTCGCGGGAAGAGATGGACTCCTCCGACGCACTCCATGTTATGCATATCCGTCTGGGACATGTTGAATACCAACTTGCGCAAGCACGAGAGGAGATCTCCTTACTTAAGTCGGAGAATCGGGCTGCGTCGGGCCGAGAAGATTTCCTTCTTGGGGAAATCGTGAAGCTGAGCTTTGATTTGTGAGGTAACGGCTGATTTCTCTGCTTGAAATTGTTGGGTCAACTGAATTTTGACTGATTTGGATGCGCCATCTTATGCATATATGATGCCAGAACCATATGTCGAAGATGAACGCGTAAAAAGTCGTCTTGATGCTTTAGCACGGTCTGGTTCAAAGACCCCATCCTTCTGGTCGAACCGCGACAAGGGTTATACCCTTGCACTGCTGCAAGATCGAGTTGCAAGAGCTGTGGTCTGCCTGAAGTCCTGCAGCCACTGTTTGACTGAGGTGCAAACATATCAGCCTTCCTAAATTGCTAAATTTAGTACTCCTCGTAATAAGTGTCCGGGATTTAACCATCAGAGGGAGTACTAACTAAAGCGAAATTTCATTGAAACCAGAATGAGATATTGATAAAGTATAAATTTGTATTGTTATAAACTGATTTCACTCCGGTCTCATCCATGTTTCACAATAGAAATGATCATTGATGTCACAAACGATCGTATTAAATGGATGCAGTATTAATAAGAGACAATAAAATGGACAGCTGCTCATAGCGATGGAACCTCCTGAGCCATCTCTGATTCATCCTTGCGCATCCAACGGTTGCGTAGACTCGCCTGACCCGGTCAACGAACAGATAAAAAATAAACGTTTCTGAAGGCCACAAAAAAAATGTATATATATTGTAGCAATATATTAATGTGGGAAAAGATCAAAAAGATTTTTCTGTACTTCAGCAGATGTTCTATAAAGCCACGGAGACGACATTACGCGTATGCCTAAAGACAGCGCAGGAACAAAGCCTTGCCCTGTGTTGGGCTTCAAATAATGGAGGGGAGAACTGCTCTTTGTTTCCTCCTGGTGCTTGTGTTTGTGTTCATGCTTGTACGTATCTTCATCCCTACACCTTTGTATGTGTTCTCTGTTTCTATCTTCCTTCAACTAATGTTGTTTTATACCTTGTTGTTTGCAGATAGCTGCGGGAAGAAGCAAGATCTGGACACTGCATGCATACCTCGGTACGTGAGGCGGTTCTGGGAGAGGGAGTACCCAGGAAAAGTTGTCAGGGAAGCTTACTGTTGGGGCTTTTTCCCCTTTCTCTTTAAAATCTGCGTCATGTGTGGCTAGATGTGACAGTGAATCAAACTGATGAATAATAACCTATTTGCCTGAATAGAAATAAATCAGTCTGTGAAGACATGTGAAATTGATTACTATACTCCGTATTTTTCTTTTTTGGATTCTAGCTCAGGGTGGACATCCGGACCGAGCTTTTCGGCTGGGCCTGAGATCCCCTAGGCTCGGTGCAGTTCGTGCTCGGCCCGAGTCAGGATGGCAACGGGGCGGGTCTGGACGGGTCGACCACGTCCATATCCATATCCATATCCATCGTCAAATCAACTATCCATCCACGAAAATATCTTTCGTAAGGTGTCGGTGTAGATAATGTTTAGCCCACTTCCGCCGTCGATGAATACTTTGTTTAACATCTAGCCCCCGATCTGTGCGTCGAGTACCAGTGCTGCGTTTCCTGGTTGCGGGATGCAGGGTGGGTGATCTTCTCTGGAGAATGTAATCTCTACTTCAGACCAGTCAAGGTACTCTGTTGAAGTGGGAGGTGACCTCACGGCCATATGGACCTGCCGAGTTATGGACTTCTGGACCCGATTGGTGGGTTTCCCTTTTTGAATCATGCAGATATGTCCGACCGGAGTCGGATATGAATTGGCGACCGTTGTCGGCGCTTCTGGTGGCGGTGCAAGTGCCACTCGGTGCACTGCGCTAGCGAAACTGGCTGGGTGCGGAGGAGGAGGAGGAGAACCAATGGCTAGAGCTCCTGGTACGGGAGGCGGCAAAGGCGCATTGACTCCTTCGTTAGGGTATGGAAACGACCCAGGTAGTTGTGAGAAGCCAGCGCTAGTTGCCGACTGCTGTGTCCTGGCAAACTCAGCATGTAGTTCCTTGAAACGCCGGCACTCGGCTAGAGGGTGACTTGGCTTGATGTTGCCTTGCTCATCCCTGTAGACGTGAAACAGGCAAGGGGAAGCTAGCTGTTGAGAGAGGGTGGGTTGGTTCCCTTTTCTCTGCCATTGTTGCTTGCGCTTGTCACCACCTCGAAAACCTCCACCGCGATTCCCGTTCTCCCGAGAGCCAAAATCTGACGAAGAGGCGGCTGCGATGAAGTCAGGTGGGTGTGACTCTTCGAAGGCTCGGTTTTTGCGCTTCCTCCTTCGATCGTGACTGCGATCGCCTTCTTCTTCTAGAGATCGCTGGCGTTCATTGCGAACCGAGTCTTCACCGTCGGCCCATCGATTGGCGATTTCCATCCGGTAGCTGATGGTTGCGGGCCGGACACGACCCAATTCCTCCTTGAGTTCGACTCGTCGGAGTCCTCGTTTGAAGGCGTCTATGGCACTTTCATCGGAGACTTCCTCAGAAGCATGTTTGGTGTTGGTCCAGCGAACGGATGGATTCTCCCTCTTTTTGAATGCAAGCTCGGAGTTGCTCGAGGGAGACGGGTCGTTTGTACGTGGACATGAAGTTGCGGATGAAAGCTTGGACGAGCTCATCCCACGAGTCAATGTCGTCTCGTGGTAAGCCGGTTAGCCACGTGCGTGCAGGGCTTCTGAGTTGCAACAGCAGGCACTGCATGACGGTAGTACGAGAACCACCTTGGCAACGAATCCCGGTGAGGTAGTCTTTCAACCAAGTTTTGGGCTCTTGAGTGCCGTCATCCTTGGCTAGATCGTGGCAGTTTGAAATTTCTGGGCATCCTAGCTTGGCGGATGCGACGGCTAAAGCAAGGCACTCCGCATGTCTCGGCCACGTGATCGGAGTCCGGCGAGCAGTCATGATACCTGTCTCGCCGATCGCAGTTTGCAACCCGAGGGGACCCCAGTGTTTCCCTTGGGTGCGAGTCGCGCTCCCTGCGGCCTCGTGGAGGCAGGTCGAGGTCGTGCTGGATTTCTCCTTCGCGGCGGGATGGAGTCCTGTCCCGCGGCAGCCTTCGGTTGTTGAAATCTTGGCTGATACAAGAAGCCCCTACCCTATTCAATCCTTCCAGAATTTGTTTGTGAAGTCGCGAGAGCGGGCCACTGTCGGGTGGCTGGATTGTTTGTAGGTAGGTATTGGCTGCAAGCAAGACAGCCTCCGAGGTTTCTGATATCATATCGCCGTGGTCGTCAACCGACAAGAAGCTTGGAGCCAGGTTTCGGGTCGTGTGGTCACGACGCGAGACATTTCGTCTGGGGAGAGCTCTAGGAGGGGTGGCCCCATCAGAATCGCTGAGTGAACCCGAGCGAGTTCTTTTGTGTGTCTGGATATCTTCATCTAGTTTCTTCAACCTCTCAGCTTCAAGCTTTTGCTTCTTGACGAAATCGTCTTTCTCTTTGTTCACGTCACGTTGGGCCCTGGCAAGAGAATTGGCATATAATTGCAATTCAGCGGTGGTGGGATCCTTCACGAGGACTCCCGACTCAAGAGCTGCATGGACTCGAGCCTTGTCTGCCGCTGAATATCTGGCCGGTAGATTTGCGGATGCACTCACAGTCGGAGGAGTCGACTTCGGGGCGATGGGATTTGTCATGAAGACTTGAGCGATGGCGCACTTGGGCGCAAGATCTCTGCTGCTATGGCAGCCTTCCCGCTCTGAGCAGTTGCCGGCGTCGCCTGGGACGGGGCTTTCTGCAGACTGGGGTGGATTGCTCTCAGAATCGGAGTAGGTTCCAAGGGAAACCTGTTCTGTTTTGTCGGGTGAACCCAACGAGGTGAGGTTGTCATGGCAACTTCCTTGTTTCGAACGGTCGCCAGCGTCGCTAGGGACGGGGTTGTTCGCACGTGGGGATGCATCGTCTTTAAAATCAGAGCAGGTCCAAGAGGAGACTTGCTCTGCTTCCTTGAGTGGCCCCGTTGAGCCTGTCGGCAGGTCTTTCTTTGAGGGAGAAAGGAGAAGCAACTCTTCTGGAGTCGAGACAGTCGGACACGGTAGTCGAAGGATACCGGATCGGACGTGGAACTCGCCGAATATGAGATCCAGGCGGGCATCAAGCTTGTCAAGGACTGTGGGGTTGGATTGGAGGCGAGCGGTAGAGGACTCGAGGAACTTCGACTCCGCCTGAGTCGATGATGGTTTTTCTGGATCTGAAACCGCTGAGGCCGCGACCCCAACACACGTCTTTCCCACAGACGGCGCCAATGACGAAGATGTGACTTCGACAATGTCCATATTGATGGACTTGTATCAAGGAAAGATTTCGAGTGTGTGTTGGCGAACTCATCGGCTAACAAGGACACAGGGGACACGATTTACCCCAGTTTAGGGCCCTTGATGAGGTAATACCCCTACGTCCTGCTTGTAGAATCTGTATTGCTGAGTCGATTACAATGGGGTGCCGCGGAGTCTAGATGCACAGAGTCGACGAGTGCGTCTAGGCAACTTGTATCTAAGTTGGGGTCTCGGCTTGGCTCCTCCTCCTGGTCCTTTATATATGCAGAAACTTGGGTCTAAGGTAGAGTTCAAGTCGGTTACAATGAGGAGATGCACTCTAATTAATCTTCCTTCTCTTGAGTCGCAAGATTTGACATGTAGACTCCTGGAGTCGTAGTAGGCTTCCTTGTGGGCCCCAACTGGACTGTACCGGGTAGACTCGAGTTGAGTACGTGGTTAGTCCTTTCAAATCCGTAGGGAAAGAGTATATTTACAATTTGATGGTACACGAATAATATATAATTTATTTTGTATACTGCTAGTGAAACTAAACAACCCTACTACTACCTGAATTGAAATTAACAACAGTACATCTGATTAAACGAAACACGTGAGATGGAGTAGCTTCAATGGTAAACATCAGCATGTTGATCACATCATTCATATGACTCATGTTTAACCTTTCGGTTCCTTGTGTTCCGAGGCCATGTCTGTACATGCTAGGCTCGTCAAGTTAACCAAAGTATTCCTGCATGTGTAAAACTGGCTTACACCCGTTGTATGCGAACGTAGAGTTTATAACACCCGATCATCACGTGGTGCTTCAAAACGACGAACTTTTGCAACGGTGCATACTAAGGGAGAACACATTATTATCTTGATATTAACAATGAGGGATCATCTTATAATGCTACCGTCAACTAAGCAAAATAAGATGCATAAAAGGGATAAACATCACATGCATAAATAATGTGACATGATATGGCCTTCTCTTCGTGTGCCTTTGATCTCCATCTCCAAAGCACGGGCATGATCTCCATCATCACCAGCATGGCGCATAGGTCCTCGGGCGTCATGTATAGTTGCCTCCACCAACTATTGCTACTACGACTATTGCTACTACTAGCGATAAAGTAAAGCAATTACATGGCGATTAAATCATTGACACGAAGGTCATACAATAATTAATGAGACAACCATACGGCTCCTGCCGGTTGCCAAACTCATCGACATGCAAGTCGTGAAATATTACAAAACATGATCATCTCATACATCAAATATATTATATCATATCTTGGCCATACCACATCACATGCCCCTGCAAAAACAAGTTAGACGCTTCTACTTTGTTGTTGCATGTTTTACGTGGCTTTAGGGGCTGCACTAAAAGAACCGTTCTTACTTACGCAAAAGCCACAACGGTGATATACAAATTGCTTATTAACCATATAGGCCTCCCATTGCAAATCAGATTTCAACTATAGTGGGAGAGACAGACACCCGCCAGCCGCCTTATGCAATACAAGTTGCATGTTAATTGCGGAACCGGTCTCTTGTGCGAAGACAAGTAAGGTTGGTCCGAGCCGCTTCATCCCACTATCCCGCAAAATCCGATAGTGCACAAAGGAGGTAGCAATATGAACATCAACGCCCACAACTAAATTGTGTTCTACTCGTACAAAACATCTACGCATAGATCTAGCTCTGATACCACTGTTGGGTTCGTTGCATAGGAAACAAAAAATTTCCTACGAGAAGTGCGGAAGAAACCCAAGAATATATATACTAGATGTATGTAACGAGAGGGATCATGAACACCATACCCTCATAGACCGCTAAGCGTTACGATCACGAGATCGTTGTTGGTGTAGTGGAACTTTCAATGAGATCAATCTCAGTGCCGAACGGACAGCACCTCCTTGGTATCCACACGTTCAGCTTCACGTTGTCTCCTCCTTCCTCCATCCAGCAAGCGAGAGGGAGAGGTAGACGAGATCCCGGCAGCACGACGGCGTGGTGACTATGGTGAATATTCTCACGGGCAGGGCTACGCCGTGCGCGTGAGAAGAGGAGGAGAGGAGGGCTCAGGGGAGAGAGATCCAACTGAAAGCTTGGGGTGTCTCTCTCCCTTGCCCCCCCTTCTATTTATATAGGGGTAGAGGAGGCGTGGCCGGCCAGGACTATCCCGTGGCCAGGACTCTCCCGCGGCCAGGACTCTCATGCGGCCAGGACTCTCCCGCGGCCAGGACTCTCCTCCTGGCCGCATGGGCCCTGTGGGCTAGCCCCTCGGCCCATTAAGGCCAGGGTGCTCCCTCACAGGCCCATTTAGCCCAGGGATAGGTGGGCCTCAAGGTGGAACCCTCCGGATCCCTCCGGAACCTTCTAGAAGCTTCCCGGTCAAAACTGGGAAATATTCCAAACTTTCCAGAACCCTGAAAACAACTTTCCATATATAAATCTTTATCTCCGGAACATTCCGGAGCTCCTCGTTGCGTCTAGGATCCCATCCAAGACTCCGAATCATAATTCGATATCATCATCATTTATCTCATCTAACCCAAGCAACATGAAACGTTAAGTGTGTGACCCTACGGGTTCGAGAACATGTGGACATGATCAAATATCAATAACCAATAGCGGGACCTGGATGTCCATAATAGTTCCCACATATTCCACGAAGATCTCATCGGTTGAACCACTATGTCGAGGATTCAATTAATCCAGTATCCAATTCTCTTTGTCTCGCGATATATTACTTGCCCGAGATTTGATCGTCGGTATCGCCATACCTAGTTTAATCTCGTTACCGGCAAGTTCTCTTTACTCGTTCCGTAATATAATACCCCCGCAACTAAACACATTAGTCGCATGCTTGCAAGCTCATTAGGATGTTATATTACCGAGAGGGCCCAGAGATATCTCTCCGTCACAAGGAGTGACAAATCCCAGTCTTGATCCATACAACCCAACAAGCACCTTCTGGGATACCTGAAAAACACCTTTATGATCACCCAGTTACGAGATGACGGTTGATGCCCACAAAGTATTCTTCCGGTACTAGGGAGTGGCATGATCTCATGGTCTAAAGAAATAATACTTGACATAATAAAACATAAGCAACTTAAACTTAAGTGACACGATCAAAAGCTATGTTTAGGTTTGGGTCTGTCCATCACATCATTCTCCTAATGATATGACCTCGTTATTAAATGACAACACATGTCTATGGTTAGGAAACCTTAACCATCTTTAATCAACGAGCTAATCTAGTAGAGGCGTATTAGGGACACGGTATTTGTTTATTTATCCACACATGTATTTGAGTTTCCAATCAATACAATTATAGCATGGGCAATAAACATTTATCAAGAACAATGAAATATGATAATAACAAATTTATTATTGCCTCTAGGGCATATTTCCAACACCCACTGCCCGCACTCCACAGCATATCGTCGCCCCCCTCACTAGCTGCTCCCGGCAGTAGAACCGGAGGCCGCATCGATGGTTCTTGAGGTGGTTTGTTGCTCCCTTGCGGTTCTTAAATCTGACGCCGCTGGATGGCGTGGACGAGCGAGGAGGCGGAAGGGCATGTCGACGACGCCGGCAGCATTGGGAAAGTGAGAGGCAAAAGCGGAGGTAGCGGCCGCCGCGCATGCGGTGCCAACGAGCTCACTGCGAACGGAGCGTGGCGGATTTGACGGAACGCCGCGAATGGGTCGCCCGAGGTCCTCGTCCCGGATTCGACGGAGTGCGGCGGCGAGCATGCACGGGTGGAGGGTGGCATCCGCGCCGGTGGTCGTGAAGGTCCGCTGCGACCTGCAGCTCTCCCCCTTGCCCAACCAAATCTAGAGATCATGCTCATCATCTATTGGATCTCCACCCTCCTCGTCGAGTGCTACATCACGGGGACCCCGGTCAAGGGAAGCAGAAGGTTGGTGTTCCTCCAAGCTGTCATTGCGGCCTCGAGGGCAGGCAACTGCTCTGCCAATTGCTCCGCCCAGCTGCCGCCGCAGGGGCAGGTGGTCTTCCTGTACGTGGACGGCGCCACGTGGGAGAAGCTGGAGCTGTTCGTGGAGCTCGCCGAGAGCGCCAACGTAATGGGGATGGCACTCGCGTACCTGGACGCCCTGCCGCTGCACTTCCACTTCGCCTGGCGCGGAGCTGGTCTCTGAGTCATGGTGTGGATTTGGTTTGAAGGGATGAGTTGTAGGGGTGTTTTCTGTAAAAAATGACTGTACCCCAATACTGCTCAGTTTGTGGGCCATGTCTGTCAGAAATTTGTCACATCAGCAGAATACGTATCTCTCGGCCATATATGACGGTATTGCACCGTATTTTTTAGTTCGATGACTCAGATGAGCGTTTTGAGAGTACGAGGACTAGATTGCACAGACAACAAGTTCAATGACCAATGGTGCATTTTACTTTTAAATAAACACTGAACAACAAGTATGCTACAAAGCGCATGCGCTTCGGCGATGGAGGGGCAGGCCATGTCACGGCGAACGTCGTCGCGCTCGTCCCCGCGCCCCTCTCGACGCCGCCACGTGAGCTCGCCAACCGGGCCTATGGTGGGCCCGCCGATGGGGACGCGTCCGGGCTCTGTGCCTGCCTTCGCGCTCGGGTTCGCCTCCGCCCGACGCAGGCCAGCCATGGTTCGGACGGGCCACGCAGGGCCGGAGGTCGGGCGCCGAGCCGCAGCGTCCCTCGAGGCCTCGACCAACTTGTTGTTAGCCGTGGCCGTGCTGTGCGGCGACCGTTTCTGCTTACCGGTTCCCATAGTTCATTTGTCACAAGATGACTATAAATTGGCGATCACTGGCAGAAATGAAAGTCTTACCTACATACCCGCGTCTAAACGACCACTGGCAGAAATGAAAGTCTTACCTACATACCCGCGTCTAAACGACCACTGGCAGAAATGAAAACCAGCCAAAGGCCAAAGCAACGAGACCAAGTCCTGCAAAAAGCTGCATCACCAACTGTCGCCATCATCCGGACCCCGTCAGTACATAGTACAAGGCACAAAGTCTTGAAGCCTTTTTAACAGAACTCAGGACATAGCACAATGGGCATGAACAGCTGCAGGTTGCAGGTGTTGAGGTGTAACAGAAATATATGCCCGCTGCTATTCCGAACTCTGAAGAGCTAAATTGCCATGCCTCTATTCTCACAAGATGACTATAAATTGGCCTGGAGCTGCAGGGCAACATCTTCACAGCTCCAATGCAGGGTAGTGTCTGAATCCATAGTTCTGTTGTACCTAGTTTTGAGATGCTTGTCAGCAACTGAAAGTGAGAGTTGGAGGAAAACAAACTAGTTCTCCAGATGGACAATCATGGTCCTAGATAAGCTTGTTTTCCTCCAATATCTCACCTTCGCTCAATCGCCTGGCCTTTGTGGGTTAGCTAAGACTATACATGCGCTGTTCAAAGCGAGGATTAGAAGGGACTGAATCATCTATTAGAAATGATGGTTCAGTTTCTTCTAATATCTCACCTTGAATGGTCCATCTGTGAAGCTTGCATAGCCAGGGATGCAGTGCAGTCACCCAATGTGAGTATTGGAGGAAATCAAACTGGGACTGGGAGCAGATAGATAGATATGAAGTGGAGTAAATTTCTTGAAACCACATTCCTTTTGTCAACACAACCAAAAACACCTGCACTCTTTTTCACATAAGATTTCACTTTACTACACTTCCATTGGTATGTTGCTTCACAAAATTGCTCTTTTTTCACACCAGATTTCACTGAAATGCACTTCCATTATTATTTTGCTTCACTAAACCACACTTTTAACAGTTGTAGCACAAATTTCCACATGTGTGGCTGCTGGGTGGGCCCTGTTTATCGGCAGTGTTAGAACCCTTCAAAGTGTGATTTTGTGAAATGTTCTGCCAAAAGGAGTTTGATTTTATGAAATGTGTTCCTAAAAGTGTGAGTTTTTCATAGTTTCGAGAAAGGGAGTGGCTTTGAGAAAAAATTATTCTGTAATATCTTTGTCTAGTTTGTTTTCCTCCAATACCTTTACCTTGGCTGAGTTGCTTGATCCTCGTTTCCTGACATGCTGTTAATGCTAGCCAAAGGCCAGTGACAACCTCTTGCATCCATCACCTCCGGCCGATGCTGGCATGCTGCCTTGCACTATCCAGAACACGCGGCTTTCACCAAAATCCTACAAGATAAATCTGAAAGAAAGGGAAGGCCAAACAATACAATTGACAATGGAAAAAAAAAATCAAGGAATCTCCAGGCCCAGTGAAGATTGGATAGCATTCATGTATCATTGTTCATTATAGGCTTTACATTTCTTGCGTAAATGAGGTTCATAACTTCATATAATACACCCTCCAGTCCACCGCAACCTACCAATGGTGGTCAGTAAGATAAGATCAACATTCTAGTTCTTTGCTTACTTGACTGCTAGATCCTCAAGCTACTACAACTGCTAGATGTGAGTCTTCCATCCGAAGCAACTACTATCCCATCCACGGAAATGAACAAGCTTGTACAACCGCCAAAAACTAGTCATGGATGATTGAAAACAAGAAATAGAGATAAAGATTCTCGTTGCAAATTGATGGTCATTAGCACAGGTAGAGAATACACAAGTTCGCAGAGTCTAAGGGCACACTGGCTTTGTGAACAGCTGGTGCCTATTCAGCAATCTTGTAATCTGTGTGTTATGAATATATCAGATTGATCTAAGGATATTCTACCCCAGAATGGCCTACTTGTCATCTGGCACTTCATCAGAGCTACTGTTCTCAGAACACTCATCAGAAGACCAATCACTTGATGTTTCTCCCTGTTCACCATTCTCATTCTTCACTGATGCGCTCTCACTTGACGCTTCTTCATGTTCACCATTCTCATTATTCACTGATGCACTCTCTGATTCAAGAACTGAAGGGAATGACCGCTGCAGATTATTCTGCATGCTTTCATCATAGTCCTTTCCCCTCCAAATAATAATTTGCTCCTTGTCAAAAGAGACAAGAATGCAAGGAACAAGGTCCTACAACCAGAAATAACAGGGCAGGGTAATGCATCTTGGCACGGTAATCTCTAAGTTGAATACACATTTTAGTATCAGCACATATGATAAACTTACTCTGAGCTTTACTCCAATCTTGCGGTAGTCACTTTTTGGCAATCCTTTACAATCTATTCGAACCAATTCATCGGTCAAAAAAGCATCTCGAACCATTGGCACAAGACTAGCATAATACCCATTCTTTGCTGCAAAATGGCATGGTAGCCATTGTTAGGCATATCTTTAGCACAAATATATAACATGTAAAGGGGGAGGGTGGAGGGGAAGTTTACCGAGCTTTGTTAAAACAGGAACATGTAGGCCCTTTTTCCTCATTGCCTTCGTTTCCACAACTGTTAGCCCTTCTATTGTTGTTTTGATTAGCCTGGGGTAGATAGGTTCGGCTGGCTTCCACAACATCAACGGAATAACAGGTCTTTTCTTTGGATGATAATGCCTCCCCCTGTACAGTATTAACTGACCACCATGCCTGTGGATGATAAGGCCACCAGTTTTATCCTGGAGAAAATGTAGCATTACTCATGTAATCGTGTGGTGTTTCTACTGGAGGGTAATAACAAAACAAGTGACTTCAAATATGAGCTCCAAAAACGGGCATCCATGTACTTCTTACAGTCCATGAACAACATAGAGAGGGTATATTCATGTTTCCTAGAGATAAGAGAGATGAATCTACCTCAAGCTCATGGCACACATTTTGCATATCAACCGTTGGCACACCTAGGCATTTGACCCTAACGGCCTCGCCGTGCTTCCAGTGGTTATGAATGTCATTTAGCATGTTATGAGTGAGCCCATCTCTGCCTACAAAAATATGAGCCGACTGAATAATCATCATCATTTAGATCGGCAACACGAAAATTGTCATTTCTGCTCCAATCCGGCCCAAAATTTACCGAGATTAACCTGCCGCTTGGTGCGGTTCCTCTGGCACTTGTCGACCACGAACGTGCGCTCCGCGGGGGTGAGCGGCTCGCCGAGCACGCGCTCCCGCTCGCGCCGGCGGGCCTCCTGCAGGTCCTTCTCGGCGGCGGGGGCCGGGTCCTCGGCGTGGACGTCGCGGATTGTGGTGTCGACGGCGGGCGCGCAGAGGCCGGTCCAGGGCCGGTCGAGGCGGCCGGGCCCGAACGGGGAGTACTTGGGCTCGCGGAGCCCGATGGGCTTGGCGTCCGGGGTGCTCTCGGTGTAGCTGAAGCGGAAGTCGAAGGGGAGGTCGGAGTGGGAGGCCGGGCGGCCGCCGCGGTCGAGCGAAGACGGCGGACGGTAGGGGGGCTTCTTGGTCCGGCGCTTCTTCTCGGCGGCGGCGTGGGGGGCTTCTCGCGGGTTCGGGGTCAGGGATGCGGGCGGCGCGAAGCCGTAGTGGTCCAGGAGGCGGGAGAGGTGGCGGCGGGGAGGGTGGTGCGGGTGGGCGCGGCGGAGGAGGGCGGGGAGGAGTAGCATGGGGCGGCGACCAGCGACGGCGGCCGGTGTGGGTTGAATTGGACTGGAGCAAAACCCTCGCAGCTCGTGGGTTTTGGGGAAGAAACGATTTTAAAAAATATATATGCAAATGTGCACTAAAATCACGACAAGTATTTAGAAACGAAGAAAATATTTGTAATTCAAATGTGGGAGATATGATGTTATATAAATATGCAAAATTTCAATCCATACCAATTGCCTTTGGAGGACTAAAAATACAAATAAACAATGCCTGCACGTGTATGCTCTTTTTTACTATCTGTTAAAACTTTTGTTTCCAGCAGATAAGCTGCATAATGCGATTATGCCAACACCGGAAAACCAAAACTAAAGCCATGCCTCATGCCCCGGCACCGGCAGTTGTACCACCAGGAGATAATTCTCTATGTTTCCTGAAGAGATCTACTGCAGTGCAGGCAAGATCCATTCAATGATCAGAAATGCAACTAAAACAGGGGAGGAAAGCTCCATTACGACACTCCTATTCAGATCAAGAGATTTTCCTGCAATGGTTTGAAGTTTTGAACAAGACGGTGTAAAACTCAAGTCACGACACAAACAACAGATCGTTCGACTAACCTTCAAGCAAGACAGAGTAAAAGCACAGATAAACTAGTGCCATATGAACATTCCAAAGGAGGGAGAGAGATATACATACATAATGATTTTGCAAGTTCTTGCATCCTTACATTTGGGGGTACAAAATAGTTAGATGTCAATTGTCAGTGCAATCAACAGAGACCCAGCCAATCAGCACCTTCCCCCCTACCCTTGCTAATTGGGCATAAAGGTACCTTTGGTGCAGCAACTGCTCAGTACACTGGCTCCAACTTCGAAGAGCATCAGGGAGGTAACCAAACATTATACATCCAAACATATTGTGGCTGACACATTTTCCCCCATGGGTTGATATGAACAAATGGGGGATGCCACTAAGATGGTCGTTAGGCATGATCTTACTCTTACAAAATACAATAATTAATTGACAGCAGCCATCATCACCTTGGCCCAGATAGCTCAACCGCATGCAGGTTGTCAGTCGAGTCCACGATCCACTCTGAGTTTCGATGAGGTCCAAGTTCTACCTCCTGCCGCACTACCTCTACCTTTTGCCACTCCTCCCATCTCTCGGCGAGACCATCTCCTTCGAGCATCCTCACCACCTCCGACATCTTAGGGCGTTCCGTGGGGGAGCCCTGTGTGCAAAGGAGTGCAACCTGGATCAGCGATTCCACCTCGACATCGATGTACGCTTCCTGTAGATCTGGATCTACCAACATCTCCAGCCTTCGCTCCTTGAGTAATCCTTTGACCTGCACAAGTAACAGCTTACTATGAAATAACCAGTAAAAACAGGCATTTAATCAACAAGCAAAAAAGGCCTCCCATTATCCCATACAAGCAAATGGAAGAATGTTTCTGGACATGGTGATCTATACATTCTTGGTTTTGTGAATGATGTTACAATTCAAAATGCACTATTTTCTTTCTGAGCCATAGTATAACTTTATCTGATACATACTCTTGTATAAAAAAGACAGTATATAAAATAATATGAACAAAGAATGCAATTTGAATTGAGAAATGGTACTCCCTCCGTCCCAATATATGAGGCACGCACGCGTCCCAAGATCGTCAATTTAACTACCAAAATATAAATTATGTGATGTAAAAAATATATCATTAGAAAGTTCATTTGATTACGAATCTAATGATATATTTTTTATGAAATTATAATTTATATTTGCTAGTTAAATTTGAAATCTTGGGATGCGTATGTGCCTCATATATTGGGACGGAGGTAGTACTAGTTAATTACCCAGTCAAGTAGCATGACATCATCATCATTGGCAAGACGGGCAAGGTCAAAGGCACGCTGTCCTGTAATAAGCTCCAAAAGCATAATTCCATAACCAAATACATCAGTTTTCTCAGAGGATTTTCCTGTTGAAAGATATTCTGGTGCAATATGCCCAATTGTTCCACGCACAGCTGTTGTTACATGAGTATCCTTGTAATCCATTAGTTTGGCCAAACCAAAATCTCCCACAACAGCTTCAAAGTCTTCATCTAATAAAATATTTGCAGCTTTGACATCACGATGTATGATCTTTGGATCACAGTGATCATGTAAATAGGACAGGCCCCTAGCAGAACCTAATGCAATTCTTCTTCTCGTCTGCCAATCCAGTGGCGGCTCAGATGGTCCCCGTTCTACAAAATACAAATCACTAAATAAACTATTGATACGTTGCAGTTAAGACTTGAAGATAATCAAACAATCTAAAATATACAAAGGAAAAATCAACACGGGCGAAAAAAACGAACCAAAGTACCTCTTAAACGTGATGCAACACTTCCATTAGCCATGTATGGATAGACAAGTAACCTCTCTGTTGGTGTCATACAGAAACCACGAAGACGCAATAGGTTTCTATGCACAGCCATACTAATCATTTCAACCTCTGTTTGAAACTGCAGCTCACCACCAGGTGTTCTCTCCTCCTTCAGTCTCTTGACAGCTACTAGCGTACCATCTGTTAGTCTTCCTTTGTAGACTTTGCCAAATCCACCTCTTCCAAGAATGTTCTTATTGCTGAAGGTATCTGTCGCAACTTGTAGTTCTCGTAGTGAAAATCTTTTAAGCTGGCCAAGATGTACCTCTGGATCCTCCTCAGCTGCACCAAACAAGAAACTTCAGGCTAAGCTGACTGGAGGATATATTGCAAGTAATTTTCCTCCTGTCACCTGCCACTGTATACTTACCAGGTACATCAAAGAAATGCTCTTCCGGTTTCCTGCGGCGCCAATATGCAAAACCAATTGCAGGAACAGCAAATAGCAAGGCTGCACCAGCAGCCACTCCACCAGCAATTGCTCCAGTACTAGAGGAACTACTTCCTGAACAAATGAGATGTCAGCATCAAAATTTCCATACCTTTTAAGCAAGAGTGGTAGTGAAGTAGATACTGTGTTTCTATGCTAAGCAATGTTTCAGACTCAAATGACAATGAATCAGAGTACCAAGATGGAAAATTGGTCGGTGACAGCAGGGACATGGTGTGGCTGACATGTCAGCTAGAAAAGATGCAATCAGTAACGGAAGCGGCACTAGTTACTCAAACATTTCTTTCGCTGATGAGGAGTGACTGTGTGCTTAGTAGATATTTTGTCATTTTTTTAAAAAGGACCAGAACTTCTTGTGTTACTGCATGTTGGTAGCGCACACCATAAGGGTAAGAAGCACTGCAATGTTCACCATAAGGGTAAGAAATTGCAGATATGTCCATGGAACAAGACAGGGGTGTCAAAATATTCAATCAAAGTCAGACAAGGGCCTCCAGCCTCAATGCATTTTACTTGTTTCTGGGTAAACTCTTCACGGTTGGAATTTTACATCAATGAAAGAACATTGTAGCACAGTTCCTATTGGAATGAAAGATTTACATGGACTTAATGGTGAATCTGTAATTCTTTATAAATCACCTGGTGATTGCACAGGAGTTGGAGGATTATATGGAGGAGGCGGAGAGAAAGGGGGAGCGCCAGGGCAAGGTTTTGAGGTGCCAGGACCGCATAAGGCAGGGTTGTTGCCGAAACTGCAAAAAGAAACAAGTTTGACTTGTAGGAGTATCAGAGCAAAAAAAAAAGGTGAACTTATCAACTAAGATGCTAACTTTACCTGATAGGGGTGAATGATGAAAAAGAACCGGTTGATGGAACTTCTCCTGACAATTTGTTGTTTGATAGATCCCTATAATTTAATAGAAATATTACGATTGTGTTAAATTAGACGTTTACCAAAAGTATAACAAATATTACACTGCAGAAAGAATGTGACATACTAAAAAATACTCACAGGACTTGCAGAGCAGTAATAGCAGTTAATGATTTGGGAATTGTACCGGAAAGGCTGTTGTTGTTAAGACGTCTATCATCACAACAAAAATACAAAAAGCACACAAAATTAGTACCATATGCAGAATGTTATGAATGAAAACAATAACACAGGGACTCCTAAATCCTAAGTCTTGACCAGAATTTGTACTTGGATAACCTAAATACATGATAGACACCCTAGACACAGAAGGATTATCAAGTAGCATAACACATGCTGCCTGACAAACAGCAAGTAGCAATAATTGTAATATGTAAACAACTTCAGAGCAAATGCCAAACCAGAGAAAACATAAATCAGACAAAATCTTTGCCCTATCCAGAATACATAAGGTACATCTTCTTCCATTATTTAGCGGCTTAGCTATTTGTTGATACACGTTTATACTTTAAGCCATGGCAACATGTAAGCATATGCATGCAAGGAGTTGCTGTCCAAAATATATGCAAGCGTTGTTCCTTCCTATTGATATCGAGTCAAATGATTGTATAAAACTATGTCACTACATGGTTAAGCTAGCATAACTCCAAAAGCAATGAATGGCAGCTCTTACAAAGGAAAATGTAAATCAAAATGCCTCTCATATTGGCACAGTGAGACTCTGTTATCAAAATCTGCATGCATGCGCCTTTCAAAATCATCAAGTTGCCAGCTCTAGAATATTTGCCACTATGTTAAACAAGTGGTTTCACAAATTCCTAACAATCATTTCATTTCCACAAGTGTCATTAAACTATGAAGCAGCTGACTATGTACATGATGAGACACATCTAGCATGTACAGAAAAAAAAAATCCCTAGTATAAAATTCTGGTATCTATAGTGAGTAGTATAGCTACTAAATGAAGGGATCATACAGGAATCGTAGCTTCAATAGGTTCCCCAATGAATCAGGTATTGGACCAGTGAAGTTGTTTAAGTACAAATCCAAACTGACCAAGTTTGTGAGGTTTCCGAGTTCGCTAGGTATTGTGCCGCTGATGTTATTACTATAAAGCTCCCTGCAACACAAAAAATGAAGAGTGACTAAACTGCATAAAAATACTGATGGACCAAGGCCCCAAAAGTAACTAAGCAATGGTGTGTGACTGTTTTATATTTTCACTGCAATGTTGTCTTTATTATCCAATTTTTGCCTTTCATGAGTGTTGTCAAGAAAAGAGCCAATTAACTCAGCTTATGCTTGTATGACTTACTTTGGGGAAGAAAAAAAGGTAGTTTGATGCCTTTGTGAGAAAAAAGAGATAGGAAATATAGACATTTCATTCATACTCTTAATTCTTGTGTCAAACTCTAAAAGGACACCTTTTTGAAACAGGGTGTAGAATATTTGTTTAGTGTTCGTATATTGATATATTTCCGCCTAAGTTAAAGATGTGAATGCTAACAAAAGGTTCCACCATTGACAGCGACCAGCAAGTACTACACTCAAGTAACTTGGCAGAAGGAAGATAACTTACAGGTACTGCAAGTTTTTGAGCTGGCCAAGTTGTGGCACCAAAGTACCGGACAATGCAGCATTTCCAAGATCACTGAAAACGAGCACATAAAATTCAGTACGGAACATGGTGCAGGTGTATCTCAATAGTACATAAATGGTGCACCTACACTCTGATAACGCTGTTGTCGTTGTTGCACGTAACATGAAACCAAGTGCATGGATTGACCAGAGTTGGATCCCAACTTTGTAGCACATTATTAGGATCATTTAAGTTAGTTCTTAAGTTATGCAAGGCATCACCTGCGAATAATAGAATGAGTAATGAATAACTGCTAGATAAAATTTAACCAGAAAAATAATGAGTAAATCCTATAAAAAAGAGAAAATTGTGTCATCCCAATAAGAGCAACAGGATCCTAGCTAAAGTATGCATCAGTATAATTAGCAGCTAGCCAGCTAATACTCCTTTGTGTACGGAATATGACCTTTGATGGGGAAAACACGTCAGGTTATCCTAGCTAAAGTATGCTCCATTCCTTTGGTGCTTGTATTCCATCTGAACATTGCCCAACTTGCTCTATCGCGCGCACACGCACACATGAGGCTCCTTATCCCATCTATTCTTGTGAAGTTTGGTTCTTCTCATTATTTTCTCAATGGAACGATCTTGGATCATTCCGGGATAACTTGGCTAAACTACTCTAAGAAATGCTAAACAAACTCTTGATCTATTGCTTTGAGTGATACAGGGTACAAGTCCTCTCTTATATAAAGAGATGGATAACTTGGTCCTGAAAAACTAATCCTATCTCTCCTAACAATACAGAAAATAACCAAATCTTACACCTAACAAAATAGCAACCACTCTACTTTCCTAACAATAAGATCCTTATCCTCATCAGGAAGCCTTGTTGTGCTAGGCGTGCACATGACACTCAATAAACCGAAGAACCTTGTGTGCAACAATCAACAAAACAAATCCTTTCTTTTCACTTTTTCAGCACATGTAGATATGGTAGTTTTCCACATTCTGATATGTTGTTCCTTTATTTTCTGAACAAACCAAACATCTCTTATGCAACTCTCAACGAGTTGAACAAATATTTTTCTTCTTTTCGGAAAGCAAGCCAGATATTCATAAAGATGTAGGCGTTGGAGGGTATAACTAGTAGTCTAATTGATTTTGTTTTCATGTTTTAGGCATGAATATACTCGTGAGGGGCACTTAAATAGTAACCGTAAAAGAATAAGTATTGCATTTTTCCTATGTACTGTATTAGAAAGTACGCATCAATAAAGACAAAGATCTCAACAGATTGAATAACTAACGAAAGCTGCAGCTCCAACTTGGTAGTTTGTATATATATACTGCTAAAAGAATAATCTAAAAGAAGCTCCAACAGCAATCGCCATCAGGTTTCAGATTCACAATTGAAACACCAAGAAACTGCTCTCTAGCTTGTAGTTTGTAGAAAGAAGAGGTGCAGTAACTAAACATTCAGCAAGAAAATGCAGATCGCACAAAGGTGCTATGGAAAACAGAATTCGGTCCGGAGGCCCACCAGAGAATTGCCCAATGATCAACTTGAGCTACACACATCAGTTTGAACTCAGAACCTAATAAGAGCGCCGTGTGAGACAACAAAAAGTGCACGGTGGAGTGTCCTAATCATCCCAGAGTAAACCAATCAGGCTCGAGCAAACCATATATGTAGACGAACAATTCGCTCCTGCGTAGCACAGGCGAAAGTGGTCCACCTGAAAATCGCCCAGCCACCAACTCGAAACACGCGCGCAAGCAAGCAAAACCATCAGTTCGAATCTAGCATCATAACCACGTCGCAGGACGTCCTAATCAACCCTAACAACCCCGACCACGACTAGACGTATAAGCGAGCATGAGTGAACGCCAGGAGCAGATTTAATGCGATAGCAGCCCTCGGACTCTGAAGCAGCAATCAGAGATCCCAGACCCCAAGTGCTCTCCGGGTGTTCACCCGATTAGGGAGCAACCAAAGGCACGGAAACGCAAACGAAATTCTCATCAAAACCAACGAAATGCGGTGGGAAGGATTCTATCAAGCGAAAAAACTCGCTCCAATTTCTGGTCAGGGTCGCCACCGAAATTGCGGCAGAAACAGCACGGATTGATATGAAGGGACTAATTCGCAGACGAATTCGGACGAGAACCAGGTTCAAATTTGGAAAGCCACAAACGACTCCGGTTAGAGCGCGAGAGCCAGAAATGGGCATCGAAAAGCCCCAAAATAGGCAACATCTCACAGCACAGAACTTGACCAGCAAGCACAGCCGCGGCGTGCAGCAAAACCCCAACCAAGCTAGCAACAAAGCAGCATCC
Source organism: Brachypodium distachyon (assembly GCF_000005505.3). Classification (NCBI taxonomy): domain Eukaryota; kingdom Viridiplantae; phylum Streptophyta; class Magnoliopsida; order Poales; family Poaceae; genus Brachypodium; species Brachypodium distachyon. The sequence continues at coordinate 13,973,401 of NC_016133.3, forward strand.
CGAAGGGAAACCCCCGCACCCACAGATCGAGCAACCCGACTGCCCCGTGAGCGGAGCAAGAGCAACACACCTTCCGTGTTGGCGAGCACGCGCGTGGCCGGGTGGAGCAGCGGCAGCAGCAGCAGCGCCCACAACGCCCACCGCGGCGCCGCCATTGCCGCCGATCCTCGCCGCCGCCCCCACTAGATCCCGCCGCCGCGCATTCCCGCCTCGCCACACCGGATCGCTCCCCCCCCCCCCCCCCCCCCCCCCGAAGATTCCTCGCCGCGGCTCCTCCCCCACGCCCGGTCTCCGCCGTGCCGCCTCGATCTCCTATTCTCCTCTCCTCTCCCCGACCCGATCCCCGCCTCCGCTCTCTCCTCCTCTTTTCGGCGACTTTTTTTCCGGGGCTTCCGCTGCTTTTATCGCGGTTCCCTTCTCTTTGCTGAATGAGACACGACGCGGAGTAGGAGTGTTTATTTTTGGATTTGATGACGGTGTTGTTATTTAATCCGTGGATGGGTGGATTAATTACCCGAGATGAGATGTGGCATGCAGTTGCATCCATCCGTGATGCCGTGATGGCGACGGGACGGAGGAACGGGGTCAACGGAACGGAACGGGGTTGAGGGATGCGCCCATCTGGGCTTGGGCCGAGGTAGTACGGTGGGATCCCGTGAGGCCGGCCGAACAGCGGGCGCGGGCAGCCAAGTTCTGGGTTACCGTGGAGTAGTAAACGGTAAGCGCAAGCCTAGTAGCACGTTGGGTAGAAATGTAAAACACAGGAAACACGATGTCATTGTCTTGGAGAATAGCGTATTCTTGTATCGTCAAAAAAATTATGTGGTTAAAACTTCTTTCGAATACAACTAATGGTATATTTCTTGTGCGATACCATTTGTATTTCGTTGAATAGATGCTCCGGGGTTAGAAAAGTAAAACACAATACTTGGTACCATTTATCTCGTCAAACTCTTTGAGGTTGAATTAGACGACAGAGTTTCGATGGTTTGCAGACTAACATGATGTTGCGAAAAGCCGCTCATGGCAATCCGTAACGCAAAAAAAAAGATGCTCCTTTGTTGACAAATACAAGGCGTATAAATGTCGATCAAATCAAACTTTCTAGAGTTTAACCAAATTTGTAAAAAAGTTGGTTGCCAATATCTAAAATGCCGAATCAAAATCATTAAATCCGTCATGTTCCATACTATAGCAATTTGGTATAGTGGTTAGTATCTTTTACTATAAACTTGATCAAATTTTAGAAAAATTGTAGTTAACAACAAAAAATTATGCTACTGTAGTATCTTTCCACGTTTACCACATGGTTTATACACCGTAGTTTTGAAAGCCAACCATGCCACTGGTACTGCTACTGCTAGTACGGATCTGATAGCAGGTTCTTCGAAGAAAGATCTTGGTCAAAAGCTGAATCATCCGGAGGAGGATGTACTAGTAGGAGTACTGCGCACGTTCCCAGACCCAGTGACCCAAGCGAGCGAGCCTGAACCCGCACGGGATCCGGTCAAAGCTGCCCCCACCTCTTCTCTTCCGTTTCCGTTCGTGGCCCCCCTCCTCCTGGAAGCTACTACTCCTCCTAGTACTTGCCTCACCCCCCTGCATTCAAGATCGGAACGGAACGGGGCTACTCCGTACTACAGTACCCACCTACTGGGGTTGGGCGTGTGCTCGTGTGCATGCAGGATGCAGCCGCCGTTTGTGTACGACGGTGAATTGCAGATGGCAACTGCTTTGCTGCTACTAGCACTACCTGGGTCCATCCAATCGACGGACAGATATGGGCCACGCACGCATGTGCGGTTGCGATTTCACAGCTGTGTTGTGATGCTGGCTGTACAGTAACGGGAGGCTGGAGCAGAGGTTCATGTTATACGTACCGTGAAATGAACAAGGAGCGCTTAAAAAAAAGGATCATTTACCAAGTGGGATTGTCAACTCAAAGAATAGGAAAGAAATCCAATCCACGCTCGTAGTACTAGCGAATAATTTACCCTGTAGCGCTCACAATAAAGTCGTACATTGGCCTTAGCATGAGAACCTCGCTAAGAAAAATACTAAAAAGATGCGAAAAAGATATGAGAAAGAGATAAATCATTTTCTGTTTTTGAAGGATTTTTTTTGAAGGAAAAAACTAAAAAGTTGCGAAAGAGAAAGAGATAAATCATTTTCTTACTTTCTACGGAACATGATTCCAAGAAACCAAGTGGTATACTATCTTTTTTATCTACGCTTTTTTTAGATACTCAACTATATATATATCCCGGGTTGCTGATAGATTGATCCAGTGAATAAATTAACAGTACATCTCATGCATACTAAATGGACAAAAATACTCAAATTAATGTTTCTCTTATAAATTGGACCTCTCAAATTTAGTACTCCTGCGTCCAGCAAAAGATGTATCAACTTTTACCAAATTTGAATGCATATATATACTAAGTCATATCTAGATTCATCCAATTTTTCACAAATTTGAGACAGATTTTGTGTGGACGGAGGAAGTACACAACTATACTAAATCAGCGACGACACTTGTTATGGATCGGATGGAGTAGATCATTGTCCATCAAAATATGCAATGGTAGGAGAAATTATTTAATGCTAAGGTATTTTCTAAGAGAGGGAACAGCGTGTTTCAGGATAGAAACACCAAAACTAGGAATGATAGTTTTGCAATGGAGTATATATATCGCTGCGGTTATCAACGCTAACTAGGTATCAGGTGGCTTGAACTCTTGGAGGATAGGGTTGTGTGTCCCCTGTGTTGATCGATTACTTTTCCTACTTTTGTGGCAAGTGGAATATAAGATTCTAAAATATCTAAAAATTACATATCTTTCTTTGTCCATGCTTTTTATATACCCTAACTTTTGGCATCCATATCCGTTGTCTTGTTGACGTATGCATGTAGAGAAAATGGAGGCATCTCGTCATATTGAACAGACAATTTTAATGTTCATCTTGGGAAAACTAGACCCCTAATATTCAAGTCGATCTATCACGGCTAGTTGTGATTTCTGACTTGTGAGATGGAGTACGCGGCAATTTTGGAGGGGCGAGTTGACATTAAGTAATAAGATCTTCGTGGGAGCAACCTCGGTTTATAATATATATATATGTGTGTGTGTGTGTGTGTGTGTGTGTGTGTGTGTGTGTGTGTGTGTGTGTGTGTGTGTGTGTGTGTGTGTGGTTTGTCGAGGAGTGGTTAGTGATATCGCCAATAGAACCGAGAAATATTTAGACGGAACAATGAGGTTACAAGGCGTAGATCCTATGTTAGTTATCAACGTCCACAAGGTATCCTTAAAAAAAACTAATCCATGGATTTGATTGATGCGGATTATGGCAAGCAGATTAGCTGGGAGTTGAGCTAGAATCATTCGCCCACGTTGATCGACATCCAGTATCTCCGAGCTTGCCAGCATCATCGGACTGGACTAATCATAGTATAATCCCAAGTCAATAAGTTGACCGGGCGCAAAATTGTTCTTAAAAGATAGTTTCTGAAAATACAATATCACATGGCTCCTCCATTCCTTGCAATTAATCCTTTAACTAAAGCATAGTCGATGTTGAGCCGCATGACTTAATAGTTAATAACACTCCACTGTACTTATCAGGTTGCTTTAGAATGTTCTTGCCACGTGCTTAGACAAAGCTTGTGGGTTCAGAAAAGCCCAAGGTACCAAGGAAAGGAGCGCCTTTCGGGAAAAGTAAAGCAGAAGAGAGGTGGGATACTATCTAATAGCCAGCTGCAGCACGTGCTCCTAGGCACTCTATGAGACTAAAATGTGAACCTCCTTATAATAAAGTAGCACATTCTTATATCCATCTTATTATACATGCTAGCTATATGTTAGCTAAAGATGACATGGCAAAAACTTAGAGCATTTCTAATGGTGGTTGATACTAAAATTCTTCTCTCCATTTTTTAATATGTTTTCTTTTTTCTTATTAATTTCTTTTTCTTGATGGGCCCACATGTCATCCTTTTTTGCGTCTTGGTATCCGTATAATACATGTTAATTCTTCAAGTAACCACTACTTAGATGTGATATTAATCTCTCTTCCACATTGATCATTTATTTCTTGGTATCCCTATAGTACCTCTTGTTGAGGATGCTCTTATAGCCAGCAGCAAGCTAAACTATTATTCATAATCTTAGCTCTAAGTGCATATACCAGTACTCCTTTGGGAAGAGTACAGGATCTCGATCGAGCTTTCGGATGTCGCTAACTTGAAGGGAAAAAAAACTTGTTCTTTCTAATGACTCTGCTGCCCCAGTTTTTCTCTATCGGGCTGCTTTTGGGCTTTGGCATGTTAATGCTACAGGTTCAGGAGCTTAGTTTCGGCCCATTCAATTTCAAGGATTTTCCCAACGACAGCAGTAGCGGACCTGCAGTAGCAACATGAAAAAATTCGACAATCAACAAACAGCATTAGCAGTCCGTCATTCAACAATAACAACCTTTTTAGTAGCAACAATCAACACTAACAACAACGTTTAGCCAGGTATTGGATTTAATTTGGGCCTCTTTGGGCTCGCAAGTATGTATGCATTTTGGCCCATATATCAATTTCTCACGGGTTTGCGCAGGCTCCGGATTAACTCAAGGAGTGCTAGAATGGGTCTGTGCCAGTGAAACGTGACGGTTTCCAGTTTTGGCCCACGAATAACCATATCCAGTTTTCTAAAACGGGCCGTTCGGTTACATGGAAATTGGAAAAGAACGAAAATCCTCTCAAAAAAGGAAAAGAACGAAAAGGATTGAGGATGAATTGAACTTCAATCCAAATACTTCCCAAGACAGGGAGCCTGGCTTCAGGGGATGTTGACTTGCGACTCAGAAGCACATTAGGGTAGTGGTGTTTGATCCATGTTGTTTGCAACCCGTTTTCCTAGTCGGAAATATAGGTGCCGTTTGAGAACGCATTTTTTTCCAAACTTGCACTAAAACAGCGACAAGTATTTAGAAACGGAGGAAGAGTAATACTTTTATGTTTCCGTCATAATACTTTTATGTCAAAGGTAATTATATTAGTGACTTTATATATAATCAATGTGTTTTGAAAGTATCGTTGAATATAACTATCTACTCTCCCTGTATTATTTTTTTCGCTAGCATATATGCATGTAAAAGATAACGGTCAAAAGATGCATATTAGGTACTGTGTCAAAGTCTAAATTGTAGCTACACAAACGGAAAGGAAGTACAGTATTTCCCAAAAAGCTCCAAGGGTTTCACCATCAGTCAGAAGCAAAGCTTCGCCACGAACAGGTCTAACCTAAACAAGTACTTACTCGGTTCGTAATCAAATTCCCCCAAAGTACGGATGCCTATGATCGTCTAAATTAAACAGCCAAGAACCGGCGTACATCTAAGCACTTAAGACAAGCAACAACGGCAGGCTCCCTTTCTCTGGAGCTTGACAAATGGCGGACGCTCCACTTTACTTGCATATTTCAATACGAGAAATCTCCGGCCGCTAAAACTAATCACCCGTTTGCAAGTCAAACCCATCCAAATTAAGGCGTAATCGACAGCATCTTTCCTTTTTCATACTACGGAGTACTAGCTAATGCAAAGCCTGCAGCTGAAACGACTAATTAATTTAATCAGACTTTTAAGCTAGCTGATCATCCTGGCTGGAGAATGCTAACTTCTTTTATTTTTGACTGTACATAAGAAGTATGCTAGCTTAATCGATCACTCGCCGCCGGAACCCAAGTTGCCTGCAGACATAATAATATTCTTCTATTATTGAGCGATGTGATGGCTCGAATATTTGAAACTGGAAAAGAAGAAGAAAAGAAAAGGATAAGACCGGCATCTCTCTCTCAAGGACCCTTTTGCACTTTGTCCTGCCCTTTTATGAAAATGCACAAGATACTATACCGATGGTTCGATCCAAGATATTTTTTGGAATCTAATGAACAAAAGATAAACAAATGCAGCAGACCACTTTAGCTTCAAACAGGAGTTCTGAAAAAAATTATGTCGAATCCATGGCAGATCTCTGGATCAAACAGAACAAAGAAATTAATCGAATTTTTTTTTTGCAATATTAGCAAAATCTAACTGCACCTTTTTCAGTACTCCACAGAAATATATGAAGAAAAAGATGGTTGCATGAAGATCCACAGAAATATAGAAAAGTGACGGGGATAAAAATATCTGAGACAGCCTATAAAGTACAATCCTATTGGATATAAAACGCACGTCGTTGCTACTTCTTTTCCTTTTTTCGACAAAAGAGGAATTTCAGACGATATTTGCAGGCACGCAGATTTGTCGAACCATATATAGCGTTCTTTGAAGCTATTATATATATACGGAAATAGGTTTCTTAAACGGACACATACGTGTAATATCTTATTTAGAACAAAATCCTCTAAGAGAAATCCAAAAGAAATCTCGAGAAGGCGCTCATGTGTGGATATTAATGATCATAGCTATGCCATTTTTGGATTAAGCGAAAAGAATATGTTGATTTGTATTCTCCATATATACACAATGACACGCATGGGAAGCTAAAAAAGCGCAACTTTATGTGTGCTTTAAAAATTGTCCTTTCTTTTCCTGCACATCCCACAATAATGCAAAACTTTTGCAGTCACGCCCATATATATACACTTCAAGTACTCTAATAACAGGAATTCCACAATAATATGGATTTCTCCATCGATATCGTCTTTAGCTAATACGTAAAAGCTTTGAGCTTACGTTTCTTCTGTGTTTGGACTCTGGAGTCAATTAAGCATGGGATGATCCCCTCTTTTTTGGGTAAAAAAGGTTGCGGGGCATCAGTGCCACTAATGTACTTGATGCCCTTTCCATTGGCCTATAGCCGCCTAGGAACCACAATGTTTCCCTAGATACTATTTCTTGACGTGACATCGTGCTATGCAACCGAATAAGCTTCGGGATTTTGTGGCGCAAATTAAGAGAATGATTTTGTGGACGATCTTCGAGTCCATCGTGATCCGATGTAGTTAGGGTTTTGAGGGTACCAATTAAGTCCAACCCTCCAATACATGTTTTTTTTGTTCTTGTGACGGGCTTGTATTAATTATATATAGTATAATAAGCGTGTTGCAGTGAGGTGGAGTGGCCAAACGAAGGATGTTGATGATGGCAGAAGTTGAAACATCGATATGATCAGCGGGAGATGATAATCTGAGCATCCAAAATCAACAAGCTATATGAGATCGATGGACAAGATATGGAAGTCGAGTCACTGGGTACGGGTGCTAATGTGCTGGAATAAAAGCATGAGAAGGAAGGGTACACGTTATCTTAAAATTAGCATGTGAGAATGATGTTTAAGGCGTGTTACGAGGAACATATGTATCGCAAATCAAAACGTATGCTATCTCTGTTTCAAAATATAAGACGTTTTGGTACGCCAAATAGGATTATAACATACAAAGACGTATTTGTTGGAAATATGCCCTAGAGGCAATAATAAATTTGTTATTATCATATTTCCTTGTTCTTGATAAATGTTTATTATTCATGCTATAATTGTATTAACAGGAAACTAAATACATGTGTGGATAAATAAACAAATACCGTGTCCTAATACGCCTCTACTAGATTAGCTCGTTGATTAAAAGATGGTTAAGGTTTTCTAACCATAGACATGTGTTGTCGTTTATTAACGAGGTCATATCATTAGAAGAATGATGTGATGGACAGACCCAACCTAAGCATAACTTTTGATCGTGTCACTTAAGTTTAAATTGCTAATGCTTTCATTATGTCAAGTATCATTTCCTTAAACCATGAGATCATGCCACTCTCTAGTACCGGAATAATACTTTGTGTACATCAACCGTCAACTCGTAACTAGGTGATCATAAAGGTGTTCTTCAGGTATCTCGAAAGGTGCTTGTTGGGTTGTATGGATCAAGACTAGGATTTGTCACTCCATGTGACGGAGAGATATCTCTAGGCCCTCTCGGTAATATAACATCCTAACGAGCTTGCAAGCATGTGACTAATGTGTTTAGTCACGGGGATATTATATTGCGGCACAAGTAAAGAGAACTTGCCGGTAACGAGATTGAACTAGGTATGGTGATACCGACGATCAAATCTCGGGCAAGTAATATATCGCGAGACAGAGGGAATTGGATACCGGATTAATTGAATCCTTGACATCGTGGTTCAACCGATGAGATCTTCGTGGAATATGTGGGAACTATTATGGACATCCAGGTCCCGCTGTTGGTTATTGATATGATCATGTCCACATGTTCTCGAACCCGTAGGGTCACAAACTTAACGCTTAATGTCGCTAGGGTTTGATGAGATAATAGATGGTGATATCGAATATTGATTCGGAGTCTCGGATGGGATCCAGGACATCACGAGGAGCTTCGGAATGGTCCGGAGATAAAGATTTATATAAGGAAAAGCTGTTTCAGGGTTCCGAAAAAGTTCGGGGTATTTTCGGTATTGACCGGGAATATTTTAGAAGGTTTCAAGAAGTTCTCAGAAGGTTCTGAAATGTTCCGGAATATTTCTGAGAATTTAATTGGGTTTCTATATGAATTAATTGAAGCAAATTTAAATAATTATCCCCTAATGGTCCTAGGCCCATTAGGAGAGAGGAAATGTGGGGGACTCCACCACGTGGTGGAAACCACCGTACGGTGGAGAACCACGTGCGTCGGGAGGCCGGGCAGAAGGAGGAATCCTTCCGGGACTCACCTAGCCGGCCCTAGCCTCTTCTTGGAGGAGGGGCAAATCCTGACCACCACCGCTATATAAATAGAGGGGAGGGGCAGGAGGAGAACACACCAAGCTCTCAGCTGGATCTCTCTCCCCTGAGCCCCTCTCCTTCTCTCCCGTGCGCAGCGAGTCCTGCCCGCAGAGCTCTCCACCATATCCTACACCATGCCGTCGTGCTGTCGGGATCTCGTCAACCTCTCCCCCTCGTCTTGCTGGATCAAGAAGTAGGAGACGACATCAAGCCGTACGTGTGGATACCAATGAGGTGCCGTACGTTCGGCATTGAGATCGATCTCATCGAAAGTACCACTACGCCAACAACGATCCCGTGATCGTAATGCTTTGTGGTCTACGAGGGTATGATGGTCATTATACCTCTCGTCACTCACATCTAGTAGATATGATCTTGAGTTTTTTCCGCATTTTTCGTAGGAATTTTTTTATTTTTCATGCGACGAACCCATCAGTATTATATTTTGAAACATCTGTGGTACTATTATATAGCAAAAAAGTGTAGCTTGTTGGTGTAAAATAGGTACCTGATGCCTTAATTAGACAAAGTAACTCTAGCTCCTACGATCCTTATAAATCGTATTGTAAGCTAAAAGCCAGAAACGCGTCGGCATCGATGCCGTCCTCCCACTCGCATCATCTCTTCTCTCCCACCCTTTAAAACCACATCAACCCGCAGCTCCATCCATCCATAGACCATACCTCCTCCCCCACTCGATTGCTGCTACTGCAATTCTAGCTAGCGGCCGCGCACACATTAATCCGGACTCCATGAAGAGGAAGAGCTACGGGCAGCAGCAGCTGAGCCCGGAGGGCAGCCCGCCGTCGGACAACGAGTCCGGCCTGGCAGCCACAATGGCAGCCGGCGGCATCGGCATCGGCGGCGACTCGCCTGCAAAAGAGCAAGACCGGTTCCTGCCGATCGCGAACGTGAGCCGCATCATGAAGCGGTCCCTGCCGGCGAACGCCAAGATCTCCAAGGAGGCCAAGGAGACGGTGCAGGAGTGCGTCTCGGAGTTCATCAGCTTCGTCACCGGCGAGGCCTCCGACAAGTGCCAGCGCGAGAAGCGCAAGACCATCAACGGCGACGACCTGCTCTGGGCCATGACCACGCTGGGATTCGAGGCCTACGTCGCGCCCCTCAAGGCCTACCTCGGCAGGTACCGGGAAGCCGAAGGCGAGAAGGCCGCCTCCGTGCAAGGCGGCGGCTGTGCGTCGAGGCATGGCGGCGGCGGAGACGATGACGCGAATTCGTCGCTGGTCTCTGTCGGTGGGTCGTCTGGAGTGCTGCAGAATCAGAATCAGGGGCAGGAAGGGGGGGATGTGGGGCTTATGATGGGGTTTGGTGCTGTTGGGACGGCGGCGATGTATTACGGGGCGGCGGGGAATAATGGGAGGAGGGCGTATGGTGGTGGAGGAGAAGGGTTTCAGCGGTTCGGCGGCGGCGATCAGGAGGAGAACAGCGCCGGCGGCGGTCACCTCCACCATGGCGTGCAATGGTAGTCAATTAGGAGAACAGCGCCGGCGGCGGTCACCTCCACCAGAACGGAGATTAAGACTGAAGATGCTCGATATGCTGATCGCTGCTGCTTATTGTTGTTAGCTTACCAAAATGCCTTACAATTAGGAGAGTATTATAAGTGCCCTGATGATTCCGTTTTCTTACATGAGCTGGTTTAAATTACTGTAGTATATATTTGAGTTGCTTCCTGCCGTCCCGGCGCAATACTCTCTCTTGCATTTTCCCCTGCAATCCTAATCACGACATCGTCAGGCCTCTGAATTGAATATGGACTTTCTCTCTGGCTAGTATGCGAAAGACTGCTGATTTTTTAAGATATCTCCGGTTTGTCAAATTTTAAATGCATCTATAGACGTGACTTAGTACATAGATGCATTCAATTTCAGTCAAAATTGAGACATGTTTTGTTGGACCGAAGAAGTATAAACATTTTACGATTTTTTTTCCGTAAACCAAAAACAAGATGCAAACGGATTAAGGTGTCATGTCCGTTCTTTTTCGATAGTGCTGGTGTACAAAACGAGAAAAACGCTGCTCGGCGAACATTTGAGCAATTCCTCTCATATCGTATTAACAGGCCTCGTGGGCGCCATTGACGGACATTTTTTCCCTCTCCGTTTGTGTCAATAGGCCTATTAGGCCAGTGGACCTTACTGGGCCGGGCCGGGGCAGTAAGTGCCCATCGTTAACATGTATACTTGGGCTGAAGTACGGAATTGTGTCAAGAAAATATTTTCGAGACGATGTTTTCCACTGAAGATACGATCTTTTCAGATACAAATGTCTATGGAATCGTTCACGCAAATCAAATCAATCCAGGGAGTTGAGAAAATGCGAGCTGAACGCGTCCATGTGCTCCGGTTCCATGCACACGGACGCCTGCACGCCGCCGCTGCCGCCCTTGGCCGCGACGAGCACCACCTGCCCGCCGTGGTTCATGGTGACCAGCTCCGTCCTGCACGGCGCTCCCCACCCGAAGTCGGTCGCCTCGTATGCCGAGAACCGCGTCGACCCGTTCATGCTCACCACCCGGTCTTGGGGCAACGACGACGACGCCAGTGACATCCAGTCCCACGACGCGAGTGGGTCCTCCGTCGCCCGCCGGACCCCCTCCCGCACCGCCGTCGCGGCCGCGGCGATCCCCGCGCCGTCCTTATCATCGAGGAGGTCCCGTGCCTCTTCCCTGATGAGGCACCCGGTGATGCACGTCCCAAAGTAGTCCTCGCTCACCGGCGGCTCGATGGCGCGCCGCCCACGGCAGTCGATGTAGACGAAGAGGTATACGTCGTGGTCGGCGGAGATAGTGGCCGGGTGCTTGGACCGGACGAAGGACACCCAGGCGAGCGCGGCGATGGACGCGAAGCTGGATGGTGCCGCAGTCGACGACGAGCTCGTGAGCGCGGTGATCCGATGCTTCAGGCGTAGCATGTGGTGCGCGGTTACGGTGAAGGTCCGGCGGGGGAGGATCCGGGTGAGGGGCCACTGCACCACCTGCATGCGTACGGCCCGGGAGCGTCGGAGAAGAATGTTAGTAGGAAAAATAAAAGGGCCGTTCTTAATTGGGCCGTGAAACCCTGACTAAAAATAACAATGGCCTTTTATCTGAATTGAGCCTAGCCCACCGATCAATGCAGGACGGGGAAAATAAAAATAGCAATGGCCTTTTATCTGCATGTTATGCCATGTGGACAGATTAACATTTAAAAATAATCTCAAAGCAGATTATAATGCAGTGGATGGCACAAGATGGATGTGGCATTTCAGCTTGGAGTAGAGACCAGGTCTCCTCATGGCCTAATTGTTGCTATAATTTTCCCGTGCTAATAATTATACTCTCAGCGTATCTATATACTCCTAAACATAATTTTTGAAATAAAATCAAACTGCAAAAACAATTACTAGTATAACTAATTGTTAGCAAACCTCAATGAAAATACCCTAAACATAACCGACATGCAACAATGAAGCCATCATGGTCAGGGAGTACTATTGTTTAGCACTCATCGGAACGAGTAAGCTGTAAGTAGCAATGCGGGTACCAAGTTGCCGGGTCCTAATCTCGCCTGAACCATCCAACTTAATGTATCCTCCACCGTCCGTGAAAAAGCTGCATTACTAATTCAGCCACGTGTACGGCTCAAACCCAAGCATCGGGCCCGGCTTGAATTTGCATTCTGGAACCAACCACATGATGGAAGTACTCAGCCAAACCTTGAATTTGCCGGGTCTCTCAGTTCTTGAAGTTTTCTTTCAAAACAGGTTCAGAACGCTGTTCAAGTCAAATCTAAGGCTGCCTTTGTTTAGGAAAAATTAAGGAAGGAAATTAACATACCGCTGGGAGATCTGGCGTGTACTTGCGGAGCGTGCTCCGGGCGAGCTCCTCGCCGCCGGGGAGCGCCATCGCCGCGCGGTCGAACACCGGTAAATTCGTCCCCACGGCGGCGCCGTCCCCGCGGCAAGCCGCGGCCCAGGCCTCGAGGAACGTCCAGACGGAGCGGCCGTCGACCACGGCGTGGTGCATCGCCACGCCGACCGCGACGCCGCCTTTGAGCCGCGTGACCTGCACGGCCATGGCCTCCGCCGGGAGCGCGCCCGTCTCGAGCTCCGGGACGAGCCGCTTGAACGCGGCCACGTCGTGGTCGGCGTCCCCGGCCAGCGTCGCCGCGTCCGAGCCCAGGCACTCGGTGACCACGAAGCGCACTCCTCGGTCCAGAGCTTCCTCGGAGGAGCAGTCGATGGCGGCGTCGCCGGTGTCCGGCAGGTGCACGATCCGCCCGGCGAGCGGCGGGAACCGCGCGAGCGTGGCCGCCAGGGACGCGAACGGCGGGAGCTTGTCCTGGCCGGCGTCGGAGTCGACGAAGAGGAGCAGGCGCTGGATGAGCGGGACGAGGAGCCACGGCGCGTCCAGCGCGGATAGCTTGAGGAGCGGCGGCGGCGGGGACTCGCCCGTTGCGGGCGGCACCACGACGCGGTGGACCTCGAGGATCTTGGTGGACGACGGCATGGCCGTGCGTGTCGAGGAGAGCAGGGTTCGGCTGTACGAGGAAAAGATGGCTCTCTGGAATTTTGATTGTCCTTCGAGTTGAGCGGTCACCTACCGGCTAGCACTGATCGAGCAAGGATTCCAAGACCGGGAATGCTCCACGTACGATAAAACTCGTGCCACACAATTAATTAGGGTGATCTTCTTTTTTCATTCAATCAATCGGGTGGAAACAAAATATTAGGACAAAAAAGAAGTAAACCAAAATAAAAAGGTGATTAAACACCATTGAACAAACAAAAATGACTTGAAATTATGGAACTCAAGTCCCTCAAATACGAGATACTCCTCCGTTTGATTTCGAACATGACGGCTCCATGAATAATCCTCATGCTTATTTCAATCAAACCGTGGCGCCATAGTCGATACGGTATATGTGTCGTCGGCCGCATACACATGGATGATTAATCAAATCCCCAACCTTAGAAGAAATTAAGAAAATGCGAGCTGAACGCGTCCATGTGCTCCGGTTCCATGCACACGGACGCCTGCAAGCCGCCGCCCTTGGCAGCGACGAGCACCACTTGGCCGCTCCGGTTCATGGTGACGAGCTCCGTCCTGCTGGGCTTCCCCCACCCGAAGTCAGTCGCCTCATACGCCGGGAACCGCGTCGACCCGTTCATGCTCACCAGCCTTTCCAATGGCAACGCCAGCGCCACCCCCAGCCAGTCCCACATGGCCAGCGGGTCCTCCGCCGCCCGCCGGACCTCCGCCTGCACGGCCGCGGCGGCGGCGGAGACGCCGTCGTCGGCCAGGACGTCCCGGGCCGTGGCCTTGGCGATGCACCCCGTGATGCACGCCCCGAAGTAGCTCTCGCTCACCGGCGGGTCCATGCCGATGCTGCGGCGGCCCCGGCAGTCGACGTAGACGAAGAGGTAGACGTCGTCGTCGGGGGAGATGGTGGACGGGTGCTTGGACCGGACGAAAGACGCCCACGTGAGCGCCGCCACGGCCACGAAGCTAGATGATGGCGGCGCGGCGGCGGTCTGCGCCGATGAGGGAGTGCTCAGGTCAGTGACGATGCGCTGCTTCAGATCGCGCATTTGTTGCGCGGTCACGGCGAAGGTCCGGCGGGGGAGATTCTGGATGAAGGGCCATTCCGTTCGCGCCACCTGCATATGCACGCCGCCGGGGAACGGCCCCATGAAAGAATGTTAGAAGAAGGCCGTGAAAGCCTGCTTCGCTCGTCTTTGGAAACCACTTGTTGAGAGGCAGAGGCTATTGGTGTGACTTCGAAAGTTGGCGGACGATAAATATACGGCAAAAAAAATTGAGTGGCCGTTTGTGTAGTTTTTGACAAGTTGAGAGACGAGTTATATATTATTTTCTCAAAAAACTTATATTAAAGATTCTCTTGCCCTTTAAAAAAATTATATTATGAGATTCTGTAGATTTTTTTTCAAAAATATAATCCAAAAGAAAAACCACTTGCTGCATTGTTACTGTTTTTTAGGGCATGCATTAGTGTTTCGGTTAGCATCGATCAAAACAAATTAAGGCGATTAAGTAATAGCCATGCTGATCGAAACAAAATCTCGACTCACTCAACCCAAAATATTCGTCAACAAACCTAAGCATCGGTGTGTACATATTTTTCCTCTTGTTCCGTACGGCCCATCATCAAAAGTGGATTCTTTTTTTCACCACTCAGTAGAGCAAGGGGTTTGTTTAAATTTTAAATAGAAAGAACAATCAGATGGTGGTACAAGGTCCAAAATTGAACCGCAGGTACGAATATCGATCCGAGAAATGTACGAATCAATCTGATATTAGAGGAGGAACTTTACCAGTGGCAGATCGGGCGTGTACTTGCGCAGCGTGCTCCGCGCGAGCTCCTCGCCGCCGGGCAGCGCGACCGCCGAGCAATCGAACACTGGCGTCGCCGACGCGTCGGCGTCGTCCCCGCGGCAAGCCGCCGCCCACGCCTCCAGGAACGTCCAGACGGACCGGCCGTCGACCACGGCGTGGTGCATCGCCACGCCGACCGCGGCGCCGCCCTTGAGCCGCGTCACCTGCACGGCGAGCACCTCCGCCGGGAGCGCGCCCGTCTCGAGCTCCGGGACGAGCTGCTTGAACGCGCCCACGTCGTGGTCGGCGTCCCCGGCCAGCCTCGCGGCGTCCGCGTCCGCGCTCTCGGCGACCACGAAGCGGACTCCGTCGGAGGCGCAGCAGTCGATGGCGGCGTCGCCGGTGGACGGCAGGAAGACGATCCTGCCGCCGAGCGGGGGCAACCGCGCGAGTGTGTACGCCAGGGACGCGCGGAGGGAAGCGACCCTGGACGCGAAGGGTGGGTGATCACCGTCGCCGTTGTCGACGAAGATGAGCACGCGCTGGATGAGCGGGACGACGAGCCACTGCGCGCCCAGCGCGGATAGCTTGATGAGCGGCGGCCGCGAGGAGGACTCGCCAGCTGCCGCTGGCGGCGCCACGACGCAGGTGGCCTCGACGATCTTGATGGACGGCGGCATCATTAATTTGGCGGCGATCAGAGTGGCTGAGCAAGTTGGAGCTTGGAGGTGGTCGCCGCTTGAAAGAAACGATGGTGGCCTTGGATTTGAGCGGTGGCCGGCCGAGCAACACGATACTATATGCTTCTGCTGGCGTGAATGTCCCTGTCTGGCTCAAGTGTTGACTGAAAATTCAAACTGTCTGGAAAAAGTTGAAAAAAATAACAGGAAAACAAAGTTGATGTCCTGACAATAATGTTTGATTTCAGCACAAATTGAGCAGTTCACAGTAGTCGAGGAGAAAAAAAAGGTCGTAAATTCAACTCGTTCAGAAAATTGAGAAATTTACAGAAAATCAATCAGTGTCGTGCAAGTGAAGAGACACATGACACACAGAAAAGGAAACAGAGGCACGCAATAAAGGGGATCGCCTTGTCGAAAAGAAAACAACTACTCGATTGATTGATGGCTCTATCATCATGTATTTTTTTGTCCCGTAGTCACACACGGATATAAACAAGGACATCATATTTCAATACTCTCAAAATTAAGCCACTGATCGCGTAATTAACTCCCAGGGCACTATAAGTACATCGGATATCAAATCGAGTTGCCCGTCCGGCAACTTTTTCTTGCAGTGAAATACGTCTTCATTCATCAGTTAGAAGTGTTACGTCCTTCGATAGAAGAAATACAACACAATTACGTTTATCTTCAAGGTAACCTGAGGAGGATGGGGAGAACCTAGCCAGCTCATGAGCAACAATTTGCTTCACGGACACAGTGCACAAAGGATAGCTTCATATCATAAAAAAAAGGAAAAACAAAGAAAATTAAAAAGTGGTGGTTCTTTGGAGTAGGCTATGAGACCCAAGCGGGCCGGGAATGCAGCGGCCCGTTATCCTTCCACCGTTGGAAGCGGGCAGTTGTCGCTGCTCTGTGAAGCCAGCCTAACGCGGTGCCTGCCACTATAGAATTCGTGAGGCCCAGCTTTCGCATAGGCCCCAGCAGATCCACTACGCAACTTGGAATGGGTGGGGCCATCAGTAGCATTCCCGGCCCAGGTTCACATCCATACTCCAGAGTCCACACCACCTCGAATGCCCCCACTCGGGTTACAAGCTCTCGCTGCTGAGCTCGGCGTTGCGTTGCAAGGAGCAGAGTATTTAACCTGCGCCGACAGTTGTTAAACAGGCAAGGTGGGACTAAAAAGGGTGTCGCCTACTGTACTGGCTGGCGATGGCAACTGGGCTGTGTGGCGCACCGCAGCTGGGCCGTTGGCATACTGGACTTGCCTGTTTATAAAACTGGGCACGGGTCAAAACGTTCGATATCGCCAGCAGGGCCATTGTTTCTTCTTCCCTTGGTTGCTCAGTGCTCGACGAGTCAGTGACAGTGAGTGGCCTGACCACTCAACTCTAAGCAAATAAGCAATCCAAACCTTGTACACCACCGGCGACCGCCGCCAACTAACTGCGCACCGTCGTCTCCATGACATCGACCACCAAGATCCTCGAGGACTCCCGCGTCGTGGTGCCGCCGTCGCCGCCGCTCCTCAAGCTGTCCGCGCTGGACGCGACGTGGCTCATCGTCCCGCTGATCCAGCGCGTGGTACTCTTCGTCGACAACGGCGACGGTGATCACCCGCCGTTCGCGTCCATGGTCGCCTCCCTCCGCGCGTCCCTGGCGCTCACACTCGCCCGGTTCCCCCCGCTCGCCGGGCGGATCGTCTTCCTGCCGTCCACCGGCGATGTCGCCATCGACTGCTCTGACGGCAGTGGAGTGCGCTTCGTGGTCGCGGACTGCCAGGGCGCGGACGCGGCGAGCCTGGCCGGGGGCGCCGACCACGACGTGGCCGCGTTCAAGCTGCTCGTCCCGGAGCTGGAGACGAACGCGCTCCCGGCGGAGGCGCTGGCCGTGCAGGTGACGCGGCTCAAGGGCGGCGTCGCGGTCGGCGTGGCGATGCACCACGCCGTGGTCGACGGGCGGTCCGTCTGGACGTTCCTGGAGGCGTGGGCGGCGGCTTGCCGCGGGGACACCGCGGCGGCGGACGGCGCCGTGCCGGAGTTCGACCGCGCGGTGGTCAAGGTCCCCGGCGGGGAGGAGCTCGTGAGGAGCACGTTGCGCAAGTACGCGCCCGATCTGCCACTGGTACGTTACGTTTCTTTCTCCCGGGGCGTGCTTCCATTTTACTACACCGTGCATGTGCATCATGCTACACCGTCAAACTGTCCACAATACGATCTTGTAGATTCAATCTTAGCATTGTTGAGACAGATTTTTCAATTGTATAATAAAGATCCTGTCTTTGTGCTAAAAATGAGAGCCAACCAGATCCGATCAAGATTCATGGCAGCTGAGGGTTCAATATTCGAGATCCAATCTCGATCAGACCTTCGCACCCACCCAAAGATATGAATGGTAAACAATGCAGCGCTTGGGCGGCTTTGATTTATAAGTACATTCGTAATTTTAATTTTTATTTATTAGCAACGAACTGACTTTGCAACACACCACAGTTGACGAAGGAGAACACACAATGAGATGTTACTCAGGGCTTCAAGTCCCTGCATACGTGAAGAATGAGCTTCTCACTTAATATTCATGGCCCCGCGGTTGCCCCCACATGCAGGTTACAAAATTTCCGGTCGCCCCAGGCCTCCCTCGCCGGACCTTCACTATGACCGCGCAGCACATCCGCCGCCAGAAGCAACGCATCGACGACCTCACGGGCTCGTCGGCCACAACACCGTCAACCTTCGTGACTGTCGCGGCGCTCGCTTGGGTGTCATTTGTCCGGTCAAAGCACCCCATCGTGATCTCCATCGACCACGACGTCTACCTCTCCTTCTTCGTCGACTGCCGTGGACGGCGGTGTGGCGGCATCGACCCGCCGATCAGCGAGGACTACTTCGGGACGTGCCTTTCTGGGTGCCTCGCCAGGGCCACGGCCCGGGACCTCCTCGCGGAGGACAACGGTGTCGCTGCGGCCGCGGCGGCGATACAGAAAGAGGTCCGGCGAGCGGGGGAAGATCCTCTCGCGCTATGGGACTGGATGGCCTACGTGCGGACGCTGCCTCGTGACCGGGCGATGAACGTCTCTGGGTCGACGCGTTTCCAAGCATATGAGACCACTGACTTTGGGTGGGGCCAATCGAGCAGGACGGAGCTGGTCACCATGAACCGAAGTGGGCAGGTGGTGCTCGTCGCCGCCAAGGGCGGTGGCGGTGGCGTGCAGACGTCCGTGTGCATGCACCCGGATCACATGGACGGATTCAGCTCGCACTTCGTTAAGTTCTTGGATTGATTTACATTGAGTGGATGTGATCATAATGCATATCTACGTGTGTTTATTTCTCGGTCGACGTAGAAATTATTTCTAGTCAAACGGTTATAGCCATCCGACTAAGATTTGCTCATTATTTGCTTTCACGCATCTTTATGAATCTCAGTGATTAATTAGATCAGAAGTTTGTTAACATTGACTTGAAAATAGTTATTCTCCGGTCGTTTCGGAAATAGCAAAATCGTGTTTGTATTGTATGGGCGAAATCCTCTGTCTCGCTAGATCATGGTAGTATATAACAATAAATAATGTTGCTACAGTCATTATCCAGGAGTATTTGATTCATTTGGCAAGAGATTACTTGATGAAAAAAGGTAAGGAATCTATAAGCACGTTGATCAATCTTAGTCGCTGCATGTGCCGATGTGCGCTCTGCATACAAGTTCATGATTAATCGATCTTAGAAATTCAGAAAGTGTGAGCTGAACGCCTCCATATACTCCGGTTCCATGCACACGGACGCCTGCATGCCGCCGCCGCCGCCCTTGCCTCCGACAAGCACCACCTGCCCGCCATGATTCATGGTAACCAGCTCCGTCCTGCCAGGCGCGCCCCAGCCGAAGTCAGTCGCCTCGTACGCCGGGAACCGCGTCGACCCGGACACGTTCACCAGCCGCTCCTTGGGCAACGGCGACCAAGCCAGGCCCATCCAGTCCCACTGGGCCAGCGGGTCCTCCGCCGCCCGCCGGACCTCCTCCTGCACCGCGGCGGCGGCGGCGGAGACACCATCGTCGGCGAGGAGGTCCCGGGCCGTGGCCTTGGCAAAGCACCCGGTGATGCACGTCCCGAAGTAGTCCTCGATGCTGCCGCCGCATCGCCCGCGGCAGTCGACGAGGAAGAAGAGGTAGACGTCGTCGTCAGGGGAGATGGCGGATGGGTTCTTGGAGCGGACGAAAGACGCCCAGGCGAGCGCCGTGACGGCCACGAAGCTCGATGGTGTGGCGGTTTGCGACGGCGAGCTTGTGACGGAGGCGTCGGTGATGCGTTGTTTCAGGTTGTTGATGCGGTCTGTGGTTATGGTGAAGGTCCGGCGGGGGAGGTTTGCGGCGACGGGCAACTCTGCTACCTGCATAAAGAAAAAAAAAAGCAACAACCACGCGAGTTGAGCACTCAGAAGTCAGAAGACAGAGAAGCAAAGCGGCGATTTTAACAGCTCCGCTATGTAGCGGTACGGCAGCGGTTGTCAGTTGCTATCCATTCGGACCAATACCATGTACCGTTCAAAAAATATATATATCATATACCAATAAATTTAGCATTCGTTTACCATATACCATTGACAATACAATATATCAATGATTATAGCCGATTCAACCCTGCGTGGCAGCCTCTGCACGCACCGCTACATAGCAGAGCCAGTAGAAAAGTGTTCCTTACGTAGGAGTGCATCACTAGAGATGTGAGTAAATAACAAAATGAGGTCTTTAGAAAAGATTGTCATAATCAAACCAGAATGAAACCATAGTGACCAGATAACAAAATCTGCCTTTTGAGGTGGTTGCTACGGAGACGTGGAGTGATCTAGAGCCCGGAGAACTCTTTTTCCATCGAGAACTATCTGTTAACGTTGACGTGGCATGTGGTATAACGCAGGACCAATACGGTACACCGTACACGGGACATACTTACCGCTGGTAGATCGGCCGCGTACTTGCGAAGCACGCTCCTGGCGAGCTCCTCGCCGTCGGGGAGCCCCAAAGCCGCGCGGTCGAACCCTACCGGCGCCTGCGCCGTGGCATCCGCAATGTCCCCGCGGCAAACCGCCGCCCAAGCCTCGAGGAACCTCCACACGGACCGGCCGTCGACCACGGCGTGGTGCATCGCCACGCCGACCGCCGCGCCTCCCTTGAGCCGCGTCACCTGCACGGCCAGCGCCTCCGCCGGGAGCTTGCCCGTCTCGAGCTCCGGGACGAGCTGCTTGAACGCCCCCACGTCGTGGTCCGCGTCCCCGGCCAGCCTCGCCGCGTCCGCGTCCTCGCTCTCCGCCACCACGAACCGAACGCCGCCTCTGTCGCTGTCGGGGTCAGAGGAGCAGTCGATGGCGGCGTCGCCGGTGTCCGGCAGGAAGACGATCCGCCCGGCGAGCGGGGGGAACCGCGCGAGCGTGGCGGCTAGCGACGCGCGGAGGGAGGCAACCATGGACTCGAAGGGCGGGAGCTCCTGGCCGCCGTCGCCGTCGACGAAGAGCAGCACGCGCTGGATGAGCGGCGCGAGGAGCCACGGCGCGTCCAGCGCGGACAGCTTGACGAGCGACGACGACTCGCCCCGCGGCCACGTCGCGGCGGTGGCCGGCGCCACGACGCGGCCGACCTCGACGATCTTTGTTGTCGATTGCATGGCGCCGATGATTGATTAATGGTTCTGTTGGCTGGTGGTCGCCTGGCCGGTGGTCGCTCGGCCACGGACAGTGCAAGGAGAAGCGCTTGGAATGGAATTGATTTGCTTATCGAGTTGAGCTCTGGATTGCTTAATTTGTCTGTTTATCTATGCAACAGTCAAGGTTAGTGCCGTATTGAGATCGCATGCGGTGCCGTGCGACAAAATTGTGTAGGCCGCTACGGCAACCGGACGACCTCCGCCGCTCTTGGAGCGAGCTGGGAGCCAGCCACCGCGTGCCGCCAGGTCGAGCTCGAATTGGGCCACCGCACGCCGAGCATGGCGCATTTGTTGCGTCCGTTTTGTTTTTACTTCTAACAAAAAGGAAGAATAAAAAAAAATGGTAGACTATACAGTTTTTTTTTACGGAGCTCGTCCTTGATTTTCTGCCTTCTTTGTAACTTTTTTCACTGAGAATTTTGGAACTAGATTTCTATGTTTCGACAATTGTTTTCTCTTCTTACACCGCAGTAGAGTTTATGCAATCCACAATCTAGCCTATGGGTCTTTTTTTTTACGTAACGGCTACTCTAGTTTTAACCATGAATTATAATTATAAAAATGAGAAATAATTTTGGAGAGAAACAAGCAGCACCCGAAATGAAAAGAGCACTCCGTATAAAATTCTTTACGCAATGGAACTGCAGAGTTTTTATCAAAATACCAAAAATGAAAAAAGGTCGTGGTTCTCTGGAGCCGGCTATGAGACCCAAGCGGGCCTAGAATGCAGCGGTGAAACCAGCCTCACGCGATGCCTGCCGCTCTAGGATCCGTGAGGCCCAGCTTTCGCGTAGGCCCCAGCAACATCCACTACGCAACTTGGAACGGGCGGGCCATCAATAGCACTCCCGGCCGTGAGGCCCAGCTTTCGCGTAGGCCCCAGCAACATCCACTACGCAACTTGGAACGGGCGGGCCATCAATAGCACTCCCGGCCCAGGCTCACATCCATACTCCAGAGTCCACACCACCCTTATGCCCCCGCTGAGGTTACAAGCTCCCGCTACTGAGCTCGGCGTGTTCTGTGACCGAGGCGGGTATTTAATCTGGTTAAAGTCTCCTCCGATTGCCGAGGTGGGACTAAACTCAGATGCAGCGTCCTCTTGGCTCCCAAGGGCCGGTACGGAACGGGAGTGTGTGGACAGGGCTGTGTGTTGCGCTCTAACTGGGCCCTGGCTAGATTTAGAACGGGCGTCGTGCCAACGTGAAATGGAACAAGAAACTACGTAAAATATTTTTGTGCAGAAATTGTTGTGTGATCTATGCATGGTTCAGAGCTGCAAGACCGCCCGCCACCTACATGAACCTGGGAGCTACACGAGCCACGCACAAAGTGCACTGGAGATTCCAATTAATGTACTTGCACACAACGCACTTTGGTAGCATTTCGTCCTTTTCAAAGCCATACTATAGTACATTCAGATTTGCCTTCTTAAGTAAAAAACTCTAAGTTTAACCAGCTTTATTGAAAATTATGCCGTTTACAAGTCCAAATTAGTTTCATTGTTTCATATCCATCATAAAACCGTTTGAAACCCCTCCCTGCTAAAGCTTTGGAGTTGAAAAACATGAGACCAAAAGGAGTCAAAATGGAGCGGCTCGTGAGCTCACGCAGATTAGTCGTAGGGAGTTGTGTTGATTTATATGACTTCAAGTTTGAATTATGAAACACCCAATTTCACTACTCTTAACAACAGAGAGAGTATTAGTTTTTATTTGAGCGAGAGAGAGTATTAGCTAGAAGTAGACATAACCTGTATAGCTCGTTTGGCAACCAAGAATTCATTTCATTTGATCAAAATGAAATGAAATTCAATTTTTTATAGGATTTTATTTGGTTGAATTTGAATTCCGGGTTGAAAATCATGTTTGTCTACCACATGGAATTGAAGGTGAGAGACAATTCTAGAAAAATGATATCTTTTAGAGAGGAATTGAGACTAGTTATCGTTGGAATTTGAGATTGAATTCTTGTGGCTAATTCCGTGCCAACCAAACAAGTTGTTTTTTAGAATTCAAAATAAATTATACAATTCTATGCCCAAATGATGGGTGCCAAACGAACTGGTACCGGTTATCAAGGGACGCGGTTCCAAGAGGAGGCTACTGTCCCGACAACTAGAAACCAACTACGTAGTTGGTTTAATCTCTTGAAATCCAAATTAAGGAAATGTTATTATCTACTCTCTCCGTTTCATTTTTGTCGAAATATTACATGTATCTAAACGTTGTTTACGAATAGATACATCCATTTTTTGGCAAATTTGAGACAAAAATTATGAAACGGAGGAAGTCTTCTGCTTCAATGGAACCATAATAGAGAAGAAAAGGATAATTAGAGTACTACATGGTTATTAACAGAATCGTAATTGAATTGGTGCGATGACTCTTAAACATATCTTGGCACTAGGTACATATATTGTGCACTCCGTACATGCATGGTTACAGCCAATAATGATACTGATGCGCGTTTGGACATTCGATTGTTCTTGTTGTCAGGATCGAGGGTGTTTTCCACGAAGTGTAATTTACACACAGTTGTTTTTTCTGTGATTGATGGTCTGAGAAATAGAATATCAGCATAAGTTATTTGCCGGTTTATTCTTGGCTTTAATCAATTAAGCACTCTCGCTAGCTAGCTAGCTTAGCCGAGGATGCAGGCCTTGAAGGCGTCCATGTGCGCCGGGTCGACGGACACGGACACCTGCACCTCGCCGTCCCGCCTTCCACCGACGAGCACCATCTCGCCGTCCTGGTTCATGGACACGAGCTCCACGCGTGCGGGCTTCCCGAACCCGAAATCGGACGCCTCGTAGGCCCTGAACCGCGGGCTGGCGGCCACGTTGGCGAGGCGCGAGAAGGGCAGCCGCATCAGCATGTGGACCCAGCTCCGGTCGGCGGCGGCCAGCGGCGCCGCCGCCATCTCCTCCACGGCCCGCTGCACGGCTTGCGCCGCGCGGAGGACGCCCGCCGCGCCGCGGAGCTCCGCCGCGTCGGCGCAGGTGGCCAGGCACGCCCGCACGCAGTTGCCGAAGTAGGCGTCGCTGACCGGCGGGTCCAGCCGGGCCCGCAGGTCGGCCAGGAACATCAGGTACGTGTCTTCCCCGGCGCCGAGATTCTTGGAACGGACGAAGGCCGTCCAGCCTAGAGCTGCCAGGGCAACGAATGTTGACACCGGCTTCGGCTTGGGCGCTCCGTTGTTGCCGGAGTTGGTCTCGGCTGCTGCGAGAGCGTCGATGCGTTGCTTCAGTGACCGGATGTCGTCGGCGCACAGGTGGAACGTCCGGCGTGCCCGCAGGACCCGCTGGCTGAAGTCGAACTGCCCGGTGTTCACCTGCGATGAAGAACATACGATGGATGTTTGAGTTCTGGCTAGCTACGACTCTATGCCATGGAACTGAACTGAAATGTGTTTACGTGCAGTGCAGTGTGCGTCATCTTCGCGGCGCATACGGTTAGCATGGTATAACTGACGAACCCAAGGAAAGAACGAACGAAGAAATTACACCACACTAATTTCAGACGTAGCAAGTAAAAGTTGACCGATGTCACACGTATTAAGCTAGCTACTAGGAGTGTATGTGTGTTGACTTTCTCTGACCAGTGACCAGAACCAGACTTACTTACCACTGGGACGTTGGGCGCGACCATCTTGAGCAACTCGCGGGCGAGCTCGTCGCCGCGGGCGTGCGGGACGGCCTCGCGCCCGTAGTGCGGCGGGGCAAGGTCGTCGGTGACCGGAGAGCCGACGCGGGACGCGGAAGCCCAGGCCTCGATGAACCGCCACACGGCGCGGCCATCGGCGACGGCGTGGTGCACGGAGAAGCCGATGGCCACGCCGGCGCCGAGGCGGGTGGCCTGCACGGACAGCACGGGCGCCGGGAGCACGCGCACGTCGAGCTCCGGCACGAGGCTCTGGAACGCGGCCACGTCGTGCGCCTCGTCGCCTGCCAGCGCGCGCACGTCCATGCCGATGCCGTCGGCCTCGACGAAGGCGACGCCGGCGTCGGAGCAGTCGATAACCGCGTCCCCCGTCTCCGCCACGTACTCCAGCGTCCCGGCCAGCGGCAGGTAGTGCGCCAGCGTGTCCGCCAGCGCGCGCTTCAGCCGGTCGACGACCGCCGGGAACCCGTCGGCGGCGGCGAGCTCGAGCTCGTAGAGGAACACACGCTGGATCGGCGGCAGCACCACCCACGGCGTGTCGAAGAAGGACAGCTTCACGCGCCGCCCGGCCTCATCCTCCACTGCCGACGGCGCGACGCGGGCCACGGCGAGCACGCGCACGGCCGCGGCCGCGGCGGGGACGTCGGAGCTTGCCTCGCCCATGGCTTGCCTGCCCTTGCGTCCACGAGAGGATGATGGATAGATGAAGGAGATGGTTTTGGGTTCATTTTGCAACCGTATCATGTTTTTTATACGCGGGTCTTGTCGCGCACGAAGAGGCTAGCTAGCGTGCTAGGATCAAACAGAAACTCCCGTTGAGAAATGCGTGCGGAAATGCGATTCGCCGGCTGGCACTAGCAGGATGTCTTGGACACACGCCCTGGCCTCTCGCTCGCTCGCTCGCAACCACTCGATCTGCTTTAGCATCGGTCCGTCAGTTTTGCTGCAATTAAGTACGACTCCACCTGTACTTGATATACCTGTACGCACTGGGGAACAATGGTATCCTAGGATTATGAACATCAGTACAGATCTAGGAACGCCTTTTCCTCCCAGATTGATACTGTACCAACTACTATGTAATTCACGAACAACCAGCACCAAACAACAAACGGATCGAGGAATATCACCCCTTTGCTGAACTCCCAAAGCGCTCTCTGTTGCTTTTGTTTATTCCCAAGCATTATTTGTGTGTGCATACGCTCCCTCCGATTATTGTAAAAAGATTCCTGGTGCCTTCTCCACAATGGCCTGCACCAATTCTTGTAAGAGGCGGCACCAAATTAAGATGGGTCAGTCTGATACACACGCGCTGTGAATGGAAGAGAAAGGGGCTCTAGGATGCTAAATGTTCTTTGTACGAAAATGCAGATGGACGGTCTGGATTGTCCGCGGACCTCAGTAGCTACGTGCCAGAAACCGCTGTCTCGAAATCTGGATTATCTAATGACATCGTCACATGTGCTGGGAAAGGCATCTTCTGACATCGCAACCGAGGCTGCAGGCCGCAGGCGTTACATGGACACAGCTAGCCAATAGCCTGGCGCTACGTGTGTGTACCGAGGCTACATGCGAGTGCGCATGAGCGCATCCAACGTTATCCGTTTGGAAGCTAGCAGCCGGTTCAGCGTCCGGTCGTCAGCGCCGGCCGCCGAGAAGACGATTGCTGGAAAAATGACAGCGCCGGTTTACTCATCAGATCTGCATGCGCTTGCGTTGCGTTGCTTCTAGACTGTTAAACTCGACTGCTGGAGATTGCCGACTTACTTGGATTTAAAAACAAGAAAATCCAAATAAAATACAGTGCTTCAAGTCCAAGCAAGAACGCAATCAAATCGACAACGAGTTGCCCATGTGGAATTTCAAAATCACGGCACACACAGCCCTTTAGCTTGTTTATTACTAGTATTAGTCTTTGGCACAGTATCGTTTTCCTTTCCCTGTTCCCCTCCTTCGACGAGCCAAGCCATCAAACATCAAACGCTGGGCAATCTGAAGGCGCCGCCGCCTCTTGGTCACCAAGCAACCAATAATGCCGACGGTCAACGTCGTCGAGGTCGCCCGCGTCGCCCCGTCGGCGCCGCAGCCGGAGGATGGACCAGAAGGCTCGCTGCTGCTCGGCCTGTCCGCGCTGGAGGTGCCGTGGATCGCGCTCCCGCTGATCCAGCGCGTGCTCATCTTCGTCGACAACGCCGACGCCGACGGCGGCGTCCAGCAGCTCCCGCCGTTCGCGTCCATGGTGGCCTCCCTCCGCGCGTCCCTCGCCGCCACGCTCGCGCGGTTCCCCCCGCTCGCCGGCAGGATCGTGCACCTGCCGTCCACCGCCGACGCCGCCATCGACTGCTCTGCCTCCGACGGAGTCCGGTTCATGGTCGCGGAGAGCGAGGACGCGGACGCGGCGAGGCTGGTGGGCGAAGCGGACCACGACGTGGGCGCGTTCAGGGAGCTCGTCCCGGAGCTGGAGACGGGCGCGCTCCCGGCGGAGGTGCTCGCCGTGCAGGTGACGCGGCTCAACGGCGGCGCCGCGGTCGGCGTGGCGATGCACCACGCCGTGGTCGACGGCCGGTCCGTGTGGAGGTTCCTCGCGGCCTGGGCGGCGGCGTGCCGCGGGGACGGGGATGACGCCGTGGCACCGGCGTTCGAGCGCGCGGTGGTCGCGGTCCCCGGCGGCGAGGAGCTCGTGAGGAGCACGCTCCGCAAGTACTCGCCCAATCTGCCGCTGGTAAGCAGTCAACTTGCAACATGAAAGGCCGTGACAGCTGCATAAACAAAGCGTAGTATCCACCTACAACAAATCGGATCTAGCTAGAAAAATGTTACTACTCCGTATCATGCCCATATAGTACCCAGCATACATGTGACGGTAAACATCTTTTCAGTCAAAAGTGTGGTCACGTGATTCGTCCAAAGATAATTAATATTGGAATAAATACAGTTTGGCCAATGAAATGTGGACACCATACAACCGACTCAGACTCACATCATGCATGATGCAATATTTGTCGCTGTCCGTTTTAAAATTGTTTCTGTCATCGATCGGGTCCACTTGGAGATGTGACCGAGAGAAAGAAACTAGAGATACTATATTGGAGTATATATCTTACCCGATTTAATCTTTTTTTAGGTTAATTCTTAGGCATGAAAACGACATTTTTTTAATATTTTTAGTTGACAAATGTCGTGTTTTTCTGTATACTACAGAAACTTGGCCTGCGAAAAACTTAAATCATACACTAAAGCTACATGCGGGCTCCTGCTCTGTCTGATTTGAGAGCGTCGGCTAGGATGATCCCCATACTGACGCTGTACCAACTCCTAAAGCAATGTCTTTGATTTCACTCAATTTACACATTACTGCCTGCCTACTCTATCAGGAACTGACATTATTATTTTGCTGAAAATTTTCTTGCGAATTCGTTTTAAACCGTTCGTGGTCGCTCTCCGTGCAGACCACAATGATAATCCCCGGAAGCGGCCCGACCCTGCCCCGCCGGACATTCACCGTCACCGCACAACACATCCACCGCCTGAAGCAGCGCATCACCGACGACCTCACGAGCTCACCCACACCGTACTCCAGCTTCGTGGCCCTGGCGGCGCTCACCTGGGTGTCCTTCGTCCGGTCCAAGCACCCGTCAGCAATCTCCTCCTCCTCCTCCTCCGTCTACCTCTTCTTCTTCGTCGACTGCCGCGGGCGGCCCGGGATCGAGCCGCCGGTCCCGGAGAGCTACTTCGGGACCTGCATCTCGGGCGCGCTCGCCAAGGCCACCGCGCGGGACCTCCTGGCCGAGGACGGGCTGGCGTTCGCCGCGGCGGCGGTGCAGGCGGAGGTCCGGCGGGCGGCGGAGGACCCGCTGGCGCTGTGGGACTGGATGGAGCTGCTGCACTGGATGCCGCTGGACCGGCTGGTCAACGTGTCCGGGTCCGCGCGGTTCCCGGCCTACGAGGCGGCTGATTTCGGCTGGGGCCCGCCTGGCAGGACGGAGCTTGTTACGATGAACGCCGGCGGGCAGCTGGTGCTCGTCGCCGCCAAGGGCGGTGCCGGCGCCGTGCAGGCCTCCGTGTGCATGGAAGCGGAACACATGGACTGCTTCAACTCCCACTTCCTTGGACTGACTGGCTGACCGGGCAGAATGTATGTTTCCTTTTTTGATTCCTATATACCGAAGGTCGATTGAAAAATAATCACTTTCAAATCAGTTAAGCTGGACATGACTTCTAAAATGTGTAATACCTCTCCCTTTTTGTGTTTCTACATTTTCTTAGCCATGTAGTTTTGCTACTATATACACATGTGCGGTGCATGCGCATTTCTCTCAACACGTTCTTGTTCGCCAACGTCCCCATTTCTCTGTTCGCCGCCGCTATATTAAAGTCGGAATTCACATTGGAACCATCTCTTTCTTAACGGAACCAAGAGGATGGAGATTTGGCTAGTGGCACGGTACGAACGAGATGGAGTCAAAGGAACACGTAGTACTTGATTTTCAAGTATTTCTCATTCAATGTATCGTTGACACATGTGGGTTGTGTAGGAGAGATGACAATAACTTTCCCGAGAGGACGAACTACTAGAAACACCTACTGCACTATGTATCGAAGACTACACTTGCAACCGCAGGATCCATCTCTTCCCGTTTATATAATTTGTGCACACAAGAAAAGGAAGATACGGGATTGTGGACGGAAACCATCGACGACCACGCCCATCGTAAAGTAGCATTCAAGTGACACCTTCATGTGATGATTTTTTTTTGGAACAATATATGTTGATTTCAAGGATTTGCAATAAGTTTTTATAAGGTTTGCAATATATTATCCCTCTAAATGCGGAAACACAAAACTCAAAATATTATAATTTTGGTGGAGTTTCGAACACAAAACTCAAAATAGTTTCTGGAATTCTGAAATTTGATATGTCTAAAGCGAAGTTTAAAACTTTGCAAAAGGCTATCCAAATAGATTTTCGAAATTATAAACCCGACACTTACATTGTACTCCCTTCGATCCACATTAATTGTCTCAATTTTTTTTCTAAATATGGATGTCTCTGTGCCTAAAAAACGTTTAAATACATGTAATATTTTGACAATTAATATGGATCGGAGGGAGCAAATCTGATACACTTGTTATGAATCGGAGGGAGTAGCAAACACATAGGACTTCTAAATTAAAAACTGAAAATGCTTCCATTTTCTCTGCCAAATGGAAACAAAGCCAGGGGCAAGCCAGAACGTAAAGTTATGACAAATTGGAGTCCTCGTTCACTCGTACTCCTCAACTAGAGGAGGAGCACTTGCATTCAAATACCCGTGGTAGAAACCAAGCATCGTCCCAAGCATCAACGATCCTCCAGGGCAGCCTCCTTGGACCGAGTTCCATTTCAGAAGGACAAGCAAGAAAAACAAGTACCAAGATCGATGGGCATGGTCGACGCCAGCTCCGAGGTCGCCGTCGTGGCGCAGGCTAGTCCGGCCGCCGTGCGCGTCCTCGCCGTGTCCCGCGTCGCGCCGTCGCGAGCCCGGGATCAGGGGGGACGCGTGAAGCTGTCCTTCCTGGACTCGCTGTGGGTCGTGCTTCCCCCGATCCAGCGGGTGTTCCTCTACGAGCTCGACCTTACCGAGGATGCGTTCCCGGCGGCTGTGGAGCGGCTCAAGCGCGCGCTGGCGGACACGCTGACGCACTACCTCCCTCTGGCCGGGAAGCTCGAGTACGAGGCGGAGGCCGGCGACGTCGTGGTCGACTGCTCCTCCGCGGACGCCGGGGTGGCCTTCGTGGAGGCCGAGGCCGACGGCATGGACGTGGGCCGGCTGGCATGCGACGAGGCGCACGACATCCCGGCGTTCCAGAGCCTGGTGCCGGCGCTGGACGCGCGCGTGCTCCCGGCGCCCGTGCTGTCCGTGCAGGCCACCCGCCTAGGCTCCGGCGCCGGCATGGCCGTCGGCGTCTCCGTGCACCACGCCATCGCCGACGGCAAGGCCGTCTGGCGCTTCATGGAGGCCTGGGCCTCCGCCTCCCGCGACGGCGGCTCAACGCTCACGGGCCCGGCGCCGCACTACGGCCGCGAGGCCATACGCCACCCCAGAGCCGACGAGCTCGCCCACGACATGCTCAGAACCATCATGCCAGATCTCCCCGTCGTCAGGACGGAGGTCATGGAGGGCCACTTCAGCCAGCGGTTCCTGCGGGCGCGCAGGACGTTCTACCTCGGCATGGCCGACATCCGCTCCCTGAAGCGCCGCATCAACGACCTCGCGATGTCAGAATCCAGTGAAGCCGGCTTGCTGCCCAAGGCGCCGAAGCCGGTGTCGACGTTCGTGGCGCTGGCGGCGCTGGGGTGGACGGCGTTCGTCCATTCCAAGGGTCTCGGCGCCGGAGACGACACGTACCTGATGTTCCTGGCCGACCTGCGGGCCCGGCTGGACCCGCCCGTCAGCGAGGCCTACCTGGGCAACTGCATCCGGGCCTGCCTGGCCAGCTGCGCCGACGCCGCCGAGCTCCTCGGCGAGCGCGGCATCCTCCGCGCGGCGCAAGCCGTGCAGGCCGCGGTGGATGCCATGGCGGCGGCGCCGCTGGACGGCACTGGCAAGGAATGGATGCAGACACTGATGAAGGTGCCGTTCCAGCGGATGGCGAACGTGGCGGCCAGCCCGCGGTTCAAGGCCTACGAGGTGTCGGACTTTGGGTTCGGGAAGCCGGCCCGCGTGGAGCTCGTGTCCATGAACAACGATGGCGAGATGGTGCTCATCGGCGGCCGGCGGGACGGCGAGGTCCAGGTGTCCGTGTCCATCGACCCCAAGCACATGGATGACTTTAAGGCCTGCATCCTCGATCGGCTAGCTTAACTGGTGCCGCGAATATTCGTTACAGTATCATATCACAAACCAATTTCATTGTCATTTCGATCCCAATAATCATTTTTCAATATACTATTAGTGTTCCCTTTGAAATCTCCGGTCTCTCCTCAGTCCTCACCTTTCATCCACGTGTCGCAAGTCCATACCATAAACCAAAGGTGGTACAAACTTCTTTTCCACGTTACTCCTGCACAGATCTGACGGCGAGAAGGTGGGTTAAAAGCCAAACGAGAAAGAACAATCCAATTGATGTACGTCAGACAATGAGAGCTTGTTTTTCTCCGTTCAATTTGCATATACGGCGTGCACCATAACGACAATTCACTTGGACGTACGTCCGAGACAACAACTCCTCGATCGAACGGTCGATCCTAGCTAGCTTAGCTGATCACCTCGGCCTTCTCCGTTTCCAGCCGTCTCTAACTTCCCTGGAAAAGAAAAATCACAGACTCCTGTTCAGAAACCGTCAAACCTGTGGAGGAGGAGCACATGAAGGTAAGACAAGGATGCGTACGTCATCCATGACGGCAAAGGGCAGAACGGCCGCGCCGCCAATCAAGTCCGGACGTATAGATACGGGCCGGAGCGGTAAAATGGCATGCATGCTTGACACGTGGCTCGTTGACGTAAGAGTGTTGACTTCCTGTGTTGACTAGTCGAAGCTGGGAATCACGAATGCCTGCAGAGACCGAGGTTAAGGCATCGAATCTCGGTTGTTTGAAGATTTGCTTACGAACATTTTCTTTGTCTTGTGAAAATCATTTTAAATTTTGTTTCCGGATTCTGTACGTATTCAGCGGAGCTATCGGCGTAGAAGTTGAGTTGAGTTCAGTGTCCACTTCAGCCGCCCGCACAGAAATTATCGAAGTCATAGTAAAAGGCCAAACGGCCCTGTTCAGTTCGCAAGCAAAAACTAATTTCGCTGGTTATTTTCTTGGGATTCATTTGGAACGCAAAAAAAAAGAACCGATGATCATTACATATTTTTCTTGTGATTCATTTGAACGCAAAAAACTAATTCCATGTTTAATTGCCAGGTTGGGACATGGCCCGTTAAATATTTGGGGATTTAGTGTTGAAAAGTTAAGAGTGACTGATTGGTCAATATTGAAGGAGAAAATGGAAAAAAGGCTGGCATGCTGGAAGAGTGGCACTTTGTCTATTGGGGGGACGAGTAACCTTGTTAAATGCATGCTTATCTGTTACTCCTGTTTATCATATGTCCATGCACCTGTTGCCCAAAACAAACTTGGTGAAATTGGATAAAATCATACGAAGGTTCATATGGCAAGGAGGGTCCAAACAAAGGAAATATCATCTCATCAAATGGCCATTGATTTGCAAACCAAAAATGAAAGGGGGTCGGGAGGTTAAAAATCTTGCATTATTTAACATCAGCCTTATGTGCAAGTGGTGATGGAGGTTGGAAACAGAGCCTGGTTTATGGCAAGACATAATTAGACAGAAATACTTGAGAGGAGGGGGCATTTACAATGTGACAAGCAAACCTGCTGACTCATCTTGCTGGAAAGATCTGCTACAAGTTAGGGGGTTATACTTACAAGAAAGAGTGATTGGAATCGGGAATGGCAGGGCAACTGATTTCTGGGGGATTCCTGGTGTGGACATAGACCTTTCTCTCAAATGTTTCCCAGGTTGTTTGAGATATCCAATGATATTGGGACTTCTGTTGCTGAGCTGGCCCATAGGAGATGGCAGCTCTCTTTCAGGAGATGGTTAGACGAACAAGCTCAGGATGAGCTGCGCAGTTTAAGAGATAAACTAATGGAGGTGGGTTTAAATGAGCAACCAGATCTTCCTATCTGGAAGTGGTCCAAGTCTGAAAAGTTTACAGTTAAATCCATGTGTGATATGCTAACCAATACTGGCCCCACTAGATCATCCACCCATCTTTGGAAAGCTAGAATTCCACTGAAAATTAAGATTTGGCTTTGGTTGATTTGGCACAATGCAATAGCCACAAAAGATAAGTGGAACGTAGACACTGGAAGGGAGATAGCACTTGTAGATTCTGCTATGGACCTGAAACAATACACCATTTGTTCTTTCTTTGCCCTGCGGCCAAATACACCTGGGGGGTCGTGGGTACAGCTTTGGGGTTGAATACAAGACCTACATGTTTTTCTCAATATTTTTGGTGAGTAGCGCAATATACCACTCTGAGCCGTAATATGCAGGTTGTGGGGCTTGCTGCCATTTGCTGGGCCATTTGGAAACTTCGCAATGGTGCATGCTTTGAACATAAACTGATTCGTTCTGAGCTGAGAGTGTGTGCTATGCTTGTTCCTTTTCTGAAATACTGGACAGGCTTACACCGAGGAGGGCAGGAGGACATGCTCAGCCTAGGCGCTGCGATACTGCAAGATGAAGCCATGCTACATCACCCAGCTCAGACTAAAGTTGATGTGCCCAGGATCACATACAAGGCAAGCTCGGATGAGAAGGAGATCTGACAGGAAGGAAGCAGGAGATGCCCCAGGACTGCAGTTCGAGTTGAACACCTGACGAAAGTGTTTTGTCTGTAACTATTCAGCAACTGCTGTTTTTTGTTTTGCTCTTTCCTGTTTAGCTCTGAACTTGGTGTGTGTTCTTGTCAGCCTGTGGCGACAAGTGTGTTTAAAACTGGGGCGCGAACCTTTTGTTCCGTTATCTTTGATAATGAAACCCGGTCATATGATCGTACCCAAAATAAAAAAAACATATTTGAATTTCTGGTATGGATCGATCTAGCTTGCCGCTAGATACTTTATTTTTACTATTTTTATGCATGCATGCATTGCAGCAGCAAAGGTTACTATGCTCGTTTATTTCGTTGCCTAAAGTAACGCAACAACTTCGGCTCTAGCGGCTACAGCCAAGGACCCAGGCCTTGAAGGCGTCCATATGCGCCGGATCGACGGACACGGACACCTGCACCTCCCCATCACGCCTGCCGCCAACGAGCACCATCTCCCCATCATGGTTCATGGACACGAGCTCCACGCGCGCGGGCTTGCCGAACCCGAAATCGGACGCCTCGTAGGCCTTGAACCGCGGGCTGGCCGCCACGTTGGCCAGCCGATTGAACGGCAGCCGCATCATGGCGTTGATCGCGCCCTTGTCCGTGCCGGCCAGCGGCGCCGCCTCCATGGCCTTCACGGCCGCCTGCACGGCGCGCGCGGCCCGAAGGATGCCGCCCTCGCCGAGGAGCTCCGCCGCGTCGGGGCAGCTCGCCATGCACGCGCGCACGCAGTTTCCCAGGTAGCCGTCGGCGACGGGCGGGTCGAGCCGGGCCCGCAGGTCGGCCAGGAACGCCAGGTACGTGTCGTCCCCGGCGCCGAGCCCCTTGGACCGCACGAACGCCGTCCAGCCCAGCGCCGCAAGCGCCACGAACGTCGACACCGGCTTTGGCTTGGGCGCGCCGGCCTCGGCTCCTGACATTGCGAGGCCGTCGATGCGCTGCTTCAGGGACTTTATGTCGTCGGCGTCGAGGAAGAAGGTGCGGCGCTCGCGCAGGAACCGCTGGCTGAAGTCGTACTTGGCAGAGTTCACCACGGGGAGGTTCGGCGCGACGGCCTTGAGCAGGCCGCGGGCGAGCTCGTCGGCTTCGGGGTGAGGGATGGCGTCCTCGCGGCTGTAGTGCGGCGCGCCGAGGGCGGCGGTGACCGGGGACCCCTCGCGGGAGGCGGAAGCCCAGGCCTCCATGAACCGCCACACGGCCTTGCCGTCGGCGAGCGCGTGGTGCACGGAGATGCCGACGGCCACGCCGGTGCCGGCGCCGAGGCGGGTGGCCTGGACGGACAGCACCGGCGCCGGGAGCGCGCTGGCGTCGAGCTCCGGCACGAGGCTCTGGAACGCCGGGACGTCGTGGGACTCGTCGGTGGCGAGCCGGCGCACGTCCATGCCGTCGCTCTCGGCTTCCACGAAGGCCACCCCGGCGTCGGCGTCGGAGGAGTAGTAGTTCACCCACACGTCGCCGGTGTCCGCCTCGTGCTCGAGCTTCCCGGCCAGAGGGATGTAGTGCGCCAGCGTGTCCGCCAGCGCGCGCTTCAGCCGCTCGACCACCGCCGGGAACTCGTCTTCCTGCCGGAGCTCGTAGAGGAACACGCGCTGGATGGGCGGCAGCATGACCCAGAACGAGTCCATGAAGGACAGCTTCACCTTCACGCGTCCCCCGGCGTCCTCCCCGGCTGCGGCACGCGGCGCGACGCGGGACACGGCGAGCACCCGCACGGCGGTCACGTCAGAGCTTGCCTCGCCCATCGATCTTCTTCGCCGATCTAATACTGCTGCTTCTCCGGTGAGGATGAAAGGAAGACGGTTCTAGTTCCGGACGCCTTGGTGACGCGGGCTTTAGCCTTTATGAACACCACTAGATTGATCTCGTGGTTATCAGGTGGTCACCGAGGCTTTCGCTGCAAGCTAGGCGCGAGGCTGGTGCACAGCTATACGTGGGCGGCAGTGCTTAGCAAGCGGCATAATTCGGTTGAGTTGGAAGCTAGCTTGCGGCCGGTTCAGCGAGCGTCATGCAGGCTGTCAGCGCGAGCCAGCGCCAGAAGATTAATTTTTGCTACGAAATTACAGCTCGGTTTAGTTAATTATGAGACTTGCTTTGCTGGAAAATGACTGCACGTACCCTCTCTGTGTGCGGTGTGGACAGATGGATCTGCATACATGTGCCCGTGTTTCTAGATCGTTGCTTGCTACGCTTCGGTCAGAGATCACGTCACCGGTCGACACGGAACGGTCCAACATTCATTCGCCTTCTCTTTGTGCCGCCGCTTGTTAATTTGGTCAGGTCAGCTAGCAGGATCACGGCTTATTAGAGCAAAAGACAGTATATAACCAACTGCACATCCGGGCTGATACTACCATATGTATGGTCGTTGGCCGTAAACATGTACGTATTACTTATTAATATTTGCTCCACATTTCAGTTTTACAAGTTTCCAAAAGTTTGTGTTGCAGCTGGCTACTAACGTACCACCTGTTTTCCCCCCTCTTCTCTTCTATCTCTTCCAACCAAGCTATCATGTTTACACTTCATGGTATTTGCTTTAACTACTCTCTCTCTCTTGTTCCCCTTTTTTAATAAAAAAAAGACACCCGTGTCTTGTAATTATCAAGGAAAATGAAACATAGCACAAGCCACACACGACAAGCCGCAAAACAACAGGTAACAAATAAAATTGCAATGAAAAACATATTGGCCGTCTTCTTCTGAATGAACATCGGTTGGGTCATCGCCCCGCGCAACACATGCTTGCAATCCTTCACCGCCAATCCAGAGGGTGGAAGAAATCAAAACTTGCCGCAAAACACAACGAAACAAGAGGTCAAAGTTATTTTTTGTAGAGAAGAGAAGCGGAGGTCAAAGTTACCGTTCCAAAAACCATCCAACTTTATATTGCACCCAGCGGGAGGAGGGATGGTCCATAATCCACCATGGATCGTATGTCTTATACGTCCATCATTTTGTCTTCTTGTTTCTTTCATTTATCACATTTAGGTCCTTCCTCCAATTTGACCTTGGCATGAAGGTTTGATATGTTGATTTCATTTGACCGATGTCATGTAGATTTGATCGTGACTTGTTGGATATTGCCTCGAGCAGGAAAATATTGATTCGTCAAGTAGACCAAAAACACCAAAAGATAAGCCACGATTACCACTGACTTCATGTAGTAGGCCGCACTGTCTACACCATACACCAGAACGAGGATGGAGTCAGTACATCAATCTTCTAGACAACGTCATCTTCACGTAAAGATACCACTGCGAAAACACACACAAACCTAATAAGAAAAAAACGAACTAGATGCCAGACGTCAAGAAATCAAGGCTTTCTTCAAAGACGGCTATGGTTTAGTCATCTCCTCCTCCCTATTTTTTTTTTCGAGCAGATCCTCCTCCCTATTTAAACAGCGCTTTTTTAAAAAAAAGGCAACACTTATGCTCCCCCTCGTATACGGCCCCGAACAAGCGCTTTGTCAGCCCAAGCCTTTTGGGCTCCAAGCCTCCAAAGCAAGGCCTTGGGACGAAACAGAGGAAATCAACGGTTCCTCTGAAAAAAAAAAGGAAATCAACAGTTCATTTGTTTTTCGCTAAAAAAAAAACAGTTCATTTGTCTGAAATGGCACAAGGAACTAAAGACGACTTGTAAACGTTTGACACAGCATAGGGGATCATCATACAGATCATATCTACGCACGGCGAAAATACAACATCGTTGTAATCCTAATCAGTTTTTAATCCCGCCACGCCCACCGACTCCCTGTTCGTAGCGGCGATTCCTCTGAAACGCCATCGATCTCGACTGCACCTCGACAACCGGCCTGAATTCTCCCCCCTCCTCCTGCACTTTAGCTCCATCTGCAGCGGCTGGTTTCCGGTGACCGGCGGCGCCAAGAGTGTAGTCTCCGAGGCCAAGGTAGCCGGCGCAGTCCTGGGCTAGGCTGTGCAGCAGCGACCACAACGTCGGGGAGGCCGGCGCCATGGCTGCTGCTTCTTGTTCTTCCCCCAAGCTCTCCATGGCATGCTCCTGCAGCTTGCACTCCATGAATATTGGTACTGGATTCTGAAAAGTTTAGCTCTGGATCGAGTGCGTGCACGCTCTCTAGCTTGTTGTGCGGATGGATGTGAGTGTGGAGATGGATGGATGCCTATTTATATATTGAGTATGTAGTTCGATGATTGGGTTTGAACTCTCTGTTTCCGTGTGTACTGACCACCACTGAGCGAGTCTACTGAGCGTGTCTGACTCCTGCATGGGACTTCAATAATATTTGTTGGAACAGGTTGTGAAAGATAAACCTGCATATTTCTTTTGGGTCCAGTCACTGTCGCAGTCCCCCACACAAACCACATGATATGAGAAAACATGGAGGATATTTTATGTCATTTATTTCTTTGAAATGGACATGGAGGACATATTTATATATGTACGAGTATTGCTTAGTAATCGCCATATCCTAGCTAATTGATTCTGTCTGGAGAGAAGAGCAGTGCACATGAAGGGAGTGGAGAGTGAATATGTATGCTTTTTTGTGAGCTCAATCATACCAAGTATATGATTCCCTAAAAAAAGGACATCCAGGCAAATGGAGGTCATGGTACCGAAGTTTGAAATGAAACTCGTCTACGGGAATATCAATACGAGTACATTGAGAATTTGTGCCGTCGGCACTGGTGCTGTTTTCGTGCCAAAAAAGTACTTAATTTTGTTGTGCCAACTTTTTTTTTTTTGAGAGGAATTTGCTGTGCCAACTAAACGCGGGCTACGTAAGCTAGTTCTGAATTCCGCATGGGTATCAGAAGCCCAAGTATTGCACATGGCCATTACTGAAAGGCCACTTGAAGGCCCAGCTAGAACAAGCCAAACTGCGCGCACATTCCATCTGCAGCGAGTAGTACACCAGGGACTCTTTTAGTCCCACCTCGACTATTTAGTAAGGTTTTGGACAGCATAAATACTCAGCTCCGGGCCCTGCATCGCTGAGCTCAGTAGCGAGAGCTTGTAACCCGAGTGGGAGCTTTGAGGTGGTGTGGACTTTGCCGTACAGTTGTGAACCTGGGCAGGGAATTGCTACTGCTGGCCCGCCCGTTCCAAGTTGCGTAGTGGATCTGCTGGGGCCTATGCGAAAGCTGGGCCTCACGGAGCCTAGAGCGGCAGGCACCGCGTGAGGCTGGTTTCACAGAGCAGCGACCACTGCCCGCTTCCAACGGTGGAAGGATAACGGGCCGCTGCATTCCTGGCCCGCTTGGGTCTCATAGCCTACTCCAAAGAACCACCACTACTTTTTTAGTTCTGCTGCGTCTTTTTTTTTTTTTTTTTCTGCTTGCTTACTGGAGGAGTAAAAGCTACAAACTTCATTTTGATCAGGGGATGTACCAAAGAAAAAATAAAATACGGGTAGCATATATTTACATGCTGATACACCTCTATACCAGGTAAAGAATGTAGTGGCGGCCACAGGCCTCAGCGTTAAGTGACATAATTGCGCTGCATTTTGGCATGGATAATGAAAGACATTTGAGCAAATCTCCCTGACCGAATTCTTTTATTTATCGCAATTAAGTTGGGCTAGCTAGTTATGTGATCCGCCGTGCACAGCAATCCCTTCTCTCGGATCACCGAGCGCATTTATCCTAACCTGCAGCAACCAACTGTCAATCT
Organism: Brachypodium distachyon; assembly: GCF_000005505.3. Classification (NCBI taxonomy): domain Eukaryota; kingdom Viridiplantae; phylum Streptophyta; class Magnoliopsida; order Poales; family Poaceae; genus Brachypodium; species Brachypodium distachyon. The sequence goes on from NC_016133.3 coordinate 14,013,584, forward strand.
GCAAGTCCTCCTGTTCATGTCAAACAAATCAATTAGCTACAAATAGTGCACATATCCGATTTAAACTTGCAAGGCAATTAAGTATGCTACTCCCTTCGGTCGGAATTACTTGTCAAAATATTACATGTATCTAGACGCTTTTTGCACGTAGATACATCCGTATTTGGGCAAATTTGAGATAACTAATACCGGTCGGAGGGATTAACGTTGTTTTCCAATGCTACGGTTCACAATTAATCTAAGGACCCCTCCTAGGTATTTTCAGAGATTTTTTTGTATTCTAGTTTATAGAAATCTTCTACCAAAACGGACACACTGCAATTTCATACTAGATTTTTAGAAAGAGGTTGTAGACTTTATGGGAAAAAATAATCTTCGCGTCCTCTGCGGTCTGCATGCATTTTCTCACTGACGAATTCCTGAAATTTGGCGTTGCCATGCCAATCTTTGACCTCTATTATTTGTATTTTTAGAATTTTACACTGTAGAAATAAAGGAATTCCAAGTGTCAAATAGGTCCTAAATTTCAGTAAACAACGTATAGTATTTCTTTTTTCAATCACAAGAAAGACCTGCATGAACTAGTCGTGGTACGTTAAGCACACCGGTTCATTCTCATCAAATTACCTGTATATATGTTATACTACTCCCTCCGTCCAACAAAAGATGTCTCAATTTTGCCTAAATTTGAATTCATTTCTACACTAAGTCACATCTAGATACATCCAAATTTTAACAAACTTGAAACATCTTTTGTTGGACGGAAGGAGTAGTACATTAATTCAATTGAGCATAGCTTTTGCCTTGATGTAAGCTGTACTTACAGAAGTCTCGCCGCCTCCATTCACAGCTTCCTGACCATCAGCAGGCGTAGCCGGTGCAAGATCGGCACCACCAGCAGCAGCATCACGAGTACCACACATGTGCAACAGGCAGCCGGCGCAGGCCTGGGCAAACTGCCTAAGCAGGGACGCCGGGAGCGCCGGCGCCGGCGACGGCGACGAGGCTGCCTTTTCCATGGCCGCCGCCTGATCATCTCCCGGCAGCTCTCTCTTCTCCTCCATGGATCAATCGGCCCGCCGGAGCATGTAGGGAGTTCCTTGCGAATTGGGATCGAAGGTGGCTTTGTAACTGAATGCTTAATTAATTTTCGTGCCCGCTTGAAACTTGAATGCGATTTTACTGATGGGGTGTTAATTCGGTCAGTTTGCATATATGTAGTCGCACTGGCACAGTATGACAGTCGAGTTGTTGATCAAGGTAAAGATGATGTGCTCTGATTAGTGCTCCTAGTCGCACGCGCACTAGCACGGCTTTGTAAACTAAAATTGCACAAAACAATTATGTGTAAATTCGAGCTTCCAAACCGTATAACTATCGATCGAGTGACACACATTATATAAATCCAAAAATTGTACAACACCACAAAATAACCCAAAAGATAGAGAAGGAATAGAAGCAAAAAATTTGGAAAGAAATGAAAATGATAAAACTTTAAAAATGAAATATGAAGGTTTGAACGATGCATGTGAGAATTAAAGAGCTGAAAAGGAAGAGAAAAAGAAATAAACAAGAATGTTTCATCTGCCACTCGAGTGACAAATCTATACCTATCTAATCTAATTAAAAAAAAAATGGACCGTTCCCTTCACCCACCTTTCGTCGTTCGTCAAACCCTTGCTGTCGCGCGAAACGTTTTCTCTTCTACTCTGCCCCCGCACGAACACCCTCTCGACGTGAGAAAAGACCCTGCCGCACTCACCGCAGGCGCTAGCCGCTTACCACGGCGAGCCTACTCTGCTCCCGCTGCCAATTCCGTTGCTGCCGCCCCCGCGGGCCGCCAGGCTGCTGCCCTTCGTGCGCCACGAGACGCCGCACGTCGTCTCCTCCTTCCTGTTCCCATCTACTCGCTCGTCCTGGCGGCCGGAGCTCCTCCCCCGCCGAGGGCTGTTGCATGGCGCGGAACGAAGCCTCCACGTCGAGCTCGCCGGAGGAGGCGTGACCACCTCTTCGTTGAGGCGCGATGGTGGATGCGCAAGACCACCTCTCAACTGATCCACGCCGCTCCGTCCTGTACTGCCCCCCAGCTTCCCGCCCGCACTCAACAGGTGAGATCCCTTCCGATCAATGTGATGCGGGGAAATCCTTCGTATGTTTGATTCCATCTACTTTGAGTATTTATCACCATCCCCTTCTGATTCATGTGATCTGTAGAGATCCTTCGTGTGCTTGATTTCATATTTTTTGAGCATAATTAATTGGTCACCATCTGTTTGTGATTTTGCCTAGCAGAGCAAACGTTTATGTTTTACATACTGCCAGTTACTTGAATTGCATGCTCTGTTTAATTTGCAGTCCACTGTTTGACCATCTTGTAAAAAACGAGGTCATGTTTATTAATGAGTCTGGCTATTTCTAGGTGCTCCGTACATTTGCTTAGGTTGGTTTGTTTCGTTGATGTACTACCACAGTTATCTTGCAGATTATGGCAGTTGTGGATGTTTTTCAGGGTTCTTTTTTGTTTTGATGGTAAACCAGGTAGATACTTTGTTTGGCAGGCTACCCAATATCCTTCATAAGTTGTACATGCACTAAGAATTTTATCAGGATATATTCAGTCATGAGCCCAGATTTCTTAACCGCCTTTGTTCAACTAAAGCATCTAAAACTCATCAGTTTGGCTATGGTGTACAGTCCAAAAGATAGTTTTACAATTGTGGTGACTTTTATGCTTGAATAACCGACTGGCATAGTGTAATGTTGCATCCTACAAAGGCACGTTGATTTATTTATTTTTTGCGCCTGTTTACCTTCCATGAGTTGTACTGCTGGCGTGTTGTTACAAGTTATTTCATCAAACTGAAACCTGGTGGTATTTTACTATCCCAATATTCCAGTTGAAAACGCGGCTTTCAATAGGATCCAAACAACGCAGAACAAATTTGTTGGATTGTTGGATTGTTGGTTTATAAACTGTCAATATTTTGCCTTCGGAACGCAGAACAAATTTGCTTGATTGTCGGTTTACAAACTGTGTCAATATTTTGCCTTCGGCATTTGGCATATAGACAACGTGAGCAACAATGGTCAATGGTTACAGAATCACGAGCAGCCGCCGTAAATAACCTTTGTATCTCCATTTCATCATACTTAATTAGGATATTGGAGTCAGGCTCCTGCTGCCTCATGGTCCGCCCAACGGCAGCGAGGGGTACAATTGTTACAAAAGGGAAAAGGAAAACTGTGTAACAAGATGATATAGTGACCACTATTTCTTTGCCTAATGTTATTCCGTAGTAACGCACGGGTCATTCAGCTAGTAATGAAAAAAAGAAGAAATATCTGGCCCAACAGAAACAAGACCCTTTCCTAATATGCTCCACTTCTAGGCTGAAAAAGCCCAATAGTAGCAAAACAAACAAGATCCGGCCCATACACAAAACACAACGGAGTCACCAGCATGATTTTTTTAATTAAAAAAGGCACTAGCACAATTTTATTGCAGATTTAGATGGCTGGTGTGATGACTAAGAAATAGTTATTTCTCAGCCGATTGAGCAATAGTAATACCTTTTTTTTATGATTGACATGTGGCCCTAAGCTCCCTAAATCTCCCTATTTTCAGCAAAATCTCCCTAACGTTCCTATTTAAAGCAAATTTACATCTAATTTTCAACAAAATTCTTGTAGTCATTGACATGTGGCCCCAAGATCAACATGTAAGTGACACAATGGTATGCTATTGTGTAAAGCTAGCTAGTTATGTGATCCGCGGTCACCGCCACTCCCTTCTCTCGGGTCACCGGGAGGCTCTGGTCTCCTAGCATGCACCAACCGGTTGTCAATCTGCAAATCCTCCTATTCATGGCAAACAAATCATTCGGTTAAGAAAAAACACGTACAAATCCAAATCACTTATTTTAAGACGGAAGGAGTATTCTATATGTACAGTCTCAATTAATCTAAGGACCCCTTCCAAGTATTTTCAGAGATTTGTTCTATTCTAGTTTATATAAAAAAATCTTTATTCCTTCACCATGTTTTCCTAGATTTTCAGCAAGAGGTTGTAGACTTATGAAGAAAAAAATAAATCTACCCCCGCATGCATTTTCTCACCTGACAAAATCTTGAAAGTTCGTGTTCCCATGTACTCCAATATTTGGACTTCTCTATTTCTAATTTTTTCTCCTGGAAATTTCTTTTTTTTTTGTATTGCAGGGAAAAATGTTTCTCGATCGTAGTCAACAACTTTACTTCTTTTCCGATCACAAGAAAGAACCACATGCATGGTGTGGTGCCCAAAATACACCGGTTCATTTTCATCTAAATTATATTCCTCCGTCCCATAATTCTCGTCTCAAATTTGTCAAAAAATGGGTGTATCTATTCTTAAAAAACGTATAGATACACGTAATATTTCGACACGAATTATGGGACCGAGTCAGTAACTTTTTATATTTAGAAGAGAGAAGTACTTTTTTCGTCCCTCAACTTGTCGGAAAGTTCATTTCTTGTCCCTAAAAAACAATTCGTACTTTTTTCATCCCTCAATTTTCAAAATCGGACACTTTTAGTCCTTAAGGCTATCCGAAGCGGTTTGTCTAGCCACGTGTCTGGTTTGCACTTAATCCCGTGATCGCCGAGGCTGTTAAAATTGGCTGTCGTCGTGCTCTGGATCTCGTCCAGGCACTGTGTAACAGCCCGAGAGCAATACTTTGCATTTAAGTCCTGTTGGACCTGTTTGTAATTTAAATATTGTTGTCGTGACATTTACATTTGCATCCATGCCATGTCATGTTTAGTTTTTATCACTTGAATTGCTAAATCACTTTAGCTTGTTGTTAATTCTTCTTGTTGTTTAATCATCACATGTTTAATTTGGGTTTTCAAATTTAAATCTCTCCTTGTTTAGATGTGGTCAACATCACCTTGTTGTTTGAGTTTGTTAGAAGATTCAAATATGAATCTTCCCTCTTTCTCTTTTAGGTTTTAAATTCCTTTTCCATATTTTACAAATGACGTTCAAATGGGTTTTGATTTAAACCTTTACCCCATTTGAATATTTACCAAATATTAGTACCATATTTGAATTCTCCTACTTCTCAGCTTTTCAAAATGGTATTTGAAATTTGAATCCAAAAACTATTTGCAAAAGAGAGAACAGAAAAAGGAAAAAGAAAAAAAAAGCTTACCTTTCTTACCTCAGGCTCGAGCCGGCCCAGCAGCCGCCTCGGCCCATTCTTCCGCGCGCCCCGCAGCCTAGCTCGGCCCCGTAGCCCCGCGTGCCGCCCCGCAGTGCGCTTCCCCGCAACGAAAGCGTAATCTCCAAAATGTGCCATCTCTCACACAATCTTCTTCCTCCTCTGCTTTTCGTCCTCCTGGCCGATGGAGCCCGCGCGCCACGTCCGCGACGACAGCGACAGGAAGCCTCCATGCCGCCTTTATAAGCTGCGCCGTGCCCCACCTCGCAGCCCTAGCGCCAGGAAACCCTAGCCAGGTCCTCCTCTCCCTCCTTCTACGCCGCCGCCGTCGCTTTCTTCCCGAGCCGTGGGCGCCGCCGCGTCGCGCCGCCGTCTCCGACAGAACAGCGACGAGTCTTGCGCGTCACGAGCTGCGCCTCGTCGTCCTCTACGTGCACGTGCAAGGAATTGGACCGGAAACACCTACGTCGACGCCTAGGTCTTCTTCTCCGACTCCGGCTGCCGCCACTTTTCCGGCGAAATTCTGACGAACCGTCCACCGCATCCTCGTCAGCTTCCTCCTGCAGCTTCGTGGTGAGCTCCTTTTTCTTCTGCTTCTTTCCGCGCGCAAATTGGTGCTCCGTAGCCTCGTACCCGCGTGCACGCGCTCCGGCTTGCCGCCGGCGAGCTGCTGCTCGTTGTCGCGCCGTCATTTAGCTAAGGACCGTGTGTTGACCTTCGCATCAAATAGATTCTCTCCGCGCGCCGTTGCTCTTTCCGCCGCTAGCTTGCCCCTCCGCCGTGCCGTGTGGTCGCGCCGGCGAGCTGTTGCCGTGGCCGACGCGCACGCCCGCAAGCTTCTGGCTTGGGTTGGTTTAAAAGAAACGCGAGCCTTGATCTGTTGAGATCTGAGTTCTTACCGCAGTGTCTTGCTCCCTCCTTGCTAGCGCGCATCGACGCGCGTGAGATAAAACCCCATTTTTGGGATTTCACCGGCCACTGACATGTGGGCCCCACGGACCCACCTGTCAGCAGCTTGGTCTACGAGCGCGCCCGGGGGAACGAGTCCACGCATCTGTGCCGCGTCAGCACCACGTCAGCGAGCCTAGGTCCACACGTCAGTGACCGTGGCTAGGACCTGACCGGGTGTGTTTTGGTTTTCGTGGGCGGTTTTGTTTTAAAATTCTAGAAATTATTTTATCTTGTTTAAATCCTAGTAAATGCATGCTAAATCCAAATTGGGCAAACCATATATGTTTTGGAATCATAAAAATGTAAGGAATTTAACTGTGCTGTTAGGTTTTCCATTTTGTCGTTTCGAATTTCAAATCTGTCCCAGATTTGAAATTCAAACGTATGAACTTGTTTAGTCTCTATTTTAAAACTGGTAGCTCATCTGTAATTTATGTAAACACCAAAGTTGATCCGTGTAACTTGTAGAACATAGTAGCATACTTGGTTAGGCCATTTGAGTCCTGTAAAGCTACTGTTTACTTTAATTAAGTCACCTAATGGTTAACTTTGTTGCTAATGGAATCAATTCGCTTACATATTGTTGCATCATGATGTCACATGCCATTTCATGTTGCATTGTGCATTGCACCAATTGATTGTTACCTTATTTGTGTATTCGGTGTTTGGTTCTTTACGATAGCGACTCCGACTTACTCCGTCGACGATCCGGGTTCCCACACTTCCTCAGACCCCCTCTCTCGGTGCCCAGCGACTGAGAATCCAGGAAGCAGCCATTCCTTGACCATGTTGTTTATACCCAATGCCTTTCTCTCATTCTTGCACTAAGTTACGTTCTCAGTTATTGTCATGATGCCTCTAGCATTGCATAGCTTTAGTCAGCTCTACTCAAATGCCTGTTGTCTTGTTACTTGTACTACTACCATGTCACATGTTTGTTCTATTGCCCTAGTTGGTCATTAGAAGTCTTGCTTAGATTGCTAGTCTAGTGTCCTTACTTGGAGTTATACAATTGCTACATCCACATGCTATTTTCTGTATTTAAATTACAATTGTTAAACTGTGACATGTTATTACTGCAATAAGGCAACGATGGGAGGCCATGCTAACACATTGATGTTTTGTTCCATTTGCGCCGACCTAAGGACCGAGTTCTCGTTTTCGCCGATCCAAGAAACCTCACGCTAACCGCTCGTGGGTGAAGATATGGCTTTCCCCTCGGCCTAGTACTTGTTTCATAGCTCTTTCAGGGGCCACATAGTTCGGACGTTTCATTTGGCATATCGCATATACACTGGTGTTGTGTTGGAGACTTGCTGGTACTTTGCATTCATATAGGGCTTGTGGCACTAGTCTGGAGTGGTTATCCTGCGGGCTCTAAACCGCTACCAGTTGTCCTCGCAACTCTTGAGTCCATACGATGCTTCGGCCAGGCTCTCGTTTCGGATAGACTCAGTTGGGTGGTCCCCTGGATTAGTTGTGGGGCTTGGAAACGTCGTGTCGCCCAATCCTGCCGACACACGCCTTCATGTGTTCCTTCTCGAGTGGCAATAAGGGTTGGACGAACGTGTACGGGTAAATTGGTGCACCCTGCAGGGATAAATCTTTTGGAAAGCCGTGTCCGCGGTTATGGACGACTTGGTTGGTCATTACTTGATCATAGAGAACTTAAAACAACTTAATCTCATAAACTTGAGTAGTAATTAGCCTTTAATCATGGATATGCTTAAAACTGTTTAAGTGTGAGTGCCTTTGGATCATTTCCTCACAAGAGATTGATGGGGTGATAAGAGGTTGTGTTTGGTTGGTGTTAGATATTAGAAGATCACTTCACTTAGTAGACGAGTCTCATCCTCTACTTTAGACGTTGTCATCAGTGAGTCTCTACAGATATATTGTTGCTGCATAACCCCACCATATTTATCCATCATTTGAAACTTGTTGCATATCTAGTTTAGATCTCCCGTAAGTCTTGCGAGTACTTTGTACTCAGTTGCTTTGCAACGTTGTTTTTCTACAGAGTTCCCGGAGGAGCAGGTGAGTGGTTACTTCGTGGAGTTCGACGACGACAGCTTCAACGTTTAGCCAGCAGATTCCAGAGCAGAGTTCTGTGAACTTGTGGCGGGCTCTCCTTTCAGTTTCAGCCTCTTAGGCAATAATTGTAAACTTGTCCGTACTCGGACCTAATTTGCTTCCGCTGGTGTAATGATGATTGTGGACATGTGACCGTGAGTTGTAATAACTTGGTATTTCGCTCCTTGTATGAGCTCGACTTAATCTTGTGTCGTAGAGTGATTGTAATGATATCAGTTTTGTTCCAACCTGCGATGAACACATTGCGTGTATGTTGTGAAGTGTTCATCGTAGGGAGGCAATGAGGCTTAATTTATGCGTGAGTTAGCATTTGGGGCTAAATTGTATAAATTCGGTCCCGGAGTCTCACACACTGGTTGTACTTCTCCTCCATTTGCATTATCCATATCTTGATTGAAAAAAAATATGAAAAAACTATGCGAAAACTGGACACGTAACTAGGAAAACCATTTTGGATGGACTGAGGAACTAAAAGTGTCTAGTTTTGAAAATTGAGGAACGAAAAAGTACGAATTTTTTTTGAGAGACGATAAATCGAACTTTCCGACAAGTTAAGAGATGAAAAAAAATACTTTTCTCTATTTAGTACAGGAGTCTCGCCGCCTCTGTCTACAGCTGCTCGACCATCAGCGCCACCAGCAGCAGCATCACAACTAGTACCACACACCTGCAGCAGGCAGCCGGCGTAGGCCTGGGCAAGGCGCAACAGGAACGCGGGGAACGACGGCTCCGGCGCCGGTGAAGAGGCTGTCATGGCCATGGCCGCCGCCTGATCGTCATCTCCCAGCAGCTTGCCCTTCTCCTGCATCAGTCAATCGCCCCGCCCGAGTGTGGAGAATTGGCCTTACGAATTGCTATATGGTACCTTCAATGCGATTTTATACTACGGGCGTCCATGCATATGCTTAATATACAAGGAGATTTGGTCATTGATGGGGCGGATTGGGGAGAATATATGCCCTTAATTGGACGCCAATTGCTTAATTAATTCGTCGGATTCATGCTTCATGGACTCATTGGCGATGGCAAACCTACTCTGTTGCTTAGTTAATCTTCAGCACGGACGTATTGAAGATGTTGACCCACTCGTGTTAATCGGTCAACTTGCATATATATATATGAGCTCTGTGTCTATATAGTAGCGTAGCATGACACAGTTGAATTGATCAAGGTGTTGATTGTGGTTTGATGCTTTGATTAGTGCTCGTATGGTCAGTACATACGTAGAATTAGCATGTGGGGAGGATTGGCTTGGACAAGTCAGTGTTCAGTATCCCGTTTCCAGCGCCGTGTTCCCCCAGCTGGTTGTACTTGAACATGTCAAACGTTAAACTATTTTAAATTGGATGGACTGTCAAATTTTTTAAAAACTGGATGGGCGCTTCTACATACCATTTACCCTTAGCTTCTTCATCCGGAAAGTTTGTTTTCTCTATAAAAAGACAGCATTACTTTGTGATTTTTGCCGAAACACACCGCCGGATTATACCTTTGCCCAGTACCATTACAATCCTGTGATCATTTGAATACTATAGATCACAACTTTGTACAAACTCAAATAAACGAGTGTCTCAAAACATTCATCACCGAGCGAAGGATCAAAAGATCATGATACATGCTACAGTACTACTACTATGTAAAATACTATGTGACAATTGTGCGAGAGCTGATTTCCTGGCAGCTTAAATGTATCTGCCGGCACCAGCTCAGCTCTCTAGAGGAGGAAGGGAGAAAATAATAAAGCAAACAATTAACCGCACGCACGACAACGGAGGATCATACAAAACAATGCATTTATTTGACAAATATTACCCGAAAACACTACATCTACCGCTTGATCCCCCTTTCTTGTCCCTGATCGATCTTGTGATTCCTGTTAAACTGCGTGGACATTAAGTGCGCCTTACTGCCGTCGAGGAAGTCCTTTGCTATGCCCAAGAGCGTCGACCACAAGGTCGACGACGGGGAGGTCGCCACGGCCGCTGCTTCTGCCCCGGGCCCCGAGCTCCTCTCCTGCTCCTGCAGCTCGGGCTCCTCCCTCTCCATGAATACCTTGCAGTAAGTACGGCTTTGGTTCAGAAAATGGTTTAGCTAGCTCTGGTTCTTGAGCTTTGAACCTCTGAATTTGTTGCAGGAGATGGGTGTGTGAGTCATTGCAGATTAGGTGCATGGGGTATTTATACTATTGAGTATGTATTGTGTAGTCTTAATGGTCGGAGCAGAAAGCTGCTAAGCACCATGGCGAGTCAACAGAGTCTTTTGAGTCCTGCTTTCATGGTTGGTGTGGACTGGCAGCGAGGCGAGGTCAACAAACCTTTTCTGGCTCGCTGTGCGAGAGGGACGAACGGAATCTTGTTTAATTACTCACAATTATTGATCACCAGCTCGGTCGGTAGAACCGGACCACGAGTAGTTTTGTACCTAATCAATTTAAGACTGCATGGCTAGCTAAGGACGACGCTAATTGACTAATTAGTCAAGGTTTAATCAGGGCCTGATTTCTTCTCTTCTTTTCGAGTGGCACCTAGCGCTGCTGCGTTTTGAGAGGACTGCCGGTTGTGGGGATATCTTGTTGACCGCATAAAAAAAAAGCCCACTTTAGCATTGCTGAACTGTGCTGCGCTAAACTTATTTTATAATCTGTTGTAGAAAAATGCATACGAAAGTAGAAAAAAGTTGGTTAGCCAAACATGAAAATATGGAAAAGCGGGTGAAAGAATCGGTATTGTGAGAATCCACCGCAATGACAAACGCAGCCTAACTAAAAGCGTAGCCCCATTTTTCGTCCCATTTGAGACATAGGAACTCGAAAGCATGTAAACAGAAAAACTGTAGATATTGTGGTATCATGTAGAAATGTACCTACGTGAATAGCTTGATTTCGTAGGATTGCAAATATATTACTAGCATTTTTTCCTTTAGGTTTCATTTACACAACTAGATCTTTTTAGAATAATCGTCAAGGTTACATCTAGATGTATGGAGAACATTTTGCACGAACACAAACAAAACAGAACATGATATTTGTTCATGCCCTATGAATATGCTATGTTGAATTGTTGTCATGAGATGTGGATATGATCGAAGATAGATGTGTAGGTATTAAATTGTTGTTGCAAGATGGGGCCAATCCACATTTGGCAAATGAAACCGGTCTCGGATTGAAACGTGGCACCTGACAAATGGGTCAAACCTGTCTGAAATCATGTTAAATGGTTGAATCTGCCAAATTATTGTTTTGTGAGAACATGTGCATGAAAAGTGGTGTTCGTTAAGAAATTAGTGAGAATTGTTGTTCTGTGAAAATCTTGACGCGAAAAGTGTGGTTTTCAAAAGTTTACGCTTACTTTTGGTGTGGAGCCACAATTTGGGTATACAAGTTTAGAATAAAAATTACAAGTGAACAAGCAGATGTAAATTGAAAGGAAAGGAAAAAAATATGAGAAATATCAAAAAAGTTTTTTTTGCAGCAACTCTGTTTATGCGGAATGCCTTGGCCCATGGCACTCGGCATAGGCCGTTCGGCCCAATAAAGCCCACGGGGTTTGGGAACGACCGAACGAGCCCTCCACACGCCCCCGCACCGCCGCCGCAACGAGGTCCTCCTCCACCGCCGCCGGCCGCCGCCCTGTGCTCCAGCCCCGCACCGCCGCAGCCCCACTGTCGTAGCGCTCCACCGTCGCCGGCCGGCCCCGAGGTTGTCCTTAACCGCGGCCGCCACGAAGGTCAGCTGTGCTCAGGTTAGTTGATGATTCTATCTCGAGATTGGAGTCATGAACTGCTCATATTGCTCACGAAAACACAGGAAAATTGCAGTTCATTTCTTTGAAATCGCAAACAATTATAAGTTCTTAAGAGATCATCGGTACCAATTACATAGTTACAACTTCTATCCCAAAATACTAGCTACCACATCCAAGCCTAATCAGTTCTTTTTCCCGCCACGCCCGCCGACCCCCTGTTCGATGCCGCCATTCCTCTGAAACCCCATCGATGTCAACCTCCCCTTGGCGCCGCCGAGAAGGTTGTCGCGGAGGCGTGTGAGGTCCAGGGCGCCAAGCAGCAGCGACCATAACGTCGGCGAGGCCGCCATGGCCGTTTCTTCTTCCCCCAAGCTCCCCTCCTGCTGCTGCTGCGGCAACTTGCTCTCCATGAATGACGCCTGGGTTCTGAAAAAAGTTAATTTAGATCTCGAGCTTGTGGTCTGTTAGATTGTTCTTTTGAGATGGATGTGGTTGCAGAGCTTGGGATCTACTCCGTATTTATAGTATTTGGATGGTTGGAGCAGAGCTTATTTTCACTCTTTTCCCCTGTGTGTAAGCACGCGCGAGTCAACTGAGAATGTTTGACCAGTCCTGCAGTTGGTCTGAATTATCGCGGAATGTAGCAGCGAGGCAAGGTCAAGTGGTCAACGAAGCATTATAATAAGACAAGGGCTTGAAATTGCATGCAACGGGATGAATCTTCTCGGTTCACACAATCGATCTCCAGCTGATCAGCTCAGCACAACTGGAGTGGACCGCATGAGTACTGATTTACACGTAATTAAGATTCCATGGCTCGTGAAGTGCTGGACGTAACTACTTAGTCAAGGTTTAGTTAAGGATTTCTCCTCGTTCGTCCGGTAGTGTATCCCTAGCTGCTACCTTTTGAGAAGACTGTCAGTTGTGTGGACTCAGTCGAGCTATGCGCGTCCTAAATCGTGTTGGCACATTTTTTTTTTGGGTGAAAGATCCAGCAAGGTTGGTTTTTCATATATTAGCAGGAGGGGACAACTGACAAAAGTTACACAAGGGCAAAGGTCAAAAGGGAGAGAAACTTAAAGCCCAAAAAGATCAAAGCAAAACAATGTTTCATGGCGGCTCCCATAGCCGCTTTCTAAGGGCTTTGGCATCGCAAAGGCCCACTCTTGAGCACAGTTGACGCATATAAAAGATTAAAGTCTCATTTTTCGTTTGAAACACTGGACCTCGATTTCCGGATGAAGCAAAAGCACATAAAAAGTTCCAAATTGGGCTTTGAAGGATCTCTTTGGTTCAAAGGATTGCAAATAGGAATGATTTCCTTTGTTAGGATTCCTTTGCAGTAGATTCCATCCACCCCAATCACGTGGAAAGGATTGTACGTTTTTTTATGCAGAATCAAATATCCTTTTAATAATCATGTTGTATTCAAGATACATGACACATTGACGGTCTAAAATCCTACATTTTACTATTCCTGCATTTTGAGAATCCTGCGAATAAAAAAAATGCCCCAGAAGAGGTGTTTAAGTGTAAACCGTAGAAAAAAAAAACGTGTGGGGGTTTCTAGAGAATATGCTCTTGTCATATGTTGTTGGTCATGGTCTCTTGTTGACATCATCTAAAGAAACATTCACCAGAGGAGCAACATAGCAGGTATATTAGCGCAATTGTGGTTTCCCTCTTGAGCTGAGGATCCAAATTTCTATTTCAAGATTATTTTGAGCAATTTATTGAAATATGCAAAATATTCTATTAGTTTTTTTCCCGACTTAGGTGGGTATGCCCTAGGTTCCTATGGAAACCTTGCGGAACACATGAAAAAGGGTCACATGAGTTCTACTCGGTTACAACCTGGAGTCCAACCGGCCGTATGTGTCATGGAATCCTACTCGGAGATGAGGAGATAACTGCCATGTCACTCTTTTATGCAAGAAGGGTTCCGAGGGTTTCAGACTATCCATTGGAGAACCACATGAGCCTACTGTAGCCAGGATTCCTAGCCCGTCGAGTTCCCCTAACTAGTCATGTACACCCTCTCTCTAAACACAACTGTACTCGGTGATTCTCGTATAGTAGAAACAAGGCAGGAGTGTTACTACCTAATCTTTGAGAGGTCGAACCCGGTTAAATCTGTCTGTTAGATCTGTCGGTGCCTGGAGTGTGCCACACATATAAAAAAATCACGTACAAAATACCGTACTGTTTTGAGGTATTTCCCCTCGACAATGTCTTCCGCCATGCATGGAAAAAAAAGAGCTAGTTTTGAGCGGAGGGACTCAATTTATACTCTATAAACTAAAACATGTGTATACATGTACAAATATCATATTCCGGCTAATATCAGTGTGCATCAAAGAGGATGCTTTATGAGAAGCCTAAAACGAGTTGGCTTAATTTAAAGTTTTAAACCCTTGGTCTCTAGTAATAAACTTGGCTAGTTGTGTGATCCGCCGCCACCACCTCTGCCTTCTCTGGGGTTACCGGGAGGCTTTGGTCGAGCCTTGCTTCTCCTAGTCTGCAACAACTCACTGTTGATCCGCAAATCCTCCTGCTCACAGAAAATCAGTTAGTTTCAGAACAGGAAAATGTATATAGGAGTTAATTATGTTTGCATGAAAAATATGCCATGTATTACTGTCTTATAATGCTGTAATCCGGAGTATTCTTTAGTTATCAAGAGGTTATGTAAAATTTTGCTTCGTCTTGCGAGCATGTCTTGTCTTTTTTACAATCCTGCGAAATATTCTCTCGAGGCAATTGTTTTTGTTTTGGTTTCTTGTACAACTCAAGACATTCAAATCTTCCTTTTTATAGTTATGTCTTAGAATTTCGCGTTTCAGGAAAGCCTTGCAACTGTATTTTGAGCAAAATTAGATCCAAACGTGTTGTTTTTGCTACTCCTGCTTGTGTATGCGTTGTACTACTTACAAAAATCTTGGCCGCCTCCATCTGCATGTGTGCTAGCTAGTTTGGCACAAAATTGATACTGTTAATTTCGTACTAACAAAAAGTTTTTTGGTTTTTGATTTGCATCTTTATTAGTTGACAAAAGTTACGTTTAAAACTTGAACTTGGACAACCATATATTCCCTCCGTCCCGGATTTGTGGATTTGTATAGATTCTATAAAAATCCACGTTAGTTAATTCGAATCTATAAAAATCCAATTCGGAACTGAGGAAGTTGTATAACTTCTAAAAGATCAGGTCCGAGCATCGGTTCATATGCCTTGTTGTACTTACGGAAGTCTTGCCGCCTCCGTCTGCACCAGCCGGCGTAGGATCGTCGGCGGTTCCGTCAGCAGCATCAGCATCACGACCACCGCACATGCGCAGCAAGCAGCCGGCGCAGGCCTGTGCAACGTACCGCAGCAAGGAGGACGCCGGCGCCGGCGACGACGAGGCCTCCTGCAGATCCATGGCAGCCGCCGCCTGATCACCATCTACCACCAGCAGCTTGCTCTTCTCCTCCATCATTTACCTGCGTGGAGAATTGTTGCTTGCGCGCCCTGTTATATATATGGTGGTATGCTGACTAAATGCTTTTCGTTGTAGCTTCCCTGCATGGCGGGGCAGCTAGCACCGAAGAGATCGATTTATTGGAGAAGGAGATCAAGGAGATCGAAGGGGTATGCAGTGGCATGCGATTTGGTCTGATCCACTTAAATTAGTCGTTGGTTTGGGTGGCAAATTAGCAATGGCATTGGCATTGGCAGGCAACCTACTCTGATCTGATGACCTCTGCAGCATCGCACGTACGGAACAAGTCGACTCTTCTGCCGTCAACTTACATATGTAGTCGCATATGACAGTTTGATCGGGGTATCTGGTAAGTACGTGTTGATTGATTTGATTGATTTTTTTTTTGCTATATACGACTATAGTGGGGTTGGGACTGCACGAAAATTGACCAGCTTTTATATGCAGAACAAAACGATATGGAAAGAAAAGAGAGTTCAGATTCAAAACTGAACTTTGTAATTTTGATCCACAGGTAGTGTCCAGTGGAAAACTGACTGACTCGTAATTTGGACAGAATCGAATCGGGCAGACAGAACTCGAGATGAGTTGAAGCCAATTAACGCGATGCAGACAAACGCTATAGCCTATACGGCATTCAACTCTGTGTTATGGCCTTCTGGGGCGCGCATTCAAGATTACACCAACCAGCAGCCTCGCTCACCTGCTCCTACACGCTTGCCATCTACAGTACCAGCTATTCAGCAGCAGTTGCCACGAATTTGTGCAATGGTGCGTCGATCTGACGACTGACGGCCCCAATAAATAAATTTGGATAGATGATGCATCGTGTTAAAGTTTCTTGAAAGCTGCTGTATGAATTCTGACCAGACGTCGTTGTTAACTGCACGGGCACACATGCATCTCACAGCTAGCTGGGGGGAGCAAGTGTGTGTGTGTGTATTATCTCCAGCTTCTCCAGTGGGATTCATTCGCTGTGTTTATGAACTGCTCCACCTGACGCCCTGCCCTGTCTGTTTGTCGCATCTGCACGTCGCAGTAACTACCAGATGTGTTAGGTAGACTCAACATTACTATACACACGAATACACATCTCACTTCTGATCTCTCTGTCTCTTGTCACGTCATCAGCTCAACTGCAAACCGGCGTAAGTAGTACACTAAGATTGATCAATCATCGTTGCTATAATTAATTAACTGACAATGCATATACAACCCGAGCTAGCAAGCTAACGCATACATATCTAGCTTGGAGGTAAGCTAGGTTTAATCAGTCAAATTAAACACTCACTTTGCTACAAATTGGGTTACCTGCCTGCTACAATATTGATTGTGCATCACACACACATACAGCGACTGATCACAAAACGTTTCATTGTGAATGATCCTTAGTAGCATTCATCAAACATAATCAACCATACTCACATATCTACTACTAGTACTCCATAATTAATCAGCTTAATAGCTTCAGATCGGTCAGTGACGAACTGACAACACGTCGGCAAAACAATTTACTTGGTTTCTTCAGCCTTCTTGTCCCCTCCTCGAGAATAAGGGGCCGAAGAAGAAGAAGAAGAAGAAGCAGCCGGAGCAGCATGGATGACTCCACCATTGCCGCCGGAGCCTTGTCTCGGGTCGCCACTACCAGGCGGCGCAGGTCCTCTCTTCGGGGTTCTCGTTGGAGCGCCACCGCCGCGGTCTCCCTTGGGAGCACTTGGCCTTCTTCTCGCTGTCGCCGCAGCTTCCAGCAGTGCCTTCTCTGCCGCATTCCCAGCCTTCTTTCCCTTCTGTTCCGCCGCGCCCTCTTGATCTTCTTTGGCGCCGGGAACCTGTAGCTGTGGTTGCTGATGGCAGCTGGAGGAGGAGGAATAAGAAGAGGAATGGCGATGCAGCTGCAGGCTCAGGAGGCTGCCGGAGAAGAAGCAGTAGTTGCGAGTCAGCAGCAGTGGCGAGCGGCGAGTGATGGAGGAGACCAAGGAGGCCATGGCCATGGCTTCCTAGCTCTAGCTTCCCCAATGGATTCCAAGCTAGCTTAGCTGGCTCTCCGGTCTCCACGCCGGCCGGGGCCTTTGGGCTATATAGGCTAGCTGGCTATGAGGAGTAGTTTGGGTTCGTGGTCATGAACTCACGAAGGAGAGAGCAAGGAGCAGCTACCTTTGCTAGCTTTGCTTTATTTGTAGTCGAGGACCAGGGGAGCATCGTGGATTCCTGAGTACTACGAGAAACACGCACGAGAGATCCCTTATACCCATACATGATGCAATAAGGATCGATGAAACCATGCAACCAAATGCTGTCAAAATAAGAAAAAGGAAAGGATGAAATTAACCAACCAGGCAACAACACAGGTACTATCGATCGCTTCGCTTGCCCACACATCCTCTCCGGGCAGTACATTCAGCAAAAAAAAAAACCTTTTTTACGGGCTACGGTACCACAGGAGACGGCCCAATGATCTATCATGCATGCACCGCCACATTAGCATTCACTCAGATGGACCAGGAGAGGCGGCCCAGCCCACCCCCTTACCTTGCCAAGCTCAGAATGTTCCATACACGACCGAGACCGGATAAACCCAGAGCAGGTACTCCAGCCAAGAGGCAGGCACAAAATTACTCTAGGCCGGTCCGGATTGCATGAAACTTAAACTTAGCCATATTTAGGGTCTCTCTGTACACCAGACGCCTGTTTTTGGACACAAGAATAGGCGTCTGGTTTTTTGAGGAAAAACAGTCGCCTAGTTAGATACAAGAAACTAGGCGTCTGGAAAATCTTCCGAAAGCAGTCACCTGCTAGTTTAGGCAAAATCAGGCGCATAAAGAAACCAAAATACTAAAACAGAAACTCTGAAACAGACTTCTGAACTTTGGATAAAATCACACTATGACTGCTCATTGACAAATTCCAGAAAAAAAAAAATCCAAAACAGCATCCGTCCTCTCTAGAACAACCAAATTGAGTTTCTTATGGTCTATGAATAAACTGAAAGACAAGTGCAATTTTGTGTCTTATGACTACCATTTACGCATGGTGAACTGCGTGCAATTGAGTAAAAAAAGATCAGCATTGATCAAAGGGTTGAGCAAATTGAGTACGCGATGGCGCAACCACAAATCAGCAAGTAAAGGTGCAAAAATTGGGGATGCAATTCAAAGAACGGGCATCTACAAATGCGTCTAATTATATGCCAGCTTGCGCAAAACAATTCATGCAATTGACCATGTTGTTACCAATTTTTTTTTACAGTTTCAGAAATCATAAGTGTACTTGTTTTTTGCTGATTCAAGTGGGGCTTTAGCTTCCCTTGCCAAAAAATTTAGACACCACCATGCAGATATTGATCCTGATGATATCGAGGTGTCAGTGCCAAAATTCAGACCCAAAAACACCACCAGAAAAGCTTCCATCCGATGATATCAAGGCGTTTGTAATTACAGCCGACTGCGCATGATGAAGTACGTGCAATTGGAACCTTAGAACGAGAAGTGGCAAATTCAGACATGCCAAACCCAGAAAAATCTACCCAGTGCCTAGACAAGAATAGCGACCAGATTGACAACCTGATGGCGCAACCATAAAACATCGGCAGTATAAAGATCTGTGTCAAAGATCAGACTAAAAAAAGTAACAAAGCATATCCTCTGTACACACAACCAATAATCGTCAACAAAAACAGGACACCAAGATGCAGGTCTGCAATTTTAGTCAAAGAGAAAATGCAATTGCGTTGCTAATGACAACTGATTGCACATGGTAAATTCCATGCAAATTGACTAAACAGATCAGCAATGAAAAATTCCAGGTAATGAACTCAAAATGCCTTTGATACACAAAATTGAACCTAGGACAAAATGGACCAAAAATCAGCAACTAAAGCAACAAACATCTGGGGCTGCAATTCAAGGAGTGCGCAGCTGCAAATGCGTTGGTTATAAGCCAGATTGCACAAAAATGAAGAAATATGTCAATTGAACATGTTTGTGACAAAAATTTAGAAAAAGCATACATAGCAGGCCAAAAATGAAGTTAGGTAAGAGGTTTACCTGTTCATTGCTTATTCGAGTGGGCCTCTAGCTTCCCTTGTCAAAATTTTGAAACAGCATCTACCCATCATTCAGGTACTGGCCCCCTACGAAACATAAACATATTTCAAGCTTCCATCTGCTAATTTTCAACAAAACCCCAAAAAGAGACAGACTACCATCTGGGAGCTCATCTCGATCTAACAAAACAGAACAAGCTAGGCTAGAACACCAACCCCTACCCCGCGGCCACGCCGTCAAAACAAAAAAGAAGCTCATGGTGGCTGAAGGGGGCGACAAAGGTAGGAAAACCAAGTGGAAAAACCGTAGCACCGATCAACCCACCCATATCAGAAGCCAAGATGCAGGGGCAAAAAGTGGAAGAAGAGTATTGAAGCTGCCCTACACCTCCATGCAGGGGCAAAAAGAATTGCCGTTTATAAGAGCCCTAGTTGCGCATAGTAAATCGACATGCAAAATTGATGCAATTGCAGTTTATATAAGGCAGCAAAATGAACATATGCAGGATACAAGCAAACCACGAGACTCTGTCGTGCAATTTGCAGTTTATAAGATCCCCAATTGCGCATAGTAAATCGATATGCAAATTTGATACAACTGCAATTTATATAAGGCAACAAACTGCACATAAATAGGCTACATGCAAAACCTGACACACACATATGCAATTGTAAAAACGTCAGGAACCCAAATTGCTTCTGTGTGAACCCAGAGACACAAAAATGCAATTGCATTTCATAAGAACACCGACTTTACAAAAAAAGATAAATATCTGGTTTATTGCCCGCATTCAGAGGAGACCCCTACTTTCCCTCCCCAAGATGTCCATGCATCATAAGGGAAAGCAACAAAATTACTGGGCAGCAATTAGAGTATTAAGCAACGGCAAAATGCATATGATAAGATGCTCGATTGCGAGAAGTCAAGGTACATGTGGTTCCCAGTTTCATATGGTAGCAGCAAAAACAAAAACTGATCACAACAAGGTGAAAAAGATGAGATGGTTACCTGATCAATTGCTATACTTGCGAAATTGCAAATGTGTTAAACTGCACTTTGTGCTCACAACAAGTACATGAAAAATTCATTTGCCTTTTTAATAGCTGCAGTGGCAAGAGTATAGCCGTGATGCAAATTAGAATGAAAAGACGAGGTAAATTCAAACAGATTGCATAAAAATGATGTAAATTTGAAATTAAAGTCGCAAATTCAAACATATTGCCTTTTGAAGTGGTGCATCACGTAAAGAAAGACAGCCGATAAATTTCAGATAATAGCTTCTTTGAAATGAACCACCATTCCTGGTTCTATGTTGGTGTCATGTTGCCACAACAAAATCCATTTGCAATTGCATCTTTGTAGACTCACAATTGCTAAACCGCTACTGAAATTAGAATAAAAACGCAATCAATTTTGATAGAAACATCCATAATTAAACCCTACTGGTACAGATGAAGCACAGTTGTTCATAAATAAATTAGAAATTGCAATTTGAACAGATTTGAAAAATAACAACACATGTGGTTCGGTTGAAATCAAAATGCAGTGTATTTTAGATGTCAACCCATGATTAAAATCTACCAATTAAACAATTCAAACCCCTAAAATAGTAATGGTAATTTCAGAAGTTACATCTTTCTTGTTTGAGATCTCAGGCATAAATTGTTATTCTTGTGATTGCAGTTCATCAACTAAAGAAAAAAAAACAAGAGTAGCTGAAAATGACAAGAAAATGGACAAAACAAGAGAATAAGCAATAGCCAGTAAACAAAAAGTAGAAGCTACTAGGCCATATACACCACCAGCAGTAATAAGAAAGCAAGTACCAGAAAAAGTAGAGTAGGAAACATGCTAAAAAAAGACCGCTAAGTAAACGGCTACACTCTAGCCCACTAGCTAGAGTGCATAGCCAAATAACCATTCAAACAGTTTGCCTACGGATGAAATAAAAATAGCCAAGAAGTATATTAGTAGCACCATCGATCCATGTCAATACACATGTACGGAGTATATTAGTATCACCTTACAAGTGTATTAATTGTATTTTTTTTAAAGGCCACCTTGCAAGTGAAGAAGTGCAATTTATCGAAAAACTGAGAAGGTACCTCTAGACAGAAAATGGCTACGAAGCTAAGAACAAAAATTTACCCAAATTTATAGGCACAAATTAAAATTAAATTAGACCCCTGGAAATATCAACTGGCACAAAAACTTGACACACCATCCAGCACTTGCACAAGAAGGGACTTCAATCTCGCCACATGTCTCTTATTTCCACATGCAACCATATATGTCACTATAGCCATTTCAGGAATTTCTTATATGAAATGATCAAATTGCTAAATTAAAACGGTAAGCCAATGCCATTCCACACTGAAATGGAGAAACAAAAACATCATCCATATCAACTGCAGAAATCTTAGGGATTAGCAGAATTATGCTCTAGTTTGAAACTTTGAACAGGTTAGTAGTTTGTGCATGCACACAATAGCAGCAGGGACCTAAGCTCTAATCCCTGGATTGCTCGATCACAAGAAGGAGGTCAGACTCATAGGACAGAAGCAATTCTGCACCTGGGAACCTGCAGACGTAGTAATGGTCGCCGTAGGCACCTCACCCCTGGGCATGAAGGCGATGCTGAGGTAGACGAGTGCACGCACCTGATCCGGACGCAGTAGGCACAGGTTCCAACCATCGATGGCGCCCCAGTCATGCACCACCACGAACACCTGCGTGTCACCTAGTGCAGAATTTCGGGGATCTCCCAGATCGGGAGATTTGGGGATTAATTGGTTAATAGGTCAGTCGATTACCTGGTGGAGGTGGAGGGCGACGAGGTGCACGGTGTAGGAGGAAGGGTCGGGCGGGAGCGTGGTGCCGCCGTAGCCGTGGAGGTCGGGGGCCACGCACCGATATCCCCGGGACGCCAGGTGCCACATCTGGTGGCGCCACAAGCACCAGAGCTTCGAGAACACGTGCAGGAACAGCCCGTACGCGAGGAAGACGAGGGACACAAATCCCTGGAATGCACTGCGGCGCGAGGACGGGGGACACCAGAAAATGAAGGCCTCCGCGCCAAAGAATGGAAGAACCGCTGAGCCACCAACAAAACGCGGCAGCGATGCTCCATGCCGTCGACGAGCTCGAAACCCAAACCACGGTCCTCGCCGCCAACGACCCTTTCTTCCTCCCGTGCCACCTTCCGCCGGCACGAAGGAGATGCCCTGCGGGCCACCGCCATGGGCTCCATATCCACGCCGAGGTTCGCGCTCCAGGGCTCGTGCTCGTCTCGATGATCCAGCTTCCGCGCCGAGGCGTCCTCACCGGACGGAGACAGATGTAGCCTCCGCCGTCGACGTGCAAAATCGTCTTCTCCCGTCCCCTTCCCCTCCCCACCTCGTCATCTCTCAAGCGCTCAGTGGTCAACAGGTCAGAAAAAAAAGACTACCCAGTGAATACCGACACATACCTTGATGCACATATCCACGACGCAGAAATCGCCTGGTTTGAAAAAACAAAACAGGTGCCAGTGTACAGCAAAATGGCCATATTTATCAAACATAATCACATACTTTCTCCATCTAACAAAATTTGTCTCAACTTTGACTAAATTTAAACGCATCAATACACCAAGTCATGTCTAAAAATATCTAAATTAGTCAACTCTCGGGCTTTCCTGACGACGCCTCGGGCTTGCGGACAGCAGCCAGTGCATTAGTCAACTCGCTGCCCCCGCCTTCGCCTTCGCCGTCGGTTCCGGAGGCTGGTCGATGGACTTTCCTGACGACCCCGCCACCACCTCCTTCCGTCGAAGTCGCGCCGGGTCGTTGGGGCTCCAATGGCCCATGGTCGACGTCTCCACCTGATACGCCGGCTTTCTCCGAATCCCGCGCGGCGGTCCCGAGCTCCGGAGGCGTAGCCGTGGCTAGCGGGTGGATCGTGTCGCCATGGCTTGCTGTCGTCGAGGTCGCTACTAGCAGCGCCTCCTTCTGGTGGCCCGAGGAAGACGACGACGCGTAGAAGTAGTACCGGATCATCCTGCGCAGCAGCGAGAAAGAAGAGGAAGACATATGTGTATAGCCGCTTAGCCAGTCGACTTGGCTACAGACGTACCTATACCTCAAATTATAAGGGACTGAGTGTTTAATTTGCGTTGATGAACTCTCTGTTAAGTCTGAGCGTTGGACTCGATCGATCCCTAAAGGCCCAAAGTTCAACAACTGCGTCTCTGCATATCTTTTTCACATGCACTTGTTGTCAGTGACATATGCAGGCATGCTTACGATAGCTTAGAAAGGAAAAATAAATCCTTTGTGAAAATCATATCGACCACTGATCACCCAAGTCGTACGTACGCGTCCAGGTTCAGACCAGCAGACGCGATACATACGTATGTGGTATCTCTTGCCTATACTCAATTATTGAAGAAGTAGAAATTGACCTTTTCTTTTCTTTTCTTTTAGCTGCCCGTGTTGGTCTACAAGGCCGAGGCCCAAGCACAGCCCAAGCCGGGTTGCGGGCTGGCACGGTTCATTTCGAACCGGCCCAGATGGCCAGCTATAGATGTAACCAATCAAATGTTGTGAAAACAGAAAGGATAAAACACCCCAGATTAAACACTACTGCTTACCCCACACATCCTCTCCCGGCACAACATTCTGCAAAAAATTTTATTTTACCGGCTCCAGTACAAACCCCCGAAGATGGTCCAACCTATCAGATGCACTACAAGATGGCATACTCTTAACGATGTATCAATGAAATTTTAACGATATGTAAATTTCAATGATTTTTAAATTAATGAAACGTCAATAAAGTTCAGTTAAATAGTGATGTGTTAATGAAATACTGTTTCAAAATAATAAAATTTGTTTGGATTGAAAATTGATATCGTAATAACATTTTATTGGTATTGAGATTGGTTTTAGGTACAAGAGCCGATAAAAGCGCCATGTTCCTACATTATAGCATTCGCTGCTCCGGAAAAGGTTAGCATCGGCGGTCCGATTTACACACCGGTGGCGGTAACCCAGACCGCCACTAAGCTTGCGCCACCGATGGCGGTGATGATACCCGCCACCGGTGCTAGCCAGCACCCGTGACGGTTTGCACAACCACCCCTGGTAATCCGTAGGGGAGTTCGGAAAGTGCATCGGTGGCCGTGGGAAGCACCGCCACTGTAATGGACCGGTGGCGGTGCATTACCCACCGCCACTGGTGGTCCACTGGTACATTACAGTGGCGGTGCTTACCCACCGCCACTGGTGGTATACCAGTGGCCGTTATGCCTCACCGCCACTGGTATGCTTTCGTAGCACCACTGGCGGTTCTCTGTCACCGCCACTGGTACTGCATCGGTGGCTGTGTGACGCAACCGCCACTGTACTCTACCAGTGGCAGTGAACATGAACCGTCACTGTTCTTTCCGGGTTTTTTAAAATATATTTTTTATATTAGAACATTCCTGTAACAGCAATATATCATAGCACAGCAATAGATAACAGCAATATATATGAGAAAATCACGCATCCACGAAGATAACAGCATCCGTTCACAAAACTTATTACAAAAATAAGACGAAAACTTATTACATCCATGATAGATATTCAATATTTAACATTGTACATCAAAGTTTCAATACATCGGCACAACCCTGCCTGCATAAAAATCACCGTTTTCCTTCAGGACCTCTTTGTTGAGAATGGTGGCTAGCTTCCTCTGAACATCGAACACAAGAACAGCTGGGTTGTGTCCATATTCTGATTCCGTCTTGAAGTAATCCGCCATCTGCTCGTAGGTCGTCTTCGTCTTGGGCTTGAAACAGGTGACCCAATTGCGGATGATGTACGCGCAGTAGTATCCACAGAAGACCGTCCCTTGCGGCTGTTGTATGCATGCGAAGTTTTTGTGATAGGTCATTTTCTTCCTGCCGTAGCTTGGCACCTCATAGTCAGTCAGCGCCTTTATCCACGCCTCTTCGAAGAGTGTTCCGACGGCTTTGAAGTCGCGCGGCTCATAGCCTTTCTTCCGTCGGAGTGGATCAAGATACGTCACCGACGCTTCTTCGAAAGAGAAGGCCACCACCACCCAATGTTCGCTGTTTACAAAAAGAACACACATTTATAACCGAAAAGAGAACAACTTAGTGGAACGAGAAAGAAAGCAATGGTCATGAGAACAACTTACTCTAAATGGTAGCATGTAAGAACATAACGGCGTTGCTTGTGCATTGCGAAGAACTTAGCCAGGTATGAAGTTGGCTTCTCTCTTGAACCCCATTTCCATTCTTCTAGACCGATGGTTGCTTTGCTGAACAGGAGAGGATCGGCGATGGCAACGTGTGGTTCTTTCAGGCGGAAGGACTCCCTTGTGAAGTATACACACCAGAGTCTTAACATGTTGTTGTCTAAGCACTTCTGGTTGAAGACGTGAAACAAGTCAAGGAAGTCCACGTCGAAGGTAAATTCCTTTGTCTGCAGGTCTCCCGTTTCGGCATCGTAGAAGCCATAATGCTCTGGCACTAGTACATTCATCTGTTGGCCATGTTGTGCAGAATTAGCTGATGCTGCCATGTAGTAGCCATGTAGCTCTTGCATCTCTCGCGGCAGGCTCCTTAGGTCCTTAAGGCTGACCATCGGTTGTCCAGGGTAGAACATCAGCACTTTTTTGAATTCCCTGGCCACGAAATAGGCTCCGCCGACTAAATCACCAGCTAGAGGGGGGGGGGGCTTCATATTCAAAATATCTGGCCGGTGTTCCCAATTCCCTTTAATTATTGGCGGATTGCTGGGTTGCTTGCCCGTTGACTCCAACTCTTTACTCTTCGAGTCACTGGATCTCTTGCTGATTTTGGACCCCCTCTTATTGGTGCGCCGGCGTTTCAAAAACTCGGCCTCCTCTTGATCCTTGAAGGTCTGGGAGACCTGCTTGCCAGACGCGTACTCCAGCGTGCCCGCCACAGATTTCTGTGGCACGGGTGCAGGTCGTGGTGGTTGCGAGGGTTGGCTGTCTTTACGGTGGGGCGGCGACGGATTAGGCGGCGGCACATGAGCCGGTGCAGCGTCATCATCGCTGTAGTCCTGCGCTGGTTCAAAATCAAAGCCTCCTTGCCCCGACGTTGGTGAATCCGGACGTGCCGGCTTATTGGGTGATGGGCCAAGGGGCGATGGAGAGGGAAGTCGTCGAGCGGAAGCCGGTGGAGACGCTCCGGGACACGACGGAGAGGGAGAAGGTTGGGTAGTGAGGGCAACCAACCTCCTGGGCCACTGGATGTACGTGCCCCAGCATTGCCCTAGAGTCACTAATTCATCATCAAGAGGATAAGGGACCGGCGTCTTGTCAAATTCCGAGAGCACGGAGTCCACCTGCACCCTAACATGATCCGGGGCCATGGGCGTGTTGTGCACGACCGGCATTCTTGGCATCAGCAGACCACGCGTGTCTAACGGATTCTCGGTGGATGGCATCAATATCCGGCACTTAATACTCTTATGTGCATGACAAACAAATTAACACACGTACGTTAGTGTTATGGTGTGAAGAATGACGTAATTGAGTATATATATACACTATGGTACCAGTAAGGAGCTTATCGGGATGTCATCAGATGGGCCATCAGGGTCACTCGGGAGTTCGGTGCCGGAGCCAGCACTGCTCTTATACGGTGGCGGCGAAGGATTCGGAGTCGACTGATGATCATGCAGAGTGGGTGGCCTCGGTGTCGTGCCCCGGTTGCCATCATATGTAGCAACGAACTCCTCCATAGTCTGGCCGGAGTCCCTTGCTTTTTTCAAGCAAGCAAAAAACTCCTCCCTTGCCGCCCTTTTCGCCACCTCTATTATTTCTTCGTGCTTCTCGGCCTTTCTTTTACGGCTCCGGGCTTCTTTCTCTTGAGGAAAGACTTTGCGGCGAAGGGCACCGGTTCCTAAGGCTCGAATATGGCCCCCGTGCTCAT
This sequence comes from Brachypodium distachyon, assembly GCF_000005505.3. Lineage (NCBI taxonomy): Eukaryota > Viridiplantae > Streptophyta > Magnoliopsida > Poales > Poaceae > Brachypodium > Brachypodium distachyon. The sequence continues at coordinate 14,041,051 of NC_016133.3, forward strand.
TTCTTCCTAGAGCATAGCTTAGTGGTGAATCCCACTGTGCACGGAGCTCGTCGTGGGAGCCTTCCGACTCGAACTCGACGACCTTATCCTGAAATAAGACAAAGCCGGTGCCAATTTATAAGTGAGTGTGTTAGAAGCTAAACTGAAAAAGAAGTGGCGGTTGAGGCCTTACGATTAAAACTTTCTGGTCATCGCGGATAGGCTTTAGGCCCGCCCACTGTTCTTTTGTCATGGTACTCCGCACAAAGGTGGTGGACCGGTCATGACGGAGCATTGTTGGGACAGGAGGGACTATCCCTCTTGCCGCAAGCTCGCGGTCCTCCTTCTCCCACACCGGCTTCTTTCCCTCGATACCACGACTGCCAAGGTGGTGGTTAAATTTCCTCTTGGCACGTAGCGCTGCGTACCACTCTTGGGTTGCTTTGAAATTTGGATCCTTTTCCTTCTCCTTGAACTCCTCCCATTCCTCCTCTGTGATCCTCGGCCATTTCTTATGAATCAACGTCTCCCAATCTTCATTCAAAAAATTTCTGGCCTTGGTACCCCAATTGCTCTGACCGCTACGCATTGTGGTCTTCATCGCTCCGAATACTTCTTCACGGAGCGCGGGATCAGGCACCTTGAACCTCTCCCATGCCTTGGCCTAACAATCTTCCTTTACGCTCCGCGGCACCTCGGTCCATCTTTGGTTGATGTTCGTGAACTCGCGAACGATTGCATTGCAAGTGTTGGTGAAACACGACGCGGCCCTCTTCGGTGATTTGGGTTTTCCCACGTCGTCAGTGGCGGTGACGATGAATTTCTCTTTCGTTGGCTTGTTAGACCCACGCGGCGCCTTCTTCTTCTTCTTAGAAGTAGCCTGCGACGTGGTAGCATCAGAGCCTGCGTTGAAGCCTGAAGGATCACCGCCGTCGTGTTCAGGCTCGTCATCTTGGCTATGGGCTATTGGTGTGCCCGACGACGAAGAACCCTGAGGTGAGTCCTCAGGGTTTTCTCCATCGCGACCCTGAGTTTCCTATACAATGTCCTTACATGGATTAATTTAAAATATTGAAAAATTCGACATGACCCGTACTGTAAATCTAGAAAATTTCGGCATGAACCGTGCTATAAAGCTAGCGAATTGGTCTACCCGACAATGATAACTGCATAAAAATGACCCACCCACATATACCCCCTCGGCACGATGGCCGACCCCCTAAATTTCAACGGCCTTGGCACGATGGCCGGGCCCACATCATGCATATGCCACAAAATGCATATTCAATTATATTAGCTTTCCTTTGACCAATGCTTTGACCAAAAATTATTCTATTAATATATAATTATATGACATAGATTCATATTCATTATATTCCTACTCAAGGATATTTGCTCATGGATATGATTTTGATCACATTAGTTACATATTCATTTTGAGAAGTGCATAGCTTGCATCGATCCATCAATCCACGGACGATTTGCTTTACACTTTACCCATCGCCAAAGCAAGGAAAAAAATTCCTAACCCTAGAACAGCAAACCCTAGAACATGGATCACTAAACCCTAGAACAGTAAACAGTAAACTTAAAAAAAAATCGTTACCGTAGAACTTACCTCGTCGCCGGCGGCCGGGGACCCCGGCGGTGTGTCCTCACGGCGGGGCTTGGCCGTTGGATTTTGGACCTCGTCCACGAAATCTGGCGGGCCCGAATCCGCCATGCGGCGGGGTGGCGGCGCCTCCTCCGTCGGCTCATCGCGAGGCGGGAGATCCGCCGGGGCTGACGCCGTGGAGAAGCCACGGCGGTAGCCGGTTCCACGGGTGCGAACCATGGCGGCGCGTGGCGGCGGTGGCAACGGGTCAAGGACGGCGGGCCGGCCGGGGAGGAGAAGGGGAAGAGGAGGGGAACGGCGGGTGGGGGAGGAGGAGGGGAACGGCGACGGTGACGTGGGTGGGGGAGGGGAACGACGGCGGCGGCGAGTCGGCGGCGGAGCAGGGCTTCGCCCGCGTTAGGTCAAGCTGTGCCGCTGTTGGTCTGTGAGACGCGCGGGAGAATGGTTCGAAATTTTGCTAAGTCTCGTCGCTATCTATTTATACCATGGCAGCACTAGTGGCGGTTCGAAGCATAAACCAGCCACTAGTGCTGGCCAAGGGGATTTTTGCGCCAGCACTGGTGGCGGTTCACCAAGCAAAATAGCCACTAGTGCTGGACACTAGTAGCCGGTTTGTGCTTCGGACCGCCACCAGTGCTTCTGAGAGCGCTATAGCACTGGAGGGAGCACTGGTGGCAGTTCACCAAGCAAAACAGCCACTAGTGCTGGACACTAGTGGCCGGTTTGTGCTTCGGACCGCCACCAGTGCTTCTGAGAGCCTATAGCGCTGGAGCGAGCACTGCTGGCAGTCTATATGCAAAACCGGCCACTGGTCCTGGATCTAGCACTAGTGGCGGTTCGACTGCAATACCGCCACTGATACTGATTTCTGAATCAAGTTTTAAGTTCATATTAAATTTTGTGTACATCCAAAAATTAAAATACCTGTCTTTTTGAGTGTAAACTACTAATATCATGTCCCATGCAAAATTTGAAACCTAAATACAAAAATATCATCAACCATTTATATGATTATGTTGTTCATATTCAAATTATTAATTGCTATAAAATTGAATTTTGCTCAAAATGACCTGAAATTTTGCATGGAATGTTTCTATCAATAAACAATCTTACATATAGATTTTGGTCCAAAAATTCAAAAAAATGCACCTTAGTTCTTCATTTTTTTCACATTGCATGTTCATTTTCGAACCATCTAGGGTAAATCTCTCAGAAACCATTCAACCACATGAACCAAATGTGACATGTTTTTTTTGTTTGAACTTGAATTTTTCTATGGGTGTTCTATAGCAATAGGGAAGTGTCCACACCAAATTTGACAATGTTTTGAGAAAATTGAATTTTATAGATTTTTTGTAGCACAAAAGCCACACATAATGACACTTAATCATAGAAATTAGGGTATATAACCTTTGAATTTATGGTTCAAAAGTTTATTGAGAATAAAAAATCTTATTATACACATAAAAAACAGGTGGTGTATTTATTTAAAACCCAAAGAATATATTATGAATTTAATAGCTTATTGGAAATTCGTCACCAGTGGTGGTTTATGTCGTGAGAACCGCCACTGATATGTGGTACACAAACTTAGGGTCTCCAATGCTCCTACGTATCATACTAGTGACTGGTTTCTTTGCGAGCACCGCCACTAGTGCTCCATGCTAGTGGCGGTTCCCTGCGTAGCACCGCCACTAGTGCTCCTCCGCGCGAGGGGAATTTTTGCGCAAGCACTGGTGGCTGTTTGCTGCGGTTACAATTTTCCATTCAAAAGCATCGTTAAACATCAACTACGAAAAGATACACAAATATTAAACTATTCCACAATCTTGTCCTTCTTCTTCTTTCCACTCTTCTCCTTCCTCTTATATGTTAGGGTCTCGCTGTGGCCGCTTCTAGCGTATGCCTCCTCTCTTGCCTCAGGTCTTGACTTCTTCTTTGTCTGGATTGTCTGTGATGCTTCTTCTTCTTCTTGCTTTGACATTGGATCAGGAAAACCTTCATAGTCTTGTTGTGAAGTAACTCCGTCGATGCCAACTATGCTTCTTTTTCCTCTCCTTACGACAACACGGTTCTTGCTTGTCGGGTCGTCGATGAATAAAACTTGTTTGCATTTTGTAGCAAACTGCCATGGTTCCCATCTTGCCGGGATTTTCTTCACGTCCACTTTATGACGAGGAACCTCACGAGGCAGGGTCATTGTTGTGAATCTATGATCTTCTTGTCTGACATCACGTGCCCATCTGACACGGAACATGGGGATGGTGGTGAAGGTGTAGTCAAACTCCCAGATCTCTTTGATCACGCCATAGTACGCTTCTGTAGTGCCTTGGTTATCAGAACTAGTCTCAGCAACCAGCACTATACTGCTATTTTGGTAACTGCTCTTACGATCTTGATCCTTGGTGTAGTACGTATACCCGTATTGTGTACGACTGGTAAGTCACTACGCAGCCGTCGGGTAGCCGCGAAAACTTTTGAGCGGTCCTTTCTTCTTTATTTGCCGCCACCCTGGCATACCAAAAACTCTTGAGCCACATGGATGTTGCATTGTGGGTCTTGTGTATCCAATCAGCACTCCTGTTAGGGTATTGGTTTTCAAGTTCTTCCATATGCATGTCGATGAAAGGCTGGACCTCGTACATATGTTGCAGCACCATTGTATGTGCTCTCATATAGTCATCCTCTCTCCCCGATGAATACATCCAGAACCTTCCGGCCAAGCCCACCTTCACCTTCTAGTTTGCCCTTATGTCGTGATTCGGGTACTCCTATGGGTTTGCGATCCGCCAACCAAACAGTGGCGTACTCCACACACTCTTCCTCATGGTAGCCTTGCATGATGCTACCTTCCGGATGCCCTCTGTTACGAACATACCGCTTCAACACCCTGTTGTATCGTTCGGGCCCATACATGTTGTGCAGAAAGGAGGGCCCTAGTAGGATTATCTCGTCGGTGATATGGACCATCAGATGTACCATGATATCGAAGAATGTTGGAGGGAAGAACATCTCACATTCACACAAAATTTGTATCATTGAATCCTTCAGCTGGAGGCAGCGTTCCACCGTGATGGATTTTTGTCCGATTGAGTCAAAGAAGTCACAAAGCTTCATCGCCGTCTCTCTGACCCATGGCTCCGTGGCACCTCTTACTGCAACTGGAAGTAACTGTGTGATAATCACGTGGCAGTCATGAGACTTCATGCCAACAAGCTTGTGACTCTTCATGTCAACGAGTCTCTTGATGTTGGACGAGTAGTTGGATGGAACTTTTATGATGTGGAGACACTGGCACATTCTGTGTAACTCGGCTTTGCTCAAGGTGTAACACGCAGGTTTACATCGTGTCGTTACCGTGACTTCACCATTGTGGTCTTCCGGTGACTCTTCCTCTACCGCCCACAGCTTCTTCCTTATGCACAAGAACTCCAGGTCCTTCCGTGCCTTTGGCCCATCTTTTGTCTTAGCTGCATTGTTCATTAGCAAGCCTAACAAGCTGTCGCACACGTTCTTCTCGACGTGCATGACATCTATGGTGTGACGGCTTTGTAAGAATTTCCAGTAAAGCAGGTCCCAAAACACCGACCTCCTTTTCCGCATAGGTCCATCGCCATCCTTCTCTTTCGCTTGCGGATTTGCTTTCCCGGCAACAACTTCCAAGTTCCTAACAATTTCATAGATTTCGTGCCCAGTCTTTTCCCTGGGCTTCGGGTGAGGCTCTGTCCTCCCATTGAAGTTTTTCTTGTCCTTCCTCCATAGGTCATCGCGTTGCAACCACTTTCGGTGTCCCATGTACACAATCTTCTATGAAACTGGCAGCCTCTGTGAGTTCGTTTCATCCCCGCACTTTGTACACACTTTGTACCCATGTGTGCGTTGGCAAGATGAGTTCCCGTTCGCAGGGTAGTCATGCACACATGTCAGCAGAGCTGCCTGAAGGGTGAACTCCTCCTTCTTGTGAGCGTCCCAAACCTTTCGGCCCGTACTCCAAAATATCCGTGAATCCCGAGTCCACGATGTTTTATTTTGCCTTCATTCCGAGAAGTTCGAGTGTTACTTCCAGCATACTTTTGTCCGACCCTGCATTTTCATACAACGGCGTCTCTGCGTCCTCCCTCAGCTTCTCGAATTTACGGGACACTAACTCATCGTCAGCGTCATCTAACTATTTACGCAGGTGCACATCATCTAGCATTTTGGCCATCCTGCCTTACGAAACTTCTTGATCTTCAGCACGGCATGGTTCGTCGGGTGGATCATCATGCTGCATGTTCTCCATTTCTGGGTCGCTTTCAACTTCAATGGCATCCTCGCCGTGACAAGTCCAACGTGAATAACCCAACACAAAACCGTGGAGGAGCAAGTGCAACTCCACATCACTTGGCAGAAGCATCATTTTGTTACGACAAATGCTACATGGACAACATGTCATGTCGTCCTCTTTTCTCAGCATATGTTCCATGGCGACATCAGTGAAGTCCTTCAGTTCTTATCCACTCTTCGCAATTTCTTGTCTCCTCGTACATCCAAGCACGGCTCATCGAGCTAAAACACGATAAACAAACATAAATCAAGTTACATATAGTATCACACAAAATTTCGGCATGACCTTTGCTATAAAATTTACAAATTTTGCAAAAAATTGCCAAATAAACACCCACCCACACCCACATTTGAACACAAACGGCACGATGACCCGTATACATGTACAAACAAAAATATTCACAAATACGGCACGATGGCAGCGGAACATGCACATTCAACACATATTTTATTGAGAGAGAGCAGCTTAATTAATCACAGAGGGGAGCAGAGAGAGAGAGGGGACCAGAGAGACAAAGGGGAGGGGGGGCGCGTGCAGCAACCAGAGAGACGACAGAGGGGAGGGAGAAACGGAGCTAGGAGAAGAGTGGGGGATCTCCCAAGCAAGTGGGCCGGCCGGGACAGCTCCTGGAGAGAGATCAAGCTCTCCCGGCCGCCGGCGCCATTTCAGCCACATCGAGAAAGAAGAGAAGAGAGGAAGGAGTTAGAGGAAAGGAGAGGGAGAGGAGGAAGAAGGAGAGGGAAAGGGAGCAACCTTCTAGCCGCCGGCGCCATGGAATTTTGACAGAGCTTCGTCGTCGTCTGTGTGCTCAGGAGCCGCAGCTGGTCCAGAGACGCACGAGATGAGGAAGATAAGCCACAATAACTTTGCTTTATAGATAACTTACCAGTGGCGGTTCAAAGAATCTGCCCGCCACTAGTAAACGGGATGGGAATCTCTGAGGAGCACTAGTGGCGGGTAATTGATGCGGCCACTGGTACTAGGAGCACTAGTGGCGGTGAAAGCCGCATGAGTGCTGGCACCGCCACTAGTGCTCCACTAACAGCGGCGGTGGAAGCTAACCGCCACTGGTACTCGTTTTGAATTCCTCCAACGACTTACCAGTGGTGGTTTGTTTTTTCGACCACTTTAACCGCCACTCGTGCTCGTGTGCCGGTGACTACTAAGAAGCTCCAGTGGCGATGAATGACCACCGCCACGGGTGCTAGAGCACCGGTGGCGGTGCTGGTCGTGCGAGTGCTTTCACCGCCACCGGTGCTCCACTAGCAGTGGCGGTGGTTGCTCACCGCCACTGGTATTCGTTTTGGATTCCTCCAACGATGTCCAGTGACGGTGAATTTTTTGGACCAGCTGTACCGCCACTGGAGCTTGTGCGCCAGTAACCCATTCTGGCGTAGTGATTCTATATAAACCCAATTACCAGTGGTGGGTCCAGGAGTTTATGGTACTGTAGCAGCACTGGATAATATTCTTTCCACCAACAAATAACACATAACAACATAATAAATATTCTAAAACAACGACATCTTACATTGAGGAACATATAAACAACGTAATAGCATAGTATTATAATTGGGGCCAATTTTCTTAGGAGAGGCGGCCCAAGCCACCTTTAACTCCTCGTGGATCCGCCCTTGCCAACCACGCATGGAGCTTCTTAATTAGCTCAGCATGGTTCATAAGGGCATCTGCAATGGTAGAGTCAATACTGACTCTCCACATTATATAGAGTTAACGGCATGCAATGGCTTGTGTTTTTAAACTGAGTCTAGATGATTTGTTAGCATTAAATGCGATGTTGTGTTATGGTTAAAAGATTGACTCTTAGCTAACTCTTAGCTGACTCTTAGTCGATTCTTTCCTTAAGAGTCTGACTCTTCGTCAGTTTTTTTTCCTATTCTCTTTCCATATGAAAGCAAATTTTAAATAAGAGTCGGTCAAGAGTCAGCCTTTGCGGATGCCCTAATACACTCCACTCCAGACAAGAAGGCAGGCACACGAAATTATGTTTTTGCAGTAGTAATAAGGATTGCATGCAACTTAAACTTAGACAGAGAAATCCAAACAATTATATACTACTACTCTACTCCGTATCTCTCTTTCCCTTAGTGGCCTCCGACGGATGGTTTGGTCGGTACTCCATCCGCCGGTAACCGTTTCGTCATCTTTTCATCCAACTCACATGTCGCATCACATGTTTGCCGATGTGCAAGTAACGACTGATTGGAGATGCTCTTAGCGTGCTTCACCCCGCTATCGCCGCCATTTCCATCCCTCCGAGTCTTGCCGGGCCTCTCAGGCTTGCGGACAGCATCCAGTGCAGGTGCACCGGTCGCCTTGCCTTCGCTGCCGGGCCCGTGGGCTGTTGGGTGGGCTTTCTTGCCGATCCCGAGGTCCGGAGGCGTAGCGGCAGCCATCGGATGGATCGTGTCGAAATGGCTTGCCGTCGTGGAGGACGTACATCTCTGGCAGCGCCTCCGTTACGTGGCCCACGAGCAGGAAGACGACGCACGACGCGTGCAAGTACCGGATGACCAGCCAGCGCAGCAGTGAGGAAGAAGATGACATATTGTGTCAGCCGACTTAGCTCAAAGCTTATGACTGGTGATGGTTGGGGATTGAATGTTTCGAGTTGATGTACGCAGTTTGTGAGTTTGATTGATACGAGGCTATGGGAGCTCTCTATTTGTACCATTCCATAAGCTAGTACGTACGTACGTATGTACGCGTACGTACAGCAAAGCATACAAGAATTGCTCCACGCACGACATGATCAGCGCAGGATAAATTGAAGAATCAACACGCATAAGAATGTATCTTTAACCTAAATCAGTGTTTCAAAAAATTAAGTGTGAGCGTTGATGTGTAACTCTCCCTAATCCTCTGTATATATATTCAACAACTGCGTGCTCTGTACATCTCTTTTATGTGTTGACGACATGCATGCTGATGCTAGCTGAAAAAGAATCGTTTGTGAAAATCATATATATCGAGCAGCGATCAGGTACCCAAGTCGTCCGTCCAGGTTCAGACAGCAGAGTACGTATGTAGATCGAGCAACTATCCTACTCATTAAAAGAACAAAATTTATAACGAGCGAACGTTCGTTCTTTAATTTTCCGAAGAGAATGCTTTCTTGGCCATCCGATCGGAAAGATTGTCCTTAGGATCGTGTCACGTGTCTTGGGATGGCAGCTTTAATACTGTGGGGGTGACAACTTTAGTCTTTGAGGATATTAATTTTAGTTCTGTGCGGATGATAACTTTACCTCGTCACAGAAAAGTAGTACCAGCAGTCATGCTCAATTCAACTAGTCATCTTGGCATGCATGATGCATGCGGGTACATGCACACACCTAAGATATGTAAGTTGAAATTCCCTCCGCTCCATTAAGAGATGGTAGAGCGAAATTGCCAGCCTCAAAAATTCAGTTGACGAAAAGAACAATGCAACAGCTGCTCTCTAAATTGCTTGGCATATTTGAAAAGAGAGAAAAACAGGAGAATTTTATTTGACGGAAAAGATATCAGCTCTGTCATTGCATTAAGAAGAGGGAAACCATACAACTTACAAGACAACCAAAACGAAACGAAAAAACAAAATCCCGATGCTACCGAAATAGCTCGGCAGCTGTACACAACTCAAGGCTATCTATCGAGCGCCCTATTAAACTCTAAACAGGAGAATTTTTTAGAGGAATATTGCAGGATCTCAAGTTGTGGCCAATTTAATAAGAGATGATTTGTGTTTGCTGGAGGCTGGCTAGTTGAGACCTCCTCTGTTTTTTTTTTTCTTTTCTTATTTTCCGAGAAAGAGCTCCTGTCTAGTTCATAAAAAAAACGACTCACATGTAATTAGTGTTGATCAAGGTAAGTAATTACGTGTTGATTGATTTGACTAAGAGGGTCATTAGTGTTCCTATGACTAGTATATGTGGTACTCCATACGTAGATGCATTGTCAGCAGTACGTACGAGTAATTAGTTACGTCGTGGCAGCCTGGCATCGTAAGTCAGCATCCAGTCTCACACGCTCGGGTAGACTCTCGCATTCTTAATTACACACGGAAAGAGAGTGAAAATAATTATATATTTGTACTATTTTCTTCGGCCGGAATTACTTGTCAAAATATTACATGTATGTAGACGCTTTTTACACACACACACATATATATATATGTATTTGAACAAATTTGAAACAATTAATACCGGTGGGAGGGAGTACTACGTTTCTCCTATCATCGAAGCACAGTACTCCTGCTACATACTCAATACAGTATAAGTACACCCGGATACCGACACCCCTGTAATCCCATCCATCTCACAAGCCAGAGAGCGTGCTAGACGCACTCCGGGGCTAAATTTTCTTCAGAACCCAGCTGCAGGAAGGAGGGGAGCATGGGGGAAGAAGCTGCAGCAGCAGCAGCCATGGCGGCGCCCTTGCAGGAGAAGACGCCGCCGTGTGGCATAGCAAAGGGCTGCGCCCTGGGCCTCTCTCGCCTTCGGGACTGCTTTCTCGGCGTCGGCGGTCACCGGAAACCACCGGCTGAAGATGGGGCCACTGAGAACTTGCAATCGATGGAGTTTCAGAAAAATGACCACCAGGATCAGGGAACCGGTGGTACCGGCGGGATAAAGAATAGGATAAAAGGACTGATTCGGCTGATTAGCTAGCGCCATTCAGCTTAATTACATGTACGAGTAGTATTTTCGGGTCATATTTTCCGTATATATGATCTGTATGATTATGAACCTCAGCTCTGCTGTCTGTTTGTTTATTACCGCATAAAAACTGTCTGGGATCTATACCGATATTTTCTTCGTAACTCGTACGTGATTTCAGACAAATGAACTGCTAATATAATCTCCTCTGCTTCGTGAATCGTAAGCAGGTCCTGACTCCAACCTCAAGAACCTGCTCTGTTTCTTTGCAATATAAAACCAAGATTTTGCGATGAATATACGTACACTGCTGTACTAACAGGAGGTTAATGGAGTGTCAAAATCTTGACCCAGCGGTATGTAGGGAATACTATCGTTCAAGGTATTTTTCTCTTTGGAAGCTGTCAACCTACGTAAGCAGAGCAGGTTTTGCAAAGAACTCACTAAAAGAAGTACACTGACGTTTGAGAAACACATGATACGGAGTACCACACAAGAATAGATGCAGCTCATCTGGGCTTTCAAAGGAAGTTTAATTCAGCGACTCAGCTCGATGCTAATCAATAAGTATTATGTCGGCGTCTTTCGAAAATAATACTATGTTTCTCTGCGTTGAGGGCGAGCTAGAGAGATGCATGCATGTTGATACAAAATGACGCCAAGAATTGACCAAGCTCTTTTATGGTACCCTGAAATAAACATGGGCCGTCCATTTTTATCAATTGTACGGTCCAAATTCATCCATACTAGTCTTGCAAGGCGAGTTATTACCTCATTATGTGGGCAAAATCAGAAAAGGAGAAAAATTTCGACCACGTCCCATGACCTCTTGGTTCGGTCCAATTGGCCCAACAAACAATATGGACCATTTCCTGATCGCATCAGCCCTCATAGCAAAAGAGAAAAAAAAAATCCACGGCGAGGCGAAGCTCATAAAAGAAGACAGACGCAAGACACGCAGGCAGGATGAGCTTTGCCTCAGTGCTCCATTCGTTCCTAAAAATAGGGCTTATTTTGTTTCCTTTGACTGAGATTTTGACCAAGAATTAGTCTATCAATATATGTTTTTCATGAAATAAAATTGATACCATTGCATTTCTATTCAAAAGTACTCCCCCGTCCCAAAATAAGTGCGTGGATTCTATAAAAATCCACTTCACTTATTTTGTATTGATTTGATTACAGGATTAATCAGTGTTTGCTATGACTAGCATACTATGGTAGTCAAGACGAACGTCCTAGTACTAGACCGTGGTATTCGGACTGGCTTTGGACAAGTCAGCGTTCAGTCTCAGTCTCCCGTCTCCAGCCGTGTTCCCACTAGCTGGCTGCATGCAGTAACAGGTCAAATTTCAAATATTTTAAATTTCTCAAACTAGCGCTAGCTGGTGACCCTTGCAAATGTAAGGGTATCGTATTTAATTTGCTTCAAGTGTTTGAAAGAAATAGGTTTAACAGTTTGACAGATATTTATATTCATGCAATATATGGTGTGATTCCATAGCCGCACGGCAATGTTATGAAAAAACTATCGATTTGTATAGGATTATCTTAACCAAATAATCCATGTAAAGAAACAAGGGAAAGTTACCTCGACCAAGGATGATTAATAGATCGGTGATTCTCTTGAAAAAAGAAAGAAAGAATAGATTAATTAACAACTCTTCTTCTGTGTTGGAAGAAAACCAAATTAGCTAGTATATATATGCCTGTTTAGTTATCCGTCACTCTCACCAACTGCCCAAACAAATACGTATTGTGGCCCACGCAGGAGTCAAACACGCGCTCAGTAGACTCCCGTACGTACTCACTCCGTTTCTAAATACATGTCGTGGTTTTAGTATAAAATTTTACACTAAAACCGCGACAAGTATTTAGAAACGGAGGGAGTCCATGGCTTGGTGCTTGCTTACACACGGAAACTGAGTGAAAATAATTACCAGTAGCTTTCTGCTCCGACCATTGAACAATTGAAGTACATGGACAGTATGTACTCAATACTCGTATAAATACACCCGGAGGAACCCATCCGTCTCACACCAACAATTCAACAGAACACAAACTCGATCGAGAGAGGGTGCATCCGTGTACGAACAGTCGAACACCACACCAGTCACCAGAGCAAACACTTTTCAGGAGAGGAAGAAGAAGAAGCAGCAGCAGCAGCTAGCCATGCCGGTGCCCACGCAGGAGAAGACGTTCTGGGCCCTCTGGCGGTCGATGAAGACGTTCTTCTGGGCCTTCTGGCGTTCGATGCTGCCGGGCCGAAAGTACTTTCTCGGCGGCGGCGATAACCTGCAGGGAGCAGCCGCTGCAGGTGAGATAGAGCACGGAATAGGTGACGGTGGCGGGGGAAATTATAAAAGGGTGAAGCTATTTCTAAGTCGCCTGATTTTTAAAAAATAAGTCTTAAATATCAGTTTAAAAGCCTTGGAGAAGATTTCGACTTAAAATGTGGTACAGTAGTATTTTCGGATAATATCTATCGTGTGTTTGTGATTTGTATGACCCTCTCCGGTCGCCATGGTTGTTTGTTTCCCCCCTGTAAGAGTCGTTGTCTGCAATAATTTATATCGAAATGCAATTTGTTTGTACGGTAAATAAAAGTTGTCTGCAATTCATGCCGATGATTTATTTGTACAACTCGTATGAGATTTCAGACAGATGAATTGCTAATCTCCTCTCCTTGGTGTGAATCATAAGCTGATCCTGACTCCAACCTCGAGTTAGCTAGCTAGTTAGGGGTTATCATTTGTCAACGACATGAACTCAGGTGATCTTTGAGTCGGCTGGAGCTAATCAACCAGGCTTGAGTAGTAGAGTTGGCCGGCCTTCCTTAATTGGTCCAACTCAATTTCTCAATTTCATAAACCTTCGCGATAAGAAAACTGTCACTCACATAGCAAGATCAAAACAGATAACTCTCGGACGCGTGCAACTTCAGTCTTCAATTAATGGCGCGGGGCATGCAGCAACGTGCTGATTTATTTGATTAAGGGATTAATTAGTGTTCGTATGACTAGTACTGGCAGATGCTTACGTAATTTGGACTAGCTTAATTTGGACAAGTCAGCGTTCAGTCTCATGTCCCTGTTAGTTAGACCTAGCTCTGCCGCGGTAGGAACCTGCCGCGTCTCTGCCGCGCGGTAGGATTTTCTGTAGTCTTTTTTCAGCTTGAATAACGGCACGATCCCGTTGTTACAAGGGACGTGGGTAGTTAGCCTTGAGGCGAGCTTATCTCGTCGCGTCTGTTAGATCGGGCCCGTCCGAGTCCTTTGCTGCGTCGTGCTCGACGATCTGCGCTCGTGGGATGGCACGCGCACAAAGCGGATCACGTTTGCATGTAACGGTGAGAAAATGAATAAAAGGAGAAGAAACGAGAAAAGCCGTAATCGGTACGCGGCACCAAAAAAATCTCTTGTCACTGTTCTTCTTCTTCCTTGAGCCAGTTCACGCGAGAGAGTGAGTTAGGACAGAGAGAGAGAACGAGGGTGCGGCTAACATCTAGTATCAGAGCCACGTTGAGCTCTGGGTGCCATGGCCGGCAGCAAGGACCGAACACCTTCGGCAGGCGGCTCCAGGTCGAGGTCACAACGCCCGCGCGGTCGAAGCCCAACGGGACGGGGCGACAACCGGCAGATCGTGATCCAGGAGCGCGTGGTGGGCGGAGGGGGTGGGACGATCACCTACCCCGAGCTGACGGCAACCAACTACGTCGAGTGGGCGCAGGTGATGAAGGTGAACCTGCGCGCGCAGCGACTGTGGACGGCGGTCATCGCGGACGAAGACGATGAGATCAGCGAGGTCGACGACATGAACGCTCTAGCGGCACTCATCAAGGCCGTGCCGCTAGAGATGAAGGGCATCATCTCCTCCAAGGAGACAGCCTGTGAAGGATGGGAGGCCATCAAGCTCATGCGCCTCGTGGAGCGCGTGCGGTAGGCGGCGGCGGAACGACTCGACAATCAGTTCGAGCGATTCGCCTTCTACCCCGGCAAGTCCCTCGATTCCTTCGGCATGCGCATCAACAACCATGTCGCGACCATGTCCACACTGGGCGATCCGGTGGCAACGGTCACCGTCGTGAAGAAATTTCTTTTCTGCATGCCTGAGAGGTATGTGCAGATAGCCATGAGCATTGAGACGCTCCTTGATCTGAAGACTATGTCCCTCGAGGAGCTCATCGGCCGCCTCCGTGCGGCGGAATCCCGCTACGCCCTGGGCAGCGGCGGCACGTCTAGCGCCGCGGGAGGCCAGCTGCTCCTTACCGAAGAGGAGTGGGAGGCGCGCCGCAAGCAGCGGCAGCAAGGCCAGTCCTCTGGTGGCGGCGGCAGCGGCGGCAATGGCAACAACAACCGCTGCCGCAGCAAGGCGCAGGCGAACGACGCGCCAGCGCAGCCACAGTACGACGCCAACGGCCGCGAGCAAGATGGGGCACTACTCCACGCACTGCAAGGAGCCCCGTCGCGAACGCAAACAGCAGCAGCCGCGAGCCAATGTTGCGCAGGTGGATGATGAGGAGCCTGCGCTGATGATGGCCAGCATCAACATGGGCAGCGACAACGAACCTGCCCTGCTGATGGCGCGAGTGGACGTGCCAACGCTCGTGGCCGTGCACACGCCAGTCTGTGGCGCTGGTGGAGGAGCGCGTCTTCCTGCGCTGGGAGAGACTACCGAGGCAAAGCTGATCAAAAAGAGAGACGCAATCGCAGGCGCGCAGACAGGGCGGATGAGCTTCGCCTCGGTAGTCGGTACTCTCTCTGTTCCTCAAGGGCGTACTGTGTTTCTTTGACTGAGAGTCTAATAGATGTGTTTTCATGAAATAAAATTGATATCATTGCATTTCTATTAAAAAAACTTCTTTATGATTATGATTTGTATCATACTCCATATAAGTCACACGTTGATGGAATAATTCTTGATCAAAGAATCGATCAAAGTAAACAAAATACGCTCTATTTTAAAAAAACGGAGGTAGTATTTGTAATTACTGATCTTAGGCTTAGTTTTCTCAATCGGATGGCTAACAGAGGAGACTAAAGAGCGAATGTTCGCTCCGGAAGCCTAAAAAGCGAATGTTCGTTCATTATGAATTCTGAAAAAAGAGACCTGACGGTCAAAGTTAACCTTGGGTATGCTACATGCGATTTGGTCCGCTTGGAGCCTTGAATGTCGATGGATATATTGGTCGGATAGATTCATGGAATCATTGGGTCGCCATGGCGACCCCTATGATCTGCTGACATGATCAGATCTACAGCACGCCAGTGTCATATACGTAGTCGCACATATGACAGTTGATCAAGGTAAGTAAATATTTACTTCGTTCCATAATTCTTGTCGAAATATTACATGTATCTAGACACCTTTTAGGAATAGATACATAGAATTATGTAACGGAGGGGTACGTGTTGATTGATTTGATTACAGGATTAATCAGTGTTTGCTATGACTAGCATACTATGGTAGTCAAGACGAACGTCGTAGTACTAGATCGTGGCATCCGGACTGACTCTGGACAAGTCAGCGTTCGGTCTCCCGTCTCCAGCCGTGTTCCCACTGGCTGCATGCAGGAGCAGGTCAAATTTCAAATATTATAATTTCTCAAACTAGCGCTAGCTGGTGACCCTTGCAAATGTAAGGGTATCGTATTTAATTTGCTTCAAGTGTTTGAAAGAAATAGATTTAATCTATATTGCAATAAATGGTCCACAAGGCAATATTGTTATGAAAAAAATATATTCATTTCTAGGATATATATAGATTAACCAAATAATCCGTGTCAAGGAACAAGGAAAAATTGCCTTGGCCAATGGTAATTAATATATCGATGATTCTCTTCGAAAAAAAAGAATATATAGATTAATTAAAAACTCTTCTCCTATGTTTGAAGAAAAAGCAATCAGTTAGGATATTTGTTTAGGAAAAGGACAGTCGATATCCGTCATTTGATTAAGAGGAAGAAATGTACATGATGGGGATCAAAGGTTGATCCCCAGCGGAGCAAAGCCACGAAAAGAGAAAACAAAGAAGCAAGGAGGCTAATCTCCGGGTCCGGAGCACGCGCCCAAATCCTTCACTGATAGTCCTCCTAAACTAAGAGGGTCACTTGCAGCGCCGTCGTGGCCATTGATCTAAAAATTCTTCTGTTGCGCTCACCCCCCACCAGGTGTAGCTGAGACATCCGCTCAGTTCCCTTTTGGCCCGCTTAGGGAGGCCCCGAATGATGTCATCCCAGAAAAGCAACAACAGAGGTTGGGGACCCCGACAGGGTGGTGGTCGGCGCAGTGCCACTCCATGACTGGACGAGATCCCAGACCTCCCGGAAGAAGGAGCGGTCGTGCCAGATGCGAAGGGTCGTCTCGGATTTGTCAAGGTTGGTGTGGAGCCCTGACGCGGCGCCAAAAACACCGAGGAACATACCTCACGGTTGGGCAAGAGAAAAGCCCCGCATCATCGGCCTAAAGCGAGACCCGGACGCGGACGAAGGAGCCTTGAAACGGGCTGAGTTATCTCTCACCAACTGCCCAAACAAATAGTACGTATTGTGCCCACGCAGGCCAGAGTCAAACACGGTCAGTAGACTCTGGGTGCTTGGGTTGGTGCTTACACACGGAAACGGAATGAAAATAATTACCCAGTAGCTTTCTGCCCCGACCAAACTATTGAGGTACATGTAGAGTACGTACTCAATACTCGTATAAATACACCCGGAGGAACCCATCCGTCTCACAACAACAATTCAACAGAACACAAGCTCGATCAAGAGGGTGCATCCGTGTACAAACACCAGCCATGGCGGTGCCCATGCAGGAGGAGAAGCCGTTCTGGGCCCTCTGGCGGTCGATGAAGACGTTCTTATGGGCCTTCTGGCGGTCGATGCTGCGGGGCCGAAAGTACTTTCTCGGCGGCGGCGGTAACCAGCAGGGAGCAGCCGCTGCAAATGGCGGCACCGAGGAGGGCTCGACATTGCTGGGGACTGGGAATCAGCCGAAACCCAAGATCGAGCACGGAGGAGGTGCGCGTGGCGGGGATAAGAATAAAAAGAGTGGTCCGACTTAAAATGCGGTACAGTAGTATTTTCGGATAATATCTGTCGTGCATCTGTGATTTGTATGAGCATGACCCTCTCCCGTCGCCATGGTTGTTATTTGTTTTTGCCCTGTAAAAGTCGTTTTGTCTGCAATTTATATCGAAATGTAATTCATTTCTACGGTTCTCACTCCGTTCCATAATTCTTGTCTCAAATTTGTCCAAAAATAGATGTATCTATTTTTAAAAAGTGTCTAAATATATGTAATATTTCGACAATAATTATGTAACGGAGGTAGTACTAGCTATAAAAGTTGTCTGCAATTTATATCAAAATGTAATTTGTTTCTCCGGTACTAGCTATAAAAGTTGTCTGCAATTCATGCCGATGATTTCTTTGTAAGTATGAGATTTTCAGACAAATGAACTCCAACCTCGAGTTAGCTAGCTAGGGTTGTCAACGACCTGAACTCATGTGATCTTTGAGTCGGCTCAAGCTAATGAACCAAGCCTGAGTAGTTGAGTTGGCCGGCCTTCCTTAATTCAACTCCCTCCAAAGGTCCAACTCAATTTCATAAAACTTCGCGATAAGAGAACTGTCCCTCACATAGCAAGATGAAAACAGATAACTCAGACGCGCGCGTGCAACTGCAATTAATGGCGCGGGGCATGCAGCAACGTGCTGATTAGTTGATTAAGGGATTAATTAGTGTTCCTATGACTAGTACTGGCAGATGCTTACGTAATTTGGACTAGCTTAATTTGGACAAGTCAGCATTCAGTCTCATGTTCCCACTGGCCGGAGGGAACAAACAGGTCAAGCTAGCTTCAAATATTTTACTAATTTTTTTTCTAATTTTCTGTTTGTATATAGTATATTCAACATTTCCAACATCACCATTTCGAAATATCGAACCAGCTGATGACCAATCTCAACGTCCACGTATGGTGGGTGAAGTCAAACACGCTCAGTCACTTGTCTACACCTTTTTTTTTTTAGGGGAGAACTTGTCTACACATATGCACGGTCACAGAGTAAAGAGAAATTGCAGTTGCTCTTGTGGAAAAATCCAAGCCCACCCCGTTAATTGGACCGCGTGGGCTTCCTAGATCAATTTGGGCCGACGTTGTCTCTGGACCGAAGCGTCGCGCAAAATTAAAAAATCTCTCTGAGCGACCTCCCCGGACGCTGCCGCCTGCCTCTTTCGCCGGCCTCCCTGTACGCCGGCGCGCCGCCCGTCTTCTTGCCCGCAGCGCCTGCAGCATCCCAACTAGAAGAAAACCGAGCGAAGGCAAGAGCCAAGGGGAGGCGGCGGGTAAAACCGATGGCGGCGCGCGGGACGATGTAGTGAGATCCAAACCCTAGCCCGCCGGCAGGCATGGTGCTTTGCAGGCGGCGCGACGCCTCCGGCACGAGCTCTTCCCGATCCGCCTTCGCCTCACCTCTCCATGACCTTGCATCATGAAGAACCTCATGATTCCGCTGGTATTCCGTCTCTACGTACTCCTCACCAGATGCCCCCTCCCCTCCCCCGCACTCTCTCTTTCATCGAGTTCATGTGGTTTGGATTTCCGGGTGTTCTGTATGTGCTTGCCTGGATAATTTCGAGGATGACTCTCACCTGCTCCACTAAATGTTGTTACTGAATCAGGAACGAGTAATTTTTTTTTGCTCTTTACGGGTACAGGTAGGTGGCCTTCGCCCCTGACTGTGGGCAGTTATTTGTTTTTTGATCCTTAATTCCTTATGCTAAGGTAATGCATTAGATTTACTTTCCCTGATGGTATTTGCAGAGAAATAGGTTAAAGGGGCTAATTTACTCTCTGTGTTTTTATTGGTTTAGGAAGTGATAAGCCGAGGGGAGTACATTGTTCCGGCGCTCAATGTTGCTTGTTGGCCTCAGATGGCTCGCATGACCCCTCTTCCACGTAGGATGGTATGCCTGAATTACTGAAATCATTGGTTGCATTTGTTTCTTCTTTTCTCTCACTTTTCCCTCTGGCTTCCTCTTATACTCGATAAACCTAGAAGGCCATGATTAAAAGGGCCACTGCACATTTGTAGCTATCTGCTAAAGAACTGTATTATGCTAAAAGCAAGCCCTTGGATCTTATATTTATATTCTGCTTGCAAGTGGCCGGAAATGAAGTGCAATTATATCTACCATTTGTTATTGTTGCCTTGGTGTTTAACTGGAAAGGCTGTAAAAAGATTGAAAAGGGCCGGGTTTAGGTTTGCATCTGTTGTTTGACTGGCGACAATTCTGAAGAAAAAAAACCTATAGTTCCGAAGAAAAAACATGTAGTTAGATAAGATTGATACTGAAATATTGTCTCTACAGGAGCTTGAGTTAATCAACCGTGTAGAGTTAATTGCCATGCCACAAGTTGAACAAGTGACATCCTATTCCAAGTATGTAGACATGATTTATATTCTCCTACCAGCAATGTTCAGTGCGAATTCATATAATCCTACACACATATGCCCCTATAACTGATTTTACTCAAAATATCATCTGTAGCACTGGCGCTAGGAGCGGCCGCTGGGAGCAGGGCCGAGCGCTGGGGAGCAGAGGAGAGCTGGCTGAGGTGCTGGGGAGAGCAGGGCGCTGGCCGCTGCCAGCTGGTAGCTCGCGAGCGGGGCCGAGCTGGGAGGCAGCCCAAGCCGAGCTGGCAAAAGCGGCTCGTCTGCACTTTGGGCCGAGCCAGTCTTGGCTCGCCGGCGGCGACCGTCTTGGGCCCTGACCTTAGCGTGGATTTCCCCTCCATCGCCGCCCTTGCCTTCCCTCGGAGTCTCGCCGGGCCTCTCCGGCTTGCGGGCAGCAGCCAGCAGTGCATCATTCGCCTCGCCGGAGCCGCCCTCGCCTTTGCCGTCGAACCCACGGGCCGGAGGATGGACGACGTGGTTAACGACCCGGATGCCGCCCTTGCCGGCTTCGGCGGTCCCGGGCTCCGGAGGCGGCTGGACCGTGTCAGCATGGCTTGCCGTCGTCGAGGTCCGCCGTAGCGAATCCTGCACCAGCTGAAACAGCCTGCGCATCCACGACGACATGTTGTAATAAACTCAAATTAAGCTTGATTTGAGTATGCTTTGAGATTGAGGGTATGTTTGGTTCTCTCCCTCAGCTGGCCTATTGCTCAGCTAGCCTAGCTAGCTCGTTCCGGCTATGCTAGCCTTGCTATGGATGTATTTGGTTAAGTTGATAAGGATGGCAAGAGCAAGTACGTGAGTCAGGATATTAGACGGTTGTTGTAGGATTTTTTGAGCACGACGTGGGCTTGCCGTCGGAGGCGAGCTAAATCGGCTCTCTCTCAGGAGCAAACTTTTTCTAGCCCGAACTAGCTAGCTGGACATGAAAAGCTAGAATATTTGTTCACTGCCAAACGCCAAACCTAGCCTAGCTAGGTTACAACCGTTCTAGCCTAGGTTCCAAACGTTCCCTGAATGTCTGGACCGTTGACGAGCTGATCTCTATTTATGTAGGAGTGAGTATCCTGAATAAATCGACTATATACTTAATTAACACAGCTGAGTCAACTGAAACAGTCAGCCGACCAATTAAGTTCTGAGCGTTCGTTGGAGACTCGATCCCACTAACCCAAAGTTCAACAACTGCTCTCCACATATTTCTTTTTCACTCTGTCAGCGGTGACATGTATGCATGCGTGCTTACGATAGCTTAAGCCAATAATCGTTTGTGAAAACCTAGTTTGTGATTGTGAAATTATAGTATTGAGCAATGATCCCCCAATTAAGTCGTACATCCAGGTCCAGACCAGCAGATACGTACGTATGCATGTAGAGCTATAGCAACTTGATTTGCTACTCTTAAAAGAAATAGAAATTGACCTTTTCTTTCAAACAAGGTGCATGCATGCTTGATCAGTTCAACGAGTCATCTTGGATCGCTCACCAGCAGTTGCATTCTAAACTAAAGTGGCCTGGCGTTGCGTCGTAGTTACCAGCTATCTATGTGTCAACTCCATTATAGACAGGGGTGCAAACGGGATCCCACGAACGGCACCATTTCTAGTTCATTTCTCAAATCTTGTACTCCCTCCGTCCAACAAAGGATGTCTTAATTTTGACTAAATTTAAATGCATCTATATATTAAGTCATGTCTAGATACATTTAAATTTTGACAAATTTGAGACATCTTTCGTTGGACGGAGGAAGTAATATTTTAAAAAAACCTCTCAAAACTAATGGGGTCTTGCCGATTTGGTCCCCGTCATCGATGGCTTAGTTCGTCGGATTAATGGATCGTCGTTGCTTGGGTGGCACGTACGGACATGGACGGAGAGGGGGGGTGATGGTGCTGGGGGGCTTTGCCACCCCAAAAGATTTCTTTTTTACTTAATATTTACTAATCAGTTCATTAGAAATAGGTTGGGTCTCTTCCCCACAACAAAAAAGGTTAGGTCTCTAATTTCGCCCCCACCCTTCCCTAGCTAAGCCTAATTACCCACCCTTCCCTAGCTAAGCCTAATTAGACATCCCTTTTTTCACACTTGTCATGCTAGCTGAGAAAATGGAGCAAATCTTGGTGAAAATCATATCGATTGGCAACCCAATTGGTGCTACGTGGCAAAACCTTGCATGGCTATATAAGCTGCATGCGATTTGGTCCCCTACCTAGCTTGGAGCCTTGAACGTCGATGGCTTCGTCGTCGGATATATAGATTCATGGAGTCCTTGGCTTGGGTGGCAATGGCGATCGACCTGCTACTCTGACATGAGATCTGCAGACTGCAGCAGTCAACTTATAGGCGTAGTCGCACATATGACAGTTGATCAAGGTAAGTACTTAATTAAGTACGTGTTGATTGATTTGATTAAAGGATTCATCAGTGTTTGCTATGACTAGCGTACTATGGCAGTCAACAGGAACGTCGTAGTACTAGATCGTGGCATCCGCACAGGCTGTGGACAAGTCAGCGTTCAATCTCCCGTCTCCAGCCGTGTGTTCCCACTGGCTGCATCCAGGAACAGGTCAAACTTCAAATATTTTAAATTTCTCCAAACCAATGACTAGGGATAACCTGAAAAAAAGGAAAATGAAAAAGCCAGAGGAATGTGCTTTCTGCTCTGAGAAGGAATCTGTAGGACACTGATTCTTCTCCTGTGTAGTTTCCAAATTTATTTGGAGTGTGATTTCAGATTGCTTCCATAGACAGCTGGGCATAGACCTACAATCTATATCTAGATTATGGATCTCCAACAAAAGACATGGTGCTTTAAATTCTGTGTGTGCCGTTGTTCTTTGGTGCATCTAGAAATTTAGAAATGATATGACTTTTAAACACACTATTTGGTTAGGCCCTAATCAATTTTTGTGGTCTATCCTCCGAACTGTTCAGAAATGGAGAATTATCTTCAAGCAGGAAATGTTGGAATAGGTCGAGGATTTCTGTACCCTCCTCCTTTCGGTGCTGAAGGCGCCACCTCGCTTGGGCTGGCTCTAGCTGGGTTTGATTCTACTAGAGGTAGAGTCACACCGCTATTGCATGATCATGACTCTCTGCTGCTGGGAGGCTGTGCCAATCTCAAGATCTCTGAAGACCCCCAAGTCTCCCCTCCCACACTATTACAGAAAACCCCATCGTGATCCCCCTCCAGTGGCGGTTAAAACGGACCAAACAACACACCGCCACTGGAGGCCTCTCAAGGCATCCACGAGCGCCACCAGTGGCGGTGAATATTGTCCACCACCAGTGGCGGTGTTTGTCACCGCCACTGGAAATGGCCATGGAAACCCTAACAACCATCAGTGGCGGCCGTAAAAAAGAACCGCCACTGGTAAACCACCCGATACATAATGGTACTACTCAGTCTCACTGACCTTTCCTGAACCCCTTAAGCACCACCCGATCATTAGTTTAGTACTCAACCGGAACGGGGAACGCACTGAGCACTGAGTAGTAACCGCCGGTAAGTGGGGCGGCAGAATCCTTTTTATGCTGGTCGGAACTCACGTAAACTAGCGAGGTGGGACTAAAGCGGGGAAACTGGTGGGAGAGCACCAGTGGCGGGCCTCCTTTAACCCGCCACTACTGACCCTCCAGTGGCGGTTTATTTTTTCACCGGCCACTGGAAATCACCAGTGGCGGTTTAGCCATACACCCGCCACTGGTGCCCTTCCTATATATTACTAATGTGCGAGGCCGTAGCTGGTCGAGCTCGCGCGTCTGTCTGGACCCGCTGTGGCTCTCTCCTCACTCGCACCGGCGAACCCCTGCCAAAATTGATGGCGGCGGTCGGCAGGTAGGTCTCCCCCCTTCTCCTCCCTCTTCCTCTCCCTTCTTCTCCAATTTGGCAAAATCGCCATTAATGGCGCCGTGGCCGCCGGCGGGAAATTCGGCCCCGATCTCTCTATAGCGGCTCCCCCGGTCTGCCCCCGCTCTATCCGTGGCTCCCCCGCAGCATAGCTCTGTCCTCCCCCCCCCCCCCCCCCCCCGCCCGATTGCCCTCTCTATGGCTTTAATTTGCTCCCATGAGCGCTCTCTCTCTAGCTATCTCTCTGGAGTCCATGGCCGCTGCTGCTTATGGGGGAGCTTAGCCCCTGGGGGTTAGCCCTAGGGTTAAGCGTAACCTCGGGACCGGTGTACCTGCATGTTCAAGCATATTAAATGTGTGTTGACATCAGCCTTTGTGCCGTGTATTTCTTATGTGATGTGATACTGGCCGTCGTGCCGATGTGGGTGGGGGTAATTTGTTTTTCATGCAGGCATCGAATTTCGTGGTGCAAAATGCTATTTTTTTTAGCAAAGGTCATGCCGAAATTTTCCAGTTTTGTCGATCAAGTTGATTCGTTTATTTTTTTTAATATTGTGTTGTAGCTCGATGGGCCGTGCTTGGATGTATGAGGATAGGTTACGTGTTGAGTGGGTAGAGCAGCTGAAGACTTTTATCGATGCCGGCGTGGAAGATATGCATAGGAAAGGGGTGATAAGATGTGTTGTCCCTGTGTGGTCCGTCTCCACCCGCCCGGCGCCTGACATCTTCGTCGCCACTTGGCGCCTCACCCGGTCCTTTGGACTATGAGCCCGCGGAACGAGACTTCTCACCTGCGACGGAGTGCAGCGACGACAATGCAGGCCAATATCCTCCGTCACCACCCAAACCTGAAGTCCCGAAGCCATCCGTACCAAGACCCATCCCTTAGAGAGCCGCAGCACAATCGGCCCCGTTGGAGCCCCGTCCAAGTGCCCCATCTGGGATGCAGGTCCCCCATAACCCGGACAATTCTGATTTCCTGAGACGCAGGAAAAACAAGAGGGGGACAGGCGGCAAGGCAAGCAAGGGCTCCTCCAAGGAGGGGAAAGAGTCGTCTTCTACGGGAAGACAACCAAAGACCGCGCCACAGATAGAAGGGATTTGGGAAGAGCGACCAGACATTCTGAAAATGCCCACCCACCCCCGTGTTGGAGATAGATTGCCTGATGGATCTTATTTCGTGGACAGGCGATTCTCCCAATTTTTGTTATTCCACCCCGGACAACCGATGGTGTCCGAGGCTGACATGTATTGCCTGCCACGGGAAATGCAAGAGCTCCATGAAAAATACATGAATGTGGCATCATCAGGCGCAGACCTAACAAATCTGGAAATTAGGGTTCGAGTGCCAAAGCATTATGGCTTCTTCGACTCCAATACGGGGGAATTCCAGAGGGAAAATGACGTTACCTTCAGCATTGACTTCCTCGACTTGTTTCACCTCTTCAACCGCAAGTGCCTCGACAACGGTATATTAAGACTGTGGTGTGTACACTACACGAGGGTGGCCTATAGGGTGAAGCAATATGGGATGGCCGTCGCCGACCCCCTTCTCTTCAACGCCACTTTGCTTGGTCCAGACCCATTGTTGGCCGAAAGTAGAAGGTTGGCGATTGAATACCTCACTCAATTCATGTTGAAGCACCAAGACCGCCGTTTTGTATTGATATTGCACCATTTACAGTAAGTTGTTTTCAATTCGCGTGAATACATACATCTTTTTTCGTCGGAAGACTTACTTGTTATATTATTTGGCTAATATAATGTGCGTCCTTTTGTGAAACAGCGGCCATTGGGTGACAATTGCCATCTGCCTCGATCTTGGAGGGGTCACATATTTTGATCCACTATGACGCAAGGAGAATGAACCACAACGCGACTTTGAGCCGATCAATGTGGGAGCACGGTCTCCGGCACCGGGGACGCCGAGCACCCCCTTTTTGGTTCGGTGGAGGGCGAGGTGATCGCTCCAGCGATCGCCGGCGTGGCGATAGACACGAAGTGTAGACACAAGAGTTTTACCTAGGTTCGGACCACCCGAAGGTGTAACACCCTACGTCCTGCTTTTTGTTATATTCACAAGTTTGAGTGCGTACAGATCACCCGGGGGGTTCCCAGGCTGGCTACTGGGTGAATGCTACGCTATAATCACTTGGGTCGGAACCCTTTGACCGGTGGCATTGGTCTTCTTTTTATAGGAAAGGGGATACCACTGGTGACATGGCGTGCAGCGTGACACGTTGGCTAGACGTGTGTCACAGCCACACGGAATACAATTTTTACTCATCCATGCTGGACGCCATGCAGCGCCCGTCCTACTGTACACAGTAGAAAAAATGGTTCTTAGGGCGACCGTTCTAGCCTTGCTAAACAAGACTAGGACTGCTGATAAGACTCCTAACGGTGCATTAAATGCACTGCGCCTGCCGTCTTGTCCTGTCTTCACGGTTCTGCGGGTCCCACCTGCATGCCCAAGCGCGGGTTGCTGGGGTGCACCTTCCCGACTAGCGCATCTGTTAGTTGCCGAGAGGCGTTCCTTTGGCTTCCCGGGACCATTTCATACTTAGTTCCTAGCTTTATCTTCACTAGGGGTCGTCAGCTCAAGGCAGGCTCCTCGGGCTCGTCACTTCCTGGGAGTCCTTCCTGATGCGGCTCCGTCACTGGCGACCCACACGTCCTGTATCAGTGGGACCCCGTGGGCCACTGGTACGACAGTAGCCCCCAGACGTAGGCCGGCAGCCTTGATGCCTCCTCAAGTGCTATACTCGGTCGGTTGCCGGGCTACGCCCTATCCGACGCGTGGGTCCCAAGGGGAAAACCCTTGGGCACCCGGCCTTGCGGGCCGCTTTTATCGTTCCCCTCCTCCGAACGAAACAGTCGGGCGCACGATCTCGTGCCTTATCTCCCTTAATAACTCCTCGCCGCAAGCCTCTCCACTGAAGAAGTCCAGGAGTATGTGGCCTGTATGGCTCGCTGAGCCTTCGTGCCAGCTGTAAGAAACTTTCGTTTTGCGCGCCTGTCGCGGGATGTTTTGTCTAAACTGTGTTCCAAACGCTGTGGCCGGTTTCAATGAAATTTGGGACCGGGCGCCGTGGCCCCTAATCTTCTAAAAAAATGACTAGCTAGCTAGGATATGCTGTTTAGTTATCTCACAAACTGCTCAAACAAATATATTATGCCCCATATATATGCAGGAGTCAAACACGCTCAGTAGACTCTCGTGCTTACTGCTTACACACGGAAACAGAGTGAAAATAATTACCAGTAGCTTTCTGCTCCGACCATTGAAGTACACAGTACCTACTCAATACTCGTATAAATACACCCGACCGGATACCCATCCATCTCACAACAACAATTCTACAGATCACAAGCTCGATCTGGGGGGTGCACGCTCCAGTCACCAGAGCAAACACTTTTCAGTAAGGTGTTCCTGGATCAACTAGCACAAGCTGCAGGAGCAGAAGGCGAGCTTGGGGAAGAAGAAGCAGCCATTATGGCGGCGCCCTTGCAGGAGAAGAAGACGTTCTGGTCGATGCTGCGCGGCCAGAAGCACTCTCTCGGCGGCGGCGGCGATAACCCAGAAAGCAGTCGCTTCAGATGGCAGCACTGAGGTGAACTTGAGTTCGACAGAGTTTTCGAGGAATCGCAAGATCGATGATGGAGTAATAGGTGGGGGTGGCGGGATAAAAGATAGGATAAAAAGAGTGATTCGACGACTTATTATGCAGTAGTATTTTTGGATAGTATCTGTCGTGTATATCTATGATTTATATGGCCCGGCCTCTCCTGTCGATCGCCATGGTTGTTTGTTTTCTACCTGCAAAAGTCATCTGCAATTTATATCAAGATGTTTTGTTTCCACCGTATAAAAGCTGTGATCTGCAATTCATACCGATGCGCGCGGACACAGCGGTTGAAAATTATAACACTAGGTAAATGTATATATAGATATTGATGAATGAATTGATCCCCTTGAAATTCAGCCTATTATTATCTGAACTTAATCATATGTTAAACTCACGTTCACGCACACACGTACCGGCCGGAACGACATGTACATCGATCACACGGTCTCGATGTGCACGTAGAACGTGCCCCCAAAAAATCGCATTGCATGAGCAATTAATCAACAATCCCGTGATTCCGGTTATCTCTCGTCCGGCCGGCCGTATTCTTCTCGTCGTCCCCAAAAACTGCGCTGATCAAGAGGAGGCGGCGGCGTGGATGATCCCACCGCGGCCGCCAGCGCCTTCGGCCGGTTTGCCGGGACGCTGGGGCCCGGCCGCCATGCGGCCGGCATGGATGGCCCCGCCGTGGCCGCCGCCGCCTTCAGCCGGCGCGCCTGGCCGCGCGGGGCCGGCCGAAGAAGGGAGCGCGAAGGCCCTCGTGCTGGTGGTGGCGCGCCGCATGAGCTGGCTCGGGAGCGACGACACGTAGCGCACCAGCTGGAGCAGGACGGAAGATGAAGACGACGCCATTGCCGTTGTGTTTTGAGTTTTGACTCTCTCGCTGGCTCGCTGCTTTCTCTGTCTCTCTCTCTTTATGGATCCCCGGCCCCGGCCTGAATGTGTTCCTCTCCATGGACGGAACGCAGAGCTAGCGCTCTATTTATGGGGAGCCGCGGTGTCTCGTGGACGCCCGCGCGCCCAGCAACGCCGAGCGCGAAACGTCCAAGTCCCATTCCCCCAAGCTTCTGAAGCGGTCCGCGCCAAAGCGAGCCGCGGTGTCCGCGTGGATCGATGGAGAGCCCCGAGAGAGTCCGAGACTTGGCCACTGGAACCATCGACCATCCCCATCGAGGCTGGCCCTGACGCTAGCTCCTGTTGCTCGAAAGGATAACTGGAAAGAGCATGCAGAGGAGGGGGTCCATCTGACGGAATTGGGGAACGAGTTCAAGGTTCCAGTTTTTTTTTTCTGAGAATAGTTCAAGGTTCCAGTTCTGTGCACCAAGTCAGGGAGCCTTCGGGTTAATAAGCATACGCGCTACACGGGCTGGGCCTGGTCGCCCCGCGTAGTTGGGCTACATTCCCGGGCTTATAATCTTTTTCTTTTCTTGCAGTTCCCCCGCGAGCTCCTCCTCAGCTGCGGTGGGCCAGCGTCAGATGTGTCCTTGTTCCTGGGCCGCCAGAGACTCAGAGTGCCATACCGTGCACGTGCACCGCCAATTAATTCGACATGTCGTTCCGTGGACCGTGGCCGGCCATGTGCACGATCCAGTAAATAACTGCATCATAGTCGTAGCGTGTCAGATTTAGCGTGCCCGGCTCTTGTCACAAACCCGATCAGATCGAGCACCACGTGTTATCGATAATGTGTCTATAATTTTATTCCACCGTTTATTAGTGGCGCCGTGTGCTCGATCCGTGCATGCGTGGCAAGTTGTTTAGCTACCACGCTAGCCAGCTATAGCTCATGGCAAGCAAGAGAAGCTACGCGAGATCATCTTGCAGAGTGCATAGTCAAGGACGACCCCAACGCATCACAGCCCCAGCCGGCGACGTACAACTCCGATGGCCGCCGTGGCGCCCGCGCCGGCAGAGAACCTCGTCGCCGACGGACCCGTCGCCCTTCCGCCGGTGCGTACGTCAACTACCCATTGCATATATATACAGTGTCTAATTCTCTGTACGTACTCTGTAAACTCTGAAGATCTTGTTGCACATTTATAAGCAGCAGCAGCAAGGGGGTTGCTGGTGCGGTTGCGCCGCGGCCTCTCTGGCGAAGCGTGACTTGTCCTGGAGCCGCTCGCTCTTCTTCTCAGGCGCCGCTGCCGGCGAGCCGGCCAAGCGAGTGCTGGGGGCGGTCGCGGCCGGCACGGAGCCGCTCGAGGCGGCTGCCACGGCCGACGTCCTAAACCGCGCCGGCGCGTCGGTCACCGTCGCCACCGTTAAGGGCCTTGTCGTCAAGGCGGCTCAAGGGGTCAGGTTCGTCGCCGACGGCCGTGTCGGTGATCTCGAAAGCGAGGAATTCGATCTCATCGCTCTGCCGGTTGGTCCATCCTCGTCTCCTCATGTCTTAACGAAAATGCACAAACTCAATGGTAGGAGGAGTACATTTACTCGTGTCATTCTTGAGTCTTGACTTACTTGTGTGTGGTTTTCTATGAAAAGAGATGCTTTTTTTTTGTGGTATCGACAATACTGGTCTTATGTGTGGGGCCTGCTCAAAGGTTTCAAGGTGCAACCATCTACTAGCTACTAATTTTGTTGGAAACATTGACTAATATGATCATGCTGACAAATTGGTCTGTCGGGAGCTAGAACACGTCAGTCCAAATTCACATCAAAAACAGCAATTATGAGACTGTAGGCGACGCATGATAGGCGCCCAGGCGACGCTCGTGGCGACGCCGCCCCGCGGCGGCCGCCGCCGGTCGCCCAGCCCCATCCCCCGCATTCCGTCCACCCCAGCCTCCTCCACCCCTCCACCCACCTTGCTCCACCTCACCCAGCCCCTTTCGTGCTCTCCACTGGTTCCTCTGCCCGCTGGATGCATCTCCGATCTAGATCCCGATTTGGCCGAGAAGCTCGATTGGGCCTTGTCCAGCGACGAAGATGGCTCCATCTCCCCGGATTCGGCGACCCCTCGCAGGCCGGCGTCCACTCCTCAGGCTCTGGCCTCTGCTCCCCTGCGAAGTTCCTTGGAGCACGACTCGATTCGGTGCAGATCTCTGGTGCGCTCCACAACCAGCTCGCCGTCGGCGCCGGCGCTGCCGCCTCCGCCGGCTGTGCCTCCCCAGGCCCGCTCGCCGTTGGTGTCCCCCCGCCTGACGTCGCCTCCGTCCGCGCTGCCCTCTTGTCCGGTTCTGCAGCCGCCGCCGCCGACCGGGCTTCCGACGCCGCTGGTGGCAGCTGCTGCTCAGAGCACGGTTGGATTGATGTCTGTGGGAGGCGTCGTCCGCAACAGGTCCTGCCGTCTCCTTCTGCTCCGGGGAGGGAGTTGGCATTGCCCAAAATCAATCGCATGAAAACTCACGCGTTCACACGATTATGGTTAAAGGCACATGTTGTCTCTTTCTTTTCTTTATTTCTTATCTTAATATCAAGCTTAATCAAGTAACCATGGACTGCATGTGTATATATAGACAACCACGTACTGCCTTGATGCCTAGACCTACTCGGACCAGGTTGTCCAAACCGACTCATACTATTCGTACTAGCCGGACTGAATATTAATTCCCAATCCGATTACAACTAGGACCTTAGACACTACCGGTGCTAACTCGATTAGGCAAGATTAAGCCAACAAGGCTCGCCTTCCTGCAGAAGCTGCGTGGCAGGTGCTTTCGGTGCCTGGCTCAGGACCATTTCGTCTCAGCCTGTCGTGACCCTGTTTGATGTCTTGCTTGTCTCTGTTCGGGTCATCGACAGCGCGACTGCCGCCGGCACCTTCCAGCTCGCCAGGACTCTCGTCTACCTTCTCCGCCGGATTGCCTGATGCCTCGCTCGTGGGCCTCTGTTGTTACACCTTCTGCCATGCCTGAGAAGCTGCTTGTTCCTAAGGTGTTGGTCGAGCCTGCTGCTTCTGCTGGTCTGGTGGCGGCGATTGAGGTTGCTCTGAAGTCCATTATCCCTGCACAAGCTGAGCTGCTGCGTGTCGAGCTGCATAGGATGGCGACCGTTTGCCTGGAGGAGACTGTCCAGCCCCTACATGATATCGCCACCTCCATGCAGAGTTTGGTCTTGCAATTGGAAACTCTTCTGGAGCGGTCTGAGGTCACTCTTTGTTAGGGATGGACATAAAGCTCGAAACTCGACAAGCCTAACGAACACTCGTCAGCTCAGCTCGTTTAAGCTCGTGGTCGTTTGCAAACGAATCGAGCTGAGTCTTGTTTTCAACTCGATAGCACTAACGAGCCTAACGAACCGAGTACCGGGTTTCACGAGCTACTCGATAAGCTCGATAACAGAACAGGCCGTCCCAATGTCCAGGTCCAGGCCGTCCAGCCCATCTAATCTCTTGGGCATAAATGGGCAACCTCCTCAATTCCCTGAATCTCGTGTGGAAAGAAACTGATGAGAAATTGAAGCTACGGAGGGAGTTCCTTCTGGAGCTAGAGGAAGCAATTGATTCACTGTTTGTGCTGCCTGATTAGGGGTGTTGGAGCTGGACTGATGTTCGATGGAGCATATAGCTGCTCCTATACTTTTAATTGTGATGCTTTATATTGTTTATTAGGCTCTTAAGTACTCAAGTTGGCTGAATTAAGTGTCAGACTGTTTGTGCGTCAGTATGTGTCTAGTTGGCTTGCTATTTTCCTAAACATGAACTGATGGTTGTGTTTATGCATTTGTGCAATTCTGCTAAAGGCTGATATGCTCCTATCCTATTATGCTTTGCTGCTACATACTTGTATAAATTATGAAAATGTGATTCACTACTGCTAACATGTTGTCATCTCACGAGCTTTAACGAGTGCTCGCGAGCTTTTAACGAACCGAGTCGAACTTGAGTTTTAACTCGTTAAGCATAACGAGTTTAACGAGTCGAGCCTTAACGATCACAAGCCTTAACGAGTCGAGCTGCTTGATAGTCCACCCCTACTCTTGGTAGACTCGCCCCTGTGCCTATTGTACAGGTGGAGACTGCCGCGGCTGCTTCACGGGCTTCTCCAACTTTGCTCGACCCGCCGAAGGAGCTTGCTGTCAACTTCACTGATGATGGGGCAGATTGTCTTTTTTGCCCCTACTCTCCTCGTCTCCGGGCTTCTGCTGCGACTGTTGAGGTTGATATTCCAGTGGCGCAACCTGATGTGTTGGTGCCTGATCTGAATCCGTGCTCCCTGGGATCTGATGTCCAGTGTTCTACGACTGATACGTTGTCATGTCCTTAGATCATCCCTCCCGTGGAGATTCCTTGCCCGCTTGAGGAGATGCCGCCTCAGTTGGGGCACCCAATCTCCTCCCCTAAGGTCAACAAGAATGGTGGCTTCAATGTGGCACGCATGATGAAGGCCTTTGGTGCACCTGATGCGAATCCAGTGGATGTTGCGGCATCACCTACCACGATAGCGGATTTCATCAACAAGTTTACCTGCATGCCCCAATGTTCTGTGCTCGGAACCCCCTTGCCCCAGCAGGTCAAGGCGGTTGCTACACCTCATGTCGTGCGGCGTAGCGGCCGGTTGGTCAAGAAAAACAAAGGTTGCACTATTCCGGTGGTGAAGCGGGCTGAGATTAGGCTTGCGGAGAATTGCCAAATGGAAAGGAAAAAGAGGATGACCCTGAGGAGAGCGCAAAGCAGAGGATGAAGGCATACTTGGAGATGTACAAGAAGCTGCTCACGCCCAAGGCGATTGAGGTGATTCGTGTCTTGGCTGGCATCAGCGGAAAGGCACAAGTGGACCTTGCTGCGCTTGGGTTCACTTGTGATGATCTATCGATGCTTTCTCAAGAGGTTAATGTATAAGCTTGTGACTCCTGACAGTCGTTATAGAAGTCTCTTTGGTTGTGGGCCTTTGTTGTCGCCAAGGATCAGTTTTATTCGGTTGGAGAGTTGTCGGCACAAGGAGCATTTCAAGGGTGGATTGATCGTGCAGGTTGTTTTTGAGATGCACCTTGTAGTGAACTTGGGTTTGGGTGCTCCCGGTTCAGATGATGTTCCTTAGGTTGTATTTTCTAGTTTTCTTTCTAGACCCTCTAAACCCTACCTCCAAGCTCTAGTGTTTTTTTTATGTGTTTTTCTTTTGTTCGGTTTTCGGCCCAGTTTCCCTTATAAACCGGGCCACTTCTTCTGCGGTCGAATTCTTTTCGACCGTTCTTTGACAAGAAATAACCCGTTGAAGGTTGTTTCGTCAAAAAATTGGTCTGTCGGCCGGTGTGCTCTGCTCTGGTGTTTCGATCGATCAGGCGACGTGCTATCCGCCATTGATGAGCAGGTTCGGCGACGACGGAGGGATCCCCATGGGCTCGCGGGTGGTGGTGGACAGAAATGTGGTGACCAGCCAGGGTGTCGGCACGGCCATCGAGTTTGGCCTCGCCTTGGTGGAGCAGCTCTACGGCAAAGGGAAGATGGAGGAGGTTGCAGGGCCTTTGGTATGAATCTTATCCGCACTAACTTAACAGTGTAAACTTAATTATGTTCTGGATCCTGGCCTGCTTGTATCAATTTGTGCAATTTGGTCCCATGTTTAATCAGTACGTGCGGCCACAACAAGGAGTTGACTACATCATCCATGAGTATAATCCCATTCAATGGAAATGCAATGGTACTACACCTCAGTTATTATTAGTACTCCTTCCGTTCCGAAATAAGTGACGTGGATTTGTATAGATTCTGAATTCAAACATTCAATCCAGGTCATCATGCATTGCCTTCTCTTTTCATCTTCGTGAGTGTCCCTGGGTCCCTGCAGGTCCTAGTACCGGTTGCCAATGGCTCGGAGGAGATGGAAGCTCTCAACCAGCTGGTCGACATCCTACGAAGAGCCGGAGCGAATGTCACCGTCGCATCAGTCGAGGACACGCCGCGCATCGTGACGCGCCACCAGAAGCTTGGTCTTGTAGCCGACGTACTGATCGAAGAAGCAGCCGAAATGCAGTTCGATCTGATCGTCATGCCGGGCGGTCTGCCAGGCGCGCGCAAGTTTGCCGGCACAGATAAACTTGTTCGTTTACTGAAGAAGTAGGCAGGATCTGATAAACCCTACGGCGCCATATGCGCTTCTCCAGCTTATGTGCTCCAGCCCCACGGTTTACTCAAGGTTGGTAGACCTTAATTTGTCCGTGACTTTGAATCTTTGATGTTTGTGGATTGTGTGCGTATATTCGTGACAAAAGAGATGAATGATTGATTGACCTAATGAATGAATTGACGGTTTTCCTTGGCGTCTTAATGTAGGGCAAGAAAGCGACGCCATTTCCACCCATGGCGCACCTGCTCAAGGACAGGAGCGCGTGCGAGTACAGGGTCGTCGTTGACGGCAACGTGATCACAAGCAAAGCCCCTGGGAGCGCCACGGAGTTCGCCCTTGCCATCGTTCACAAGTTGTTTGGTCGAGAGAAAGCCGTTGTTGCAGCCAAGGACTTGGTTTTTATGTGATCGCAAAACACCTATCGATTCTGTTCTCTCTTCTCTACGAAGCTGAAGGAATTGGAGCTTGTTTCGGTGGCACCGTTGATAATCCATCGAGATAGAAGTTTGGTAAAATGTGAATTGGACAGCAAGCAGTCCAGCCCGTCTAGCTCAGTTGGTAGAGCGCAAGGCTCTTAACCTTGTGGTCGTGGGTTCGAGCCCCACGGTGGGCGCTTAGATTTTTAGATACCATTATACTCTTTGCCAGATTACATCACTTTTCTTACCTACACCAGGTATCTGATCGATCGAGACAGTGTTCAGTGCCGACATCGGGGCGATCTAGATAAATTTGCATGTCAACTCCCAGCTTACTTATACGGCTTCACATGTTTTGATTGCATACCGATCTGTGTGCCGTGTAGTGTAGTACACCACATGCATCAGGAGTTGCCGCAAAATTTGATCTATGGGCGTGTCAGGAGCTATTGATAATGAATCTTTGCTACGCCGGCCATCACGCCAGAAGCAAAAGCTTATCGAACGGATATTGTGAATCTTTGTTATAATCCACAAAGTTACCACGCATGCATGGAAAGCGTTAGCTGGTACTCCGTATTAACATTTAACACTGTATAACAACAGATTAAGCTCCCTGAAGTGAGCTTAACTAGTCCTAGCGAACGAATGCGTCGTTGGTCTTCTCTTGCACCAGGACGTCTTCCATGTACCGGTAAAAGTGTAAAGAAAAAAAAAACACGGTCTGGTAAGAGTATGTTGTTACATGATGGAGTTTTTAGCAAGTAAATAAAATGATGGAGTTCTGCATCACATCCCCATGGCCCATTCTAAATTTAGAGAAAGGAATCAGCCGGACGTTGGGTGAGGCCTGCTCCAAAGGACAACCAATCAAAGCACAACCTAGAGCGCACCATGTGCCATCGCCAGGCAGTGGGAAATGCGAACAGAGCGCCACTGCGTTTAGTCCCACCTCGACTATTTAACGATGCAAACGACAGGATAAATCGCAGCTCCTCGCAACCATACCGCTGAGTTCAGTAACGTGAGCTTGTGACCCGAGTGGGGGCTTTGAGGTGGTGTGGACTTTGCCGTACGGATGTGAACCTGGGCCGGGATTGCTACTGATGGCCCGCCCGTTCCAAGTTGCGTAGTGAATCGCTGGGGCTTATGCGAAAGCTGGGCCGCACGATTCTTAAAGCGGCAGGCACAGCGTGAGGCTGGCTTCACAGAGCAGCGAGAACTGTCCGCTTCCAACGGTGGAAGGATAACGGGCCGCTGCATTCCTGGCCCTCTTGGGCTTCATAGCCTATTCCAAAGAACCACCATCTTTTTTCTTTTTGGTGCTTATAAAAAAAAGGTAAGTTTCTTTTCCTTTTAATTCACTATATAATGGTTCCTGGAAACTTACAATTCATTTTTCATCTAGGGGAACTATAAAACGGGTACCTGAAAGAATTGAACAAAACATCGAGGGTTAAGCCAAGACACCATGTACCATGAGTTTGTTTCGGCACGCATTCTTTAGAGAAAAAATCACGGTTCAAACCACATGGTTCAGATTTCTTTTCTTATAGAGGAAATCAGTGCCTCAGATTTGAATGTACCTTTTTTAAAATCAGAGTAGAAGATTCTGATTCACATGGAAGGCTCGCATTAGCCCACCCAATGTTCAGCA
Organism: Brachypodium distachyon; assembly: GCF_000005505.3. Classification (NCBI taxonomy): domain Eukaryota; kingdom Viridiplantae; phylum Streptophyta; class Magnoliopsida; order Poales; family Poaceae; genus Brachypodium; species Brachypodium distachyon. Next base: position 14,077,655 of record NC_016133.3, read on the forward strand.
TACCGATCAACGGTAGGAATGAGAATGTGCAAATTAGATGGGGAAACTTGATTGTTTTTACCTCAACCAGATTTCTTATCATTAACACAATGATCATCATGTGCTTAATCACCCCGACGGAAATAATTGTGGCCGTACATTGACTAACGTCGCCTAGCGAGAACGTTCTTCTCCCTTCCCAGAGGATCTATCCTCGACGACGCGCCCGATCGGTCCTTCGACGACGTCGCTGTCAATTTTGTGGGGATGCCGCATGAGCCGCGCGCCCGTGCCTTCGTAGATGGGATGACAAATACGTTGGTTAATCTTTTTTTTATTCTGATTAAAAGAGTGTACACAATGTTGTGCACATATAATTGATGGCATGAATTATATATATTCACTCCGTACAACAAATGATGTTTCAACTTTGATTAAATTTGAATGTATTCATACACTAAGTTATGTCTAGATACATTCATGTATAGATACATTCAAATTTTGACAAACTTGAAACATTCTTTGTTGTTGGACGGAGTGAGTATGTGATTGTAGACTGTACACAGGCAGACGTTTTGTCATTAGAATATGACCCATGTCGTCATCGTCACGGTGTGGAACTTTATCGTGCTACGTACACAACGTCCTAACGGATTATACTCGGACAAAAAAGGTTATGTTTTTTTTTGAGCGAGGCTGAAAGTTTAAGTACAATTATTAAAAGAGTTACTGATCCGTCAAATTGAAATCGAGCAAGCCCGTCTAGCTCAGTTGGTAGAGCGCAAGGCTCTTAACCTTGTGGTCGTGGGTTCGAGCCCCACGGTGGGCGCTTATATTTTTGTCAGTCCGGATGAGGCGATGGTCGTGCCGATTATATATTTCTCCCGATTCTTTGATTCAACCAGTATCTCTTAAACGCTTTTGGCTTTTCGTATATGTATTGTCCTGTCCAAACTAATTGGTGAATAAATTAATATTGATCGAGAAATTAAGAAAGCAGAGTTCAGTTACAACTTACAAGAGCCGGCAGGAGACGTACGTACGTCACTGCTCCTCAAACCGTTCGCTAGGTGTGGTACGGCCGGTGACGACCCATCATATTCACCAACGAAAATACTAACTGAAAAAGGATCGATGATCACCAGCCAGCAACATTCATGGTTGACATGATATTCCTTACAGCTAAACTAAACTCGGCCTAACTTGATCCCAAGCACGTACTCCAGTAACTCCGTACAGTATACACACGTGTTACATGTACTCTAGACAAACCGGGAAAGGCACCAGCACGGCTTTCCGCACCGGTATTTTTCGCCTTAGCTTCAGCTTCCAGTGTGTTAATTAATTAGAAAGTCAAGAAGAAGAAGCGGCATGGACGACCCCGCCGCGGCCGCCGGCGCCCTCAGCCGGCGGTCCGGGCCGCTGGGGCTTGGGTGCGGCCGCCGGTCGACGGATCGCCATCCTCGGATGAGCCGCTGCTGCTCTTGACGTCGCCATGAGCGTCGGCAGCTGCTGCTGCCGCGGGAAGGGAGAGGCGGCATGGACGACCCCGCCTCCGCCGCCGGTGCCTTCCGCCGGCGCGCCGGGCGGCGTGGGGGGGCCGAGCTGGAGGGACGGTGAAGCGGCGGAGGACGCCATTGCCGTGAATTGCGCGCTGTCGATCAAGCAAACACTCGAGCTAGCTCAAGCTCTCTCTCTCTGTCTCTCTTGTAGACGATGTGCTGATTTGAGCATATGGATGGATGGAGTTGAGGACTGGAGGAGGTTGATTTTATAGGTCGTCGAGCCGTCGAGGCGACGTGGACCAGAGTGCAATTGGAGTAGACTGGATCGAGTAGTTGACAGCTGAACCGGTCAGCAACGAGCGAATTCAGGTGCCCTGCATCCGCGTGGAATTACACTGGATCTCCGGTTACCGGAGAACGTAACACACGTTCGCGCGTGCGTTCGGTCACTGACGACGACCCAGAGCGAGCTCTGACTTGAATGGATTAAAAAAAAAACTTCTCCCCCGTGGTATTCTGGTGGGGATCTCAAAAAAAAAAATCTACTGTCCCGTTCCAAATTATACTACGGAGTATATGAGACAAATGTTCTAGTTTTGTCATAAACAAAAAAAATTAAAATTTGATTAGAAAATATAAAATAATTATGCTATAAAGATAGGAGTGTGGATTATTTTAATATGAAGTTGATCAAATTTTAAAATTTTAGACTTCAGATAAAAGATTTTTATAATTGAAAACAGAGAGATCACAGTTCAACAAGCGTATTTTTTTTTACACTCAACACGGCCGCGGGATTAATGGATTATGCATAGTTTACAGGAACCAGGAGACAAGCGGACCAGGTGTGTATGTTGACTCCGCAACCTCAACAATGGCGAAGTCAAACTCAGTGCAGCTTGCTGTTTTCTCAAGTCTGAAGCGATCTCGTGAAAATTACTCAAGTCAAACGCGATGGGAGTCAAGGATAGCTGCAGCCTCAGATATGCGAGACAAAACAAACGACACAATCGAAATAATTAGCCATGGAAGTTCTTCATGATCTTGGATTAAAATTTTCTTTTACTTTGTGAATTTCCGACATTAGAAAAAAAGGTACGTTTTTAAAACGCTTCACCTTCATGTTAATTTCAAGTGAGAAAATACGCTGAGTGGACTTTGAACATATTGATCGGTCAATCAAGTTCCCTGATATGACAATACATAACATATGAATATTTGTCACACATGCCCAAACACCTAACCGGCGTTGTGCTTTCAGTGAAAGTGCCGTACCCGTCAACTACAAGGCGCTTGCGGTGACTTCGTCAATCTCAAGATTATGTGTCAGACCAGTCTCTTGGATGTGCTCATAAGGGTAGGGTCTGCGTGCGTGCGTTCATAAGAGTGAGTGTATGTGTTGTTTGTGAGCGTCTGCGTCTGTAGTGTGTTTCCTCCAAAAAAAAACACGTACATGTAGAAAAATATTTAATGTAGCACAAAACACTCCCTAGAAATTCTACTACTCCCTCTAATTCATATTAACTGTCTCAAATTTGCTCAAATATGAATGTATCCTAAACAGCGTCCAAATACATGTAATATTTCGACAATTAATATGAATCGGAGGATTATACAGATTCGAAATTATATTAATGAAACGCGATTTAACCATTACAGTACATCCAATTTATGAAATTAAATATCAAGAAGAGAATATAGGCCCATCCAGAGCCAGCCCCGCCCACATGGCCGGACTCGGAATCCGATTAATTGCTGCACCGTAACGTACGCCCTCCTAAAACCCAATTAAGGCCTACTCCTGCTCGAAGTATATAATCTCGAATAAAACAACGCGTACGTAACCGCCGAGATTATTTACCCCTAATCCTTCTCGGCCTCGCGCGCTAACCCCTCCCTTGCCGTGTATATAAAGCTTAATTAACACCTCCCCTTTGCGTAATTGCGTTCCGTCTCTTAATTCTTTCATCTCGCGCAGAGAGATCGCGAGTTCGTCGCAACGCCCTTCAGTTCTTGCACGCACGCGCGTGTACGTCGAGATCGCGAGAGGCATGGCTGCAGCCGGCGGCAACGGCGAGGGGATCGGTAGAAGCAGCGGCGACGCCGGCGGCCACGGCCCGGCGGCAGCGGCGGCGCAGCTTATCGAGGCGGTGAGGAAGGGGCAGGAGGAGGTCGACGGCATGGGCAAGGCCGAGGTGATTGCTTTCGAGGCGCGCATGCGGGCTCTCAAGCTCCGCGTGCTCCAGAAGATCAAGGAAGCACAGGAGAAGAAGAAGAAGAAGAAGGCGGAGCAGCAGCAGCAGGAGGAGCCCCCGTCGGAGTAGCTTCGCCTTGCTCTGGTCGATTAATTAGCTCTCGCCTCTAGGTTCAGGCTTCCATCCTTGTCCGTGATATGGACCCATCGATGTGTAGTACACTATATAGTACTTCTCCCGTTTATTACTATTTGATTCTTCTGTAAGTCCGTTCGATCGCCAAATCGCGATGGACTCTCTGTTCTTTTGTTCGTTCGTTCGCCATGGATGTAATATGGTTTGTGTGTCCAACTGTTGATATATGTGACGATGAAATTTCCTCCGGCCGTACGTTCTTATTTTTGTTTCCTTGCAATATCTTGCACATATAGGGGTCTCCCTTGTGTTTAACCTGGAAAACGCCCAACATCTGTTTTTTGGTTGTAGGGTTGCTAGGTTGTTTGGAGAGTGGTGTGGTCCTTATTTCTCATCCAGTTTGTTCCTACTTCCATATGGCAATATTTTGTTTGGATGTATTCCTTTCTGCCTCGGGGAAAAAAAATTGTGTGGTTGGGCTGGCTGCCATTCTATGGGCTATCTGGAACTGTCGTAACAAAGTTACTTTTGATAAATATGTGCTACGTTCTCCTTTCGAAATTGTTTTTGCCGCGTGTTTCTCTTTGCTATCTTGGGCAGGTCTGCAGAAGGCGGGCGATCTGGAGCAACTGCGTGCTGGCGCCAAGCAACTCATCCACAATGCGCAAGACATGATGCGCCAGCTGGGGGAAGGTGCAAGGACTGTTGCTGGACCAACTGATGTGCTCTCGGCACTGCTAATCACTGAAGCTTAGTCTTGCAAGCTTGTGGATGCTTTTGAGGCGCTCGGTGTTGGTTTTAATCGGGCTAGTTGTTGGTGAATTTTACTGGTCTGTAAGACTTAATGTTGCTAAACTTTGTCGAACTGTCGGTTGCTGTTAGGGTTAGACGATAGGGAGTAGGTTTTTGTCTCGTAGTCAGTCTCTCGATTGCGAGGATTGGTCAGCGAGTTTCCTACTCCACGTAGTTGCTTGTGCGTTCTTCTCCCCCATTTGACTTTCCTCTACGCTTTCCTGTAATCTGTGGTGTGGACGGTGTATTTCTGTTTGAATGAATGGAAAGGGGAGAGATCCTAGGTCGATAAAAAAAAAGTTTTCATGTTGGCGAAAACAACTGAGATTAATCTACGACTTGTAGCGGCCTGCGTTTCTGAACTTGGGTGCAGGAGGTTGTCGATTAATTTTGTAATTTCGGTATATATTGATGATCAATAATTCGATTTCACGAGGACCTCGTCCCATTATTACTTCCTAATTGTGGAGCAGCGGGATTGGAGCCAAGAGTTCTCATTTCCTGGAGGCGATCGAATCTCCCGTTTCGTTCCTTGGTCTTCAGTAGAAGGAGAAAGACTGACAGACAAACAAGATCACTGTACAGGAACAGATGAAAGTCTCTGAAACGGTCAGCGATATGCCCGGCGCGCGTAGGAAGGTGTCCAATCGGAACCCCCAAAATGGCGCGAAACATGGCAGGAGCACGACGACCCAGCCCAACCGCCGAAACGGCCTCGATCCCCCCTGTCGACGCCAGATGCTCTTGCCCATTTTTTGCCGCCACAAGATAATCACCACCAGAGGACCATCCATCCAAAGTTAACTCGATCGAAAAGCGGAAACCGTCCCCAATTAGCCCGCGCGCACGATCGATCGAGCTCGATCCTCGATCCTCGATCGTGCGCGGCCATTAGTTAACCAATCCGCCGTCGTCGTCTCGGCCGCCGGCCGCCGCGCGCCATGGTGGGGTTCGGCGCCATCCGCTACAACGCCGGCGGCGCCCCGCAGCCGCACAGCCGCAGCAGCAGCGTGGCATTCTCCGGCACTCCCCCCGCCGGCGCTGCCGCCAGCACCGCCAGCACCAGCACCCGCTCCTCCTCCTCCCTCTCCTCCATCGACGCCGACGAACAATCCCCGGCTCGCCCCCACCACACGCTCGAGGCCCCATCACGGAAGCAGTACCGCTCTTCGTCTTCCTCGAAGCCGGTGCGGCTGTTCCAGAAGCTCCGCAACGCGCTGCCGCTGGTCCTCGCGCCCCGCTGCGGCAGGTCTCCGGCGGGGTCAAACCCCTTCTCCTCCGGCGCCGGCGGCGGATCAGACACGCACGCGCTGGCGCACGTGGCGGGCCGGCGGCGGCCATGCCAGCGCGTGACGGGGACGCTCTACGGCCACCGGAAAGGCCGCGTGGCCTTAGCCCTGCAGGAGACGCCCCGGTCCCTGCCCAGCCTCGTCGTGGAGCTCGCGCTCCAGACGCACGCGCTGCTCCGCGAGCTCGGCAATCCCGCCGGCGCCCGCATCGTGCTCGAGACCGAGCGCCGTGGCGCGGGCGGCGGCGACCGGAGGAGCGCGGCGGGGGCGGCGCCATTGCTGGAGGAGGCGGCGTGGACGATGTTCTGCAACGGGAGGAAGACGGGGTACGCGGTGCGGCGGGAGGCAAGCGGCGGCGACCTGGCGGTCATGGAGACGCTGCGTGCCGTGTCCATGGGCGCCGGCGTGCTCCCGGCGTCCGCGGCCGGGGCCGGCGCCGGGGCTGGGGACGACGAGGTGGCGTACATGCGCGGGTGCTTCGAGCACTTCGTCGGGTCCAGGGACTCGGAGTCGCTCTACATGATGGCGCCCCAGGGCGGCGGCAACGGGCCCGAGCTCGCCGTCTTCTTCGTCAGGCTCTGACCTCTCATCGATCGCCTGCATTGCACGCTATCTGGATTCTTTGAAGTAACGGTCCAAGGGTGGAGATGTTGACGTTGGCGTGGGCATCGAGATTCGTGCTTGCAAACCTCACAAATCAAATTGGCCTCCAAGAGATTCTAGAAGATCCAAGCTAGCCCACTCGGCGAACATATATGCATTGATTGCTGGGTGCGGTGACCCGATCTAGCAGCTGCTGGTGTTGATTAGGTCGTGTGGAGAGAGGTTTGTTTGTTGTTTAATTTCTGTGAGTTGTGCTGCACAATCTAGTGGAATGTACGGAGAAAGTTGATAATTTTCTTTAATTCACCTTCTTCTCTTTCAAATTTTCTTTTGTCACTCGCTATCATTGGCATGCGCTCGAGCACGACTTTCGCTTTCTGTTTTCATCGCAAATGCGGTCTTACATGATTTTCACTTGTAGCATTTGCAATAAGGTAACGATGATAGTTTTTTGGATTTGATATGTTAAAATGGAAATTTTGTTAGCCACAACAAAATTAGTCAAGTCATATAAGTATGATATAGAAAGAGAATAGAATGCCTTTGTGGCAATTGGTTATGGATGGGACCAACATTCCTACATTCATGCGCCTTTAATCTTAGCTCCTGGAGGCCACAAAAGGTGTGCTTAATTAGCTGCACGCCTAGTTGCTAATTGAGGTAGTGGAAGTACTTAATTGGTCACCTTGAGAGAGACCACTACCCATGGCGACACATAAATATGACCAGAGAGTCCTGGGGGGAATGACAATCACTCCACTAGCTAGTACTTGAAGTGACCGAGGTGAGGCAGCTAGCTTAGGTGTTCAGCTCCCACTCTTCCTCAGTCACTACTCACTGGACGGCACCGAGAGCTTGCTCCGGCCATGGCCAAGCTCGCCGTGCGGCTCAAGAGCAAGTTCTTCGGCCTCGTGGGCCGTATCACCGTCTGCGGCCGTGCCGGAAATAAGGACGCCGCCGGTAAGTACACGCGCGCACCACACGTCTAGGTTTCCTCCTCTGCTAGCTGACGATCGACTTACCGTGAAATTGTCTGCGTCTTAAATTTCTGCAGCTAACGGTGATGCCAAGTCAGCGTCCTCCCAGGTGAGCTATCGATTTGATTTGATTGCCTGCCCAGGCCCAGCTGAGTAAATTCGATCTGGACTTTGCTACTGATCGATCAAGGATTGATTTGAATACTCATTTGAAATTGGCAACCAGCTGCTACTTGATTTTATTCTGTCAGTAATGATCGTTCATTGATTAATCGATCGACGGTTAATTCCTTGCAGCACGTTGAGATCAGATCAAGAGGAGCTGCCCCAGTCCCGTCAGGAGGGTCCAAGTCTCGTAGCAACGAGATGGACTACTGATCCTCTGATCAGGATTGTTACCATACCAGTGCACGAATCACAAGGCTGACGCAGTCTCGAGATTGAAAACCTTCCTTCTCTAGCTTCTTCCCTTGTGTTTTTCCCCAGTAGTACGTCATGCAAAATCTGTTGCTGGTAATCTGCTCTTTTTGGCCTTCTTTTTGTGTGGTTTTCATTTTGTAATTTCCATATGTTGCTGTCGGGATTTTACAAGGTGTGCCGTGTTTGTGTGTTTACTGAATCTGTACATGCTTGATTTTAATGTTCTTGTATGATGGTTGGACTGAATCTGTATCATGCCTCACACACAGGGTTTTTCCTTCTCACTATGCACGTGATTTCCCAACTGTTACAATAATAGATTGTACACTACACACAAGTTGGATGATGAGTATGCTTTGCGCCTACATATTTTCTTAAAGAACACTCCAAATGTTTTTGCTGGGAAAAGCGCACTCCAAATATTATCTAGCAAAGGAGAAACAGGTTCAGACCATGTTCAGATGAGCAGGATGACTGCAATTAATAACTGACCATTAAGAAATATCTCATAGACACATGTGTACCAAAGCCATGCCTAGAAAATTCAGATAAGTACTTTGGTCAGCAGTAACTACACTATGTTTATCTTGAAACAAAACAAGTTCAACAGGCAGCACTACTTCTCATGCAACCACCACCCCGGTGGACAATGATCACAGATTGGTGGTGGGAGAGGAGGGTCGCCGAGCTCTGGCCAATTGGTTATCTGCCCGGTACCGTCTAAGGAGACCAAGCCCATGTCATCACGCATGTAGTATCCGGGCGCCCCGAGGAAGTGGGAATACCGATCATCGAAGTAGTGAACCTTCGGTTCTAAGAGCAAGTCCTTCTCCAGCTTTACAATCGTTGCCTTGAAAGACCTTGAAGACGCTGTTCCCACGAACACGTGCTCTTGTAGTTGTTCTGAAACATCGAGGCAGCGTTACTTGTGGTAGTCGTTCTCTAGACTATCTTCTTTCTTCAGAGCAACCTCATCTTGAAGCTCCAGCTTGTACACCTTCAGTTCTAAGAGCAAGTCCTTCTCCAGCTTTACAATCATAAGAATCTCCCCGTTTTGTGACTCACAGAGATAATGCTTTACAGTATACAATTGCTGATCTAACCAGTAACCTGACCCCTCGCTGATTTGGAGATTGATTACCTCGCCACATGGGAGGAGCAGTCCCAATCTCTCTTTTGAAGAAATGAAATAGACACCCTCCTTGCGGTGCATTATGTCCTCAAGGTTCTCTTCGCCATCACAAGCAATACGAACCCAATGTGTGTCACGATGTTTCTAGACAGCAGCAAGACATGACGATGACGAGTTTACTTGTGCTATTGCGGTGACCGAGTATGGGGCGACTGGTGAGCCGGATAGGACAGCAGCTAGCAGCTTCACAGGGCGCAGCTCACTGTCAGCCATGATGGATACTGGCAAGTAATTAAATTGATTTCCCACTGTTCAGATTATATATTCGGTGCCGCAGGGGTTCCTTCTTCATGGAAAGTACCAGCCACCCACCCTCAAATGACCCACAAATACGGGCGTGCTGTCTGATCTGCTCTGGAAGGAGAAGCTGGTGCCATTCTTTAGTTTCAGTGCTATGGAACAGCGGATCTTCAGTTGAAAAAAGTACAAGCCAAGGGAGAGAAGCCTGCATGAACATCCCTGAATTGACAACCTGGCGCCAATGCTTGTTGACACCTGCTGCTGGCAGTCTCTGGGTATGGCAAGGAGGGAGGAGGGAAACAACCATGATGATAAGATCATTGGGAAGATCGGCCCATGGCGAATCCATCACCATGGCCACTTCCTCCGGATGTGCCACGACGCCAGTCCCTGTCATTCCCTCCTCCAGCTCTGTAGTAGCCGCTGCAATGTTTTCCTGCAGGTAATTCAGATTTCGGATGAATCTAAATACAAGTTCAGCAACATTCAAGTGAGAGTAAGACTTCATCGACAGCGGGTGATCGATTCTAATGGTTGTCCTTTTGGTTGTACTCAACTTGAATCAGTTTGCCACTTGGTCCTTAAATGCCCCCGGTCTTGCGAGATTTTTCAACATCTGGGAATTGACACATCCAGTTATCACCATTGCATATCTCTGAACAGCTTTTAGAGTTATCGAGTCTTGTCTTGTGTTGCATTTTACGGCTAGCTAGATCAGAGCAGAAGCTAGAGGAATCAGGTTTCAGTTGGTGTTGCATTTTGCTGCTAGCCAGATCAGAGCAGAAGCTAGAGGAATCAGGTTTCAGTTGGTGTTGCATTTTGCTGCTAGCCAGATCAGAGCAGAAGTTAGAGGATTCAGGTTTCAGGTGTTGTTGCGTTGTGATGAGAGTCCCTGCATCGAATCAGAAGAAATAGCCCCGTAGGGGCCGGGTAAAACAGAAACAGGAGAAAGAAGATTGGGAGAGGAGTGGTGGGGAAGTGTACTATTGCCAGAGCTAGATGAAGAGTCGAAAGGAAACTCATCAGATGGTGGTGGGGAAGGAGGTGGTGTGGGTGGCAGCGAAAGATCAAGAAAACCACAAACGTCGATCCAAACAAGAGTACCTAGACCCCCTGCAGACCTAACCCACATGACTCTAGGAACATTGTTGATGCTCTCGACATGCACAATGATGGAGATGGTGGATAAATCAGCAAGAGAGAAGCAAACCGGATCAACAACAAATATGCAATCAAATCCGAGATCATTCTGGCACCTTTGTGAGCGCCATTAATTGGAAGTTGGACTTTGTCGCGGATGTGGAAGCTGCAGAAGCTCATGCGGTCAGAATTGGCCCGGAATTTGCAGTGCTATCTGGCTGTTCTCGAGTTCTTGTTAATTCAGACTCGTCTGAGGTGGTTCAGGCCCTGACTGCTGCCACTCGTCCTCTAGGTGCAGCTGCTGCCATCTATGAAGATTGCTTCAGCATGCTTGAAGACCTGATCCAATTCGACATATCCCATTGCTATCGCGAAACGAACGCAGTTGCTCATGAGCTTGCCCACATGGTGAAGCATCAAAACCTATTAGATCCTGGTTTAATTCCCCCCTACTAGCATTGTACCTCTCCTTACTGAGGATGTGACCTTTATTTCTAGCTAATAAATAGCAAGAACAACATGGTCGGTATCAAAATAGATCAAGAAACCAAGGAACGAATTAGAAGACTCTCATGAAGAAAGAGGTAGCACATATAGCAATAGAGAGGAAGAAACCATCATAGAAGAAAATTACAATTAGCAGACAAGTAAAATGCAGTGTAAAAAGGCCCAATTAATTCTTCGATCAGTGGCGAAGACTACTTATCCTAGTAGTATATGTAGAGCTACTGTGTGACTACATGCATGGATCACCAATTAGGCATGAAGTATATCATCCACGCAAGGAGTGTAGACGAAGGACGAGTCATGCGTGGGTGCCCTGTCAGGTAAATGATGCAAGCCAGTTGGGTGGATTGAGCCCAAATACTGCATCATGGAACTAGCCAAGTAGTAAGCGAATCCCTGGAAACGGCTGCCCAATAAAAGGATTTCCTTGTGAGGATGATATCCCAAAAGGTCGACGCCAGAGTAACAGTTGGCGAAACCACTGTTGTTGCCGGCATCAACGACGACATGGTCGTCGGAGTTTGGCCTGGACGCGAGCCGAGACGAGCCTGGCTCGGGCCGAGCTCGCCGAAAACCCGAAGATTGCGAGTCGAGCCTGGCTCGGCCCGAAACCGTTTCAGGCCTGAATCTGATGCTCGGCTCGGGCCTGGTTGAAGCTCGGGCCGAGCCTGGGAGCTCGACGAGCCCAGTACAAATTGTGTCCAGAACATGCAGTTTTGGATCCTGAAGAAGGAATTGGACCATTTTGTAAGCACAAATCACCGTAGAACCTCAAAAACGTGTAAATACATGATGCAGATCATTGTAGAACATCAAAAACTTGTAAATACATGACGCAGATCAATGCAGAACATGCAGATCAACCACAAAATGACAGCATACATGAAATTGACAGCATACATGAATACAGCCATACAGGATACAACAGGCTCACAACAAAGAGGGACATCAAATCACAGGCTCACAACAACACAATTTCACAGTTCAAATAGGTTCAACGACGGTCGACGGCAAGCCATACATGATACACGACAGGTTCACAGTTCAAATAGGTTCAACGAGTAGACAACGACAGTCAACGGCATACAAACAGCACAAAGTCGTACACAGCAACACAAGTACACAGTTCACATCCACAAAATAAGAGTTGTTCATAAAATCGTTGACGAATGACGACGCGTCGACACCCAGCTGCCACACTTCACATCCAGCAGACCACCACACCTTGTAGCCATGAAATCTGCCACACTTCACAGCCACCACACGGCCACTCCTGTAATCAAGTTATGAGATTTATTAGACATGAAAGATTAAAATCGAGATGCATACTTGTAATTATCATTATAAGACATGAAAATGTATACTTACTAGTACTAATAGTTGCAGTCTGCCACACTAGTAGGCAGTGTTATCTTCTCCACATCCTCCACCTCATCTTCCTCTCGTTCCTACATTTATACAAGTTAGCCATGGAGCTTATAAATGGAAATGGAATCAGCAGCAGAAATAAAAGAGAAAGAGTTTGTACCACCAAATTAAAGTCCCTATGGGTGCCCTTGATATAGCTTGCGGCACACACCAAGGCCTCAACCATGTAAGGTTTCAGCGAGCTCCTAAAGTCATCTAGAACCCTTCCACCAGTGCTGAAAGTTGATTCAGAGGAGACAGAACTGGCTGGGACCGTTAAAAACCTTCTAGCCATGATCGCTAACACATGATGTCTATGTCCATTCAACTTCCACCACCCAAGGACATCAAACTTAGGATCCATTGGTTCATTTGCATCATCCATATAGTTTCTAAGTGAACTTTTGGATGGTTGTGCGGAAGTGGCACTCAAGAAAGCCGCAAACTCAGATTGAATCTGCTAGTGGCATCGAACTACTTGCCATGGAAGAAGCATTAGATGTTGAGACACCAGCCCGCTGTGAAGTTTGCTTGGTTAGGGCATCAAACTTTTCATATAAGGTCTCCAACTCAATCTTGAAGTCCATTAACTCAGTTTTAGCCTTGTCCTCATCATAAATCTGCTGAAAGCACCATTGCACATATTTCATTGGATCTAGGAAGGTGGCAATGACCATCACATTACTTGTGTCTTCTTAATATTTGTTGAACTTCTCCATCATTTTCTGCCCCATATTATTGTAAAGCTGATTTTGATGAACCATGGCTTTTCTCAATTCTTTCTTGATACTCACAATGTGGGGATAGAATATGTTTGAGGTGGGGTATGATGTTGCTGAAAATGCAGTAGTAACACAAGCAAATGCATACAACAAAGGCTCAATAAGCTTAAACAAATCACATTCTTGCTTGGAAGGCTCCCACTTGTAGTTGGCATCTGAAATTGCATATGATTTCATTGCTTGCCTATATGGATAAGCAACATTGATCATCTTGTAGGTTGAACTCCACCGCGTGCAAACATCCAAACACAAATGTTTTCCTATCTCAAGTCCTAAGACCTTGCAAATCTCAGTGAACTTGTGTAGCCGAGCAGGAGACTTCTTGAAATACTTTACAGTCTCTCTCAAATTGCTAACCAAGTTTGCCATACATGTTGCCCCATCCTGCACCACAAGGTTGATGATGTGAGCGCAACACCTCACATGGAAATACTTGGCATCAAAAGATGTCCCTCTTCTAACATCAAACATTGCCATCAGATCTCTAACCGCCCCATCATTGTTTGATGCATTGTCAAGTGTGATGGAAATTATCTTCTTCTCTAGCTTCCATTTAGCCACACACTCAAACACTGCATCAGCAATGACGTGTCCAGTGTGAGGTGGGTCTAATTCCGTCAAGGACAGCACACGGGTCTGCATTTTCCAATCTTTATCTATATAGTGTGCCACCACACATATATATGATATGGTCTGATTGCTTGTCCACAAATCTGTGGTAAGGATTATGTAAGCGACATGCTTCAACTCAGCCTTAAGTATCTCCTTTTCATCCTTGTACACCCTCAAGCATTCAGCTCTTATTGCCTTCCTGCCAATTTGCTTATAGAGTGGGTTCATGTACTTCATCAAAACATTGAACCACTCATGCTCAACCATTCTGAAAGAGTAGTCATGAGCAGCAATCATCTTAGCAATCAGCTCCTTGACAGTAGCCTGATCAAACCCATTAGTTGGGACCTGCAAAGGAAGACCAGAACTACCACTAATTGGTTGGAATTCAAGGCGTGATTGTATACTTAATCTCTGAAGGTTGGCCTTGATTGCGGTACAAGATCTCTTATGCCTCAAAAGGTGAGAAGTGCTTGAACCTTGATGGTACGTTAGCAAATTAGCGCAATACCTACACCTTGCTTTCATCTCCTCCACGTTTGGATCATCAACTGATGGCACCATTATCTTCTTAAAGTACAGCCAACATTTAGACAACTCCTTGGATTTGGTAGTTTTCACCCCTCCACATCTCCCCTTTCTCTTCTTTTTCTTTCCATCTTCTGAGCTAAGATCCACAACTTCTTGTTCTACTTCATCGGCTGCTTCAGAACCCCCTATACCATCCTCAGACATGTCAATGTCATCATCAAAATCAAATGAGTTGTCCTCTGACTTATCTTGTTCCATATCAGTATCAGGTTGCTGGATCTCTTCCTCACATTGCTGGCCCTCTTCCACATCCTCTTCCTGTTATTTTTTTCTTGACAATTTCTCATACGGCCGTAGCAAAAAGCAAATAAGAGCAAACAACAGGAAACAACAGCAAAGATTGACTATACACAAAGGGCAGTAAATTGACAATTATATACACTAACAGCAGTAAATCTCACTAACTTTATGTACACTAACAGCAGTAAATCTCACTAACTTTAGATACACTAAAAACAGCAAATCTCACTAACTTTATATACACTAGCAACATTAAATCTCACTAAATTTCATACACACATCAGTAAATCTCACTAAACCTCGCTAAATTTCATTCATGCAATCCAAGTTTTCATACAAACCATGAGCAATTGAACAGAAAAAAAAGTTTAGCCCACTAACCATTGACAAATTGGATGAAGCTTTGGTTTTGATCTTGGAGATGCAGCCCGTTGATGTTTCTACACCAGCTGCGACGACCTTGCGGTTGCGTGCAGGTGCAAGGAGAGGCCGAGGAGGAGGGGCTCGACGACGCTGCCCCGGCTTGTCGGTGAGGACAATGGCGGGTTGGATTTCGACCGCGCCATCGCCGCCGCGACGCCGCTGGCGACCGTCGTCTTTGTCTTCCCCGTCGGTGCCTTCGTGCCCTTCATCTTGCCCTTGTCCTTCAAAATCGAGGACAAAGACCTCTCACGGCCGTCACCCGATTCATCATCGTCCATCTCCATCAAGAGAGCGGGAGCGGGGTCGCGTGCAACCTTGGGCGGAGGCGGCGGCGTCCAGGGCAGAGAAGGCGGCGGGCGGCGGCGGTTAGGGCAAAGGCGGTGGGTGGCGGAGGCTAGGGCAGAGGGGAACGAGAGAGAGGGCTCAAATGGGAACGAGAGACGGAGAGAGGGCACGACTCGGGGTCTTCTTCGACTAGGGCAAGGAATGGACTCACTGGGCCGGCCGACAACGTTTCTGGCCTGTTAATTTTTCGGGCTTTTTCGAGCAGCCCGAGCCGAGCCTGGGCTCGGCCCGACAACGAAACGAGCCCATTTCTGCAGTTCGGCCCGGGCTTGGTAAACTAGCAGGCCGAGCCCGAACCCGTCCGAGCCTTACCGAGCCGAGCCCGAGCCCAGAAGCTCGGCCCGAACGTCCAGGCCGAGTCAGAGTCCCATTCGGAGTTTGGCGGTCTTGTATCCTCTGAAACGGGGTCCAAGAGCCAGGAACTGGCATCGTTTCCTTGGTAATCCATTGCCGAAGCAAGGCCTGCTGCTGGCTCGCGTAATATCCACACCCGAAGCTGGTACTCCTGGAGAAGGGTGTAGTAGACGCCGTGCTCCGATTTCCCCAGATACCCGTACGCTACGATAAGATAGTCGTAGCCACTAAGTGGATCAGGCCTCACGATGGTGTCCAGCCTTGGGGCTTTGATCGCCAGATATTGCCCCTCCTCCGGCAACAGCCTCATGACGAAGCCACCACGGTGATGGACGTAGATTGCCCCCCGCCAGCACACGGCGCTACACGACGGCACCGGCCGCTGGTCCTTCCACACGTCTGACACGGCAACCACCGTGCTGCCGCGCGCGCCGCCTTGGGATCGGGTGAAGCGCCGTTCTTCCCACGCGCCGGTCCTCGACGAGAAGGCTTCCACTCCGTACGACTCCGGCGGCCATTCCGTCGAACCCACCGTGGTAAGCTCGCGCTCGTAGCTTTCCCTCACCGACGGCGGCAGGTCCGCGAGAGGAGCGCAAGACGGCTTGGGCCTCGCAGGCGCCTCAGGGAAGCAGAGCACGTCGTAGTGGAGCGAGACGGTGGGGTCGAACAAGAGGCACAGACGGCGCGCCGGAGGGTGGAAGCGTTGTTGCGCGGAAGAAGGCGGCGGCGGCAGCGTGGCCCAGCGGCGCGTCGCGGGGTTGCAGACGTAGATGGCGGCCCGTTGCGGTGGTCCAGGACGCGCGAGGTCTGGCACCTCCAACGTTCGGGCAGGAACCGGAGCGCGGCGTCGACCGGCGCTCGGCCGCCGCCGCCGCAGCGGGAAGAAGCTGTGGTCGTACTTGTCGGCGTGGTTGAAGAAGACGCCGCGCGGGGGGCGCCGCGGCAGGAGGTGCGCGGACGCGAGGAGAAGCCCGCGGGAGTCCACGACGGCGCGCCAGCACTTGCAGACGCTCCGGCACGCGGCGAGGCTGCGCACCGGGACGCTGTGGAGGACGTGGGCGAGCACATCGTCGGGAAGTAGATCCATGCCGTCTTCGGCTGCTACTGTTTTGGTTCAAGCGCGTCGTCCGTCGTCCGTGCGTCCGTGGGCCACATAAGTAGCAAAAGGCCGGCCCGTTACCGTTGGACTCACTTTCCGTTACAGAACGATCCGGATTGTCCATAAAATTAAAACAATGCCGATTCTGGCTCAAACGAATTTTTTTTATAGATTATAGTTTCAAAATGTGGGGAGCTATTTGGCGGAGCACCTCCAACACAGAAGTTGGTGGAGGATACAGACATCCCATTTTTGGGTTGTCCGGTTTTTATTTTATTTTTATTTTTTTCTTTCTTTGATGACTTTTCATTTAAATTACCCCATTAAACTATGAAAACAAGTTAGAATACCGTACGGCAGTTTAAACTTGACTCAGGTTTTTTCCTAATGTGACGCCACGTCACCTCTCCATGTCAGCTCGGCCTCACCTTATCGCAACCGATCCATTTTTGGTCCAAAATTTCTTAGAATGTAAGTAACCGTTTATAATTTTCTGTAAGTTCATTTTTCATGGTACTTCTAAATTTCAGTCCAAAATTTTCCAATATAGTAACTATACGATTTTTTTGTAATTCTTTCAAATATTTCCGGGCACTTCCAAATTTCAAGATTATTATTTCAAACCATTTGTCCAAATGAGCTAAAAAATTTACCAGAATAGTAAGGATACATTTTTTTTTTGTAATTTTTCAAATATTCTAAGCACTTACAAATTCCAGTCCAAATTTGAGATTCAAACTTAACAAGCCATTTATTCTCGAACCATTTGTCCAAATGCGATGAAAATTTCTCCAATAGTAAGGATGCCATCTATGATTTTTCAAAAAAAGATATCTGGGCACTTTCAAATTTAAGTCCAAAAATTTTCTGGATAGAAAATGGGCTGGGTTGAGATGTAGTGGGGTATTTTAGCTTGCTTTTAGCGGGTACTGCAAGATAAGTCCACATTGCCTCTCCTAAACTTGTATCAAAGTTTAAATTACAACTCTCAACTACACTTTGTTTTAAATTTCCCCCATAAACTATGAAAACATGTTATAATACCCACCTCAGTCGGTGACTAGTTTGGCTCCTAGTTTGACTGGTTTGTCCACGTGCATATGTTATCCCCTTTTTCCATCCACCATACGTGCAACGGCTACCGATATTGAGAGATGGTTATGGTCATTTGAAAACTGAAAACACTGAAAATAGCAACGAGTCAAGTGATAATAATGTTAGGAGTATATATGATTTTTCTAAATTGCTACTTCCCCTGATCCATATTAATTGTTGAAATATTACATGTCTTTAGACGCTTTTTGGTATAGATACATTCATATTTGGGAAAATTTGAGACAATTAACATGGATCGGAGGGAGTATATGATTTTTCAAGGAGGAACAACGCCTTACTAAGACGACATTATTTCCTCTCTTTTTTTCAGAGTGAGTTTTTTTTTATATGTGTGTGTGTTTTTCTTTTTTCCTCTTTAATTAGAGGAATTCTACCTCTAATTAACAGGTACTCGAATTGGACCTGTATGTATATACTAGATCATGATGGTGCGCGTTGCCGCACCCGTCAATTGGGACGCTAGAATAATCAGAACTAACACACTTATATATATATATATATGAAGATGTCGAACATGATTTGTTTTAGCAAAATAACAACAAAGATAATTTTAAAAATATGAACACGATAAATTTGAACAATTCATATTACAATGCGTCAATATATAGACGAACTAATCAATATAGATTGTGCAAATTGATTGAAAGTTTCAACAGAAGAATGCAAAGTTGAATACACATTCTTAAAAAGGAGAAAAGATAATCTAAGATTCAAATTAAGCTTTCCGACGCAAAACGGGATGACCAAGGTTCAAAATGTTGAGAAGGTTCTGCGTCATAATCTAGTGAGCAGTCAGATTGAACCATGAGCAAAGTTCAGATATATTAATGAGAGCGCCAAATAACTAAAGGTAATCAAAGTCATAAGAATGCATTTGTAGCAGGAACAGTTAGCTCCTGCACTTGTGATAAGATCATCTCATTAGGTGAAGTAGTCACATACGACTGTACGATGACCAGCGAAACAAGGAACAAATGAATGGAGGCCAAATCATAACATGCAACTTTTTCGGGATGAGATATTGCAAATGCAACATCAAGTACTAATTAATATCCTGGTATGCCAATTCAAATAACAGAGTATGCATTTTTTTCTGTTTGCCATTCTCAACCAAGTAGTCGCTCCGAGCAGGCTCCATCCCCTTCACCCAGGTAACCTTCACATTCATATGTTTCTGCTTCCATAAACCGGCATATCAGATGCATTGGCATAAATCCTAAAAATCAAAAATGCATTGCCATATCAGATTGCATACATCTAGCTCCAATTCATATCAGAACTGAAATTTAGCAAGGTGACTCTGATTAGCGGGAACATGAAGAAATAAGCATCTCCTTATCATCGGAATTTGTTCCTGTCTTTCTATATTGGAGTTGGATTTGAAAACACAAACTTGTGAATTCTTACCAACATAAATCTGTATATGAAGATAGTTCTGGCACGCGAAAGTTTTATTATTGAGCTTAATGGCTCGATGATTTCCAGCTAAAAAGAAAGTAGCTACATTTGAAGAAAAAAATGTTAGTGCTCCCTTAAATCATGCACAAGCTTCATTAAGTTGTAGGCAAATAATCTACAAAGGTTTTAGCACTCCGCATATATGACAAAATAAACTACAATTGGTTGTTGTGGACATGGTGCCATGAAATGAACACAACAACAAGTCAACATCAACACTTTCTTATTTCTTAAGCGAGGACAAGGTGTATCGTGCCAACTACACCTACTGATCTACGATAAGAGAAACACTAATAAGAATTAGTAAACTATGCACTTATCATGTTAATTCTTGTTTAGTGTTTTTTTAGCAAGGAGTATAAAATTTGCACTGTTCAGCGTTCATTTTGTACATACTGAAAACTCATAAAGGTTGATGTTTTATTAATATTGATGAAGGATGACATCCAACTCCAAACTAAAATGCATAATAACAACTCTTGCTTCTTAAACATAGTTTTCTACGGACTCATTGAACTAACACTTCAACCCTGTTGCAATTAGGGGGGAATGTAACACTGAAGTTACGTATTTGCCCACTCAGTCGTACCATGGCAAGAACTACGTGTGTTAGCAGTAGTTGTTTCTGAAGCTTTGATCCCATGACTTTGTTCTTTGCCTGCATATTCAGGACATGCCGTTTAGTTGCAGGATACAACACAACGGCAATAGTATAGGAATGGAACCTGGTACACCAAAAAATGCAAAGAAAATAGCATGGGCGCAACAATAGCAAAGATCACTCTGTACAACAAAGGATGTCTCAACTTTGACTAAATTTGATTGCATCTATATACTAAATTATGTCTAGATACATCCAAATTTTAACAAACTTTAGACATCTTTTGTTGGACGGAGGGAGTACAACGAAAGCATGAAACAAAAGATCTTTTGATGCAAATTACCTCGACATTGATCTGAATTGTTACCCAAACTTTAACTGCAGCTCCAAACTGACCCGAAAGAGCAAGTCAGGATTAATTTTTGTAACCAAGAAGCGGATTGTGGTTAAAGATGCCACAGGGTGCATGCCACGGGAGAGGGGAAGATAGGTACTCGATGGGGGTATGGAGGCACTCCACACGGGGAATGAGAGGGGGAAAAGGTGGGTGCACTCGTCTTCATAACACGACGGTGAAGCGGAGGGCGGCGAGACGGAGGCTCAAGGAGGGGTGGGAGGTCGGAGCTTCCGTCATGACCCAGCCACCATCGCTGTCCTCCTTCTCCTTCCGGGAGTTGCTGCAAGCCAGAAGAGAACGGTGGTGGCGGATTGTTAGGGTTTTTCTTCGTGAGGTGCTACGAGAGAGAGACGGCGGAAAGGGAGGCGAACGAATCGGGAGGGGAGGACTGGAGGAGGGAGGTGGAGGGGGAATTGGGCCGTGGGCTTACGGGTCTCCCTCGGACCCACAAACCCGAAACAATGAGGAACCGTCAATTTTTCTTCGGGAGCAGTGTCCAGCGGACACCCTCTCCGTTTTGATGCATCGGACGGTCAGGAAAGATCTGGAACTACAATCTAACGGCCAAAATTGTTGATGCCGTGAGAGGCCTTCTAGGGTGCCCAATTTTACTGTCCTAAAGAAATATCATCGCTCCTCACCCACCCCTGTCCTATTAATATGTATCCCTAAACAACAGCAGTCACTCCACCCCCGATCTCAATCTTGGACGCGTCGTCCCCAAGATCTCATCCTAGGATGCGTCCTCCCCAAAATCCATCTCCGCGTTACTAGATCTCGTCGCTCCTCACCCACCTCATCCTACTAAAGTCTCCCTAGACAACAGCCGCCACCCCACCAACCCTATACTCTAGCATAGATCCGGTCGTAGGAGGAGGCAGCTGTGACCTAGATCTGGCCTTCCGACGGTGACGAGCGAAAGGACGGAAGAAGAAACGGGGAAGGGAAACGGTCGGTGAGGATATGGAGAGGAAGAAGAAACACATGAAGATGGTTTGGCTCGGAGACTTGTCAGGGAGTGGCGGGGCCCACACAACGCGCATCTCAATATCGTTCGTCGGGGCAGAGCTTCGCCAAAGAGGTTTCTTGGAAAATATTGTGCGTACTATCTTTTTATTTTCTGACAACAGAAAATAGTGTACTCTTTTTTTTTGCGAATAGAAAATATTGTACTCTACTTGAAGCGACCGCCCCGTACACGGGTTCGATCTCTGTGCTTTAGTGCTAGTCCCTGGATCGACTAACTAGCACACACAGTTTCAAGATGTAATATCATAAAACAAATGTCTCAATATTACAATGCATCATCCAGAATTTAAAAGTACTTACAACTCGCATAACCCAATGGGTTAGCTGGAAATAAAACAACTGTTTTGCAACTGAAAGCGAAAGATAAACTATATCAACACCACGGTGAGAACGTGTTGGAATATAGGCCCGTAACCCAACAAGCAGAACGTACTCTTACTCTTCGTCGGAGCTTCCTACATCATTAAACGATGCAGCCACTAGGGTCAATACATTGAATGTATTGGCAAGATCACTAGGAGTTATATCAGAACCTACCAAGTATATGCATAATTTGGCAAAGTGGGGTTCAAGGCTATTTGCATAAAAACTTAGTTCTTTAATCCTATCTTTTAATCAAATAGATTTTTATCACTATTGGCCATGGGGTAGACACACCCATACTCCCATTAAACTAAGGACATTGAGTAGACACATCAATGCTCCTAAACCCAAGTTCAAACCTTTCATTTTATTAAGAAATTAGAATGAGTGAGACTTTCCTTACAGCTCCACATCTAGTTGCTCAAAAAGTCCATTGCCGAGGACACGGCTAAGTACTTAGTTTTAACGCTTTCGAGAGTTTGTACACATTCCCACAAGAAACCGACGAGTTAGTCCCTTGCTGTCCTCAGGGTAGAGTAGCAGGCGTCGATTACGAGATTTTCAGAGGTGATTTCCTAAACCACGAGAGAATCACGCCCCCCCCCCCTACACATTCTACCTCAGTACAATTTCTCGGGTCTAGGTTTATACAACTTACTCTTGTCTCGCCAGAGCCCATATAGCATTGTGGTTGTACTGGAAGATGCTAAATAGGAAACTAGTCCAGTCTCGGTTACCCTAGGTGGCATTCCACATTTGCAACGTAGGCGCTCCCCGAATCCACGGGAGAGACGTCCATGGACGATCCCTTCCCGAATCCACGGGAAGTCGACTCAGAGGGACCCATAGAAATGGACCTGACGCCGCTAATCCTCAAAATCCTCAAAGCAGCCCACCCAGGATGGTTCATTGAATCAATTGTTTTGCCTTACTCTAATAAAACATTTCATATCTCCAAAGGCATAACATTATCATAATGTAGTAATTTCCCCCACGATACTACCATAGCCTAGCATTCAACTACAATCGATGGCAATTTGGTAGCAAGGTAATGACAAGGGTAAACTATACTACCTGGGATTTATAGCTAGCATAGAGGTACGAGTAATATTCCTAATGCATCTAATAAAACAACTAGTGCATAGTAAAATATTTGGGAGATGATCAAAGTGAACTTGCCTTGTCCAAGGTTGTGGTAGTTCTCGCACTCTTCGCTACAACAAGGTTCACAAACCACACAATCTAAAAATAAAAGAAGACACACACACAATAAACACAACATTCAATACAATAACATGCTCTGATGCATATGCCATGATGATGCACACTTAGGTTGCTTCTAAATGTAACTTGTTTAGTTTCTGTTTTGAAAAGCTTCTCAAAAGATTTGGACAGATTAATACAATAATAAGGAGGTAATTACTATGCATGAAACAAGTGTAGGCTTTAATTAAAAGCTTATATAGTTTTTGTAAAGCATGGAGCAAGATTAAATTTGTGTGGCAGAAACATTTACAAAATAATTTGTCTTCTGGTAGTAATGGACAGAGAACATGCTTAAACAATCTTGCAGCAAGCTAACATGCTCAAAACTATTTTGAAATAATTCATTTGATATTTAAACCATATTCAAGCATTATGTAATTTGCTTCTTACAAAGTTGTTCCAAATTAAAATTAAACTATGCCAAAAGATTCTACAGGTTGTGAGGATTCCAGAAAAGTGCGGATCATAATTTTTGGACAAACGGTTTGAAAGATATGATGGTTTGAATAATCGGGGGCTTTTCTGCAAAATTACAGTTTAATTCGGCCGAAAGAAAATTATTAAAATTGCTTGACACGTGGCAGGACGGGATTTGTCGGTACCGGTTCGGAAATAGGGTTTTACTGAGGCCTTTGGATTGAGATCCAACGGTGGGAAATAGAAGAGGGCTTACCGGGCGGCGCGGGCTGCCGGAGCTGGGGAAGGAAGCGGCGGCGGCGGTTGGGCGACGACGACGTGGGGTTTTCGGGCGGCGGCCGGCTCGGGGAAACGGGGAAGACGGGGCGGCTCGGCGGGGCGCGTCCGGCGGCGGTCATGGCTTCGGTCGGGGGAGCTCGGGCGGCTCGGGTGCGTGGAGACGGGCGACTGCGCGGCGGCGGCGTGGTAGCTGCGGGCAACCAAAAGCAATTTCGTCCGCGTCACAGAGTGTGCACGGAAGAGGAGGGAAGGAAAAAGGCGGGTGACGGGCGAGATTCTCACCGGAACGGCGGCGAAAACGCGAAGAACGACGGCGACCGAAACGTTCTCCGGCGAGCAATTACGGCGTGGAGCAAGAGAAATTGGGCGAGGGGGTTTGGGGAAAAGAGAGAGGAGGTCGTGAGCTTCAAACTGACGCGCTCGGTTTCGAAGATGAAGCCGCGTGCGCGAAGAAGGCGGAGATGGAGTCATGTGCGGCGTGGACGCGTGCGCGGTTTTGGCTCGTGCGTGGCGTGGATTCCGGGTGGCAGTTGGAGAAGAAGGGGGGCGTGGGGCTCGCCGGTCAGTGGCCAAGCGGCTCGGGGCTGGGCCGGTCAGTCTGGTTCGGCCTATTAGGCCGGGACGGCCTTGGTTTTCTTTTTTTTTCTTCTTTCCTTTTTCTTTTTTTCTATTTTCTGTTTTTGAACCTCAAAATTGATTCAAATCTCCAAATCACTCCAAATAAAATGCAACAAAATTTGTAAAATCATATTTTTCATATGATCTAACTTTTGGGACAAGAATTTCCTCAAAATAAAATATTTAAAAATATATTTGCCTATAAAATGGCTTTTAGGGCCTTTTAGGCTAACAAAATAATTTATTTTTCAAAATAATTTAAAAAGCCAATTATGGGATATCTTTATATATGCATTAAATTCCTTTTTATTCCAAAACCCTCATGGGTTGAAATGCAAATACTCAAAAGCAAGAACAAAGTCCAAATTCAAATAAAGGCATTTTTTCAAAAGAGTTTTCTGGGTTAAGTTTGGGGTTTTAAATGTGATTAAATGCAAGGATGGCATGATGTTTATGCAATGCAATGCATATGAAGGGTTTTGAAAATTTTGAGATGTTACACTACTACTCCCTCTGTTTTATAATTTTTTGATTTAATTTTGTTTTAATATGGATCTATCTACACACGTTTTAGTGTCCGTGGATTTTCTCGATTTAAAAATAGAACTTGCGTCAAAAATTACGGAACGAGGAAATTTTACAGGAAAGAAAAAGAAAAATGTGCCCTTTCCATTTCCTACACCCGGAGAGATCAAGAGTCCTTTTCCTTGATCCTGATCGTGCGGCCAGCTTGGTCCAGGCCTCCAGGGACGCGTGGCGCCGCCGGTCATCACAATGACAGGTGGGACCGGTCAAACAGCAGTCAAAAGGAAACAAGGACGAAGAGAGCAGAAAACCCCCGCACTCCCAACACCTGACACACCCACTGCCTCTGTGCCGATCGTCCTTGCAGGATCCTTCCTCAAAAAGCAACCAAGCAAGCGCCTCTTTGTCTTCTGCCTCCCCCCTGGACCCCTCGTGAGCGTCGCCCTCACGCTGCCCGCCTGAAAACCCCAATACTCCC
Organism: Brachypodium distachyon; assembly: GCF_000005505.3. Classification (NCBI taxonomy): domain Eukaryota; kingdom Viridiplantae; phylum Streptophyta; class Magnoliopsida; order Poales; family Poaceae; genus Brachypodium; species Brachypodium distachyon. The sequence continues at coordinate 14,103,029 of NC_016133.3, forward strand.
GAGCCGCGACGCCGTAGGGTGTCCTTCGCCGGCTGCGGCGGCGCACGGCGATCGCCGGCACGCAGGTATGCCCGCTGCCCCCCCGACCGACGTGCTTCGCTTCCCCATTTCCGCGGTTTCCTCTCGAGTTTCTCTGCGCCACCGCCGCCGCTTCGCGCGCGTGCGACTCTCCTTCGGGGTGCAATGGCACGCGCTCTTCCTCTGCTCTCGGCGGTTTCGCGTCGGAACGTTTGCTTTGATGTGCCACCGGAGTTTTGTGCTCATCCGGGAAGAAGAAAAAAGGGGCCTTTTTTTCTTTGTCTCCCGTGCAAGCGAGGGTTTTAGGGAGCCCAGGCAGCCGCGGTTCCGGTCCGCGGGTGGTTTGGGTTTCAGTTTTCGAGCTTGTTCTGCTCTCTGTATATACCCTGGGCGAGCCCGGCCGTGCTCTGGTGGTAGCGCGAGGAATTGTGGTTTTCGGTGTCGTGCGCTTGTTTCATGGATTGCGACGTCGGGGTTAGTGCGGAGGGGATCCTTGTCTTGGTGCCTGTATTAAATGATTGATTGCGTCGCCGGGTGCTATTGGGTTGCGACATGTGGCGAAACTGGATTCGGGGAGGGCAGATGCAGTGGGTGAAAACGGTTTGTTAGGTTTGCTGTGCTGAATTGCTGATCGAGTGGGCAGCACAGGTGACATGTCGTGCTATGGTTGCCTGATGTGTGTTGCGTTTTACATTCCTTTTTTTTACAGATTGTGTAACGGAGGAATTGTTGGTGATTTTGTTATTGTCTTGTGGAGCTTATATGTTTGCTCATTTTCTGTTTGACTTGTCTTCAAGCTGGAGGATTGTATAAATGTATATGACTTTGTTGATGTGTTTATTTTCTCTAGTTTACTATGGAAAGGTGCTTTTGATATGTTTATATTTCTCTCTTTGTTGTGAAAACTGAGAAATGATTTTGTTGGTAGGGGGCACCTGCCTGGTGGTTTAGCGATGGAAGAGCCGCAAGCGAATGACCTGCAGTCACCAAATGGGTCAGATATCGAGTTGGATGTCGTGGATTTCATAGCTTTGGATTACGACGGAGACGCAAAGTGCCATATAAAACAGGATGCAAAAGGGGAGCAACAGCCACTTGCTGATGCTGATGGAGGGCTGTCTCCTATGAATGTGGATTTGAAAGGAATACCATCTTTGGAAGATGAAAGGGAAGTAATGTCTTCTTCGGACCCATGTGTGCAAGCCCCAATTGACTTCAATGTTGCAACCTTGGAGAAGTTCTGCAAAGAAGCAGCAAGATCATTCTTCAGCGAAACTGGACTAGTCAGCCATCAGATAAATTCCTACAATGACTTCATCTCCCATGGACTCCAAGAGCTCATTGATTCTGTAGGGGAAATTACTGTTGAGCCTGATTATGATCCTTCAAAGAAAGCAGAAGCAGGTGCTTGGAGGCATGCAACCATCAAGTTTGGTAGAGTGAAGTTTGAGGAGCCGGTGTTTTGGGTTGAAGACACCGAACTCGATGAGCACACGCTCAAACTGAAGCCTAAACATGCTCGCCTCCAGAACATGACATACTCTTCTAAGATGTTTGTAGAAATGACTGTTCAGGTCAGGATGCTCCTTATTCCTTACACCCCCCTGTGCATATTGCATTTGAGATGAAACAGTATTGGAGAATTATTCTGTATTTGCTAAAAGTAACAGCACTGTATAAAAGAAAAGGAAACGGTAGATTGATTAATGGTTTCATAGGGTATTTAAAATCACTTGACCGTCCGATATAGTATTTTTTTCAGTTTTACAACAAGCATGGTAATTAATGGGTTTAAGATCCTTGCAAAGTTGATGTTTACTTGCCGTGTTTGATGTCACACATCACTTTATCCATGTGTCTTATATTTTTCCACATACCATGCATGCAAAGTTCTTGTAAGTCTGCAGTACATGTGGTGATTACTCTCTTTTTTTAGCATTCTAACCTTGATCTCAACTTGTGTCGCGTTAATGAAACCGCACAACTATTTTCCTCTCTCATTCAATCGATTTGAGTTACATTTACTCTCTTGTCCGTAGTCTTATCCATATATCACTCTCATGTTGGTCTCTATGTCATTAATCTTTTTAATAGAAATGTCAATAGGGCCTCTTCTGAATAGTATAGAAGTTCGAGGTCTAAGTTGAAACATGTACTTGTATATACTGAAAGAGTGAGAGAAGGGAGTAGCTTCAAGAAAAATCCTCTCTCTTCATCCTGGTTCTCTCTTGTTACCTCACATTAATCCATGAAATTCCAGAGATAAACAGCTTTGTTTTCAACAAGATATTATGCCATCTGATTTATTAGTGTTTTCATTGTATCAGGTTTATTCACTCATGCAAAGCGACAAATCAAAAATCGGAAAGAATCCATATATCCAGAAGAGAGATATATTGAATGAAACTAAATGGGTCAGCATTGGTAGGTTACCTGTCATGGTGAAGTCAAATTTGTGCTGGCTGCATAAACTTCAGAAAACTGACTGCCAGTTCGATTATGGTGGATACTTTCTAATCAAAGGAATGGAAAAGGTATTGCCTTACAGACCTGTCATGTTCATTCTGATCTTTGATAATGTATTCCACAAAATCATTGGATCTTCGCATTGCATAACACATTTTTATAGCCTTTAAAGGAGCTGCAAGTCCACGCTAGTCTTAAATTTGAACGGTAGCATCTCGTTGTAGATATGTGACGACATAAATTTGGTAGAACACAAGGAGTCTACTCTATTCATCTGTCATTCAAGGTTCATGCGTATTTGTTCATCAAAGCCAACTAACATTGTACGAGTTTATGGAAAAAATTGTTATCTATATACTATTATAACAATATGATCAAGGTTGATTGCGCTTCTTAGCTGTGCCCTCAAATGTTCTAGTAAATTCCTGTTTGAATAGCTCACACTTGAATTATTGTGTAATTCTCTTGAAGAAATTTCATTTGCTAAATTGCTTAGTGCTCAACTTTCTTCAGATTTACCGTTTTCTGAGATTACTTTGAGAAAATATTTTTTTATGTTATGTACATGTTGTCTTTGTACCATATCTAAGTTTTTCCTTCTTTCTGAATCATGTTTTCATTGCTTACAACTCTGTAGGCCTTTGTTGCTGAAGAGCAGAGATGCTTATCCAGGATTTGGATCAAGGACCACCCCAGCTGGGACGCCTCTTACATGTCTCAAAACAAACGAGAAAGAATTTATGTTAAGCTTGTTCAGTCTGAAGAGAGTCATGGTTTGCGCAAACTCGTTAGATTGTTCTTCTTGGGTGCAACTATGCCAATATGGATAATGTTTTTTGCACTAGGTGTATCATCAGATAAGGAAGCTTTTGATATGATTGACATACAAGATTGCGATGCTTCTTTGGTCAACATAATATCAGCAACTATAAAGGAATCTGATGAACAATGTGAAGGCTTCCGCAGAGGAGGTAGAGCCCGCCAATATGTTGATGAGTTTATAAAAAAAACAAAGTTTCCGCCAGAACAATCCTTTGATGGGTATGTTGGTAGGTATATGTTTCCTGGTGATGTCAGTGACAATAGGAGCAAAGCATTTTTCTTGGGTTACATGGTGAAATGTCTGCTAATGGCGTACTCTGGCCATAGAAAATGTGACGATAGGGCGAACTTCCGTAACAAGAGGCTAGATCTAGCATGCCAGCTGCTTCGTAGAGAACTTTGGGTGCATCTTAGACATGCACAGAGACGTATGGTCAAGATCATGCAAAGGCATTTGAGTGGTGATGGTGACTTGCAAGTTCTTGATCATTATGTGGATACGTCAATTGTTACCAATGGTCTGAACCGTGCCTTCTCCACCGGTTCCTGGTGCCATCCATATAAATATGAAAGGTGCTCAGGAATTGTTGGAAACCTTAGGAGAACAAATCCACTTCAAATGATGTCCGACTTGAGGAAGACACGGCAGTTGTCTGCTTATTTTGGAAATGCTGGAGATGCTAGATATCCGTAAGTTTTCCATTTTAAATAGAGTAATGCAGGCATACTCGCCTTTTAAATATCCCATTGTGAAATGACATGAGAAATATTTTTGTAGGAATCCATCTTACTGGGGTAAGTTGTGTTTTTTGTCCACTCCTGATGGTGAAAAATGTGGATTTGTGAAAAACCTAGCTGTTACTGCTGTGGTCAGCTCTGTGATGCGGAAGCCCTTGATGGACTTATTTGTTTCTTGTGGAATGAAGAAACTGAATGAAGTTCGTGTACAAGAGCTTCATGGTACAGACAAGACCTTCTTGAATGGAAATTTGATTGGAGTGTGTGCAAATCCAGGTGAATTTGTTACGCATCTAAGGAATATGAGACGTAGCAATAAAATAGATCGACAGGTTTGCACTTTGCTTTATTTACTATTTCTGCTAAACTGTCCAATCTTTACCTTGGAGCATGTTGCGCATATACATGTGCAGGATCTCTTTGCTTTCTTTTGTGGTGGTCGATTTTTTCTTCTTCTGCTAAACTGTTATGCAAACTTGAGCTTTCAAGCCTTTCTGAGACACCTAAAAGAAGCCCCGCACTCGCTTTGAGAAACTAGAAATTCCCGTGTTGCGCATTTTGTTCAGTCAAAATTATAACAGTATAGACTTAGATTAATCAGGTATGTAATACTCCCTCTGTCCCTAAATTCTTGTGGTGGTTTTAGTTCAAATTTGAACTAAAACGGTGACAAGAATTTAGGGACGAAGGGAGTAGTTGTTACCGATGTAAAAAGAACTATAACTGGATTTCAATTGCATGCATCTAATTGGTATAACAAATAGAAATATGTTCTCAAGAGAACTGAGCTCAGCTCATGTGGTCAGCCCAGCGAGGTATGCTGGCTGCCCACCAGGGTTTGGCTGTCAGGTTGCAATCACGCATCTCATACAGTTTCAATTTATAAAAAATCTGTTCTCACATAAAAAAACATATGTATTGCAGCATCTACCCGCACAGCACAACTGTACCTGGAATTTCTGCTAGTTTTACTTGTATTAGTAGGACATATGTTCTCTTCTCCAGGATTTTGATGTAAGCTTTGCACTCTTTAAAAGTCTCTACTCTGCACAACCTGACTGAAAACATATTTGCCGTGTATAAATATAATCATGCATTCTGCACTGGTCAAAAAATTGGTAAAGAATCCCAATTGTAGGAATGCAAGCAGGATCCTATTAATTGACTTGCTAATTCAAAAATTTTGCTCGAAATTGGACTTGAAGATTTGGATGTTGGCCTAGAAACAGGATTTATGCGGGATCCCGTTTGCATCTCTACCTAACTATCCACCTTTTTATGCCCTTGTTTATGCAATTATAAAAAGAGAATGATGGTACACAGTCAGGTAAAAGAAACAAATAGCTTATAACCTTCGCCCAATGAGTTCATGAGATCATTATAGCCTTCTCTTGCCTGTTAGTTTTTCTTTTACCTGGTCCACTTGATCTTCCATGACAATGAAATATTTCCCATGCTTTATTTTCCAGTATGCATTTCATGCATGATTCTTCAGAAAATTTAGGTTGTCTTAGCTCAGAAATTGTATATTTGAGATATGTCATAGTTGGACTTGGACCATATAAAACCACATTTTTGCTACAATATAGTACTGACATGGTTCTGTTTCCATGTTTAACTTTGTTTAGGTGGAAATCAAAAGGGACATGCAACATAAAGAAGTTCGTGTCTTTTCTGATGCAGGGAGAATCCTAAGACCACTTCTTATAGTTGAAAATCTTAAAAGCATGACAACTATAAAGCAGAAGAATGGATCATACTCATTTCAGGAACTTGTGGATAAAAATATAATTGAGCTGATTGGTGTTGAAGAGGAGGAGGATATCCGATGTGCTTGTGCAATTAGGGATCTCTTTTCAGGAGACAACGAAGAGGGTTTTTTGTACTATACTCATTGTGAACTTGATCCTTCTTTCTTGCTAGGGTTGAGTTGTGGTATCATTCCCTTTGCCAACCACAATAATGCTCGGAGGGTTTTGATGCAAGCTGAAAAGCTATCACAACAGGCTATTGGCTACTCGTCTACAAATTCTCAGTACAGAGTTGATACCCTTTTTCATCAAATGTACTATCCACAGAAACCCCTGTTCAAAACTGTAGTGGCCGACTGTATTGGTAAGAGCGACCACAACTTTGGAGAAGAAGATGACTTTACTAGACCAGAAAATTTCCCATATTTCAATGGCCAAAATGCAATAGTCTCAATCAGTGTTCATCAGGGTTTTAACCAAGAAGACTCCCTGGTATTTAATAGGGGTTCTTTAGAGCGTGGCATGTTTCGGACACAACATTTCAAGAGCTATAAAACACAGATAGAAAACAAAGAGGTGACCAGGCGACTCAAATACAGGGAGAAAATTGATTTTGGAAAAACGCAAAGCAAGAGAGGCCGGGTTGACAGTCTGGATATCGATGGCTTACCATATATTGGAGCAAGCCTTCAAAGTGGTGACATTGTCATCGGGAAGGTCTCAGAGTCTGGTGAAGATCATAGCATGAAGCTTATGCATACTGAAAAAGGGATGGTGGAGAAGGTAGTTCTTTCAGCCAATGATGATGGGAAGAACTCTGCAGTTGTTACTCTAAGACAGGTGAATTATTACAGTCTTGACACAATTATTCTGCATTATATTTCATGATCCTTGTTTACATGCTGTAGCATTAATACTATAGGAGAAATAGAGTGATGCATTATTACATTCTATGTGATTAGTTGTATTTATATCCAAAAGAACTTCATAAATTGCAGTTCCATAATGCATGTAATTTCATTAGATGATTTTGTTGTAGAAGTGTCATTTGGTCCTCCCAGTACCAGATACTGCCCAGAGGCCGCCAGAGATGGTCATATCATTATCAAGGACCGGTAATTTCTCCAGTGACAAAAAATGGAGAGTGTATGTTCAAGTTTCAAAAAAATCCGAAAGATATTCAATCCGTTCTATATGTGGTATACTCTTAAGAATCTGCATACATTTTCAGGTTGCACATAAATGAGGAGCTACAGCAAACAACTAAAGTACTACTCCTCCGTTCCTAAATATAAGATGTTTTACCTATTTTGTAAAAATTTGTAGATGATGGTAGATTTTTTCTATAAACTTGGTCAAATTTGAAGAAGTTTGACTTAGGACAAAGTTAAGACTTTTCTTATATTTAGGAACGGAGGTAGTATTTGCTAGTTTAGCTCACTGTATTTGTTTATTTTGTGCAACCTAGTAATGATAAGATGTTTTACCTTTTTTCTATTGTTTATATATATTTTAGCTCATCACATTCAGTTTTCACCGAATTGTTTTTTTCTGTATAGTGGAACTTCTGACGTTTTTGGTACTTGGTACTCACATGGTTTAACTTTAGAATCCATGGATCAAATATTAATGTACAGATGTGATTGATGCATTGCATAGGACGTGTTTTGTTTTGTTTTTCCCTCTCATGACATGAAATATATTTGCATTTGGCACAAGGAATAGAGATTAAGCACACACCCCAACAGTTCCACCTTTTGAAAAACAACCAGGATTGTTTCTTCGGCATTGCTTTCTTAGCTAACATGTGACCACTCCGTAAATGGATTGGTATATACTCGAGTTTTGCCCATCTTACTCATGACCTTGCTTTTCATAATTTTGGATATTATAGATGGTCTTCTATGTTTACTTTGATTCTTTAGAGCTCTGAGGTTACCTCAGCTATCATAGGATATCAATCCTTGTTTTGCCCTTATCTGTTCTGTCACAATGTGTGCATATGAGCAATAATACTACTCCTTCCAATTCACTAAGGACTAGTCGAAGATTTAAGTCTCTGCCTACTTATTCCTCTTTAAATAATTATATTGGATACTTGTAAATCATATCTGTAGATTTATGTAGGGAAAACAAATACTTTGATGACATCTAAATTTTTATTGGGTCTTATAAAAAATATATTATAATACAAGTTAGTGCTCAAAGGTAATATGTTTTAAAGACCATGTAGATTTTCCTATACTTCTATATAAAATTTGTCAGTTAGTGGCCATTTGTTAAATGTAGTTATTTTATTAATCTGGCACTTGCTGTAGGTTCGCTCACCTTGCGTTGGAGACAAGTTTGCAAGTATGCATGGACAGAAAGGAGTTGTTGGTCTTTTGGATTCTCAAGAGAACTTCCCATTTACTTTCCAAGGAATAGTTCCAGATATTGTGATAAATCCGCACGGCTTTCCCACTCGTCAAACTCCTGGTCAGCTGCTTGAAGCTGCGTTGGGTAAGGGGATTGCCCTTGGTGGGATGACCCGATATGCAACACCATTTACCACTCCATCTGTTGACGTGATCACAGAACAATTGCACAAGTAAGTCTGCAATGAAGAATTTAATTGTATTGTTGAGTTTTTTTACAAATATTGGTTCTCTCCTTCACACACAAATATACATGCTCTCAAGGCTTAATACCAAGCAGAATAAACCTACAAATGTACAGGAATAATACATCATTTAGGTATTTTGAGACTTACTCACGCAAAAAAAAAACTTGACGCTCTATTGTTGTTTCATTGCACGACACTCCAGAGCTGGTTTTTCAAGGTGGGGAGGTGAGAGCGTTCTGAATGGACAAAATGGTGAAAGGATGCAATCCTTGGTGTTCATGGGGCCAGCCTTCTACCAGAGGCTGCACCACATGGCCGTCGACAAGGTGAAGTTACGCAACACCGGGCCAGTGCACCCACTCACGAGGCAGCCAGTCGAGGACAAGAAAAGGTTCGGCGGAGTCAAGTTTGGGGAGATGGAGCGCGACTGCCTCCTCGCACACGGTGCCACCGCCAACGTCCACGAGCGGCTGTTCAGGGTCAGCGACCTCTCCGAAATGCACATCTGCCAGGCATGTCAGCGAGTCGCAAATGTGATTCTGAGGTCCGAAGGGGGGAAGAAGGTCCATGGCCCCTACTGTGGGTTCTGCAAGTCCGCAGAGAACATACTCCGGGTCAACGTGCCTTATGGCGCAAGCCTCCTGTACAAGGAGCTCTTCTGCATGGGGATCTGCCTCAAGTTCGAGACTGAAGTGATATAGAACCTCATCACTGTCCATTTTGAATTCATCGGTGATGCAAACTCATTGGTTAGGACTGAATACTCTCCTCACCTAATGTGTTTGCTGAATTGTTAGCATGAACCTGCCCTATATGTTGTGAGACACTGCACAACGCATTACAAACAGGATATATTCAAGGAAAGGAAGGGATATCTCCCTTGCCCTGAACTTTCGGAAGATTGTTGAAGTTTGAGGGTATTATTATTTATGCACTTGTGCTATCTGATTTGATGATACTTCAGCCATTCCATGGTAGATTTTATGGTTGACATTTGGTTGTTAAATCTTCTCTTGTGGTGTTTAATTTTACTCCGTGACAAGAGCCATGCGAGTTTGCCCTTTGGATGACTTTTATGGTTGCAATTTGTGCGTGCAGTGCAAGAGTCATGTGCATGCTACTTGGGATATAGCATCTGCCCAACAACAATGCTCAAATATGAGGTAATAGGTTTGTAAGCCATAAATATGAAAAGCTTAAGAGACATATCAAAATCATCCCATCACGCATTATGCTACATTTTTGGCTGCGTCACTGACTACCGGTGACGAAGACCACAAGTAACAACATCAAGGAGGCGGAATAGCGTGTTTGGCAGGCTTGCGATGCCATGGATGCCACTCGAGTCATTAGCAAGTTGGAATGAGCTTTATTGAATCAAATTGCTGATTTTCTTTAAACTTTTGACTGAAATTGATGTCTTTGGATATTCACAGAGGTCATCTCCCTCTAAATACAACCCTGTGCCTCCGTGTAGCCATCGTTCGCCCAAAACCTCAATCTCTGTTTGTACCCAACCCTCTTGGGTGCATTGTCCTAGTCTCGTGCGTATTGTCCACTAGGAGAAAGTATAAAGTGAAAACTAACCTTAGGTGAAAACATGAAAACCTGAATCTGAGCTGTTTTGATCAAACATGTCTGGCCAAAGATGATCACTTGCAACTTTTCATTTAGGCCCTTAAGTTTGTTTTGAATCAACTCACGCTACTTGGGCCACTGTGGGTGGATTTTAACAAAACTCAAGGGTGTGAATGAAAAAACCTTGGTCTAAGGGGTAGTGTGTTCGCTACAAGGGCTTGCTTTGCCGAGAGCGCTACTATATTTTAATCAAGCTTTTCAATCTAAAGTCCTTTGAGGTTGACACACTACATACCAGTGTGTACCATAAGAATTGCACAAACAGAGAGCCAGAGTATAGAAACAATCTACGACAAAACAAGGGAGGAATGCCTCAAGCACTGTCGGGGGGCACCACACTACCGAGTAAAACCCAGATGCACGAACTTCACTTGCTTGCTCAGCGGTCCAAGGGAGAGATCTGAGCACGATGTCAACGAGTGTTGCAATGTTGTCGAAGGGCATCACTTTGTTGAGACAACGCCGCTACCACCATCATCGCTGGCTAAATAGAGTTGACATTACTGCGAGCTGTGTCATCATGCTATCAAAGGGCATTGCTCCACCGAGACAAAATCACAAACACGAACCTTGACAGAAAGGTGGACACTCAAGAACCAACAACCCTGAGAACTTTGTGAAGTGAAGAGTGAAACCTTCACCTACGAAGGGCAATAGTCAACCAAGACCTCACTGAGAACACCAAGCTCACAAGAATGATATCAATCGTTGCCATGGGACGGCCTCGACTTTGCACAAATGACTAGAAGACACAAACGACTACACACATATAGGAGGACGAAGTTGCGGATTGCAGGTGAGTTCACCGAGGATGAAGACGACGCCACCACTGTGGAGAATGACACATGTGTGTCACCACCATCATGGCCGAGCATTCGGCCAAAGATTTATCCCCATCCCATAATTCCAAAGCAACCTCAATGGTAGACCAAGAGCAAAAGAGGTGATGCCTTCAGGAAGGCAATGACATAGTTGCACCAACGTCGCTGACCCGTTAAGATGGATCTAGGGTTTCCCCAAACTCATGGATGCACGCATTGAATCCAACACAGACGCCCCCAAATGGGGTGAATGACGCCCTCAGGTGTCGCCGCGTCATAGGCACACAACCTCAGATTTCTCTATGGATTCCAATAAACGAGCACAAACTCCATCAGATGAGAAGCATAGAGGACGGTGAACCATACCATCAGTAGTCGGCAGCGGAGGTAGGCCGAAGCCCAACTTGGATTTGAGAGCACGCCACCCCCCTTGGCGGCAGAGGCACCGACAGGCATGGGTCTGAGGGAGCAGGCAAGGGAGGACCCTGGACCCGGAGCAGCAGCTGCAAGCGGCCACCACCACGGTGCCCACTTGCCCGGCGATGCGCCGTGACCGAGCTGCTCTTCGCGGATTCATCATGGCGCCCGCCCGCCGCCGACCTGCAGCCCAAGAGGACTGCCGAGCGGCGAGGGAGAGAGACGGAGGTCGAGGATATCCAACGGCGGGATGTGTGCGCCCAGGAGCAGAGAGGGAGCCAACGCTGGCTGGATTTGGTCGCCGGTCACAGCACGTGAGAAGCAGGTGGCGGCGACACGGGAAGAATGAACCGGTGGCTAATGCCCCGCCGGCGCCCTCCGCCGCGTGGGGCGGCCTCCTCTGGCAATGGAGAGGAGAGGGGGAGCGTCGGGTGTGGTGGTTTTTTGGGGCGGCGGCGGCGGCCTCCGGAGTCGCCCGAAAGCGACTCGGGAGGCAAGCTAGGGTTTTTCACAATCCCCTTCTACCAGTTATTTTAAACCATTAGATTGAAATAGACGTCTCAGATTTCTCTAATGTTCCTCACCCGTCGTTAAATAGAACCCTTCTCCTACCCACCATCCGCCTCGCCGCCTCGCCCATCCAAAATCTCAAATCCCTAATCCCGCATTGCCTCCCTAGTTGACATCGATCCTCTTAGTTGCATTGCCCCTAGTATTGTGCACCGCCAGCCCTATGTGATGTCTTGTCAGCAATATCCACCTAGGCTTTGTACTTTCTACCAACATGTTTTGTTATCGCCACTTTCTCTAAAGTTGTCATCCATGCGAGATGCACAACTTTGAACAGCGCCGGAGAGATAACTTTAAACCTTAGTCTAGAGAAGAGGGTCGTAACGGAGATGGCATTCACCGGAGTAGTGTATTCGCTGCATAGGCTTGCTTTGCCAAAGGCATTAACAAGATGGAACTAAACTTTGCCCTCCGGCGGGCACCCGGGGGTTCTCGGAGACAGAGACGAAGCCGGCCAGCGATACAATCGAGCTAGATCGTAAAGGTACACACATCCTACCATATTTGCAGTTTGTTATCAACCTCATGATCAGTACTACCATATATGTTTGCATATCAGGTAAAATTTTATTACAAATTCTAATCGTTGGAGCTGCACGGTCCATAGACCTCTGTTTACGAATCCAGGCTATGACGATGCAGCTACGCAATTGCAAGGCTAATTTTATTTTCTTTCCAGTTGAGGAAACCTGCTAAATTACTCTATGAGTTGTGCGAGTTATCCCATCTTTTATGCTGAGATGAACTGGGTACCCAGCCAATAATATACTGTACCATATACCTCATTGCATTGACTGCGCCGCTTTATGAAACCTTGGGTGGATTTTTTCACAGCGAGGCTTCTTCATTAGGCCTGATAATATCCAACTATCTTGGAGTATTTATGAAAGCTGTATGATTTGCATTTGTTCGTATGAAAAAATGCTTGGAAAATATCCTCCCTTTCTCAAAATTCATAATCAAACACAACCAGAAAGCAGCTTGCACAGGAGATTATTGTTTCGATTGTAGGCTATGTAATGTATCCATCAACTTGAATTTGTTTCTTTTTTGCGAGAAAACTTGAATTTGTTAATCTTCAAATTCTAGTTACCCTTTTGTTGTATGAGTGTGCGTATCTGGTGGTATGCAACAGTATCGTACCGGGTGTATGTGGATAAATAAGTAAATAAATAAGCAAATACAGTCAATCTGGACATTTCTTCTGCGATTAAGAATTGCCAAAAAAAAACGATTTATGGGCCAACAATTTTACAAAAATTAACAATTTAGCAATGAGGTGGTCGCTGATTTATTAGGGGGATTAACACAGGAGCCAATCCCTATCCCACATCCTTATCGATCATTTGCCAGTTCACTTGCTATATCTGCATTCGCCCAATTAATTCCTCACAAGCAAAAAAAATCCAAAGCGTTCCTCGTCCATAAATAGGCGCTGGCGCTCTCGTGCACGTACGTGGACACTCGCTCGATCGGGGCTTCTCTTCTCCGACTCCGGCGGCCGCGAGCGAGCGAAGCAATGGGGTGCTCGAGCTCGAGGGACGCGCCGGCGCGCGGCGACATCGAGATGCGCACGCTGTCGCTGCCGGCGCGGGCCGCCGAGCGCCGCCACAGCCTGCAACCGCCGCGCTCCAGCAGCTCCCTCGGGCTCTGCCGCTGCCGGGACGACGACGGCGCCCACTCGCCGCTGCTGCTCGATGGAGAAGCAGCCGCGGCGGAGGCGGCGGCGCCGCGCATCGCTTCTCGCGCGCCGACGGTGAAGGCGTCGCCGCCGGGGTCCAGGAAGCCTGGGCCGGGCCTCGTGGCCGTCCTCGAGGACCATCCATGGCGGCCCGCTTCGTGCCCGAGCGGCTGGTGCCCTGGAGTACTTGGAGGAGAAGCATGCTCGTCTTCTTCTCTGCCTGGCTTCTTCGACCCAGCGGTCCTCTCCTCCTTCCAGGAGCCCAAATCAGAGGAAGAAGAAGAAGAAGAGCCATTCGACATGGACGTGGCCACGGTGCCGCACTCGCCGTCCGCCATAGCCAGGGACTCGCCGCAGGTAGCCAGCGGGCTTGTCCGCTCCCGCGTGCAGGAGTTCCAGGAGCAGCAGAGGGCCGCGGCGCAGCGGCGGAGGAAGCAGCAAGAAGAGGAAGAAGAAGCCATGGCCATTGCGGAAGAAGAAGAATTCCCGCCGCGCGAATCCCCAACGGGGGGGAAAGTGGTGATCTACTTCACGAGCATCCGCGGCGTGCGGCGGACATTCGAGGACAGCAGAGCCGTGCGCGCAATCCTCCGAGCATACCGCGTGCGCGTCGACGAGCGCGACGTCTCAATGCACGCCGCCTTCAAGGACGAGCTCCGCCACCTGCTGCTGCTCCACGGCCATGGCCAGGCCGCTTCCGGTAAGGAAGCGCTGCCGCGTGTCTTCGTCGTCTTCAGCGACGGCGACGGCGACGGCGAGCGGTGGGGCGACATGGGCGGCGCGGACGAGGTGCGCGCGCTGCACGAGGCCGGGGAGCTCGGCTGCGCGCTGGCCGGCTGCGACACGCTCCCGGCGGCGGCCGCGTGCGCCGGGTGCGGCGACATGAGGTTCCTGCCCTGCAGCACTTGCTGGGGTTGCTGCCGGGTGTTCGACGGCGGCGAGTTCCTCCGCTGCCCGGACTGCAACGAGAACGGGCTCGTCAGGTGCCCACTCTGCTGCTACTGAACTGAAGCTAGCAGTACTCCACAGTTGTTGGAGAAGAGAACAGAAGAGCTAGTCTAATCGTCAGATTAGGACGTAGCTACTGAAGCTAGCTAGGTTGATGACGACTTGCTTCGTTAATCCTCGAAGCTAGCTAGCTAGGCTACAATTAGCCTCATTTTTTTCCATGGTGTTTGCTACAATTAGTTCCATTTTCCTTCCTTTCCTAGTCATCCATCGAGTCCTAGTCATTGTCGTCGTCGTTGCAGTCTTTTGCTTGTAAGCTAAGGTTTTTTATCCAATTATTATTTGTTGCTCAGTCCATTACTCTCCATTACATGGAAATTAAAACAGTTTTCGTTGTGTCTCAGCTTTTGTTTGGCCCTCCCCATATGTGTACTTTAATTACCTGCCATTTTAGGCTGCACAACCCAGCGGAATTCGGAAAGAAATCCACTCCTATGTGTGTAGGCGTCACCCATGAATGCTCCTGTATCTACGTATAGACAACTTAATTTCCTAACATGTATATCAAAGGAAAACTCAAAATACCCACCGCGCGCATCTCGTCATTAAAAACTTCCAAGGGTTTGTCAACATATATCCGAAGAACAATTCTTTGAACACATGCATGTAATCTTGTGCTAGCTCCTCTATCCAAATCAAAGAGCATCTATGTATGTAAAATATGTAAACTCAATGCTAGCTACCATATATGCGCAAAGTCGAGTGAACCTACTGTTTTAGTCCAAGAAAAAAAATCTCAAAAACCTTATCCCTTAATATGTTGATGAGCAGTTGATTAGTACTCCCTGTGTCTTAAAATAGGTCTACCAATCTTGTGTACATACGCTATATATTTAGACACGTTTCATTCCATAGATTCGCTCATTTTGAAGAATGAATTGGGACACTTATTTTAGGAGGGAGGAACTATGATGTCCCTAGTCCCTTCATCCAAATATGGATTTATGTGTTAAACTTTGACTAACTATTAGAAAAGGAATGTTTGGTATATGTTTATAAAAGTTATGTCATTAGAAAACAATTTTTCAATACGAATTCAATGATATCACTTCTGCATCACAACATCATACCGCTAGTCCAATAGTTGGTAAGAATTTCTCTGTAGGCCTTATATATTTGGAAGGAGCGAACATTACTTTTCCTGGCACAATCCATCAGATCAAGTTCCGCGCAGTGATGACATGGGCCATATCTAATGACAAAACATCAATTGGATTCACATCCGTAAAGTGAGGTAAACTCTTTTATTTTCCGTAGCATGATGGATCGGATAAAGTTTCATGCGACGATATGTGGACATATCTTGTGACAACACATCTATCTATGTAAAATCCTATAATTGAATGCTAGTACCATATATGCGCAAAGCCGAGGCATGGCCATATATATAGTGCTAAGTTCATTATCTATTTAAATATGTGTAAACAAATGCATAATCGATGCTAATAACTTTGTCCACGTATAGAAATTATACTCCTATACATGCACAAAAGTCGGTAAATCTACTGGTTTACGATATTTCATCTCTGCAGACCGCTCAAAATAGTCTGAACAATAGCACGAAATAATATTTTGACTTTAAAAAAACACATAGTAGTCTGGATACGGACAAGGATTTTTGGCTCATGGGATCCAGGGATCTCGGTAGATGGACCAATGGTTTCACTCGATTTAGTCTTCTGTGTCAGGGCAGCCCGCTGCTTTTCGGCCAAAACAGTGTAAACTACTGGGTCGTCCATGTTTTTTTTACCTGGGAACGTTTGAATCTAGAGGTACAGTATGCAAAGGTGATGTGCGATGGGCCGGCACAGGAAAAATTGTGATTGATGGGCCAGTTGGAACAACATGTTCCAGTCGTTTGTGTCTCTATCTCTCCCTCACCCACGGTCGATCCATTCCCCCACCCACCTACACTACGTCCCTACCTCGCCCGATCCCCATCCTCAAGCTTCCCCACGCTCGATCCATTCACCGAGTCGTTCTGCGCGCGATGGCCGAGGGTCCTGTGCAACGCAGCGAGGTCGCCGGAGGCGGCTGATCCGGTGCTCTGCCGGCGGATTTGGTGCGCGGTGCGGCGGAGATGGACATGGCGGTTTCTTCCCCATAGACCCGGCCTTTGGCCGCCTACGCCTGCGCGTGAGGCGGATGGGGCAGCTCATGGTCCACGACGACAATGCTTCCCATGCCGCCGCCGTCGCAGGGCGGCGTCGGCCGCACAGCGTCGCTGCCAGCTATCTCTGTTCTTCGTTTTCTTCTTCGTGTGTGGAACCAGAACTCACGATGTGGGATTTGGCTTCTTATATGTAGATTCCGACGAACGCAGCTTGTTGAATTTGAGACGGCGGCGCCAGCGGGTAAGGGGACGATGGGTTCGAGGCCCTGCGCGGGGTGAAGCTGCTGGAGACGCACAGCAGCACTGTGGACGCTGGGGCCACGCTGGAGGAGTGCGCGCGGAGGTGCATATCCAACTGCTCCTTCACGGCGTACGCGGCGGCGGACATCCGGGGAGGTGATGACTCCAGGACCGTGCGCACGCAGTCGTTCAGCGACCTCATGGACACGCGGTCCGTGGAGCCTGGGCATGATCTCTTCGTCAGGCTTGCAAGGCCAGACCTAGGTCCGTGGAGCCACCAGGACAGCCATGGGGTTGTCGATGTGCTCGAGAGGCTTGCGATGCTTGTGTGTGTGTGTGTGCGCGCCTGATATCAAGTGTGATGAGGATGGTAGGTATAGCAGACAACAGTTGGTCGATGATTTACAAAATCCTGGCTATGTGTTACTCGGCCGGCCGAATCATGAACCAAACCGAGCACGAGAAGAATCCGGACGGTGCCAGGTGTTGTGTGCGCGATGGAAAACAGTCAGGGAACCGGCACGTGTTTCG
The DNA here is from genome assembly GCF_000005505.3 of Brachypodium distachyon. Lineage (NCBI taxonomy): Eukaryota > Viridiplantae > Streptophyta > Magnoliopsida > Poales > Poaceae > Brachypodium > Brachypodium distachyon. Next base: position 14,120,448 of record NC_016133.3, read on the forward strand.
GGTTATTTCTTGATTTGGATTACATATAATAGAAAATGTAAACAAGCACTAAGCAAAGTTGTTGTGTAAAATGATCAAAATTGGTGGGATAAATTAGGAAATAAAAATGGATACATTAGGAAGTAAATAAGGACCGGGTAAAAAGAGTTTAGTTCGTCCTGAGGTGTTCCGGCCCAGCAGATAGTCATGTTCCGATTTGAAACTGGACCAGCAAACGAGAGAATCGAACCTGGGTCATTACGAATGCTAAGTGAACAAAATATATTTATTTGACCAGGTCCACGTAGCCTTGATGAGCCGGCCCACGTTTATTTACGGAGGTCTAGGTCGTCTTGATGAGCCAGTCCATTTAACACCTAGACCGAAAAAGGACCATTTCATGAATAAACAACTCAGTGGTCACCTGAAATACCGGGCCATACTAAAAGAGGAAAGTTTTATACTATTATGGACCAACCCATCTAGGTTGTTGGTTTGAAAAATTAATGGCCCAGATACCATGAGCACTGGATCTCGAGAGCCAATTGGCATTTTTGATATTCTTCTATCAAGAGAGTTACTAATTTTCGCTCACACTGAGTTACTTCCCTCCATCAGAATGTTGAGCACAACGCTCTGATCGCAAAACTGAAATTGAGACCGATTCCATTTCAAGTATTTCGGATGGCAATAGAATTGAATGCTAAACAATTCAAATTTATATGCGAGAGGATATATTAAAGTAGATCTATTACGTACTCTCTCCGTCGCGAATTAATTGACGTCCATTTGTATAAGAATTTATATAAATCCAGTCAGTTAATTTGTGACGGAGGGAGTAGTACATTACATCCTTGTACGCATATGAAGATCGATAGGTTAGCCGGTGAAGAAAAAACATCACGGGACAGTATTTTGAGTAGTGAAGACAAAAAAGAAAGAAGCGGGTGGTTCTTTTGAAGAAGACCGCGAGTCACAAGTGCGCTAGGAATGAAGATCGAAATCAGGCCCAATGCCTGGCGATGGCACATGCTGCGCTTTTGGGCCTTTTGCGGGTCGGGCCTTTGAATCAGGCCTCAGTGCCGCACGCACCCCACGTTTGGGCTAACAAGAACCAGTAGCTGCGGTCAAGAAAAAAACAGAAGTAGCTGCGGTCAAGAAAATGACTCTTACCAGAACTTATCCTTCCCTAAAAAAAAACCCGGAAGTTATCCAACTAAAAAAAAATGCTACTACCAGTATATGGAAGTTATCCAACTAAAAAAAAATGCTATTACGTATAGCAACCCGATCTTATCCGCGTGTTGTACGGAGCTGAGCTCTAGCTAGCTTTCCATGCCTGCGTAACTTGCTAATAAGCTTTGTACTGCTTCTGGCGTGATATCGCAGCAAAAAGATTAATTCAGAATATTCATTTCAACCATCGCGCGCTCTGCGTGCAATGCATGCTCCGGCCTTGTCCCGTTGCGAGATTTGTATAAGCAAAGCTGCTGCACATGGAACGCGCACGTATATATACTTCTTTTTTCTCTCCACTCCCTTCATGCGCGCTGTTTGAATTCTCTGGAGTCTGGACTACTGGACGGAGCTAAATTAGAGTGGTGGTTGACGAATATATGCCGTATGTGACTGCGACAGTGGCTAAATCCAAAAGAAAATGGGCACGTTTACCTTTCGCCAACAGCTCCATGCACATGCAGCAGGGAGAGCCCCAAACACGCTCGATCGCTTGGACTCCAATCATGAAGCACTCGATATTAATAGACCCGGATGGATACTCCTTGCCATCAATCTCAGTACCCGTAGAAATTAGGAACCAATTCATGGAGCGCAGGATGCAGGATCAGCTGGACGGGAGCTTTGAGGAAGAAGCCGCAGCCATGGCGAACTCCCCGACTTTGTGGTCGATGCTGCACCGCATAGCCCACGGCTGCGCCGGCTACCTGGCCGCCGGGGCTCTCCCGAAACCAGCCAACGCTTCCCCGACCGCTGTAAGTTCAGACTTTGATTGATTATTATGATCTGGCAATATGTTTCGCTTTGATCGATTATTTATGATCTGGCTGCATCCAGGATGAGGAATTCAGGGTCGTCCAGGTGCAGTCGAGATCGATGACGGTCAAGAGGAATCTCCGCTTAGAACAGGGTATCGGCGGGCGTGGGGGAAAAAAAGGTTGATCTCTAAGCAGTGTCAGTTACGTAGCTCTGACTGGAGAGAAGGAACTATAAGCACTGCTTTGTGGAGCGAAAAATGTATAACAGTACTATGAAAAAATGTATAACAGTACTATGAATAAAAAAATAGCATCATCATGATTAATGAAACAGAATATTTTGACTACATGACCCCAACAGAAAATGAGCAATTACTTCTCTGACCGCACAAAAAAATATTCAAAAACTCTTGTTTTGTGGAGTGAAAAATCAAAAAGTGGTGGTTCTTTGGAGTAGGCTGTGAGACCTAAGCGGGTCAGGAATGCAGCGGCCCGTTATCCTTCCACCGTTGGAAGCGGGCAGTGATCGCTGCTCTGTGAAACCAGCCTCACGCGGTGCCTGCCGCTCTAGGATCCGTGAGGCCCAGCTTTCGCATAGGCCCCAGCAGATCCACTACGCAACTTGGAACGGGCGGGCCATCAATAGCATTCCCGGCCCAGGTTCACAGCCATACGGCAAAGTCCACGCCACCCTTAATGCCCCCACTCGGGTTACAAGCTCACGCTAACGAGCTCGGCGGTGCACTGGAAGGAGGTGGGTATTTATGTTGTCGTTCCCCTTCTTAAAGAGGCGAGGTGGGACTAAATAGGGTGGAATCCTGTTCTCTTCCTACTCGCTGGCGCTGGCACATGCTGCGCTTTACGTGGGCTTTTTCTGCTGGTCGGCCTTTACGTGGGCTGGCTGTTCAGTCCAGATAAAGAAATGGGCGATGAGCTGTAGAACTCCATCGTACACTTGCTCAGGGAAAAAGACTGCCTCATGTACATCGTACATCATACGTACTCCTACCAGCAGCCGCGGTGGAAAAAAAAAAAGACTCTCCCGGAAGTTTACCACAAAAAAAAACTGTTACCACGTATTGACCCTTCATGCATGCGTATGACTGTACAGTATGAGCTGAGTACAACGCTTTTGCTTCTAGGGTGTGACCGTTTCAGAATATTCCGACGCTCGCTCTCGTGCTGCATGCTCTGCATGCCCCTTGTCTTCTAGCGAGCAAAGTTTCAGAATATTACAAAGTCGTCGTTGGACGCGTACGTACGTGCCTACAGATACAGAAACTGTTGCTGTCTGCTGATGTACATGGAATGCGCGCCATATAATTGATCACGACGCAAATACTAGTACTAAAACTATCTATATATATATACATGCTTTTTCACTCCCGTCATGTGCACTGTTCGGTCGATTCTAGACATACTGTGTTTGTGTTGACTGCGTCAGTGACTATAGGAAAGAAATATGCACGTTTATCTTTCACCCCAACCGCTCCCAAGCAGACAGTCAAACATATACTCTTCGTGCTTTGTCAAGGAAACAGAGTGAAAAAAAGAACTAAAAACAATGACTCGCTTCTCCAATCATGGAGGTTAAGTTATGTACGCGTAGTGTACTCAATATAAATGGACCCTGATACCCATCCATCTCCTCATTCCTCAATCACAATTCACATCCATACCAATTCTCACAAGTCACAAGATACAACCACAAGACCACTCAAGAGCCAAACTTCTTCAGAACCCAAAGTAAGTTGTACGAGTATTTATTCATGGATCAGTCTCGCAAGCAGCAGGAGCAGGAGGTGAGCTTGGGGGAAGAAGAAGCAGCAGCAGCCATGGCGCCGGCTTCCCCGACGTTAAGGTCGCTGCTACAGCGCATAGCCCAAGGCTGCGCCGGCTACCTGGGACGCCTCGGCTACTACTCTCTCGGCGTCTTCGGCGGCGGCGGTGGTGAACTGAAACTGGCCGCTGCAGATGCCGTTCAAGTGCAGGGGCAGCAGCGGGAGGAAGAAATTACTGTGCTCGGGGTGCAGCCGAGATCGATGGCGTTTCAGCAGAACCGCAACTTCAAGCAGGGATCCGGTGGGCGTGGCGGGAGTAAGTATTGATCAGGAAGCTAGTGGTGCCAAATTAGCTGGTAGTGGGAAGTTCCAAATACTTTGGGATATTCATGCACAGTTTGGGATATGAGTAGTGTGTTCTTTTTCAGGGTGATTGATGACTTATTGTACTTATGTGTGTTATGCATGCATGATCCTCTGCATCTGCTGCTGTAATTTGTATGACTTTATGCCGCGTGAAAATTCTTGAGTCGATCGAGCCTAGCCGCTCTGCGTAAGAAATTACAGAACATGGTGAAATATTTATTTTACAAACCGGAGTCCGAAGACTCGATCTATTAATTAAAAAAAATAGAATTGTCCTGTTAATCTACGGAAAACCGTAACAAACGGCCATCACACCGTCATGGGACATGACCGCACCATAGACCACCCTGACCAGCCTGGCCACCCACACTCACTCAACGCACGCTACTGAAGGAAGATTGCCGTCGAGGTTGCACGCAGAAGTCATCGTCATCACACAAACACTCCTCCTGAGCTGGCGACTCCGACTTCCCCCACCAGCGTCCAAGAACGGGGACTCCGCCTCCAAAGGCATGCAAGCTCGTACCGGCCCATGCCAAACAGTCGGTCATCCTCGCAGGCGAACAAAAAACGCCGATTCTGATAGCGAGCTTCATAGGGGCACTATGCAAGGCCTGCGCCGAAAGGAACCCCAGAAATCGGACTATCTCTCACCAAGTCATCGTCATCACGCATCACTCCTCCTCTGAGCTGGCGACTCCGACTCCCCACCAAGGAAGCAACCAATCCTGGAAAGCCAACGAACAGGTCGGAAAGACCGACTACCAGAACCGATGCCGTAGCCCAACCTCTGCCCAACACCATTGTCGCTGCCACTGAAGTCGCCCACAGACACTGGGGCAGCCACCACCTTGACACCAAGCCACTGGTCCCTCTAGCCGGTTCCTGCTCCAAAGCGGTGCCCCCCAAGAGGGAAACGATGCCAGGCATCAACATCGCCCGATCCGAGAAGACCCGGATCTAGGGTTTCCCTTGGAGCATGGGGTCTGGACGAGGGGAGGAGAGCTGCACCAAAACGACGCCTTCAGGAAGGTAACAACGCCCAGCCCATGGGCGTTGCCGTCGCTGGCTCCGGCGACAACGGAGCCATGGCTTTCGCCCAGCGTGGCTCAAACTTGTCCTAGCCCAGATCCGGCTGTTCCATCGCGCCATCCACTCGACGTTGGCCGTCCGTGCTGCTGACCCCAAGTAGGGAGCCCCGCCAAGACGAAAGCCGCGGCCCAAAAGCCGCGCCACCACGGCGCCACCAAAAAAGCCGCACCCCGTCGGGAGGTCCTGCCGCGCCGCCGGGAGCCGCACCCGCCCCCCACGCCAGGCCAAGCCACCAGGAGCGGCCGCCCCACCCGGGCCCGGCCCGCGCCCTCACGTCGCGAGCCGCCGGAAACGCCACGCTGCCGTCGGATCTGCAGCGCAGAAGGCTGGAGACAGGCTGGGGACCTCCCCCAAGCCCGTGAGCCGCCGCGCCACCAGCTGCAGGACCGGATGCCCTCGCCGCCGAAGCCGCGCCCAACCGCCGCCAAGCCGACCCTTGCAGCGCTCCCCGCCGCCGCAAACGCCACCAAGACAGGAGCCCTCGCCGCCACCGTCCTCGACCACGACCCGAGCTTAGCCGGTGGCAGTCTTAGGCGGCGGCGAGGGAGGAGAAGGGGAGGGACGAGTGGTGGCGGCGGCGCTAGGGTTTCCCCCCGTGCCGCCCGCGGGAGAGGTGACGCGAGGGAGAGGCGACGTGTTGAAAAGATATGAACATGGTGAAATAATATTGTCTTGGTTTTATTTTCTCATCTTCGGTTTGAAAACCAAGCATACGACATTATATGTGTGTGCAGTGGCGGAGCCAGGATGTCGTGAAGGCCAAGGTGATATTCATAGTAGTCTACAAAAGCCCCAGTTTATATGTGTGCGCAGTGGTTGATCCAGGATGTCGTGAAAACCAGGACGATGTTCTAGTAGTCTACAAAGCCCCAATCCAAATTCAAAATCCTTTAAAATTTACGAAGGAAAATCTCTTCACGCCCAGGCCACAACCCTTGCTGCCTGGGACTGTCTCCGCCCCTGTGTGTGTGCAATCGAGATTTTGGTTTTTCACCTGTAAGTGCTTGTGCACTGGAATGGATTCCATATGGCCGGCCAGGCTCGCCCATGCATGCATAGGTAAGTTGTTGTGCATCTTTTATTTATTTATAAGGAAACACGGTATAAATGCAGACAAGTTACAAGCATATTTAGTTTTATTGAATAGGGCTCTAACCGAGGGAACAAAAAAAATCCGGTTACTCCGTACTTCATTACTATGTTTTTTTTTTTACGAAAGCTACAACGCCGATCAATTAATTAAGAGTTGGGATATACAAGCACAGAGCGCAAAAGGAAAAAAAAAGTAAGGAACAGAGCTACAGAGAAGGGAAACTGGAGCTTTACAGGAACAGTGAACAGTGATATAGAATCTAAGTATTCGTCTAATGCGAATTTTTAAGACTTAAATCTTGTGTGGAGCCAGTTGGAGAGCCGGAGGGCAGAAGTTGACCTCCATATATAAGTTAGAATTCGAGGTTAGGTTTAGTGATGTCTGATTGTCTGGTGAGAGCGACAAGTATTTCCAAAATTCAACAAGCAACTGTTCTGCCGTGGCATTTTTTTTTTCTTTTCTCTTTCTAAACACTTAGCCATAGTTTCTGTTTCATTTGTCTCCCCTCAAATCCTTGGGATAAGTTTTTTGTGTGCGGAAAGCTCATGCAACCTATATTCTTCAAATTAAGTTTGGTGGAAAAAAAAACTAGGTTACGGTAAGTTTGTTTTTATCAACCTCTAGAAATGGCCCTTAAAAAACTTTGTCAGAAACGAGTACAGTAGAGCACATTACAGCGTAACGACAACCTGGCCCATTACGGCGCTCACTGAGTAAAGTAAAGCCCATTGTAGAGAAAAGGAAGCCCAAACAACTCGAGGATTTTGTAGTCTTGTTTGCTCCCAGTCCCAGGTCCCTCAGAAAAAAAAAAAAAAACCGGTCACCCTCTCCCCTCTCCTAGGGTTTCCGTCGAAGTCCTGTACTAACATCAATCGGGGAACTTGAAGATTCGCGAACCCGCGGGCGATGGCCAGCCCCGCCGTCCACCCCAACTCCCCGGACCCCACAGCCACTCCTCCCCCACCTCCTCCGTCCCAGGAGAACCCGCCCGCCTCCGCCGATGCCTCCGAGCCCGCCACCGCCACGGAGGCCGCCGGCGGCGGCGGCGAGATCGCGGCGCTCGAAGAGCAACTCGCCGTCACCGTCGACGGAGGCGAGGAAACGAAGGCGTCGCCCAGCGGCGGGAAGCTGGTGGCGGATACCATGCGCAAGTACGCGGCGCCCCGCTCGTCCCGGTACCACGGCGTCACCAGGTGGGCGAGCTTGGGGGAACACCCTTATACCCTAGGGCGACCTCACTGCCACTGTCTGTTCCCATGGGGCTGCTTGCCTGACTGTCCTTGTGTTATTGACCCGACTGTTTGGTGGTTTTGTTCTGGATGAACAGGCTCAAGTGGAGCGGCAAGTTCGAGGCGCACCTCTGGGACAACACCAGCCAGGTCGAGGGGCGGAAGCGCAAGGGCAAGCATGGTGCGTATTTCTGCCACTTCCTGCTAGCTCCCGTCCTGATTATCCAGGGCTCGCTCGCTGTTGTAGTACATATGGCAGTGGCTTTAACTTGGAATGCCGAGAGCGCTTTAGTTGGTTATTAATGGTGCTCCGACGTGAAATGGAACTACTCGTTCAGGCTACGTTTACATCCTTACAGATTCTAGTAGCCTGGCATTAGATTGGCAATAACTTGCAGTGCTATAGAATGCACTTGGCAAGCATTTCGGTATTTGCTCAGGTCACACCATGTTCTCCAACATGACGATGCCTAGTGGCTAGGTGGGCGAGGCTGGCAGTGCACCTAGTACCTAGTTGCGCTAGCGGGCAGCGGCGTACAATAGTTATATTATTCACCAGCAATTTTATGGTTGCTGGGTACACTTATTATGTCCTCGGTTTAGTGTTGCAACTTTTTACTTGTAATATGTGGAGTCATAATTCTACTTGCTAAAAGGGGACTAGATCGTAATAATGCTAGAATAGTATAACGCTTGAACTAGTGAATGTGTGAATGGGAAGGTAGGAAGAACGCCACTGTTGGATTATAAAAAATATTGGTTATGTCAAAAAAATTATGTGGCACATTGAAACCAATATTTGATAGTATAGTATTATGACTTGGGCATTGAAATTTTGTTGATTCTGGTTATAAAATGAAGCGTTTAATGTGACACTTACCCTTTTCCCCATATCTGATTGATTTTCTTTGGATGTTCTTCGTTGGATTGGGCTTCCGATGACTACTGCTGTGGTTCTTCAGTTTACTTAGGTAACATAGAGTGCCTACTATTATGGAGTTTTTTCTGTCAGCAGCATAGAAGCAGCTCAATTTATTCTTCATTTTCGCATTCCAGGAAGCTATGTTACTGAAGAAAATGCTGCAAGGGCACATGATCTTGCAGCCCTTAAATATTGGGGTGTAAGTCAACACACCAAACTGAACTTCACTGTAAGAACTGTTTGTTGTTTTGGGGTATTCTGAGGAATTGGCATGTCATTGCACAAGGAAGTGGAAATATTAACCTCTGTTTCTTCTCCAGATTTCTGATTATGAGAAAGAAATTGAGATAATGAAGAGCATGAATCAAGATGAATTTGTGGCCTACATAAGGAGGTTTGTTAAAAAGTCCAATACTGCTGGTTTAAAACCTTCGTGTTCGTTTTGTAACTGTTGTTTATAATTATTATTACAGGCAGAGCAGTTGCTTCTCAAGAGGAACTTCATCATACAGGGGTGTAACAAGGTGCTATTCTATGCTTTCCTAAAATAAACCAATTATTATCCAGTCTGTTGAAATAAATTAGTAGAAGATTTATGCCTCTTCTTTCCTCTTGCAACAAAACATTTTTCCGGTGTGCTATGTGTTAAAGTAAGGAAGTCTTCATGATTGCAAGTTTGCAACTTTATTATGTCATTTGAATACGCAGGCGAAAGGATGGCAAGTGGCAAGCAAGAATTGGCAGGATCGGTGAGAGTAGAGACACAAAAGATATCTACCTTGGGACCTTTGGTGAGTACATTTTGTAGTAATCGCTGGCATTTATGTTGTGTTTGTACTTTTTTGAAATGGAAGAATCACCATGGATTGCCAACTTGCTCGGGATGAATAAGCAATTGAGCTTTGGTTTGCAGAAACTGAAGTGGAGGCAGCTGAAGCCTATGACCTAGCAGCAATTGAGCTTCGTGGTGTTCATGCTGTGACCAACTTTGATATTAGTAACTACAGTGAAGAGGGTTTAAAGAAACTTGAAGGCTCATCCGAGGAAACGAACCTGGAGGGCCAACCAGAGGTCACGGAGCTAGCTGGACAATAGATATTAGAGTAGCGACATGTATATTATCTATTTCCTTTTATCTTTTTTTTGTTGTCGATCTTTTCTCATTTCAGTTTTCTATACCTTTCTATTCCTATTTTCTCAAAGGGATTTTCCTGCGTGGCTCCACCTTGTTGCCCGGCTGGTAATTGCCAGCTCCAGAGTAGGACTGTGTGATGTTGTACTCTGTATTCTCATGTAAACCCTTTACGAACCCTTGACGGTATTTGTAGAAGTTGCAATGCGATGGCAAATTGGCTAGTCCAGTTTGGTGTTCTTTCTTTGTATATTTGTGTTATTTGAACTCCAGTTGTGAACTGTTTTCCAACACTCTCATCGTTAATGGAAGCTTTGATACAAGAAAAGATGTACTCCAACAAGTTGTACTAAGTTGTACTAAATCAACAAGTAATTCTGGAGGGAGTAATGATTTCAATCTGACAGTCTTCTCATCATGAGCAAGCAATGTTGTGGTAGAGGTCTGTATTTTGAACACGATGATGCAAATTAGGTTCTGATTATTTTTTCTCTATTCCGTCGGTGTAAGCTGAAAATTCAAATAGGAACAGGCACATGCTACACGTACAGATGTGGCTGTCAACACAGATCCACGGGTATATAAACGTTGTGGTAAGAATCTGTACTGAGCGATTACACACAATGTCAAATTTTCCACATATGAACTAATGATATGTAGATGTAGATTGTTCGGTGTAAGCTGAAAATTCAAATAGGAACAGGCACATGCTACACGTACAGATGTGGCTGTCAACACAGATCCACGGGTATATAAACGTTGCGGTAAGAATCTGTACTGAGCGATTACACACAATGTCAAATTTTCCACATATGAACTAATGATATGTAGATGTAGATTGTTCTTTGGCACTCAGGAGGTGCAAAAGCATCCGCTTAATTTTCGCAGAACAAGGGTTGACATGAATGTGATTATGCGAGTCATAGAGGTGTTCTCTTCATCCTCTTCCAGTTGTCCTGGGCTCCATTGCAGCCAAGGTGGAGCCTCCGCACCTTCATCTTTCCATTGAGCGCTAATGCGAGGACATCGTGCTCTTCTACGTACCATAGCTCTGATATCTTTGCCTGAAACAGTTTTGAGATGTAGACTAGCTGGTGAATCATAATGTGCTTACGGATCAGGATAAATTCCATGGTACAATGCAATAATAGAAAGTTTACCTGGAAACCATGGATCTTCTTGTTAACTTGTGCGACAAGGTCATGGAAAAACTTCACGTGATCCAAAGATGAAGTATTCTCCTAGAAGAGTGTTGGGCAAGATTAAAAAGATGAGTACAGGCGATGTCAAAGCAACTATGCAGAACTTTGGGACTTGAGAGGGGCAAAGAGAATAGAACCTTTTCACTGAATGTGTATATTTGTGCTTGGATTAAACTAGACTGTCCACAATGCATGCACGGTTTAAATCTGCTGTGCTTTCTGTGCACTAAATTGAGGAATCTCGTTGGCTATCTCAAATCATTACTTGTTCTAGTAAGCTTACACAACTCTTGAAGGAGGTTGCTAGTTAATAAAAACACTAGAAAGTACTACTCCCTATGTACTAAACTTGAGACACTTGTTATGGATCGGAGGGAGTTGAAGATAAAAATAGTTAGAAAAATAGCCACTGCGATGCACACTCTTGTATGATTATATGGAACAGCTTGCTTGCTAGACCACACACCAACAATTGAAGTAACATGGCATGTGCCAGCGTCTTCGAAGGATTCAAATACAGAATGAGAAGTCAGGTTACGAAGCGCTACCTCTTGTGGGAGCTTAGGAGGTCCCAGAACTCGCGCAAAGGAGGTGTGAAGCAGAACAGGGTCATACTGTCAAATGCATAAAATCAGCTTAGTAACCAATTCATCGAGATGTGAGAAATTCAGAAATTACTATGTTTACTAGAATGAATCCTGAACATCAAACTTAGTGCAATATTGAAGTTAATTAGTCGAGGAAAAATACATTTTCTTCTTAATGCTGTCATGTCAAGATATAATGCTATCGTTCACGATAGGTTCAGAATCAAAGGTCACATTTCCAACAAATATATCCCAGTTGCTCTCACCAATTGCTTTTGAGGTGCTCGAGGGAGAGCTTCTCTCAATTTTGAACGGATGTCAGCAGGATCAGTACCAGATTCAACCTAAAAAGTAGCAAGTTAAATAAGATATTTCAGTCTGGATACTTCTAAGAGTAGAGGATGAAAAAACTAAGGACACTTGTACACCTCATAAACATAGATGCCCAGCATGTCATTTGACAGACAGAATAGGGTGTTATTAAAGAATCGAACCTGCCATAGGCCAAGAAGAACTCCAGTTGATGTCAAAACAACTCGATCCAATACAATTTTCAGGGGACAAACAGCCTCAGTAACTCTCTTTACAGCATCCGCTTCAGCTTCAATCTCAACAATATCACGCATAGATGCATCAGTAAAAAATTGTAATCCTTTGTTCACGAGAATCATAAGTAGAGGAAGTATTACCTCATCTTCAGTTGCTAAAATTGGCTCCAGATGATGAGAGGCATGAAACATACTGAAGTGGTACATGCTTGAATTTTGGAACCAGATAACTGGCAAAAAGAAATCAACCCAAAAAGTAAGCTAACTAGTGCTTAAACAAAGGTGCAGCCTTAGGTCACCGACTGATAAACAAGAGAACACAAAGCAACCTAGAATAGCAGATAATTCAACCATTAATTACTATACAACGACTCTGGAAATATTAACTGAATGTACTGAACATAAATCAGGACCCATTTATTCTGAACTGCTACGTGAAATTATGAAATCCTATGTCGCAGGAATCCAATAACAGACTTTACCTTGATCAAAATGGGGAAGGAATACTTCCTTCACAGCCTTACTGCAAGTACAAAACATACTCAATTAGCACTGTTTTGGTCAAAAAATTAGCACTGTCTTGGTCTCATACTCTCGTTTGCACACAAAACAAAAGAGAGCAATATTTTGATCCCTGACCTACTACAGGTAAATCAGTGTCATTTTAGCGACAATTATAAGAACAGCAGTTGATTCAGAATAAAATATCATCACTTACGATATAACGGCGGCGAACTCCGGGTCCAGGTAGAGCACGTTCGCACGCACCGGCGGGTCAGCAGCCTGCCGAGCAGCAATCACATTTCAGAAAAATCATGAACGCCATGCGCTACCTACGGCGGGAGCAGTGAACGGAGAAGCCTGCACCTTGAGCTTGGGCACGACGGCGCCGTCCCTGACGTCGAAGAGGTCCGAGAGCGTGAGCGACTGCGACGTCTCGCCGCCCTTCAAGAACGCCGCGCCGCGCTCGTCGAGGTCCCCCGCCATCCTGCCGTACAGCTCGGCGCGCCGGGACGACACGGAGGAACCTAAGGCGGCAACCAGGAAAAGGAGAGATGAATTCACAACTTGGCAAACCAATGGGAGAAGGGAATTGGCAGTTGTGTTCGGGACCCAAAGAAATTCCACAAGAACTGGGGAGGAAACGGGGTGAAGGGAGGGAGAAGGATTAGGGAGATTTACGAGGGGTGCCGGGAGCGTAGGGATCCATGGATGGCCGGCGGAGGAGCACAAAGATGATGAGGACGGCAGCCGGTACGAAACAGACGGTGGTGGCCGGAGATCTGGAGCGGGTCGGGAGCTTCGTCGCCATCAAAACCCCAATTCAAAGGCATGAATGAGGTCTGTCGATTTTCTGCTAGCATCGTGTCATCAGTCAATTTACCTGAAGCTTCTACACAGTCACTCCTCTATTTTCTTTTCATTTACCCTCAAATATTAAGGCATCTGCAAACTTCTTGAATCTTCTTTAATTGTCCATTTAATAATGGATGTAGCTATATCTAAGTTGCTTGATTTAACAAGAAGACTTAAATCTAAGTTGACGAATCAGAACCGTTGAATTAGTATTTAGATCTTATTTACCTTTTTTTGCATGATCTGTTTTGAATCTTAAAGCACAAATCATATTTAACAGTTGAGTAATCAGTTTATCTCTAACTAAAAATCATGCAACTTAGATATAGCAAAAACCGTTTAATAATTGATAAATGGACAAAAATATAACCCCAAAGAGTACCATTGTTTGTCAAAACTTGTCCATCTCATCTATTTCTTCTCCAGATTTTGAGAGGAGAGTAGGAAATATCCACCTGTTCGCTCGACCCACACGTTAAAGACCAATGAGAATGACAAATGAAGGCTCCAATTAGACAACATGATATTTTGTCCACCCTCATTTGTTCAAACAAGCCAAAATGGATAAATGCAGATGACAAATGAGGACTCATCCTTTGAGATGTCGTTAATCCATGTTTCTCTTTAAATTGTTCGGGTGATGGGAGAAAAACGTTCAACATGATTTTATGGTACTTTTTTCTTAACCAATGATCTAAATTTATGGATAGAGTAAAAAAACATTATAGCATAACGAAAACCCAACAAAGTCACTAGTTTTGAAAAGAAAAACCCTTTTAGTAGAATTTGTCAAATGGAAGCTAAATTCTGTTTTCCATAGTCATCATCTCTAGATCATATTGCCGTTGTAGGGTTAGTACATAAATGTAGCTGTGTACGCTAGCCTTATGGCAAAGGCCGTCGAACATTTTTTTTATGAAAGCAACAAATATCCGTTGGTTGCCAAAAATCTCCAAGAAAACCGATTGCAACATAAAAACCAATCTCTGCAACACCATGAAAACAACCTTTTAACAATAAACTCAGCCTTTGCAATAAACACCAAAAATAGACAAAACATGTAGCATGTGTGTATACAACAAACCTTAGATGACTTTGTAACATGTCAAAACAACCCATGCAACATTAAAGACCAAAAAAGAACCTTTTACAACCAAACATCTCTGGGGCACCAACATCACCGTCATGGTCTCCTTGGCGACAAATTTGGCTCATTGGAGCCCCTTCGTCATTGGATCTATTGAGCTTGGACTTATTTCTCATGGCTTGCGGTCTTCCTCGATCTTGGAGGCACAAATTTCTTTGGTCTTACCTCCGACTGAACTCATGGTAGCAAGCACCACATGACAAAAGAGGGTATGCACAAAGGGGAAAGGGGCACAACAAAAATAGAAGAGCCATGGGCGCAAAGCAGCATGAATCATTGGTGGCGTAGCGAGGTGGGATGTAGGTTTGACGTGCATTGCTATGGTTAATAAAGAGGTGATGTGTGGCGGCGTGAAACAACATGAAGAAAGCTAAGAGCGCTCTTGATGCACTATATGTTAAAGTTGTACCATATTCATGCCCTTTCAAAATTATAAGGTCGATTTTAGAATTTGATATAACCAAGGAGATCCCACCCTCGTGGCAAAAAAATAAATCGAGCTATGTGAAAGATCGGTATGGTCGAATAGAGGGGGGGTGAATAGGAGACTAACAAATTTTAGCTTTTCTTTTTCTTGAAAGATACAAACACTTAATCCTAGGGCTTTCTAGATTCTCTAAAGTGAATGCAACACTAGAATGAAATGCAATAGCCGAAGCAACAAAAGATAGCAAGAATGTAAAGGGGAAATGATACCACATGTGGAGACGAAGATTTCACCGGAGTTCCACCTATTGGGATCGGTGTACGTCTCCGTTTAGAGGAGTGCTCTACCACAAAGGTAGAGACGGCACAAAGGCTCACTCTATTCTCCAACTCACCACACCACAAAAGTGGGATGAGCTCTCACAACACCACAAAGGTGAGGTGAGTTCCACTAATGGCTTCCTTGAGGGCGAACGCCGAACACTTACAAATTTGACCGGAGCAAACTCCACAGCTCAATTGGAGGATCCCAATCCAAGCCCCGAGCTCCTCACACACCAAGGGAGAGTTCGAGGTGACCGCTTCCGTCTAGAGTTCCCAACAACCCAAGAGAAACGAAATCCACAAAGAAAACAAGGGGAATCAACTTTTTGACTTGGTGAAACCCTAAAACAAGATCTTCTTCTCCAATCCTCAAAGAATCAAGAGTTATGAGTGGCTAGGGAGGGAGATCTTGAAGATTTAAGCTTGAGGTGTTCTTGAGGTGAGTGGGGCTGTTCTTAGCTGCTTGCTCTGTCTCATAGCTCGTTGGGGACGAAGGGGTATATAAGTGGGTTTCCAAAAATCGAGCCGTCAGGCACAGGTCGGGGTAGGCCGGAACTTCCGGCTGACCGGAAGTTCCGAAGATTCACCGGAAGTTCCGAAAGCACCGGAAGGTTCAGGCGGAAGTTCATCCGGAACTTCTACCGCCTGGAAACCTTTGATGCCAGAAACACCCTCAGAAAAATGTTTTCTTCTCACACCTTTTTGGGTAGGCTTTTTAGTGGGTGCAAATTGGTGTAGATGTGTACGTGAAATTGATTCACCCGTTACCTTCCCTTGTGGATTCCCTATTAATAGTACGGATGTCCTACGACTTAAATCAACCGAAAAAGCCGCTAAACACCACTACGCTTCTTTCCTTTTTGAGGGTCCACAATTCATCTTGTGTCGAGTTCTTTATAAAATCTGAAATGCTTAGCACAAGATCATATAACAAAACTCGTTGTCATCACCACCAAAAATACTTAGAAGAGAAATGCCCTTTCACTATGAGTCCGCCAAGCTGTACGTGTACGTAGCCCTCCATAATTATTGCCTGGTGCCTTATTTATGGCTTTAACCTTTTGGCTCCTGAAATAATAACCACCCAACACATGCGATTTTATCAGACGTCCATGCCCACTGATACCGCAAGGCAAAAGAAAGAATTCCACCGCCCTTTGGTCCGGATGGGAATCAATACAAGCATGATTTTATTGGCATGAGTTCCACAAATTCAAACAATATGGGAAACATCGTGGAAGGAGGAGTCGGGGAACGAGAGAAAACGGTTGGTTCAGGTGAGGAACTATATATACGTTAAGATACGGTGCCCCCTTGTCTTTCAAGTGAGTAGTGTGCCATGTTTTTTGTGCTTAGTTTACATGTCTTAGATGCTGTATACTATGGAGCACTGGAACTGCTATAAGAAAATTTGTAGGCAAATGCCTCTATAAAAACATGTCTCGTGAGAGAATTGTTCGACGCCAACGGTGGACCGACCGACCGAAGAAAATTATTTATATAAAAAAAAGTCAGGGGAATTCTCGTAATACTGTGAGTTTGCCACTAGTTCT
Organism: Brachypodium distachyon; assembly: GCF_000005505.3. Classification (NCBI taxonomy): domain Eukaryota; kingdom Viridiplantae; phylum Streptophyta; class Magnoliopsida; order Poales; family Poaceae; genus Brachypodium; species Brachypodium distachyon. The sequence goes on from NC_016133.3 coordinate 14,137,179, forward strand.
TTCTTTGAAATAGTTCTAAATGCACTTTGATTCCGAATTAGAAAAAAGAAAGCCTGAACGTATTTTCTTCAACTTCCTTCAAATATGAATTCTAAACGAAACGAGTGTCCAAATCAAATCGGCCCAAAATAGATCGCGGACTCCATCATCCATCGGAACCACCTCAGCTTAAAAAGGAAACGAAATTTTAAAATCCAGACGAGAAAAAAAAGCAATCAGATAGATACCTGGCCTTCCTCCTCCTCCCGGCGAAACCCTAGCACCCGCAACCTCTCGCCGGAGGAACCCGCGCCGGCGGCGAAGATGAGTTCCAAGAAGCGCCCGGCGAGGATCGAGCCGTTCAGGCACCGGGTGGAGACCGACCCCAAGTTCTTCGACAAGTCGTGGAAGAAGCTCCACGACGCCATCCGCGAGATCTATAACCACAACGCCAGCGGCCTCTCCTTCGAGGAGCTTTACAGGTTAGACACAACTCCGGCGACCGCGATTTATCCCTCCCCCTCCCCCTCCCCCCCTTGTTTTTTAAATCTTTGTCGAATTTCTACCTGTTAATTTGGGCTTGCGCCGTCGCCCCATCGTGTGTGGGAAGCAGGTGACCGACAGAAAGCTCGATACTTTGATTAGCTGGGTGCCCTAATTCGTGCTCCTTAATTTTGTGACGGTTCTGGATTTTATTAGGATGATCGTAGATTCATGATTCGTTATTATGAGATTGGATTATTTTGTCAACAGCATGTAAATCTTTTCTGCAATTGGTATTGTAGTGTAGACAGCTATAAACAAGTACAAGTGAATACTAGTTGATTGATACTTTTTATGGCGGTAGAAGGTGACGAAATAAACCGAGCCGTTCGTGCGGCAAACATGCAGGTTTAATTAGCTTGCACTGAAGCGAGTTAAGTACATTCTCCGTGTAGTATCGAGCACTTTAGCATTTAATTAGGAAGGTTTGAAGGCTGCTCATTGTGCAGAAAATGGTTAATACTTTATACATCATTGATTCTATATACTACAATTTCTGCCGATTTTTGGCACGCCTGACAGTAATCATACTCTCCACATCTCCATGATTCTCTTCACCTGTGAATTTGATGTGCTTTTTTTATATATCTCGTTGTACATAAAAACAAGGCCTTGAACATAAGACTGAATAAAAAGGTTTTACACAAGTTCTTCTGTAATTTTTCCTTTAAAAATAGAAACAAAAGATATGCTTATGTTTGCTTTTACTACATAAACCTACGTCCTTTTATTTTGCAAGTGCTTTTGCAATCACGAGCATGATTTAAAAAAAAATACTCAACATCATTCTTCTGGACAATGGTGCTCTTAAAGCACAGAATAGTTATCTTCCATATAGGAACTGGGCTGCTGCAAATACTGTTATGTTTGTGCAATAGAGCTTTATATTTGCTGCCGTGGGACCTCCTTCAATGTGTATGCTATGAAACACATCATAAATATTTTCCTTCTTCAAACAAACAGGGACCAACAGCCTCATCTGCTCCTTGTCACCTGGTTATTCTTTGTCTTGTAAATGGACTTGATTTTTGAAAAATATATTTGTATATTATTAACCAGTCATGCCATCCTGTTTTAAAGCACTAGCTTTCTGATGATCCAGAACATAATATCTCCCTTGAATTCTGGCAGGACTGCATATAACATGGTACTGTACAAGCATGGCCCAAAGCTCTACGAAAATCTCATAGAAACCATGACAGGACATCTGCAAGAAATGCGCAGATCAATAGAGGCTGCTCAAGGTGGTTTATTCTTGGAAGAGCTGCAGAGAAAATGGGATGATCATAACAAGGCATTACAAATGATCAGAGACGTCCTGATGTACATGGACAGGACATATATTCCCACCCATAAAAAGACAGCTGTCTTTGATCTTGGTTTGGAACTGTGGAGAGATAATATCGTTCGGTCTAGCAACATCCGGGTGAGGTTGCTTAACACTCTTCTTGATCTCATTCACAGTGAAAGGATGGGCGAGGTGATAAATAGATCCTTGATGAGGAGTACAACTAAAATGTTGATGGATCTAGGATCTTCTGTTTATCAAGATGATTTTGAAAGGCCATTCCTTAAAGTGTCTGCTAGCTTCTACAGCGGTGAGTCACAACAATTCATCGAGTCCTGTGCTTGTGGCGAGTATCTCAAGAAGGCTCAGAAGCGGCTGGATGAAGAAGCAGAGCGTGTTGCACAGTACCTGGATGCCAAGACAGATGAGAAAATAACTGCGGTTGTGGTAAAAGAGGCTCTTACAAATCACATGCAGAGGTTGTTTCTTATGGAGGACTCAGGTCTTGTGAATATGCTTGTAGAAGACAAGTATGAAGACCTTACCATGATGTACAATTTGTTTCAACGGGTTCCGGATGGGCACTCAACAATCAAATCTGTTATGACTTCTCATGTTAAGGAGAGTGGAAGGAGTTTGGTAACAGATCCAGAGAGATTGAAGGACCCTGTTGATTTTGTCCAGCGGCTTCTAAATGAGAAGGATAAGTATGACAATATCATTAGCATTTCATTTGGCAATGACAAGAGTTTCCAGAACGCTCTGACTTCGTCCTTTGAGTACTTCATTAACTTAAACAACAGATCTCCTGAGTTCATATCATTGTATGTTGATGACAAACTGCGGAAAGGGATGAAAGATGCGAATGAGGAGGATGTGGAGACTGTCTTGGACAAAGTGATGATGCTGTTTAGGTACTTGCAAGAAAAAGATCTGTTTGAAAAATATTACAAGCAACACTTGGCCAAGCGTCTTCTTTCTGGGAGAGCTGCTTCTGATGATTCTGAGAGGAGTATGCTCGTGAAGCTCAAGACAGAATGTGGGTATCAGTTCACTTCCAAATTGGAAGGCATGTTCACTGATTTGAAGACTTCTCAGGATACCACGCAAGGGTTTTATGGCGCTAGTTCTTCAGATGCAGGAGATGCCCCCTTGATATCTGTCCAGATACTCACCACTGGCTCTTGGCCAACACAGCCATGCAGTACTTGCAATCTGCCCCCTGAGATACTCAGCGTGTCTGAGAAGTTCCGGGCTTACTACCTTGGCACGCACAATGGCAGGAGGCTGACATGGCAGACAAATATGGGGACAGCTGACATCAAAGTAACATTTGGAAATGGCAGCAAGCACGAGCTTAACGTCTCCACCTACCAGATGTGTGTTCTGATGCTGTTCAACTCGGCGGACTGTTTGACCTACAATGAAATTGAGCAGGCCACAGCGATACCACCGGTAGACCTCAAGCGCTGCCTCCAGTCTCTTGCCCTCGTGAAAGGCAAAAACGTCCTGCGGAAGGAGCCCATGAGCAGGGACATCTCCCCCAACGACAACTTCTACGTCAATGACAAGTTCACGAGCAAGCTCTTCAAGGTGAAAATTGGCACGGTGGCAGTGCAGAAGGAGTCGGAGCCGGAGAAGATGGAGACCCGGCACAGGGTGGAGGAGGACAGGAAGCCCCAGATCGAGGCGGCCATCGTGCGTATCATGAAGGCGAGGCGGGTGCTGGACCACAACAGCATCGTGACGGAGGTGACGAAGCAGCTCCAGCCCCGGTTCCTGCCCAACCCCGTGGTGATCAAGAAGAGGATCGAGTCGCTCATCGAGCGCGAGTTCCTGGAGAGGGACAAGACGGACCGGAAGATGTACCGGTATCTCGCGTAGTAGTGGGATTATCTTTTATTTTTTGCTTTTCGGACGCTTTCTCCACCTTGTCCATAACCGGACCAATGATCCCCATCCATGTACTTATGCATGCCCCGAAGTGTTTGCTGCCCTCGTACCTACGCTTTGAATTAAGTTATTACGGCAGTAATCCAGTTACCCTACTGACTTGCTTATCAGCCTGCTGTATGTTTTTCTGCAGTAATGCAGTATCCAGTTACCCTGCTGAGATGGTAGTAGAGTAGACTGGTGATCTACCTGGTCTGGTGGATAGTTTCATCTCAATTTTCCATCTGTCTGCCAATAGTGAGGCGAATGCATCACTGGCCTTTAAGAGAGCCGGTTCCATAGTTTATCAAACAAGAGCATTTCACCTAGCATTTTTCGGTGCCACGATTGTGTACCAGCTCAGCTCTTTTCTGGAGATGAGTAACATTGGAACAGATAGCTACACAAGTCTTAAACAAAGTCGGGTGTCAGGACTGAGGAATGCTTGCATGTCGTACGTGTGCGATCCGGGTCGCTTTCATCTCCTGTGAACCATCACGACGCGCGTCCACGTGTGCCCCCGCCGCATATATAGGCTATAGCTAGGAAGGTCCGGCAAGTACACTCGTCTCCGGCGACGGCGAGCTAAAACTAAAAGCAGTGTAGTACAAGCTTTTTTCTATGGCGGGGCAGGGGCAGCGGCTGAGCGTGGTGCCGACGGTGACGGTGATGGGCATGGTGCAGGCGCGGCTGGCGGCGGCGACCCGGGGCCACGCGCTGCTCAAGAAGAAGTCGGACGCGCTCACCGTCAAGTTCCGCGCCATCCTCCGCCGCATCGTCGCCGTCAAGGAGGCCGCCGGCGACGCCATGCGCTTCGCCTCCCTCTCCCTCGCCCAAGCCCTCTACGTCGCCGGCCCGCCGCTCCGCCAGGCCGTCCGGCTCCACTCCGGTCCTGCCGTCGTCCGAGTGCGCGCCAGCCACGACAACATCGCCGGCGTCCGTTTACCTCGCTTCGAGACCCATGCCGACGCCCCGGAGACGACGCCGATCACGCTCGCGGGTCTCGCCGGTGGCGGGCAGCAGGCGTCGGCGTGCCGGGCGGCGCACGGCCACGCTCTGGAGCTCCTGGTGGAGCTGGCGTCGCTGCAGACGGCGTTCCTGACGCTGGACGAGGCCATCAAGACGACCAACCGGCGGGTGAACGCGCTGGAGCACGTGGTGAAGCCGCAGCTGGAGAACACCGTGGCCTACATCAGAGGCGAGCTCGACGAGCAGGAGCGGGAGGAGTTCTTCCGCCTCAAGAAGATCCAGGCCGTCAAGCAGCGGGAGCTCGAGCGCCAGATGGAGTCCGCCGAGCGCTACGCCGAGGAGAAGGCCGCCGGCGCCGTCGCCCTCAGCCGCGGCGTCTCCCTCGGCACCGCCGCCAGCATGCTGGACAACGGCACAGGGGAGGGGGACCAGGACATCATCTTCTGAGCTCTGATCCAAGTTGCTCAACAGCTCAAGCTACTCTGTGCTGTCTGTGCATCTATTCCATAATACTCATGTGAAAATTAATAATGTTGTGCCTTGAAGCTGTGTGGTACTTTATATTCCATTTCATTCCAAATCTGCATAAAATTGGTCCAGTTTATGCATCACTTGTATTTGTACATGGCGGTGCACTGGTTTATTGCAAGAACATCGTGCGATAAAACAGATAAACAAAAGCCCTCGGGACTTCCTGGTCATGAAAACAGAAGTTTGAAACAAATGAACAATTCGTGCAGATCACCAGCAGAGAGGTCCAACGATGTCCAACACCAAATCCGCACTCATTGCGGGTTCCTTGCTAGAATTCGGTCCTGTATCTCAGAAAATGTCTTGACATCTTCTCCCCACAACCTAAAAATTGTTCACAGCAGTAATAATCAGTCAGCCAGCCACAGAACCACAAGAGTACAGGACATCCACATGGGGAAGGAACCGAAACTGACAAAAAATTTGCATACCAGCACTCGAGTCCTATAGCGTTAGCACCCGCCTTGTCAGCAGTCTCATCATCCCCGATATGTACTGCTTTGCTGGCTTCCACACCAATTTGATCTGCCAAACAGGAAACCAGACCATTCCATAGTTGAATAGGATAACTTTTTGGTTTGACCCCACGGAGAATATGTGCTAATAACTCTATTTTGTACCTAACGCTATTCTGAAGATCTCTGGAGCAGGTTTCTCATATCCAACCTCCGATGATACTATAATGGCATCAAACCTGGACAGGTTAAGATCTGTCAGCGCATGTGCATTACTTGCAAAAACAATAAATATGCATATTGAAGCAAGATTGAGATACTTAGACGGAACAATTTACAAGTACTTACAGATCCGAGACATTGAGCTCCTTAAGCAATTTCCTTAGCCGTGTGTCAAAGTTGGATACGACAGCTAGCTTAACTGAAATTGAGACATTATTAGCATGAGCCATGTATGATAAAATAGGATTATACACGGGTCAGAATGGGGCAAGTTAAAATGAACTTGAAGTAAACTACTGGAGAGATGAGTCGCAAACTGAAAAAGGAAGGAGATACAGGTTGCATAACCTCCCGCATCTTTCAGATCATGCAGTGTTCTGTAAGCTCCATCCGGCAGACGCCAAGCATCTCCACGAGCGTAGTACTAACAATAAGAACAATTCACCCCTTAGCCACATCATATGATCAGCAGAGGAAATAATCTCAGTCTGGAGATCACGACCTACACATTCCACACAAAACCGAGAACAGGGTGATACCTGATATACTTCTTCGAAATAATCATTGTTAGTGCAGTCTGTCGCTTCTGCCACGACAATCTTCCAGAATGGCCGCCCATCACCCTGCAGTCACAAACACAATCCATCATATCATCTCCTCAGCAGCGATGGCACCACAATTCCACATTCCAAAGTCTATAAATGCAACACTGGTATTTTCTGATGTAATTCTTGTCTGCCCACGGCTGTTACCTGGTACCTGAGCGTCTTCGGCCATGGCGCAGAGAAGGCCCGCTTGAATCCCTGCTTGATGTACTCTTCACGCTTTGTCACACCTGGAGAACAAACCGGCGAACAGCGAAAGACCTCAATGCCATGTGTTCGATGAAATGGCCAAGCGAGGGCCACACACGAAACTATAGAAAGGGTGGTTTGCTGGGAGACGTCCGAACCGTATGGACGTCCGAGGGCGGCGTACGTCTGGGCGACCGGCCGCGCCAGCTGCAGCAGCGTGCCGCCGGCGTCGAGCAGCAGCCCGCCGTACGCCGGCGGCCGCCCCTCGCTCCCGCTCCCACCCCCTGCGGCTGCGCAGACACGCCGCATGCCGGAGTATGAGGAGAAGGAACGGCGGAGGCCGGCCGCCGGTTGCTGCCGGAGCAGGAGCGGGCAGCCGCAGCGCGCCGCCGCGGCGGGCATCTCGAGAAGCGCTCGCCGGCGAGACGGACAGAAAAGAAGAGGGACCGAAAAATGTGCCGCGCGAATCTCAAAGCACGGTTGAGTAATCATCTGTGAGGGCTTAGGGGCATTTCGGTCAGACCAAAACAAGAACAAAGCTGCGAGGGGGAACGAGACGGAAAAGAAGACCAAACCCTAAACCCCACGCCTGCCTGTCGCTTCGCTTCTCTTCGTCGGAGATTCCTTTCTCCGTGGAGGCGGGCTGTGGCTGCCGCCGCCGCCGCTGCTTTCAGGTGAGCCCCTCGCCCTCCGCGCACTAATTTGCTGGTGTCCTTTTCGAATTTAGATTGAATGTTCATTCGTTGTGTGTGCTTGTACGCGAACACCAGCTGAAAAGTTTCAGATTGTTTCTGTGATTTTTTAGGGAGCAGTATATTTGGTCCGGAACAGAGAAGTTGTGATTTTGTTTTCCAGATATTCCTCTGCTTTCAGGTGAGTTCTTCTGTTAATCTTGTGTCCGTCTGTCTCTATTTTTAACTTATCGGAGCTAGAAGAGCTCTAAATTGCCTATTAGGATGCATTCTGGTTCTTGACTGTAGCATTGTGCTTAAACTGACTGAAAAATTATTTTCTACATGCAATTTTATCTGTCAGATTGAAGTGGAGGAGCTAACATCGGGGCACAATGTCGTCCAATTGGCGATCATTGCAGCATCGACATCGGTACACGTATACCTCAGTTGTGTTCCCCAAGCACTATCTGGAAGCACTATCCCTTGTGCCACCGGAGGTCTCCTCATCCGATTTCTTTGCCCAATTGAACAATTTGATATCCCTGCCCTCCACCTATGCGCAAGTCATCGTGGTCAAGGACTTTGCGTCTGCATTTGTGCAGTTTCTTTCTGGTCCAGCGATTCCTGACCATGCGGTGCTTGTTGCTGTGAAGCTTTATTTGGAGATTCTCTTCTTTGAGAACTCCCTTCCTCTCCATCGCACGGTAATATCTGTGCTTGCCAAGTGCAAGAAGTTTTCTACGGTGATCAGTGGGTGCTTTACTTCGCTCTGTGAGGAGTATGGTGGCTCTGGTGTCAAGGCAAAGAGTTTTTTGGTATCTCGAGCGGCATTATCACTGATTGGGTACCCAAAATTGGGGTTTTTGAACGAGGCAGTTGAGGAAGCTTCGGAGATCACAGCGTTGGATGTGGTCGCTGGGCTTGATGGTGTAATTAGAGACATAGCTGATGGGTCCCGGCCATCTCCGGTTGTGATGGAGCAGTGCCAAGAGGCCATGTCTTGCATGTACTACTTGTTGCAGCGTTACCCTTCGAAGTTTACTGGACTGGACAAGGCATCAAGTGTCTTCAAGAGTGCTGTTAGGACAATACTGACTGTTCTAAAGTCATCTGCCTTTTCGAGGGATTGTCTGGTGGCCTCTGGAGTGAGCTTCTGTGCTGCGATTCAGGTTTTCATGAGTCCCGAGGAGATTTCCTGGTTTATTTCGCAAGGTCTCTTCGGTATCTTTGTTGATCATGAAGATAGAAGGGATCTATCTGCGCATGTTGCACTTTCTGATTTTGATTTGAGTGAAGAAATCAGAGATCTCTCAGTTTTGAGTAGACTATGTTTGCTTAGAGGGATTTTGACAGCTATTCCTAGGAAAGCACTCAATGTGCGTCAGCTTCATTCAGATGGATCTTTATGGACTATATTGTATGATGGGATTTTACCTGAGCTTTGCAAGCACTGTGAGAATCCAATTGATAGGCACTTCAATTTCCATGCTCTTACAGTGACTCAAATATGTCTGCAGCAGATAAAGTCTTCTGTTTCAGCTGATTTTACTGACTTCTCTGGTGACTATAAGCCTTTCTCAAGAGATGTTATCAACCGTTTATTAAAAATTATATGGAGCAACCTGGAAGATCCTTTGAGTCAGACAGTAAAACAGGTGCATCTCATCTTTGATCTCCTATTAGATATTGAAGCATGTGTTCCATCGGAAGACCAAAACAACAAATTGTTTCTGTGCAACATTGCCAGTGATTTACTTCGTCTAGGTCCACGGTGTAAAGGTAGATACATCCCTTTAGCTTCTTTAACAAAGCGATTGGGTGCCAAATCTCTTCTAAGCTTGAAAGCAGACCTCATTCTAGAAACAGCTTATGCTTACATGGATGATGATGTTTGTTGTGCTGCAACATCGTTTTTAAAATGCTTCCTTGAGACTTTAAGAGATGAATGCTGGGATAGTGATGGTGTTGAGGAAGGATATGATGCCTTCAGAGCTTTGTGCTTGCCTCCTTTGATGCGGGGACTAACATTTGGAAATTCAAAGCTGCGATCTAATTTAAATACTTATGCACTGCCGGCTGTTATTGAAGTTGATACAGATAGTATATTTACAATGCTTGGATTCATCTCTGTTGGCCCAAGTGCAAAGGCAACTAAAATTGATTTTGCTTTGAAAAGTGATCAGTGCATAGCTGCACTTGTTTCACTACTAAAGGTCTCCCGAAATCTCGCACTTGTGGAAGGGGACATTCATTTGGACTCTAATGAATTGTCTCAGCAGGAGGGTAAGAAGGATGCTGTAGCTATATCTGTTAAAGGGATTGTTGTTACGGTGCCTGTTAATTGGTTTGTTTTGGCTCTGACACACAGTGATGAAACTATCCGTATAGATGCTGCTGAATCACTCTTCCTAAATCCCAAGACATCGAGTCTTCCATCCTCCTTGGAACTAAGTTTGCTTAAAGAGGCAGTCCCGTTGAATATGCGTTGTAGCTCAACAGCATTTCAAATGAAATGGACAGGTTTATTTAGAAAGTTCTTTGCTCGGGTGCGGACAGCACTGGACAGACAGCTAAAGCAGGGGTCATGGATTCCATCTCCAACTTCTATTGTAAAAGAAGCTAATCCTGTTGGTACTGCCATAGTCAAGGACACTGTTGTGCAGAGAGCTGAGGATCTCTTCCAATTTATGAAATGGTTGGGCTCCTTTCTATTTAACTCTTGTTATCCCTCTGGTCCTTACGAAAGGAAAACTATTGCAATGGAGCTTATTCTCATACTGCTGGATGTATGGCCTATTTGTCGCACTGAAGGGAAGAAGGATCTTTATCCTTATAATGACAGCATAACATTGCCAGATTCAACAATTTCATTTGTAGGATCTATTATTGATAGCTGGGACAGGCTAAGGGAGAACTCTTTTCGCATCCTGTTGCAGTTTCCGACTCCGCTTCCTGGAATTTCTCTGACTACATCCATTGATGATGTGATCAGATGGGCAAAAGAACTCGTGCTAAGCCCACGGGTCCGGGAAAGTGATGCTGGTGCACTAACCTTCCGACTTATATTTAGGAAGTATGTTCTGGAGCTTGGATGTATTATTGTGTTTTCTGAAGAAAATGATTGCCTTCAGTGTTACACGAAGTCTACAAATGAAGATACAGAAATAATTACCAGTCAAAATCCAGTTGCGCAGTATATTTCATCACTCCTTCAGTGGCTCTGTACTGTTGTGGAAGAGGGTGAGAGGGATCTTTCTGAAGCATGTAAGAAAAGCTTTGTTCATGGAGTTCTTCTTACCTTGCGCTACACATTCGAAGAGCTACACTGGAACTCTGCAGTGATCCAATCGTGTGTTTCTGAAATGAGGCATCTGGTAGGAAAACTTCTTCAACTCATAATGCGTATAACTTCGCTGGCCCTTTGGGTGGTTTCTTCTGATGCATGGTATATGCCATATGATATGGATGACATGATTGATGATGGTTCCTTCCTCTCGGATATAGTTGATGAGGATCATTCTGATACTGCTTCAGCAATAGCAGAGAAGAACGCCAAATCAGGAAATGGTGGCAAACCGGCCGAACATGTTATTATGGTTGGTTGCTGGCTTGCTATGAAGGAGGTAATCGATTAGTTCCTAGTCACTGATTCACCAGTTTAGAAAGTTTCTTTTCACTAGCTTTATCTGTTTCTAACTTAACTAACTGCCATAACACATTTGATTATATGACATGGAACAGTTTTCTGATCATTCCATTTATTTTCAAAATGTGATTGTCCACTAAAATGTTGTGTTTATGTAAGGCTTTTTTTTCTAGAATGCGCCGAGCGGCGTGTCATTTTCATGAGAAGAAAGCGCAAGTACAAACCGGCAACAACAAAAGAGCCAAAGGCTCAAAGAAAGGAAAAAAGAACCGAAAAGAAAGAAAAAAAAAAGGCTTTGGCAACTATACAAGGATAGAACTAGGCCCAACATCAGGGGGACACGCATGAAGGCTTATCTTCCTGTTTGAGGGCATAATGTTGATAAATATATTAGATCGAGAAAAAGTTCTTGTTTATGGGAACCTGCAGACCCATATCTCACTCAGACCCATGTCATTGTTCCAATGCACTTTTCTGAATATTGCTTTTAAATGTTTTTACATGATGTAGTCTTTCCATTCATATTTCAGGTTAGTCTTCTTTTTGGAACCATCGTCAGGAAAATTCCATTGCCTGTGTGCTCTCACTCAAATTCGTCTCAGAGTGGATTGCCTGACAATAACGAGGAGACAAGCATGTCTCCGGAGATTCTTGATGTGGAACAGTTAGAAATGATGGGTGATCATTTCTTGCAAGTTCTTCTTAAAATGAAGCATAATGGGGCAATTGATAAGACAAGGGCTGGACTTACTGCCCTCTGCAACCGCCTTCTTTGTTCAAATGATTCAAGGTATGCTCCATTGCTCATTCAGGCTGGTTGCTGAATCTCTTTGGAAGCCGAGGGAAACATTCTTTATGTGCATATAACTTGGTGCTACAATTTTTGCTTACATAAAAGCATGTATATAAACTAACTCTCTTTTGCTTTAAGTTGGTCGCCTGTGACCACGTTTTCATTTCTGCACTTTAAGTTATATAATAACTGAAGACTTACCTGCACTTCGGTTTCCCTGCCCCTTTCATCTAAAAAAAATAAGCCAGCAACAAGTGAAATTTCATTCCTTTATTTTCTGAGGTGTCACACAAGTCCATGCTCCAACTTGTTAACCAGCTTCATTCCTGTGGTACAAACGTATCTCACATGATTGAGTGACACACTGATGTATAAATGCTATAACTGTGACCATCAGTATGTTTTCAACATTCTGAAGAGCAAAATTCAGAACCGTGTTTCCTTTTTAATACGACCTCTTTTCCTGTATACAAGGATCATCTTCAAAATCCTGAAATCTCATCTCAAACCATCCAATGCATGTTCTATGTTTAACTAGCCAATGCATATAAAGACAAATGGTAGTTAACTCATGAGATTTAGTGCTTGATCCTAAACTTTATTAGGCTCTCCTTGGTTATAGTGATTTTGGAGATGGGCCTTGTATACCGGATAGGAGGTAATAGATGTTAGTAACCATCATTCTTTTCCATCATGGTCTAAAGCGTCATACATGGTTTGTTGTTACTTTGTGGTTGAAATCCGATTCTGGATTTATGTGTACTAGATGATGCCCCGCACGTTGTTGCGGAAATTTGTAGTTAACATAAAGAGTATTTGAAAACATATAATAAAGTTGTACATTCTTCACTTATTGGGGCTTGATGGAAGTAACATGCTTCCATGTGCAAAAGTATGAATTTTCCACTAAATAGGTGTGAACATATTAATTATGTGATGATGTGGCATGCTTGCATGTTTAGAGAAATCAAGTAGTGGGTTGCTTCTACTTAGATATAGAAGATGTGGAGTTGAAACTTTCTGTTAAATTAGATTATACTGTCTACAGTTGTGGATCATGTCCAATAGGAACTTTTGATAGCTTGCATCCTGGTGTTACTTAATTTGCACTAATCTTTAATTTGTTTCATCATTTACAGGCTATGCAAAATGACAGAATCATGGATGGTGTTACTGATGGATAGGACAGTCGCTAAAGGGCAAACTGTAGATGATTTGCTAAGAAGAAGTGCAGGAATCCCTGCTTCTTTTATGGCCCTGTTTCTGGCAGAACCAGAAGGAACACCAAAGAAGCTACTTCCAAGGGCGCTAGAGTGGCTGATAGAATTTGCTAGAACATCTTTAGCTAATTTTCAGAAAGATTGCAACCAGAAGTCTGAAGCAATGAAAGATTGTGTTGGAGTTTTCTGTGAGCCACAATCAGGAAGTACCATAAGTGTTCATTCTAATGGAACTTTGTCCAAAAGCCGAGATGAGGGCGTCGTTCCTGCAGTGCATGTATTCAATGTGCTTAGAGCTGCCTTTAATGATGCGAATTTAGCAGCTGACACTTCTGGCTTCTGTGCCGAGGCAACAATAGTTGCGGTACGTGCATTTTCATCTCCTTACTGGGAAGTGCGTAATGCGGCTTGTCTTGCATATACTGCGCTGGTCCGCCGGATGGTTGGGTTTCTGAATGTGCAGAAACGTGAATCAGCACGACGGTCAATAACTGGCCTTGAATTCTTCCACAGGCAAGTTCATCACATTTTTATATGGTTTGCAGTCTAGTAACATTGGTCTTATGATCTTATATTGCCCTGCTCTTCTCACACGTTATGACATCAGTATCATAAAGGAAATAGGAATTTTGTTAATTGAAGTAATATCGACAATCCTTCTTTTCTTCAGTGCTGTCTATAACTATATGATGTATCAGAGGAACTACTTCTGCAAAGAAATATTCAGTTGGTGGAATCATCTGTTGTATTGACTGAGGTGTACCTTGTTTTATCTTGTAGGTATCCGGCACTTCATCCTTTCCTTTCTAGTGAACTGAAAGTTGCAACAGAACAACTAGCTGATGGGGTTTCCTGCAATTTAGAATCACATATCGCAAAAGCCATACACCCCAGCCTGTGTCCTATTCTAATTCTTTTATCAAGGCTGAAGCCATCCCCTATAAGCTGCGGAGCTGATGATCCTTTAGATCCTTTTTTGCTTTTACCTTTTATCCAGAAATGTGCTACCCAGAGTAACTACCGGGTTCGTATCCTTGCATCAAGGGCCTTAATTGGTTTGGTATCTAATGAGAGACTACATCATGTTGTTAGTCATATACTGGCTGATTTACCTTCCAGAAGGGAAGCGCACAGTTCTCAGGGTTCTGTTTCTCCTGTATCCGCTAATGTGGAAAATAGAAATTCACCTCGGCCTGCGAAATCTTCTTCATTCAATTCAACCCATGGCCTTTTGCTGCAGCTGTGTTCTCTTCTCGATAGCAACTTTAGAGGTTTGACAGACAGTAACAAGAAGGATCAGATTCTTGGCCAACTAATTGAGGTTCTCTCAAAGTGCTATTGGCTTGGCTGCCGTAAATTATGCACATGCCCTGTTGTAAGTACATCGTACTTGTCAGTGTTGGATCGGATGCTTGATGTTGCAAGAACAGGGAAAAGCAAGCATGCTGATGTCATCCAGACACTGCTGTTACAACTGAGTTCCCAGTGCCTGAACAATGCAACATCAACCCACTACACATTCCATGATCCAACCCAGATTGAACTTCAACAGCAAGCAGCTGCTTCATATTTCAGCTGTGTTGGCATCCCCAAGCGACATGATGAAACTGCCGAGGAAGATATTCGATTGCAAATACTTGATCAAAGGACTTCAAGCATGTCTGAGATGCCTTGTCAGGTCTCCCTTCCTGAGCTGCACAAGGAGATTATGTCCTGCCTTGCTGATCCTATATATGATGTTAGAATTACAGTGCTGAAAAGGATCCTGCAGCTTGTGAAATCCATCAGATCTGGTGATGCTATGAACATCTTGCACCAATGGGCAAGGGCTAATCTGCACTCTGTGATAATGGAAAGGTTATTTGCGGAAGAACACCCCAAATGCATTTATTATAGTCTGAAGATCATATTGTCGTGGAACATGGAATGTCAGTTCAACAATGGAGAAGATTCTAACACCTTTTTATGCATCTGGGACAGATTAATTCATTTGAACAGCATTGTCTCACATGCGAAAACCAGAGAAATGATTCTGTGTTGCATGGGTATGTGCATGAAGCAGTTTGCTAAATTGCTCAGGAATGGTGTGTTACTGGAAGGTCTTCAAACCAATGAACTCTCTACTTCATCTGTCAGAATCAACGATGGTAATAGATTGTCTGCAGCCATTACCAGCACAAACCTTTTTGTCAGTCTTGTTAAGAACCAAAGTGCACCGTCTGAAACTGTGAATTCTCGAAGGGCTGCCGCTGAAGCAATTATTGCTTCGGGTCTTCTTGAAGAGGCAAACTTTGTGAAAGCATCTGTGTCCAACGCATACGTTCCTTCAGAACATAATGAATGCCATATCGAGGAGAGATGCTCGGAAGCTGACTTGGGTGAAGTTGTCAGTCTTTATGCATGCAAGATACTTGACTTGTGGTTCATATGCATCCAGTTGCTGGAGGATGAGGATGTTCATCTTAGGCAAAAACTTGCTAAGAATGTTCAGAAGATAATCGCAAATGGGTCTGCTAATAACCTATGTGATGATTCCACACCACTGCAAGTGGATAGAGTGATCGAGTTGAGCTTCGAATTTTTAACTTATTTGTTTGGCCATTGGCTGAAATACATTGAGTACTTATTAAGGGTGGTTTTGAACACTTCCAACACTTTGAATTCTCATGGGGATTTAGTCCGTCAGATATTCGATAAAGAAATCGATAACCACCACGAGGAGAAGCTGCTGATATGTCAAATCTCCTGCTCAAATATTCAGAAGCTTT
Organism: Brachypodium distachyon; assembly: GCF_000005505.3. Classification (NCBI taxonomy): domain Eukaryota; kingdom Viridiplantae; phylum Streptophyta; class Magnoliopsida; order Poales; family Poaceae; genus Brachypodium; species Brachypodium distachyon. The sequence goes on from NC_016133.3 coordinate 14,152,993, forward strand.
TGGGGTCCGAGAATCAGGTGACAACAAAAGGGAGAACTGAATTGTTCTTGCAGAACTGGAGGGAGAACTTCTTGCACCAGCTCACATCACTGACCAGCGGCTATCTTGAAGAAGATGGGAAAACCGATTGGATCGGCGGCATCGGCAACCACAAAGATGTGTTCCCATCAGTGTATGCAAATCTGCTCGGCCTTTACACGCTAACTCAATCAGGGTCGATGGAACAACTGGAGGACAGGCATAAGTTATATCTGCAAGAATTTTCAGGTCTTGAAAGGTTCATCACACCATTCCTGAAAAATCCCTTGATCTTGAACCTTTATTTGCTAGTGAAGAAATCACATGGGATCATTGGATCCCCAAGCAAGCCAGAGGACCAAGTGGGGAGTTCAGCCTCAGAAAGTTTTGATCCTTATTTTCTTCTGAGGTGATTTTTCGCATGTACAAGTACTATGGAGTATGTCGTAAAACTAGTTGCATCACGGCATGTGATTTATTTGACAATATTGAGTTGTATACTTGAAAGGAAACAAATGTTATATATTGGCCTGTGATGTGTGATCAGGGATTGGCCCTTGTTCCAAAAAATAAGTTGTTCATTTTTTAAGTTCACATTATTATTCTTCATCTGATGTGGAAATAAAATTCGATAATGGCTTTGGATCATATGATTCATGAGTATTTATTTTGAGTAAAGAGTATCACGGCATGTCTTTTGTCCTCATTTCACTTCCAGATTATTGTCTGCCATTGTTGGTACTCACTGTGCGGTCTTTTTTATAAGACGTAATACTATAGAAAGGAACAGAGAATACTTATCCCTATGTGCTTTGTTGAACTTCTCACGGAATCACATAAAAAGAAGCTTGTTACAGATACTTTTTTGTTGCTAGTTAATTCTTTATGTGCTATCGTTGAACTTCTCACAGAATCACAATTTTCTGAGGCTCCTGCATTTCAACAATTTTTTGAACCATCATATCATATTAAAAACAACATGTTTGTTACAGACATTAGTTTATGATACAAGTTGGTGCGCTTACTCCTGCGAGATACAAGTACAGGTGCTCAGTTGGGGGCAACCAAACAACTGTTTCCTATGGCACACAGAACTTTATGAAATGGTAAGTAGCACCAGCTTGTCCACAGGAGAGACCACTTCTGCGCAATCATGGCGCGCTCCAGAGTCGAAAGCATGAGGCCATGGTAGTCCGCTCCTAGAATTTGGGTCTGGTGTTCTGCTTTTGCATCGGCCTGTTCGAACCAGTTGGTTTGGTGATGGTTATCGTGGAATTGGGTCGGTGAATAGTTGTCGTCCTTGTTGGCTGTCCATTGGAAGAGGTCATCCTTGTTGACTGAGATGATCTGTAAATGGAGAGCTAAGGTTAGTCATGTGAAATGAAAGACTGTTAAGACCGCGAGGGATTTAAGGAACAAAACATGTAAAAAAAATTCTGGGAAAATGCGTGTAAAATGGCTGGCAGCGTATGGCAACGTGACGAACCTTGCAAGGGTATTCCTTTGGATAGCAGCTTGCATCTTCGCCTGGCTGTAACAGAGCATTATTGTATTAAACAAAATAGTTTGAGAAGAAGCAACTTCATTTATGATCATTTCAGGAGTGAGAGTTACCTGTTAACCTCCATCCTTGCCTTCTTCAAAATAGGGCTCTTGTAGCTGGAACTGGAATTGGATAGGTAGCTGGGTCCACTACCTGTCAAGTAGTGGGTTCTTTTTAATAAAAAAAAATGCTAGAAAGCATAAAATACTGCAGGATGAAACCTGGTAGAAACAGAGACCGGAAATCACCTCCAAAAAAACTTCTTTTGCTGCTTGGTGGCACCTTCGTACAAAGTTTAATTTGTTTGCTTTGTTTCTCTGGATAAAAAGGAGAGGAGAAAGTGATATTAATACAAGAATCACACTGATCTTGAATAATAAGCCAGACTGTCATAAAAAGAACTAGCTGTTACATTTCTGTCCTAAATAAGGAGTTATCAGATCTCAAGTTTATTGTAGTGATATACTCCCTCCGTTCCATAATTCTTGTCTCAAATTTGACCAAAAATGGATGTATATATTCCTAAAAAACGTCTAGATACATGTAATATTTCGACAAGAATTATGGAACGGAGGGAGTAGTATATACAAGTATTACATGGACCACCCTAGGCTGATGGAGTACACATATATCTACACATCCTCTGAAACCTGAAATTCAGATGGTTGACAGCTATAGAAGGACAACATATAAAAGACGCACCCGCACCAAGATGCTTTGTCAATGCATAATTCACATTATCATTTGCAATTTGAGTGACACAAATGAAGCCATGAAGAATCTGTGTGAAAACATCACATAAGACACCAAGATCAGCCAGCAACTAGCAAAGTCAGCCAATCCCGAGGCACTTGTAACAACTAGCAGGAGTCCAGTGGTCAGACTTAGCACTAGAACATGACACCGCAGTCTGCTTCTTGGATCCCATCATATGCAAATAGGTAGTAAAGAGCGAGACAGGATCACACACCCAAGTTGAGTCAGAGCAAGAATAGAGCTGATTCAAACATGCACGGTTTTCTAAAGACTGTACATGCTGCGACAAGGAACAACCTTGCCAGACAATGCAAATTACATGTTGTACTAAAATACTAAGTTTGACAAATAGTAGAGACATACCTTAATTTCCAAGAGAGCGAACACCATAATAGGAATTTAAATTATGTAGCTGCACCTACAAAGTACATGACTGGCACGTAGACGCCAAAGACAGCCCAGTAGGGCAGCCTAGCTGGTCATGACTCCTATCATGCCAACTAGGAAAAATTGTCATGGCCAGGGGCACCTAACACGTAGACAGCCACCTAAGTCACTTTTAGAACATTGCACGCTGCATAGACCAGCCGTCAAGATGCAGTCCATCAAACATCCAAGCACACGAAGCAGGTGGCCATAGCGAATGACATTGAAGCACTGGCAAACAAGACTGCCGTAATATCCGATCTGGTAACAGTGATACAGACAAGACTGCTCGCAATATGGTGATAACCAAAAGGCTCCTCAAGTGGCGTGCCATCACGAGTAGCCGTGAAACTAGAACTATCAATCAGATCCTGGATGCATAGGAGTTGAATGTAAGCAAGAGATAGTAACCATTGTAGGTGCAGTTATCCTCAATCCCCATGACATAGCAAATAGATCTCAGATCTGATATGATGAATTACTCACCTAACCGTCAGTTAAAAAATCAATTTCATCACCTTTAGTGAAGTATGAGTGTATGACCTCCAGTAATTAAGTAAAATGTAAAATACAACTACACTGAGAGATATGAATGAATAGTGTAGGATCATTCTCAGAAGGAAAGAAACTAACAGCACGAATCATTGAACCAAAGTGTTCAAATCAGGCAGGATGAACATAGTTGAGAACACAGAGGGCACATTCAAGACAACAAACATAGCCTGTTGGAGCCACAACAACATGGAGTCAGCATCTAAAGATCCTCATGTAAATCACCAGTAAGAAATTAAGAAAGCATCCTTGATATCCATATGAGATACTCCATGAGAAACAACAGCCACAATAGACTGGGGTTGTATTGTTCTCTCTAGAGTGCAAGCTCCTCAACGGTTTCAGAGGAGACAAGTCTGATTAAGGATAGAAGGTGAAGATACAAGATAGAAAACTTAGTGAAGGTACAAACCAAGTAGTAGGGAAATAATGGTACTGCCGAAGACTCGAAGGTGGTAATGACATGTGTATCTACACAAGATCCCACTAGAGCACTTGCCCTGAATGCTCCAAATAAAATAAAGAACACGTGCCCTGAAGAGAACAGGGAGGTTATAGATAAGCCTCTCCTACAGTTTTCGGTCACAAAAATATGGATTCATCAAGAATAGATCTATTCAGGACTGTTCGGCTTGGGCCTTCGAGTATCTTCATCATTGCAAGCAGTCCAGGAAGGAGATTGTTGTTGTCAAGCTTGACTTCGAAAAGCCTTTTGACACCATTGAGTAGAGATGCAAGCGGGATCTTGTGAATGGCCCACTTCCTAGTTCAATTATCGAATCTCCTATTCAATTTTGGCTCAAAAGTTGAATAGGATATTTGAGAATTGAACTAGAAGTGGGCCACTAACGGGATCCTGTTTGCATCCCTACCATTGAGCACTCCGCACTCGACTATTCTAAGTGCTTCGTCATAATGCTTCCCTGATAGGTGGTTGTCTTGGGTGGAGTCAGCACTTCGGCGTTCTTCTTAATGGTGTTCCTGGAAAGTTCTTCCTTTACAAACGAGGGGTTCAGCAGGGGTACAGTATGCTGATGACACTTTGATCTCATGGAGGCCTCTAGCAGGCAACTTCGCTGTCTTAAGGAGCTCCTTGAGACTTTTGGTGAATCATCTGGGCTCCAGGATAATTTTGCAAAATCTTGTTTAGTTCCCATCAATGTGGATGCTACCCTTGCTTCCCATCTGGCTGAGGAATTAATGCCTATCATTGATCAGATGGAAAAGCACCTTATGCTGTTCGACTCTTTCTTTCAGAGGAGACTCCAAATGGTTAAATCGATGCTCACGGCTTGCCCCTGGGTACACTTAGACCATGAGTGTTCTTAAGTTCCCTGAAGCGACAAAGTTTGAGATCAGCAAAAGACTTCGCACATGTCTGTGGCAAAAATCTGAATTCTCTGGTAGATGCAAGGCTCTTGCTGCTTGGGACTCCATTTGTAAAAAAATCTGAATTCTCTGGTAGATGCAAGGCTCTTGCTGCTTGGGATTCCATTTGTAAACCAAAAGTGCAAGGGGGGCTTAGGTGTCCTCGATCTCACTATCTCAATGGAGCACTTGTTCTCAAGCATCTCCACAAGTTCTTCAACCGTTTGGACATCCCTTGGGTCAATCTGGTCTGGGAGGCTTACCGGACCTATGAATCGGCTGTTCATGCCTCTTTCTGGTGGAGGAATATTGTCAGCTTAGCTTCTAAACTCAAGGGCTCTGCTTCCTGTGCTCTTGGGGATGGGCACACGGTACCGTTTTGGATGGATGATTGGTGTGGTGAACAGCTATGTTCTTCAATGTTTAGCTCCCCCTGTATGTTCACTTTCCTCGATGTTTCTCCCTTCTCCAAGAACAGCTATGCAACAGTTCAAGAAGTTGCTAATATGGATGATCCTTCTCAATCTCTTCAACCTCCCCCTGTCGGATGCTGTGTTCTCTGAATTTCAGATCATTCAAGATATCATGGATGATACTCACTGATGATGACTCCAAGGACATCTGGAAATGTCTTGGAGGGATTGCTATGTTCTCTTCTCAGAAATATTACAATTTCCACTTCTCGAGTGTCCCTTCGGACAGAGTTCTGTCATGGGTGTGGAAGAGCAAGTGTGTTCGTAAGCTGAAAGTTTTTGCTTGGTTACTTATCAATGACAAATTAAACACTAAGGAGATAGGTGGAGAGGTGGCACTGCAATAGAAGCAATTCCTTAATATGTGTTCTTTGCAAGGGGAATTGCATGGAAGACTGAGGTCACCTCTTCTTCAACTGCTGTTTCAGTCAGGACTGATGGCGCCACATTAAGTTCAACTGGAACACCAACTTATCAATTCGAGAAAGGATCATTAGCCACCGATCTGGTTACCGGTTGACTGCCTTCATGGAGATTTTCATCCAAGGGGCGTGCCATATCTGGAAACAAACCACTGGATTGCTGGTGCAATTAATGCCTAATCACTCGCTGCGGCGAATCTCCTCGATTTCCATTTAGAGTTAACGGCTGGAGCCCCCACCATTAGCTGATTTCAGTAGAAGTATAATACTCCCTCCAATCCATATTAAATGTCGAAATATTACATGTATCTAGACACTTTTTAGACATAGATACATTCATATTTGGGCAAATTTGAGACAATTAATATGGATCGGAGGGAGTAATAAAAAGAGATCATGAAAGAGATAGGGGCACGACCAGGAAAGTTGGGGACTAAACAAGGCATCTCCTATAATTACGGTTTCGTTTTTGAGGAAGGTTTAATGAAAGGGATAGGGCCACATAGAAGGGGAGGAAAAAAATCAATCCACCCTTAAAAAATGTATGGAAGGAGTAAGTTATACATGCAATGTCATATGTCATACATTCATACTATCGACAGTGCTTTTGTTGAATTCGAGCAGAGTAAAATTTGTACGTCATGCAGGCATCTATCAATTACCTTATCATAGCTATATTTAATGTTTATTATTAATGTAAAAGTTTATGTTATCCAAAGCTTTTCAAAGCATAACTGACTAAAGGTTAACATCTCCTTACCAGCCTTTTCTGCCTGATATTTCTTAGCGAGTCTCTGAATCATTATCTCTTCAAGTTCTTTTTGCTTTTCTGTTTTTGCCTGCAAAGTAAAAAGAACTTATTATTTCACGAATGAAGGCAATATAATTCAATGAAACAGACAGCAAGAACAAACAAACGAAATTTAGAGGATTAATCTTACATTGAAGAGATCCTTCCATTGGTAGTTTACTCCGCTCTGCTTCATTTTCTTGACGACATTGTTCGTATGATCCTCGCCAAATTGCCGCTGATAGAATGTCTTCCACAGCACATCAGTGGCAGGGCTAATGTCCATCTGTCCAATCAAACAATCAAAACCGCAGCCACAGCCACAACTGGATCTCCAAGGGAACATCAATCGCTCAAGAAGAGTACCTCGGTACAACTCTCGATACGGGTCAATTGATCCAAAGTGCAGTGGGGCAGGATCCTCTTCAGGAGCTGCATCTCCACGCCGTCCATGCTGCTGACGTACCGGAGGTTGTCGATGACGGTCCGGATACATAGCTCCAGCAAACTCAGAGGTTTCCTCTGAAACTCCATCCTTTTCCAACCAGAAAGAACGACGATTGCTTGTATCACGGGAAGCACGTCAAAAATCCGCTTTTAACAGGATAAAAAACTGTCTCTGCAATGAAAAAACTCTTACGGCCACAATCATCCAGCGAATCCTTAGATTCCGATGAAGAGAAAGCTAATCAGACAACTATAGATTCACGAATTGCCCAAACAAAGGGGCGACTTTTATAGCAGGATTCCGGATAAAACAGAAAGGGAGGTCGTGTGCTAGGATTAAACGGGGAGAGAAGGCTCACCGGGGGAAGGCCGCGGGCAGCTCCGGTCGCCGGCGGTTGGCTGGACCCCTCGTTCGGGCAGCAGCCAGGCAGGGCAAAGAATATCGGATCCAGCAGAAACAAGAGTAATAAAAAGAGAAAGATTAGTTAGAAACGGCCTGGATTATAGCTGGCCAACCCGTAACGGGCTCGGCCCGGCACGGATGGATATGCCTCGGCCTCAAACTTGCGGGCCGGCACGTCTCGGCTCGTTTAGCAGGCCTGCCTGCCGGAGACGGCCGGCGTCGTGGGGCACAGGCGGCCGGGGGCGCTTGAGCGGAGCAGGAGGTCGGGCCGGCGAGGAGCTAGAGAGGAAGATGGGCCGTTAGGGAATATGGTTTGGCACTTTGGCCCAAGAGAAAAGGAAAAAAAAGATGGAGGATGGATTGCGGCCTGGTAAGGAGGAAACAGGGAGATGGGCCTAAGCGTTTTTCTCAGCCCACGTAGGATAAATGGGCCTGGTCTGGCTGGGCTCATGTGTCGTGCCGGCCCGTTGGCCACCTATAGCCCGAGTACCATAATTCAATTCGACCTAACAGAAAAAATATCACCCTCCCTTGTTTTCTTTTTACAAAATTTTGAGTTCTCAGTGGCCTCATCCAATCGATCAAATCCAGTGCAGTTATGAACACTTTTATACCATACATAAAAGATAAAAAATTACATATGTAGGCTTCATAAACAAAATTGCAAAGCTAATTTTACACGCACAGAGAATGATCAGTAATACAGTAAGATGCTATACACAGTTCCCTACCGACTACATACAGCAAGTCAGCAAGTAGCCAAGAACTAACCACACGATATGCCAGGCATGACCAATGTTTTCCCTCGAATACTTAAACAAAATAAAATTACATAAATACTAATTGCACAAGATCCAGCTGTCCTGTGCTAAGAAACTCTTGGTTTATTCCCTAGCTAGCTAGGTCTCGCTCTCAGAGGCCGGCCGCCGGGTAAACCTTCCTGACGAGCCTGAGAACAGTCCTCCATCGGGGCTTCTTCTTCTGCTCCTTCTCCTTGGGCACCCCATGCTGCTGCTGCTGGCTTCTTCCTTTCAGAGCAACGGCTTCCGCTGCTTCGTACATTGCTTGCTTATTGGTCGAGACTTTAAAGAATTGATGCTTCAGGTACGTAGTACGTGTTAAGGATCGATGAACTGAATGAATGAAACCAGCCGGGTGGCGGCCAAGTATATGTAGGGCTCGCTGGTCAAGGAAGGAAGCCAGCAGGAAGCTAACTAACCAGAGAGCTGGCTAGCTTGGCAACCAAGGAGTAGTAATTCTCAGGTCGAGTCAAACCAAAAGGACGGAAGAAGCGTCTTGGCCACGATGACACGATCTGTAGGTGATTCAGTTCGTCAAGACAGGTGGTCAATGAGAGAATCGTTTTTCCACCCGAGATAGAAAAAGACGTCTGCCATAGCCGCCACCAGCGCCGGATCTAGATCGATCTCGTCTCCCGACCGGTCGGGGAACAACGTCCATGCTTCCTCTACGTTTAGTGTTTTAGTAGGTCTTTAAAATTTAGGATTTGGTCAGCAGGCAGCCGAGTTTAATGGCGGCATTGTGCGGGTCAATAATAAGGTTTTCTCAACTCCTCATTCACCTCGTCGACGGCGATCCTGCCGGTGGCATCGAGGGGTGCGGAACGTTTGGTCGCTACTCTTCTGGAGTGGTGGATCTGGTTCCGTGTTTGTGCTTTGCATGTCTTCTACGCGTATCAGTTTATTGGTTCCTTTTCCTATCGATGAGACTTGGCCAGCTTCGACAGCCATGTCTTCTCGGATCCGTCTGGCCGGATCTGGGATGGTCATCCAACCCTCTTCGTCGTTTTCTTCTCCAGGACGGTGGTCTGAGTCTGTTTCTCAGATCGCTGTCGCCGACGTCTTCTGATTCCGACCGGCGACTTCCTGGCTGCTCGTCAACAACAGTTTCATGGCTCCGACATGGTTCGGAGATCCAGAGGCAGCATCGAGCTTCGCTCACGGTGCGCCACCGGCGAGTGCAGGAGGAAAACAACGACGTTTACCTACAAAAACTTGTGTGCAATTTCTTTTATTTTAAAGATGGTTCTGTAAAGGTTGATTGATTTTAATATATGGTCTACGATACTGTTCGTTCGTGCTTCGCTCATCTTTCGTCGTGGTATGAGTCACCAAATACTATGGGTAAGTGCAGTGCAAAATTGGCGAATTCACGCGCATGAGTCTGGTGGTGACAATTAGTGCGGGGTCAAAGTCAAAGAGCTATTTTTTAGAGAGATTGTTGGGGTCAAACCACTGTGCCATGTGGAAAACGTGGCTAGCAGCCTCTGAACCAAAAAAATTCTGCAGATCCCACAAGAGATGATACTTCCAAGGGTGTCTTTCTTATACTCCCTCCGTCCACACATCCTAGATCGTCAATTTAGCTAACTAAATATAAATTAAATAACTGAAAAATTATATCATTAGAAAAGTATTTCGATAAAAATTCTAATGGTGTAATTTTTGTTAAAAAATTTACATATTTAATTAATCAAATTAAGAATCTAGATATGCGTGCATGCCTCAAGAGGCGGCAAGTGGCAACAGCGAGAGAAAAATAAAACTCCATTGCCGGGATTTGAACCCGGGTCGCCTGGGTGAAAGCCAGGTATCCTAACCGGGCTGGACGACAATGGATTGTTGCTCCTGCAATGCAGTTACCGAATACAAACTTTATGTTCGACCGGAATTTGGTGTGTCCAGGTACATACAATATTTCCACAACAATTTAATTTAGGATCGGAATTACTAGCATTTTTCATCGTACAAAAGATGATGCTGTCTGTGTGTACTGCTACTCCTTGCTGTTAACTAACTGATTGTTTACGTTGACTGTGAGGCCTGAGGGGAGTGATGCACCTGCAGTCTGAACGTCTGGTTCAAGTCCCACGTATAGGGTTGGATTTCTTTCTTCTTCTTGTTCTTTAATAAAGCCGAAAACTACTATGCACTTGTTTAAGAAATTACTGAAACACAAAAATATATTATATACTCAAAATTTGGGCCAAGAACCGGAGTTCTTCAACACTAGTTTTACATGACCTTGATGATCCGCACCTTGTAACTACTACAAGCCGAATCACAAAGAACACAGCCACTCAACCAGACACACACACACACTTCCCTGTACTGGCTAAATAAATAAAGACACTACTCTGCTGGAAGCAAAACTTGCACACTCGATCTCCAACTGTCACACTCTATCTTAGCTAGCTTCGGTTGATTAATTCCTTCCTTGAGTGCGTGACGTGGCACGCCTCTGACGTCTGAACCAACACAATTCAAAGAGATAGACATATAATATGCCCTTTATTAGAAGGGCGTGGGGCAAATCTTCATGATGATCCAGAGAACAACAATGGCCCAGCCAAGCTCCTCCTTCTCCACTTCCTCCTTCACCACCGGATGCTGCTGCTGGCTCCTTGCACTGCTCTGCTTGTTTGATTCTCTTCGCAGAAGCTGGCCCTTGAGAGCAATGGCCTCCACTGCCTCGTACACCATTGTTTCCTTGCAGGCTTGGAGCTGCCAGTACTATCTGGTTGACTGGTTCTTGCTGTGTAGACTCGACGGTGCATCAGGCCAGGTACTTGTAGGACACGAATGCAGGCTGGCTGGGTGGCGTGGCAGTCAAGGAAGCGGCATGTCTCGACATCAGAAATTCAGAATCGCCTTTAGCTGAATCAATAAGCTAGTAGTGTTTACTGAGTTTTTTGTTACACGGTTTTGTTGTGCTGCTGTGTGGCCTTCCTTCCTCTTTCGCACGATGGTGACAGAATCTGAATGGAAAGCATAAATAATTCGGGAAGCATATCATGTGTTGTTGGGATTTGGGAACTTGATTGGGATGCACGGCGGAAGGAAGCAAATAAGGGTTTTGCATTTTGAAAAGGGGAAAAGGGTTGCATATTAGCACATGGTGTTTGACCCGAAAACAGTTATCGTTTAGGGGAAAATAATTTCGACGACGACGCAAGGTTTCTACGTGCCTAACTTTCAGCCCCAAGTTCCTGCAATTTTCTATATTTTATCTGGGATCTAAAGTGGTAGTAGGACAAATATGTTGTTATGACATGCTGGACCTTAAGTGAGTACAAGACAGACTAACTACTTAAACTAGTAACCACGTGGCACACGTGCTAACGTAGCTGTGTCTTGTGTGTGTCTGGTTGAGTGGCTGTGTTCTCTGTGATTCGGAATCGAGAATGATTCTCGTCTCAAATTTGTAAAAAAATATGTATTTATTTCTAAAAAAATCTAGATACATGTAATATTTCGACAAGAATTATGAAACGGAGGGAGTAGAGTATTAAAGACATGTTTTGATCTTTTCACTGATAATCAAGCTGTGGAACTCACTTGTCATCATGGACCGGTCCACCAACACCAATATTGTCATGCTTATCATTTGACACAGCTGGTGGTGCAGCCACTGAGTGTTAGCTCTGGGGGTGTGAGCTCCACAGGCTTTAAGGAACATCTATAACGCTCTAACAAAAAAACATCTCCAGACTTGATACATGTTGCGACAAATATGACCAACCAACTGTTTGCCAACAACATAATATGACCATAAAGCGATGTTAAACAAACAAAAAAAGTGGCACGTGCTTGGCTTCTGGCCTATTATCTCCTAGTTTTAAAAATGTTTGGTTCATAGCTGAATTTTACCTCGGCTTACTCAAAACCGTGCCAAGCTATCGAAAACATGGTGAACATCATGACTCAACATAATAGAGATCAAACCTAGCTCGTTGCTCACAATTTGCATACACGCGGATGCATTCACTAAAATCTCAACGAGATTCATGGATTCATCCCCAGCCTCCTCCTGTCCTTCAGCTGCAACGTGTGCGTACTAAATAATGTTGCCAATAATCTAACTTAATTATAGTTATATATTTTCTTCTTCTTAACAAAACCTTCCCTTTAGCCAATCTAATTATAGTTATACTTGTATTTTTCTTCTTCTTCTTCTTAACAAGACCATTTAACTAAGTACAGTTCTCTGTTACTGCGATATGTGATCTGAACTCCTAAGGATCCATCCTCCAAAGGGAAGAGAACCGATAACAAAAAATTATCATCATTCGTTTCAAGCAACCAAGAAGAATAAAATAAGACAACGGAAGATCCATTGTGTAGAGTAAGGTATAGAATTCTGTTTTCCAAAGTTGCACCTTCATCGAAAACAATCATCTTTCCCATTGAAAATAGTGTATACTCGCGCAGCTTGTGATCGCAAAAACAAAAATTCTCCATTGCCGGGATTTGAACCCGGGTCGCCTGGGTGAAAGCCAGGTATCCTAACCGGGCTGGACGACAATGGACTGTTGAGGCATTCAGTAAGTAAATTATTTTGTACATACATTCCCGTGCGTTCCAATGGCTCTCGCACGTGCAACGGCTGTCTCACGCTCAGTCCAGTCCAGGAGGCTCAAGCTCGAGGCGTTCCGCTCACGTCAGCGTCGTAGCCGTTACGAGATGCCATCGATCTCCTCGATGCCATCAATCCATCCATATTACATCCCTCAATCATTTGTGCGACCCTTTTATAACCCTCTCCTATCGCGCGACCGGCAGTGAGCCAGTGACAGAGGACGCACAGACCGGCATCAATGGCGCCGCAGAGGCCGCACGCCGTGGTGGTGCCGTACCCGGGCTCCGGCAACATCAACCCGGCGCTGCAGCTCGCCAAGCTCCTCCACCGCCGCGGCGTCTACATCACCTTCGTCAACACCGAGCACAACCACCGCCGCGTGCAGGCCACCGCCGCCTCCGTGCTCGGCCGCGAGGACGACGGGTTCCGGTTCGAGGCGATCCCGGACGGCCTGGCGGACGCCGACCGCGCCGCTCCGGACCACGGCAGCCGCCTGTCCGCGTCCGTCAGCCGGCACTGCGCCGCGCCGCTCAGGGACCTCATCGCGCGGCTCAGCGGCGGCGCCATTACTGGCGTGCCGCCGGTCACCTGCGTGGTGGCCACGACGCTGATGAGCTTCGCGCTGCGTGTGGCCGGGGAACTCGGGATCCCGTCCATCATGTTCTGGGGCGGCAGCGCCGCCTCGCTCATGGGCCACATGAGGCTCCGGGACCTCCGAGAAAGAGGCTACATCCCACTCAAAGGTCAGGAAATTTTCGCTTCAAATTAACCACAAAAATTCATCTTCAAATTAGTTAACGAATTCTGCAAAATTTCTCTGTCTCCGTTAGATGCGAGCTGCCTGACGAACGGCTACCTGGAGAAGACGGTCATCGACTGGATCCCGGGCATGCCGCCGATCAGCCTGGGCGACGTCTCGAGCTTCGTCCGCGCCGCCGGCCCGGACGACGCCGAGATCCGGTTCACGGAGGCGGAGGCCAACAACTGCACCATGGCCGGCGCGCTCGTCCTCAACACCTTTGAGGACCTCGAGGCCGACGTTCTCGCCGCGCTGCGCGCCGAGTACACGCGCATCTACACCGTCGGCCCCATCGGCTCCCTCCTCGACGAAGACACCGACACCTCTAATGGCGGCGGCGGGCTGAGCCTGTGGAAGCAGGACACCGACTGCCTGGCATGGCTGGACGCGCAGGAGCCACGCTCCGTCGTGTACGCCAACTTCGGAAGCAACACGGTGCTCACGGCATCCCAGCTCGCCGATTTCGCGTGGGGGCTGGCAGACAGCGGCCACAAATTCCTCTTATCCATCCGAGACAACCTCGTCGTCCCTTCCGGCTCCGGCAGCAGCGGCGGTCTGCCGGCTGGGTTCGCGGCGGCGACGGCGGGCCGGTGCTGCGTGACGGCGTGGTGCCCGCAGGAGCGGGTGCTGCGGCACGGCGCCGTGGGGTGCTTCGTGACGCACAACGGCTGGAACTCCACCAGCGAGAGCTTGGCCGCCGGCGTGCCCATGGTGTGCTGGCCGGGCTTCGCCGACCAGTTCACCAACTGCAAGTATGTCTGCGAGGTCTGGGGCGTGGGGCTCCGGCTTGACGCAGAGGTGAAGCGGGAGCAGGTCGCTGGACATGTCAGGAAGGCGATGGAGGCGGAGGAGATGCGGAGGAGCGCGGTGGCGTGGAAGGCGAAAGCGGCGGAGGCCGTGAGTCCCGGCGGGTCGTCGTTTGAGAACTTGCAGAGCATGGTCAAGGCGCTCAACTCTGTTTAACTGATTGATTGGCTTTCGGTGATGTGAGATTTGGTAACAAGGGCGAGGTTACAGGTCAGTTTGAATGTCAGCCGTCAGAATTTGCCAATAAGACGATTTAAGAGCAAGTACACTAAGGTAATAAGGTAACGTAAGCATGCTATAAAAGTTCGTTTTGTATTTAAAAAATCGCATGTTTTCTAATTAAAATTCAATCGTCGTGTTAGGCCGTCTGATCTTAAATATTATATTTGATCATGGTCCCGTCCCGTACGTGTTCTGGAGTTGAGAGTTTTCAGGGTTTTAGTTGCTCCCAAGCAAGAAAATTGAAGTGATAACGTCCCGGTGAGATTAATTCTTTTCAAAGTTAAGATGTAAATATCTACCCGACCAAATGTTGCATTTGTATCATGCATCACGCCGTACATAAGTTCATGTCTCTTGGCATGGCATGTAATCTTAAGCATTTTGCCGACACGAGATGCTAACTAAAAAAGATAATTGTGGTCTTTTGCTGGAGATCTCCAGCTCTAGCACGTAAAGATAGGTAAAAAAAATTAATTCTACCAATCACATGCAAGTATACATCCTAAATTAAGTAATGCAACCTTCTTTATGCATCGGGGAGTTTGTCTCTTACGAAGAGAAACCACCTAAGATAGCTTGTTAAGAGACTATGCATTGGTAGAGTATTAAGATAAAAAAAATACAAGTACCTAAGATAGATATTGCTCAAGCCGAAACACAATTAACATGAGATGTCTGCGTCAAGAACAAACACCATATTCTGACTTGATGATTATGCATCAATGGGTAGTATTTTTCTGGAAAAAGGAAATTTTATTATCCAAGGAGCTTCCAACTAGCTAGAAGATTACATATAGAAGAATAGTCCTACTAGCTAGCAAACTAAATTCTAATCCAACGAGACTGTTGCGATCGCGGAACTTCCTACCTGAAACCGGAAAAAGTGTGACAAGCCACACCGAACACCGAACTAGAAGCTAAAGTGGCTAGCACTAGCAATGGAGACTTTAACCCTTGTAGCACACGACACAGTTGCAATAGCGGAGGCCATGCTTGCGAGTACAATAGGCACTGTCGATGATCATGTCGGGGTTTTTCTTGATGCAGTCCTCCTTGCACGACCGCTTCCCGCAAACCGGGGAGTTGAAGTGGACAGGCTTGTGCTTGCACTTCTTCTCTGCATATGCAGAATAAAACATATCAGTTACCTAGCTCGTTTCATATGATACAAATCAAAAGGGTTTCCATATCGATCTAGTACAACTCATGATAACCAATTACATTCATCATCAATGGGTAAAGAGGAGATGCATGCCTGCAGGCTTGGGGTCAGGGTGGACGATCTGGGCGACACCGTCGAAGTCGCAGGCGAAGGGCGAGCGGCCTTGGCGCTGAAAGTAGTCATTGAAGGCGTAGGAGGCGTGGGCGAGCCTGGTGTTGGGGTTCCAGCAGGGCGCCCCGGGCTGGATGGCGCTGCAGTTGGACACGTGTCCGCACGCGTAGTCCAGCGCCGCCTGCAGCCGCTCCTCCCCCACCTCCGCCTTGGCCACACACAATCTGTTCCCCTTGAGCTCGCACTCGGACGGCCCTGATCAAACGAAAAACAACACAATGCAGATATCATCGATCACTGATTAATTGCATCTGTATAATGCTACGACTTCGTTAATTAATTAAGTAGGGCCAGATGGTAATCAAGGGGATGAGGAGTACCTGCGGTAGCAGGGGTGGTTGCGAGAAGCATGAGCATCGCAAGGAAACAACAGAGCGTGGTAGCAGCTGCACCGGCCATTGTTCTCCCCTCCGTTTTTTGGCAAAGAGTTGTAGAATCTGCGTGGGGGGAAACGGGATCTGAGATGAGATGAGGATTCTAGTGTGGCAACTGGGCCCATGGATTAAGATGGAGATATATGCATGCGGGAGAAACAGAATCCGGATCTGTCGCACTTAAAAGTCGGAGAAAAACTCGGTAAGATCGTAGTACTATGTACTCATCCCACCGGATTCCTTTAATTTCGTGGACGCGGCGGCTGGCTTTGCTAACCTGTTCCGATCCGTGCTTTCAAACAACAATCTATCCTTAGTTGAGGCTCAAAAGAAAACAACAGAAATCTGTCTACTCCGGGCCCCCAGACAAACAACAACCACCAAATCCGGGCGGCTCCGTTTCAATATCTACTCACATTTTCCTCTTGAAATTAGAATGAAACATTTTTTTTCCCAGCTAACTGAATGTGCTTTTGATCACCTTATGTGCTCTGCCAATATGTTGTTTCTTGATGGATAAATTGATCTTTGCATATGTGATCTCTTTTTACTGATGATCTAGCAGTGTTGTGCCAAGAACGTAATGAAGTTTGGGCCCGTCAAAAGAATGTCCAGCAGAAAAGAAAAAGGTTAAAAAAGCTCCATTGCCGGGATTTGAACCCGGGTCGCCTGGGTGAAAGCCAGGTATCCTAACCGGGCTGGACGACAATGGATCGTTGACGTAAGGACTTTGGAAACCAATATTAAATTTGTTTTCTTGGACCTCTCCGATAGTTGTTGTTCCCCGTGTTCTTCCGTCGTGGTTACTACCGGTTAGACGTTTGGACGAACCTTTTCATATGATACTCGAAATCCATATAAAACAGATAGGATGCTATTCTGCTGCCCACAACAATCAATTGCATCCGTGCTAATCTCTCTTGAGATGAAATGTACTTTTATTGCTTTCATTCACTCACTAATGCAGATGGAACACATACAAATTTTCATCTTCAGGTTGGCGCCCATGGCCTGATACTGTGATACATATCGATCACTTCAACGCTTCAGAGGAGCTTCAGAGTTAAGCGCCTTGACCATGCTCTGCAGGTTCTCAAACGACGACCCGCCGGGCCTCACGGCCTCCGCGGCCTTCGCCTTCCACGCCGCCGCGCTCCTCCGCACCTCCCCTGCCGGCTCCATCGCCTTCTTGACATGTCCAGCCACCTGCTCCCGCTTGACCTCTTCGTCCAGCCGGAGCCCCACTCCCCAGACCTCGCAGACATACTTGCAGTTGGTGTACTGGTCGGCGAACCCCGGCCAGCACACCATGGGCACGCCGGCCGCCACGCTCTCGCAGGTGGAGTTCCAGCCGCTGTGCGTCACGAAGCACCCCACGGCGCCGTGCCGCAGCACCCGCTCCTGCGGGCACCATGCCGTCACGGAGCACCGCTCCGCCGCCGCCGCCATGAACCCCGCCGGCAGACCGCCGCCGTCGCCGGAGCCGGAAGGGATGACGAGGTTGTCCCGGATGGATAAGAGGAATTTGTGGCCGCTGTCCGCCAGGCCCCAGGCAAACTCCTCGAGCTGGGACGCCGTGAGCACCGTGAGGCTGCCGAAGTTGGCGTAGACCACGGAGCCCGGCTCTTGCGCGTCCAGCCATGCCAGGCACTCAGTGTCCTGCTTCCACAGGCTCAGCCCGCCACAGCCGCCATTGGTGGCGTCTTCTTCTTCGGTGTCGAGGAGGGAGCCGAGGGGCCCGATGGTAAAGATGCGGGGGAACTCGGCGCGGAGGGCGGCGAGGACGTGGGGTTCGAGGCCGTCGAAGGTGTTGAGGACGAGCGCGCCGGCCTTGGTGCAGCCGTTGGCCTCCACGTCGTTGAACCGGAGGCCGAAGTCGTCCGGGTCCGTGGTGCGGACGAAGCTCGAGATGTCGCCCAGGCTGATCGGCGGCATGCCCGGGATCCAGTCGATGATGGTGGTGTCAAGGTGGCCGTTCGTCAGGCAGCTCTCGTCTGCAAACGGGAGTTCGTTAGTGATATACGGATATTACGGCCCATAGGCCCAGGAAGGAAGAGGATAAAAACAACTCTCTTTTACGGCAGCCCGTCTTTTACCGGCTCTGTCACCATACCCAACCAGGCCCACGTGTATTTTTGATCCATATATCAATGAGATATATCATTCATCATGTGGGTGGATTGAGAAGTGGGCCTGGCCTAGCACCAAGTCCCAGCTAAACCGATGTGCTGGTAGGTATCGGCACCATTAGAATCGCCGCGTTATAACAAGTTGTGTTGATTGCAACATAGGAAAAAGTACAAGAAACAAAAGAAATTCTCCATGAGGTTGGACCTCGTCGAAAATTTTCTTTTGAATTGAATGGAAATTAGGCCATAGAAAAAAAATCCTATGTGTTTCAAATTCGTCAAATCAAACAAATCGCGTAGAAAAAAAAATACTTCGGAATACAATCCTGCAAAATCTATATGATTTTCTTTTTAATCAAATAAGAGGCCATAAGTAGACTAATCATGAATAGAAAAGTCAATGTTTTAAAAACATGTGCCATATATTTCAGAACGCAAGGAGTATATATATTTATAGCCAAATGTATCTGAACTTGTTTTCTAAATTAAGAACTACCCAGACTGCCGTTGTTTCCTTTTAAAAGAAATGTGACTTTTGCACGCCATAGTTTTTAAGAAACGGTTTTGCTATTTCTTATTTCTCAGTCGACGATAACAACCTTTTGATTCAATCATTGAGATTCTTGTAAGATTAATGTAGGTCTGCTGGATGAGAAAATGTTCATTGGATGGCTGCGGTTGTTGACTGAGAAATAGTTCGTCCGATGGAAGAAAAAATCTTCATTGGATGGCTGCGGTTGTTGACCGAGAAATAACTATTTCTTAAGCAATTGAGAATTAGACACTCAAAAAAAAACTGCCTAGACAAAATTTATCTTGTGAGCTATGTCACTAGTGTCGAAACCAAAATAGTGCCCATGCCCAAGATCCTGAAAGTAATGATCATGTGATTTGATAGTATATCTTCTGAGAGAATCTATCTTGGACGTGCATCTGTCCATGGAGATGACCTTTCCTATGTACATTGGGTCACCTGCCTGGACCGAGGATGATCGTGTGCATAGCTATGAGATGCAACCTCGGGAAATGTCTCATTTGATCATCTCCATGTACTCCGCTCTCCGGCCTCATGTCTAAGTTTAAAACAAGGGTCGTTTTAGAAATAGTTGTTTTTCGACAATAAAAAATATATAATGAAGATTTTCTTATTCATCGGACCTACATTAATGTTACATGAATCTCAATGATTAAATTAAAAGGTTGTTATCGTTGACTAAGAAATAATTATTTCTCAGTCGCCTAAGAAATACTCCCTCCGTCCTATATTAATTGACTCAAATTTGCTAAAATATGGATGTATCTTCGTCTAAAAAACTAAAAAAACGTTTAGATACATTAATAAAAAGTCATTTAATATGGGACGGAGTGAGTAACAAGACCGTTAAAGTAACGCATAAGGTCTGAATTTACCTTTGAGCGGGAGGTACCCTCTTTCCTTAAGGTCCCGTAGGCTCATGTCGGCCATGAGCGCGGCGGCGCTGGCGCCCCAGAGCACCATGCTGGGGATCCCGAGCTCCCGCGCCACGCCCAGCGCGAAGCTCATCAGCGCCGTCGGCAGCAGGCACGTCACCGGCGGCGCGCCGCCATTGCTGCTGAGGCGGACAACAAGGTCCCTGAGCGGCGCGGCGCAGTGCCGGCCCATGGACGCGGACAGGGCGGCCCCGTAGCCGTCCGCGGCGCGCTTGGCGTCCGTCAGCCCGTCCGGGATCGCCTCGAAGTGGAAGCCCATGCCGGCCGCGTTCTCGATGGTCTGCGCGAGGCGGCGGTGGTTGTGCTCGGTGTTGACGAAGGTGACGTGGAAGCCCCGGCGGTGGAGGAGCCTGGCTAGCTGCAGCGCCGGGTTGATGTGGCCCGTGCACGGGAAAGGCACCACCACGGCGTGCGGCCGAGCCATTAATTGGTGATTAGTGCGCGTCGTACGTCTTAGACTCTAGTGCAGCTCACTAGCTCAGCAGCTGTGTGTGTTGCGTGTTTTGTGTGTTTTGTGTGGTTGGTTAATTTGGGTGTTTGTGTGTTGCGCGATGCGAAGACGAAGACTATGTAAAGTTGCTGTGGAGTTAATTAACAAGTGGCAAGTTGATCTAGATGCTTAATCTGGAGGATTCTGTGTCCACTGACCCCAGATCTAAACTTGAAGCAATACGTCTGACCTTGACCTGGCAAAGTCTTTCTTTTCCTCGCACATGTTCCCATGAATTTTTTTCAACATCGATCCCAACTATATATCGCTTTAGCTAGCTGGACCATCCCATTCGAGCATTCCGTTTGACATTGTGATGGATCATTAATCCTGTTTTTTTTTTACACGTCTTTCACTATTTTTGTGTTTGGCTAACAAAAATTTCATATTTTTATGTGTTACGGTAGATTACAAAATAAGTTCAACATAGCACAACTCAGCAGCGTCAAACTGAGCCGAAGAGAAAGAAGATGGCCGGCTTTACTGTGATGCCTAAGGCGAGCCAGCACATCAGTGCTCAGCAGCCCGCCTTGGCAGCGCCCATGGCGGAATAACAGGAGCGGAGCGTCATGGTGGCAAAACTGACTAAATTATGTTTCGTACGAGGATTTAGAATAAACTGAACTCAAATACCAAGTTTAATTAATGGAATCGGGATTTTGGACTAAATTGGTGTACATTGATACCAGGTCAAAAGACTAGCATTGCTTTTCGTGCTGTCCATTTGTTGCTACGGAGTACTAGCTAGTTCGATCTCATGTTTACCTTTGAGTGGCAAATAGCCTCTCTGGGCGAGCTCCCGGAGCCTCATGTGGCCGATGAGCGAGGCGGCGCTGCCGCCCCAGAGCACCATGCTGGGCACCCCGAGCTCCCGGGCCACGTCGAGCGCGAAGCC
The DNA here is from genome assembly GCF_000005505.3 of Brachypodium distachyon. Taxonomy (NCBI): domain Eukaryota; kingdom Viridiplantae; phylum Streptophyta; class Magnoliopsida; order Poales; family Poaceae; genus Brachypodium; species Brachypodium distachyon. The sequence goes on from NC_016133.3 coordinate 14,174,089, forward strand.
CATGAGCGCCGTGGTCAGCAGGCAAGTCACCCGCGGCACACCGGCCGTGGCGTTGAGCCGCGCCACGAGCTCCCTCAGCGGCGCCGCGCACCGGTGGCTGGTGGCCGCCGACAGGCCCAGGTCGTAGGCGTCCGCGGCCCGGTCCGCCTCGGCCAGCCCGTCCGGGATCGCCTCGAACCGGAAGCTCCCGTCGTCTTCGTCTTCGCGGCCGGCGAGCGCGGCGGCGGCGCTGGCCTTGATGCGGCGGTGGTTGTGCTCCGTGTTGACGAAGGTGACGAAGACGCCGCCGCGGTGGAGGAGCTTGGCGAGCTGAAGGGCCGGGTTGATGTTGCCGGAGCCCGGGTACGGCACCACCACGGCGTGCGGCCTCGGCGGCGCCATTGCTTAGTTTAATTTGTGTATGTGTTGCTTGGGCACTTGGCTCTTGGTGGTGTGTGTGTGATTGCAGGATTGATGCGAGATGATGGCTTTATGTACGCCATGGCTGTTGAGTTAATTAGTTAGTGATGAATTCTTTGTGCAATTTTAGATTAGCTCGCCCTGGTTAGAAGGATCGCTATGATCTTTAAATCCATATTTTGGGGATTACTCTGATCCAGATCTACATTGTAAGTGGTAGTACACGTCTGACCGAGCAAAGTCTTTCTTTTGTTCATTCATTCATAGTATATCGTCAAGCACAGCTGTGCTCGTGCATAGTTTTATAGCATCTCTAAAAGTCCCTTATACAGCTCTGGCCCTTGCATATTTTGGGTTTTGAATGGAAAAAAAACATCTCAATGGACCCCTTAAACGGTCTCTTAAAACAGCCATCTTATAAAAAGTTTTATGGGTTATGTAAAACTTTCCGCATGCATGCCATATCTTGCGTTGCGGCAATCTTCTTTGTCTAGTAAGAAAACCACACTACTTGATTTCTCAAAATAAGCAAGAATGTTTTGAATACTTTTTCGTTATTGCTATTCGATTTCACTCATGTATGTTAACTTTTTTTTTAGGGAAACATGTATGTTAACTAAGAATTTCCACGACAATATGTGGGATATCATCTAGTTGTTTAAGAGTCCAACCCCTCTTTTGTCTTTTCCTCCGTCTCTAAAAAAACTTAGCCTCACTTAGTTTTAGGCCCATTTATGTTGCAATGAGCCAAATAATTTTCAGACAATGCACCAAATAAATTTTTAAACAACGGATGCAAGATACACCCGGCTGACCCTTCAGGCCTGACTTAGTTTTAGGCCCATTTATGTGCTTCCGTGGCTAGTTGGCTAAGTTCTCAGACTAATGGCCCACGGGCCCAATATCAGACACTATAGATCCACAGATTCCACACCGAAGAGAGCGGTCGGACCAACCAAAGTGCCCGGGGCGCGGCGGCGGCACGACCAACAGCCTCGCCGCAGGGCACCTCCTGCCATGACGTCTTCTACTGTTGGTTTCCATTGGTCTGCCTCACCAATCCCGGCACCCCGTCTACTGTGCGTACGCGGTCACACGGACTTCCGTCTCTTGTGTTGCTGACCAGCTGCTCGACGAAATGGCTAGCCTGACCCAGTCGAAGAATGACAGGAGAAACGACGAGGTAAGCTTCGTAACCGTGTCTTTTCATACATGGACGACCAAAAATGCCGAATACATACCCAACTTGCACAGCTTACTCATGGAATCATTCTGGCCCACTGAGACGAACTATGGAAAGCACTTTTACTTTTCAACAATAAATGCCTTTAGAACAACCACTAGAACAATTATTACATACGGGCAAGCACAAATGCACACTACTTTTACTTGAATTGATACAACATACTTCTTACATTCAAGAAATCTGAGTTGACTGCTTCAGATTAATCACCATCTTCTTGAACCTGACTGGATGTTGCTGTTGCCAAATCACAATATAGTTTTTATTTTGCGGGGGAGATCACAATATAGTTGGTACATATTTATATATTTACTCCAGGTTCAGACAGGATATATGCCAGCTTTGTCCATCTATTCAATCGGCTCCACAAAGAGCAGTCTTATGGCATCTTTGATTGTGTCTGAAGCAGTGTATCCATCGTTAAGCTTGTACATATTACCCGAAGCCCGAGCAAAATGAAGTATCGTCTGTGACACGACCATGGGTTGGTTCTTCGCCGCAAGAGAATGTTCTAACATATCCTTCCATGAATCTTCGATAAGTCCTTTAATCTGTTGGCATGCATCATGCATTGTTGTCCCATGCTCCTTCATGTAACACTGGACAGTAGAGACAGAGTGGTCCCCTGCTTGCTCACGCTGCAAAAATATGGTTGTAAGTCAAGGTAATTATCATAACTCATTTTTGGTTCCATTTATATAAGCTAGGTATATAATACTCCCTCCGATCCTAAATTATTATCTCAAATTTGACCAAATATGGATGTATCTTTTCTTAAAAGGTGTCTAGATACATGTAATATTTTGACAACAATTTAGGATCGGAGGGAGTAAGAAATATGGCCGTCATGATTTTAATATATGAAATTAAATCTATATAAGTTTCCCTATACTTGCAACTTAGGCCTGCTTGTTTAATAGCGCCTAAAAAGATGAGGGTGTAATTAGGTCTCCTGTTTTAATCATTATGCCTTTAGTTTTAATAGTACATATTTATAAATCTAGGAACATTGCTTATCACTTTACCAAGATGCAAAATATTCTGAGAGTCATATCAGCATGTGTAAGTATATTGAGATACCTTTGTTGATACTATATCATTTGAGAGCCGGACAAATACACCCAAAGACTTGATAAGTTGTGGATCGTCCAAAACCCACTTGAAAGTCTCCTCTGTTTTTATGTCATCCATTCCAACATATGCTGCACATGCCAGCAGGAAGGGTCCAATGCTTGTTGATGAAACTTCAAGATGTTCGCTGATTGTTTTCGGCACATAATGTTCATCACGCCATTTTAGTTCGTCAGCATATGCTTGAACTAATTTCTTCAACTGTATTTAGTGTGAAAATAATCATTATTGATGTTTGTATAGTTATTAACAAAAGTATGGCTAATATATAATTAGTCGAAATGAAAACCAATAAGCTTAGAAGTTTCAATTGTCAGGAAAAACTTGATTAAATATACTTGTGGGGAATACATATTGAAAGTTTACTAGGAGTTAAGGCCTTTCATGCAAAAGCAATAAACAAAAGTTCAAAACCTCTGTGTTTGAGTGAACAAGATTAAATAACATAGTGACCAATTGAAAAATCCATTTAAAATAATAAAATAACTATGGATGGAAGCATAAATGATGGTGAATTATCCTAGAATTACTTAGCATTTTTTATAACGTTATTGATAAGCTTTGAAAAATTTAAAGGTTTTTCTACTATAATATCCAACAACCTGATTTAAATTTTATAATATGGTTTTGTGGTTTTTTAATATGCATGATATTGAATCCTTTACGTAAAAATATATGCCAGTTTTATTTTAATTATGTCATCAACAAAATCGTATTATTAGAATAGAACAGAACATTTGTTCTTCAAGACCATTGTGATTAATTATATCCTCAATCACAAGATTTATAAGATGTACATTGCTTTTTAAAGTGCATAGTTATATATAATGAACTAGCTAGAATACTTGCCGTTTCTTTCAGATAGAATACACGGTAGCTCTTGTCATGTCCTAACTCATTCTCAAAGGAAGAAAATGTCTCTAGTAAATATAAGTAGAAATCCTTCATGTATTCTGGAAGCAGAGCTACAGCACTTTCATCCCACCTGCATTTTACAATGAATTAGTGTTTCGTAAAGAAAGAAAGGCTGCAATGAAAAACATTTCTAGAAATGTATATATATGTATAGGGCCAAGAAGACAGTGCTCATGTCTGTTCAATTGAATTATTATTTACAAGTTGTCTCAACCTTTTGGAAACAAAATAATTTGAGGAATAGTAAAAATAATTCATATTGTTGCTTTCATGATCCTAAACTTCTTACATCTTTCTTGTTTCCTTCTTTCATTTTTGAGTTATTATAAATAGGTGGCAATTGATTTTTATATCGCTCTTTTATTAAATGAAACCATTTTATTTTGATGTAAGGCATATGGCAATATGGAATTTACATCAGCCGAAAGTGTCATGCAGGTATGTGGCGTTCCAGCTTAGTGGAAGATTCAACTTCGTTTCTGTTTATGTTTATTTGGGTTTGACATTTCGCATAAAAACGATGCCAATTTGACATTTTTATGTTTTATTCAGCACATACATGAAAATAAATAAAAAATAGCGGAGAGGACTAAGAAGATTTTGACCTCTTAATTGCTTCTTGAAGTTTCATACTCTCTTGGGTGCTACCATATGTGTCAAATATATCGTCTATTATGGTAATGAAAGCTGTGATCTTTGTAAGTATAATTCGTGAATGGGAATATTGAGGATTGTAGCATGATCCGTTCATCCAGAAATACACTTCTACTATTCTGTCTCTAACAAAACTCAAATTTGATCTGCCGTAGAGCTCCTTCCACCACCTACCATATGCATAAAAATAAATTAGCTGACATCTTAATGGTTGAAAGAAATGAAGAGCAGACTAGATTAGTTTGAAAATGAGAAATTATAATAAACTTACAGCGTGACCCCCTTTAACTCCTCACAGAAACGAAGCTGTAGAAGGTTAAAATTCAGCTTTGCAAGCTCCAATATGGCTTCATTCCGTGTAGCCTCTTTTTGATAACTGAGTATGTAATTCCTTGTTTCTAATGTCCCAACCCTTCTAAAAAGAGGTGTATCAAGGGCAGCAGACACTTCCTTTGCATCTGGTGAATTCAAATGTTTGAATTCGCGCAGAAGGTGTATCGTAGCGAACGAGATAGCCCCATCAAGTACTTTCTCACCATGGGTTCTCAGATATGCCGCATTGTATAAGCTTAGCAGACTTCTTGTGTCAGCATTAATAAAATCTCCTTTTTTGTCTTGAAAATTCAGGAATACATCTGCCAAGTTGATAGATAATGGATCTTAATTTATCATATCTATTAAAAGGTAAAATATTTTATAGCTAGAAGGGTAATATCAATTTATAATGTCTTACCGGATGACACATCATATCCATTTTTTCGCAGAAGGTAAAACCGGAGCGAAACCAAGTGCAGATTATCATCATCATAGTCAGAGATGGAAACAACATCCAGTAGCTTGTTGATCTCATTCTCGTAGAGGTAGTCCAAACCAAGTCGTTCTAGAGTGATTATCAGATCTAGTATTTTTGGTATTTCATTTGAATCTCTTATAATCGCTCTTACTTGTTCCCTTAACACTTCAGCCCTTTCTTGCATTTGAGTTTCCTGCCAGGACAGACAACAGACAAGTATTAGTTGATCTTATAAACCACTAGTGGTTTGGGTCATAATTTTAGGATGAACCACTGCTAGCTGCTAGCCTGTGAACATATGACATTAAGCCATCCTATTAAACAAGTCAGATGTGTCTGAACATGCATGCAAGTGTACATGTAAAATATCATCCGTAGAGCCACTTCGGAGTATTCAAAATTAAGTTATGAATTTTTGTGTGGATGAACTGCATGCACGCAGAGGCGGGGGTCATTCTCCTTTTCAAAAAAGAAAAGAAAAAAAAAGCTATAACATATGAACCGGTAAATACTTTCATTCAGAACATGATCAACTGTAGCCTACACACAAGAAAAAAGAGTTAGAACTGAATAACATTAATTGCACTATAAATATCTACTACTCCATGGAGTATGGATAATACAAATCAATAGATGATAATATATAACAACAATTAGTAACACTATTTTTTTCCCGAGAAAACACAACATCAGCCTTTCATCTCATAATAATAAAAACTGTGATAAGCTAGAATTTTCACAGCTAATCTCTGTTCACATTATTGTGGACACTGTTGACACAGTAGTGCTGATATATATACCTGCGCCGAAGAAGGCGGCTGGTAAGTAAGGAAGAAATCACCCCACAGACTTGGGTGAAATGTCCCCTTCATCTCCTGCTGCTGGCCAGCACAATCTCCATGCACTGCTGGTGGCGCCATTGATGAATGAAATTCTTCGATCAGTAAGTACTTACAAGTTATAAACTGCTGAAAGCTGTTCGTATATACTTGCACAATGAAGTACTAAAGCATACCCAAACTGCTGCTATATATAGCGATCTGGTTTCTGACGTAGTGACGTTGCATTCTTGTAGTACCAGGTATATTTGCTTTTTGTTAATCCCTTTTTAAAAATGAGTTCATATAAGGTAGAAGCCGCCGGCAGCTATAGCTTGTGCACGTAACAAGGTGACGGATGATTGGCGCGCTTCCATGCATGCATGAACGTGTGACGTATGCATGGGACTTAATTGTAAAATCATGCAAAATATACGTAGCCGGCTTTTGCCGCCGACGCATACGTATATAACAGCCGTGCCTGTCAGAGCTACATTAATTTAATTAATTAAGTACGAAGTAGTTAGTTCTGTTTGCCGTGTCCATTGCCGATTAGCTATATGCTACCAGCACCCCAGTTAATTAAGCTACATCCATTTGTAGAAGCATCGTCGTACGTACCAACAAGTTGCAAACTGTAATATATTCAAATGTTCGCAGTAGTCACCAGTTCTTTTTGTTTTTTTTAGGGACGCAATAGTCACCGGCCAGTTAATTGCTTTGACTATTCACAAAAGGCCGGGTCGGTCTTCCCCAAAAGGAGAATGAAACAAAAGGGCGGCATCATCAAGGCATTAGGCAAGTATTGTTGCATGCTAGATTCTACTACTCCCAATCGTGGAATATTCAACAACGTGTCAGCTAATTGAGGACAACAATTTCAATGGACGTGCTTTCCCCGAGGCTGCCTGCTCTGCTCGGTTTCTTCTGTTGCTTTCTCCACCGCTTCGACTCCTCTCCCTCTTAATTACTCCTTCCATTTCATAATTATTGTCTCAAATTTACAAAAAAAATTAGATGTATCTATTTCTAAAAAGTGTTTAGATACATGTAATATTTCGACAAGAATTATGAAACGGAGAGAATAGTTCCTACCTACCTCTATTTAAAACAAAACACCCAAATTAAACCACTGGCAGAACTTGTTCCATTTGTTCTTCCAGCCTTTGTCACGGCCCAGGACCAAGCTACGGCGGCCATGTTTGTTTAGTTGTTGAAGTGGCCCCGATCTTGATATTTTTTTTGGAAATTTTATCATAGAACCATAGTTTTTCCATAGGAGAGAATCAGATCAAAACATAGGCAAGACAAGCAATCAAACTTTTATTCACAGAGCACATTCACAGTACTGCTTTTAACCTAAGGTTGTACCTTCTGTTTCTGGTGAGAGGGCAAAACTGCAAAAGACACTTGATTGCTCTGCTTCTTCTCTTTCTTACTACTCCTCTTGGTGTTCTCTATCTTTGATCTGCGCCTCCTCCCTAGCTGCAGCTTGTTAGGTACTTGCTTCTCTCAGCTCCAGCCATGGCTTGTAGGCCATGGCCTTTGAGGGGGTTTCTTTTACAGGGTTGAGAATATTTACTGAGACCAACAGGCGGCCGTTGTTGGGTTTGCACAAAGATCAATTACATGAAGACGCACACGCACACGACGATCACAAGATTATTTGACCAAGGTCGCGTATTCTGCCCTCTATTTTTTTTATTTTTTTTCCCAACTCACGTTACAAGCTTGATCCTGGTGCATGTATATATATATATGCACATCAAAACCAACTCTTAACACTACTAGGACTCCAATCGTAACCTACTAGTATTGTTACTTTAGACACGCACTACTAACCTATCTAGACTCGGACACGACGTGCTCATCACCACACATACATGTTCTAAACAAACTCAACTCTTGATTAATCTAACAGCCGTGGCCTCTGAGAAGCTTATCGTCCTTTCATGTCCTTTCTAATACTCTTTCCTACCTGGACCTTGTTCATTTGAGATTGAGTAAATTGAGAGAAACACATACATAGCGGCTCTTGTAACAGAAAACCACGAATCCAGAATTTTTTAACTATATCCACGGCATGAAGACTAATGAACAATAAAAAACCCGAAAGTAGCTGATTTGGGCTAGTTAACCTTAGTGGCCCACGTGTCATATACAAGAGCTAATTCTTTGGCTAGCAGCTTATTCACGGCAGCTCGAGCCGGCTCCTTCGTCCCCCCATTCGCCCCAAATCTCGCTCAGGGCATTTCCACGTGCCCCGCCCTTGCGCAGGGAGGACCTGCACTCGAGGAAAGGATGGCGGCGGCCTCCAGGCGAGTGGCAGCGGCTCCGGAACGTGAACGAGTTGGCCGCTGTTTTCCCCTGGAGCACCACGTCGACAACACGAAGCTTCCCCCACCGCCGCCTGCGTACCTCCGCCGTTCGAGCAGCCCCGCACCGTCGACCCCTCCGCCGGCGCCCGACATCGCCGCTGCGAGCCTCCTTCATCACCTCCCGGTCGAAACGGACGCCCCCACGAGCTTCACCGTGACGTCGTGGTGCCGAAGGACCCTGCCCCATGCCCCCAACTCCGCTCCATGCTAGGAGCGTCGTGCGCGCCATCGTCTTCCCCAACGCCGGCGACGTCTCCACCACCGCCGCACTGCACCGCCTCCTCCCTAAATCCCGTGTTTCTGTTGGCGCTAACAAAGCGGCGCCGGAGCGAGCGGGGTCACGGGGGAGGGGGACGCGACCGCGTGGTTGGCCTCGGACGGCGGCGGCGGCGGCAGGGACCTGCACTCGCAGCTCTGGCGCAGTATCACGGACGGCGTGGCCGGCGCGTTCGTGGCGGGGAGCTCGAGCCGCACCGGCGAGGCGGCGGCCGGATCGAGCTTCTGCAGGAGGAGGAGGCCACGAGCTGGTGCTCAAGAGGGAGAGGGACGAGCTGCTCAAGAGGGAGAGGGACGAGCTGGCGCAGGATATTTTGACTTGAGCCTCGCCGGAAGTGGAGAAGAAGGAGGGAGGGAGAGCTCGGGGGAGAAGAGAGAGCAACACTGTATGGGGAGCTCGGCCTGGGGAGATGGCCGGAGCTTGTGCGCGGGGAGGTCGGCGGAGCCGTGGAGGCGGCCGGAGCTTGTACGGGTGATGCCAGAGAGAGAGAGACGGCTCATATCTCGGCTCGAGCCATTTTTTTTGCACTTGATCCAGAAATTAAACTCCTTTGTATGACATGTGGGCCACGGACGATTAACTTGGGCAAATCGGTCACTTTCGGCCGGGTTTTTTTTTACTCGTTACCGTATGATTAGTGGGTATCAGTTAAAAACCTTTGAGTTCATAAGTTTTTGATACAAGAACCGCTACATATGTGTCTTTGTGCAATTACTCTTTGGGATTTGTTAGTTCAAAATCTTAACTCAAAATTTAAACTAAATTGAAGAAGTGGGACTTAAGCGGGCTCCTACTTGCAACCCTAGTCCGGACCAATTTGTTCTTTTGTGGGAAAATAAGCGCCGTAGTTTTTCTTAGGAAATTAAGAGCACTCTGCATTTGTGGGTTGTCCCATGTTTCTTTTAGCTATCTTGAAAGCTATTCCTCATAACGTTTTAATATAAAAAATACGTAATAATATTAAACATTAATGGGATCGAAGTCACGCAAATATATTAGAAAAAACATAATAGCTTAGAAACCAATCAAAGTAGCATTACAAATATGTATTCTGCCTTGTACTCTATATAATTAAGTCTAATAGCAGGCCTATTTGGAGGTATAGCGCCTGGGGTCCCAACGACCTATAGCTTTGCCCAGATAGAGGGAGCCCAGAGACCCAATATCCAAATTAAAGGCAATTCTAGTGATACAAACTTTTATTTAACACACATAGGTGTAAGGCTAGAAGTGGCACACTGATCCAATTGTTCATTCCTTGATTAGTCATTCTTGATCGATGTTGTTGGAAGCCTTGAAGCTGCACCTTTAATGAGCTGGAGGGACTCAGAGAAGTCATCCAAAAGCTTATGATAATCTGGAAATACTGCCTCATCAACCGCTAGAATCACCTTCATAGTGCTGCCGTAACTTTGGTAGTGCACAAACAGAGCCTGCACAAACAACCCAGACGATAAAATGCAATACAGACTAAATAGATAAACAAATGCAAAGAGTTTCTTTAAAAGGAGAATATATGTGTTTACATGGATGTGTTTTCTTCTTTTTACGAGTAAAGTAGAAATTTAAACTACATGTACACTCCAATAACACTGCCTACATAGCCTAGAAGAGATAATATGTGCCTCACCTATAACTGAAGTATGATCATGCATATGTGTATTTTTGTTAAATTTAGCACATTGATTAAATCCGACAATCATGATAACCGTGGAGCTTGAACTCTATATAAGTGGTGACAAATTCAGAAGTTAACTGTGATTTTACCAACTCGATCCAAGTGTCACAGTTAATTCATCAAAATGGCATAAATTCTATGTGAATCAATAATGTTAGAGTGGCCAGGTTCATCCTGGACATAAGGCTGGTCATAATGGGAGTAACAAAGGTGGTAACTAAAATGCCAACTAAGTAATATGGGTGATGTGTCATGTTATTAATGAGGAAAGAGATGGTTGGATAACTAGATATGTTACCATCACATCACACTTCCCAACATACAATGAGTCTATAAAGCTAATAAATGAGATTTATATGTTACCACAAATATGTTACTACCCACTATTAAAGTAGTAACATAGACTAGTAACATATGCATGTTACTAGTTTATGTTACTCCCCACTATGGCCAGCCTAAGCCATGTCATCCTATACGGATCAAGTCAAGTGGATGGCAAAACGACCTGGGAGAGGTACTACCATCCGCGCTAATCCACCTTACTCTTGTTTTTTTCGGAACAAAACAAAGTTTTATTTAAAGAAAATGCAATGAATTCAATTCAAACAAACTTTCTTCTGATCTAATAATTTAGGTTGCGTATATCCATCCGCTTGATGTAAAGACTGATTATGTAAAAGTACTACACACACAACTCTTTTGGCGGGTACAGAAAACTAAGGACTTTAATTAGTGTATGTTTATGACTCATGTGCCAATTAGCCGTGTCCATTGAAAACACACATGGCATCGAAGTCCTTGTATTATGGATTGTCTAGTAGATGATTTGTGCTGAGAAAACTACGTACATAAGATTGAGGTTGCATTTCTCTAAGCGAGTTAATTAAGACTGCAAGAACTTTGGATGTACAGATCAATATGTAAGATCATGGTTGACTTACTTCTGGAGCCCCGTAGAGGCTAGGCGCAATGAAGCTAACTGGATGCCCACAAAACACTACCTGTTAGTTGGTCCACTCACGTTTGAGAACGCTATGCTTATATGTTTGAGCATACGGTTGAAAATAAAAGCTCCCGCCTACAGGTTGGAATTAACATAGAAAATTAGAAACACGAAAACCATCCGGATAGGTAAAAGTGTTAGTAGTTAATTTGCTAATTAAATATAGACTTCTTTGAGGTTTTTGTGTTTACAAAGGGGAAACGTATAATACCTTCGCACCAAGAGTTTTGATGATAAATTCGGTAACCATATTTGTGAAGATGACTTCTAGTGAGCTCTTTTTCCTTTCAACAGTCTTTTTTGCCTTGCGAACATATTCGAGAGGATCATTGTGCATGGCTATATGAAAGGGAAGGATGATGTAGCCAAGTCGATTACCCCATTTCACATCATTGCTATCGCCCGACTCTATCATATTGACATATGTCTGTTCATAGCAAGAAGAGATAAAATAGTGATCAATATTTAACAAATTAACAATCACTGTGTCCTATCAGTTAATATTTCCACATGCAGAACAAAATTATCCTTACTTGCAGGCTATGTGTTGGCCTTAGGTTCACAAAGAGGATCGATCGCACGCAGAGTTTGCTAATCCTATTGTCACCTGACATTGAAGGTTGTAAAATAATTAGTTCCAAGTGATTTTTACCGGTATTTTCAAAATAATTTTTTGTATAAACATGTAAGAGCTACTTGCCGGAGAAAATTCATGTATCATCATATCATGTGTTACTCTTTGTAAGACGAGACATTACTTACCAGAGTTACCGAAGTAATATTGTGATAGAGCAGCTGAAGTCACTCCAACTAGCACGTCATTGACAGTCTGCGGATCAAAACACATGAAAGGTATATAGAAAGATAATGGGCAAAATCATTTTTACCGGTACGGGTACACTACTACAGAATCCGGTACGGGTATTCTGTAGTAGTGGTACTTATTACTGGAGCCAGTCTACTCTATCATACCACACATGCCGACATGTGACATGCATCCTCATATATGAAAATGATATACGAATGAAAAACTGATATTGTAATGAAATTTGATTGATAGAGTAATGAAATTGAGTGAAATACTGTTGATATTGTAATTAATGAAACAATCATATGTCAATGAAAACTTTAATGATATACCAACGAAATAATGATATGTTAATGAATACGGAGTAATATTTTAAAACAATAGCAGTCAGCTGATATGAAATTAATACTGAAATGAAATTGGATTCATATAAGATTCTTTGTTTGGTGTAGAAAATCCGATTAAGAAATAATGTCATTTTAGATGTATGTTTGGTACTTTATATTTTTGTTGCAAGCTAGGTCGGTTTAATTAAATACGTACGCAGTTCATAGCATTCTTGAGAAACTTGACATCGTCGAGACAAAGGCTCCGGTGCACGAAGCGCGTCTGACGGGTCTTGCTGCGGCTGTCGTCGCTGGCAGCACGCATGAAGAGCGTGCGCCGCTCTCGCAAGAACACGATGGTCGCAATGAAGGACAAGACGTCCACGAGGGTATGCCACGCGAGCACAAGTTACGAACAAACCCACGTGAGCAGGAACGCCAAGGCGCCCGCGGACTTTGGTGGCCGTGGGCGCGCGTAGATGGCGCCCTTGCGTGTGGGCACCGACAACATGGCCGGCAGCTTTGTCGGGTCGGCAGCGCTGCGGGTGGAGGCGATGAGGAGCGTGATGCGTCGCCAAAGGAGTGGTGCACGCGGATGGCGGCGGTGGAGGCCGCCTCGGAGGTCGGGACATCCAGGAGGTGGAACTCCCAGGCCGGACGGGAGTGGTCCTTATCCGGGAAGCGTGACAGAGATGCCACGTAGTCCTCCACAGCCTTATCCGGGTCTGCTTCCAGGGCGGCAGGGTCCAGCCTTGGGACGATGAGGTGGTTGTCCATGTTCACCTCCGTGCACACCACCCACCGCGGCGTTCCCTCTTCGGACATCACCTCCATGTACATGTCAAAGCGGATCATCGTCCTTATCAGGGCTCTTACATGAATGACTTACTTACTTTAAAAAAAATTCATACCTTTGTACTAAGTCAAATTTCTTCAAGTTTGACCAAGTTTATAATTTTTTTACCGATATCTATAACTTCAAGTTAGTTTTATTAAATCCAGCATTATATATATATATATATATATATATATATATATATATATTTCCATACTACACTTATTTGATATCGTAGGTTTTAGTAAAATATTTTTTCTACAGAATTAGTAAAACTCGAAAAGTTTAACTGAATGAGATCTAGTAAGGACGAGAGTACTTGGATACTGCGGAAGCGGCGGTGCCTGCGCGGAAGACGGGCAGGTTCAGCGGCGCTCCGAGCCCGATGGACACGACGATGTAGGAACCGTCCATGAGCCTCGCGGTTGGGCTCACGGGCTCCTGGGCCGTGCAATCCTCCACGCCTGCCGGTGATCCTCTTGTCGTGCTGATCCAGAGCCCAGTGCCACTAGTACCATCGTCCATCCTTGCTCCCAGATGTTCCTGCTGCAGTTTCTCAAAAAAAATAAAAAATGTTCCTGCTGCATGGATGTATGGAAGCCTGGCTACGCTGGTGCAATATATACAGGGTGTTGAGCTGAGCCTCAACCGTCTCCTCTCAACCCACTCACCGACCGGTACTGTGGTTGCTGACAATAGATTGGTCTAATTAATTGAGAGGTGGGAACTAATTAATTTGTTGACAGTGTGAAGCCCCTGCAGGTCCCAACTACAACCGGTACTGTGGTTGCTGTCCCTCTTTGTTTGCAGATGGACACAACACAATGTTCAGTACTACTACAATCACTATCGGAAAAAGGTTATTTTGCCGTGTGCCCGAGGCTTTGCCGTGAGCATTTCATAGGCCAGGACTAGTCAGGCTTAGGCTTCAAAGAAAGGCTACGGCAAAGAAAGATCCACAACAAGGGAGAGATTAGACCCATGGCAAAGAAAGGCCTACTCAGCAACGACGACGGCTAACGGCATGAGAAACGGTGATGCCAACCAACGCCACCGAAGTCCGAAGACGAACCTTTGGGCTCACGAAAATATATTTATTATCACTCAACGATTAATACAAAAGAAATGAAAAATCACCGCTACTACGATTATAAAGTACAAACTGGGGGGGTAAGCACAACAATTTTATTTAGTTCAAACAAGATACTTTTACATCCAATTAATCCCTAAGTGGACCGCTCCCGATCACCATTTTCTTGATCTGACTGGATGCTGTGAATTATCGAAACAAATATAGCTGGCACTTGTATATCATCTGCCCTTATAGTTGGTATCTTCGTGCATATCTATTCAATGGGCTCGGCAAAGATCATCCTTATCGTGTCTTTGACTGTGCCTGAAGTAGTGAACGCGTCGTTGTACTTGTATATGTATCCTGAAGCCTTTGAGAGGTCAAGTACCATTTGTGGCACGGCCACGGGAAGATCCGTCGGCGCAAGAGAAAGCTGCAATGTATCCTTCCATGAATACTCAGCAAGTTCTTTTAACTTTTCACATGCAACCTCCTTAGTCGTCCCATGGTCCTTCATGTAACATTGGACAGTAGAGGCAATATGGTCTGCTGTTTGCTCACGCTGTAACATATTGCAGTAAGAAAATCTTAGTTGTGTTTTATTATAATGGTTAGTTTAATCTTCTGACTTAATTGATGATTCTGGATGAATCTACAAGTCGAATCGAATACATGCATGAGTTAAGTAGCAGAGATTTGAATGACAAAAACTTATTTATTTTTTGCATTGAATTGAAGTTTACATAGACTAAGTATACAATAGAAAATTTAGTTATCACAGATCTAAGCATACAAAATGATACACTATGTGCCTAAATAATGTTAGTATAATTCCGCTTCCTGCTTTATAGTTCTTTGTTTTGATAATACATGCATGTTTATAATTATGTTGCCATTGCCTCATGACGTAGCTAAGATGCAAAATATTGAGGGAAAATCAAAAGCATACGTATGTGTAAGTATAAATACCTTTGTTGATACGAGATCATTTATGAGCCGCACAAATATACCAAAAGATTTCATAAGTGTTGTATCATTCAAAACCCACTTGTAAGTATTCACCGTTGGTATGTCGTCCATTCCAACAAAAAAAGCACATGCTACCATGACATTTCCGATGCTTATCATCGAAACTTTAAGATGCTCGCTCAATGTTGGCACATAGTTCCCGTCACGCCATTTTATTTCCTCGCTATACATGTGAACTAATTGCTTCATCTGCATTTGATATAAAAGTAATCACCCAAATGTTCTTATTGGTCTTGCTAAGGAGTATCTATTGCATAAACTAGGTTCATCCAAATGAAGATACTAAAGTTTACATGATATGTTGTCCTTTTGCATTCTTGGTAGATAAGTTCTATTGTTGTAAAAACTTAATTAATTACATATTCATGGGGAATATAGACGAGGAAGCTTTAATTACTAAGGAATAAGACATATCGTGAAATGATCATCATCTACATGTGTTCTGTGAATAATTTATACTTATATATAGCGGCTAGCGGCCGGGGGCATTCCTCCTTTTCGGAAAAAAAAATATATAGCGGCTAGCTAAATATCATTTGCAAAGTACTATAGATGAAGATACAGTGATTGCTCGTAACACTATAATCATTTATAAGGGACAGAGCTGATAATGTGAATAGTGATTACTCATGTCTTGACAAGTATTAACTAGGCTTTATTTACCCTTGAGAAACTATAAAATATGTGGTTTTATAGTGTGATCCAATATTGTATCTAGTGGAAATTAAATGATTTTATCTTATTTTAAATTCACAACAAGTCTTATCCGTAGTTCCATTTAAACAAAAATGAAACACACGTAGAAGAAGTTTAGTAAAGACTTACAGTACTCAAACTTCATACAAACATGCAGTTTGCTGACTACAAACATGTTGTGGAACAAATTTTCCATCAAAATATTAATTTCTTGTCTTGTAACCTTGCAAACATATTTATCTATCATTTTAATTCTTTACTTGGAAGTATGTTCCTGTGGTTTTCACATTATATCAGCAAGGAACCTTGTATTACGAGGACATAGCATCTCTACAACTAGATCACAGTATTCGATCATGGCAATGCTCAGTCAAAATGTATTTATAACAAGATACACACACTATAAAATTTAAGTGCGCAATCAATTAGTTTGGTGAGATTGGATAGAACACTTGCCGCTTCTTTTAGATAAAACACACGGTAGCTCTTCTCAGGTCCTAAGTGTTCTTCAACAGACTTATATAACTCCAATAAATATAAGTAGAAATCCTTCATGTATTCTGGAAGTAGATTTGTTGCACTTTCATCCGACCTGCACTTTACTATGTTAGAATCTAATGCTTATCGTAAACAAATATATTCCAGCTATATGGAAAAACATATATGTATGGAGACTTTTCGGAAATGTGTTTGGGCTTGCACGTTATTTTAATAGGGTTACTTCTATAACTATAATGCATTTTTCATTCAAATCGATGTTATGAAAAATTTGTCCAGGACAATGCCTCGGTTCCATTGGATTAATGTTAGCATGACATGCATTAATTAATTGGAGAAGGGAAGGAAGTTTGTACCTGTCAATTGCCGCCTTAAGTTGCATGCTCTCTTCAGTGGTGCCATATGTGTCAAATATGTCATCTATTATGGTAATGAAAGCTGTGATCTTCGTTGCTAGCATTCGTGCATAAGAATATTGAGGTTTGTAGGTTGCCCCATTCATCCAGAAATACGTTTCTACTACTCTGTCTCTAACAAAACTCAAATTAGTTCTGCTGTACAGCTGACTCCACCACCTACCATATGCATAAAAATAGATCAGTTGGTATTTTCATGATTGAAAGGAAGTGAAGAGCTCCCTAAATGCATTTCAAGATGATAGATTATAATAAACTTACAGTGTGACCTCTTTTAACTCCTTGCAGAAAATAAGTTGCTGAAGGTTAAAATTCAGTTTTGCAAGCTCCAATAAGGCTTCATTTCGTGTAGCCTCTTTTCCGTAATATGTTATGTAACTTCTTGATTCCAATATTTTAACCCTTTTAAAAAGAGGTGTAACAAGGGCTGAAGACACTTCCTCTGCGAATGGTGATTCCAACTGTTCTATTACACCCAGAAGGCGTTTTCTAGTGAAAGAGATTGCCTCATCAAGTATTTCCTCCCCATGAAACCTCAGATGTGCCGCATTATATAAACTTAGCAAACTTGCTGCATCAGAGTCACCAAAACTTCCATTTTTGTCTTGAAATTTGCGAAATACATCTGCAAAGTTGATTGACGTACAGAAGATATTGATGATGTCTTTCTCATAAGTAAAATGTTCAACTAGCTAATCTTTGGTAGTAGTATCAATTTATAATGCCTTACCGGGTGACACGTCATATCTATGTTTCCGTAGAAGATAAAACCGGAGTGCGACCAAGTGTAGATTATTGTCATCATGGCCAGAGCTGAAGACAACATCCAGTAGCTGGCTGATCTCCTTCTCGTAGTGGTAGTCCAAACCAAGCCGCTCGATCGACATTATGAGGTCTAACATTGTTGGTATTTCCTTTGAATCTTTTAACAGCCCCCTTACTTGTTCCTTTAATATTTCAGCCTTTTCTAGCATCTGAGGTTCCTGCAAGGACAGAGAAAGCCAAGTATTTTTTATGAATTTTTTCATATATGAATATATATACTTCCTCTGTTCCATGCATAATATATAAAGCTTATAATGTTTCGTTAAGATAAGACATTGACCAAGAATTACTACGTTAAGATGTGTTTTATATGACATAAAATCAGTATCACTAGATTCATAATCAAAAGTACTCACTAATAGTTGTGATTTCATATCTGACAAGCCACATGTTAGTGGTCAAAGCCTTATATTAACAAAACTCTATAGTAGTGTGGTTTTGGCCATATTTTTAGAATATATCTCAATTGCTTCTAGCCCCTGAACATATGACATTAATCTGTATGATGTACATGCTATAATATATGAACCTATAGAATTTCATTCAGAAAATGACCAACTGTGGTTTGTACAGGGGAAAACAAGAGTTTAGTGAATCATACCAATGCATATCTAATATGGATTATGGATTATGGACAACTAAATCAATAGTCCATCATGTCAAAAGGCGATGATAACAAGAGTTAGTAACTGTTTCTTTTTCGCTCGAGAAAACCCAAGGGCCTCTCATCTGGATCATAATAACAACAAATGCAACAACAATTTTCACCCCTATATATTCCATCCACATTTTTGAACACTAATAAATTTACCAGTTGAAGCTGCAGGAATATGTTCGACCTGATTCATACAATGCAGATATATACCTGCGCTGAAGTCGGCGGCTGGTAAGTAAGGAAGAAATCACCCCACAGACAAGGGTGAAACGTTCCCTTCATCTCCTTCTCCTGACCAGCACGATCTCCTTGCACTGCTGGAGCCATTGATGAAATTCTTCTTCGGGTGCTACTACACAAACTGGCCGGGAGAGCTGTAAGTATATACTTGCACAATGGTATGCCCAACTGCTGGCATATATTTATAGGCAGTCTTGTTGTACCAAGTATATGTACACTTTCTGTTCGCCAAAAAAATAGAGTATATGTACTTCCGTTTTCGGGGCAAATCCTTGTTTTCACCTTATTTAAAAATGAATTCATATGTAGAAGCCGGCGGCGATCCATTCCGTTGTTCCATTGAAGCCTCTGGCCGCTAGCTTCTGTAACAAGGCTACGGAATGGCATGCATGAATGAATCGGTGACATGTGCACCGTAGCCGCGCCCCCTTGCCCTTGGCTTGGCATTCAAAAGTGCCGGCAACGCATAAACGACGGCAAACCGTGTCTGTCTGGCAAATGGTTACGGTCACCAAATAACTAGCTAAGATAGATGAGTTTTTTTTTTAATTTTCTGTCGGCTGCTCCTAGATCGTATTTCAACGACTCTGTCTTAGTTAAGTAATTACCTCTATTTAAAACAAGGCGTAGTACATCGAAGCCATTGGCAGGACTTGTTGATTCCTCTCGCGAGAATGGAAGGCGGTATATACCTTGTCCATTTGTTCGTGTCGAGCCGTTGTCAGGAGCTAGGAGGACAAGCTACGGGCCGGCATATGGAATTATCCCAAGTACTCCCTCCGTCTTAAAACAAGTCACGTTCATTCGTGTAGATTTCGGACGTATTACAACTGATCGAAAAAACTAAAGTGGCAACAAAGATTTCGGACAAACTGAAAGTTACATAAAAAAAAACTTTGAAGCCAACTTCTCTAGTTGCGCCAATTGCATCTTGATATTTCTCCGAATCTCTAGTAAAAACCAAATCTGCATAAGCTGAACTAACCTTATAGATTTTATTGAGCTGCATGAGCGGCCCACCACAGCGGGTTAGAACTAATATCGTTGAACGCGTCGTGGCCAGGGACATCCCTCCCAAGACAGGTTGTCGAACCATTGCATCATTGCCGAACCGATGAAGAAAATGACCAAAATCACGAAATTACGAGCCGTGAGATCCCAAAACTCCGTAGAGTAGACCACGATAGACACGCCAGAACAGGAATGGATCTGTGAGATCATTAATCCGCACGTCGTCACCTGCACCGTCAGGCCACCCCCGCCAAAAACACGTAAAAACGTACAAAGAGGGTACTGAAACCATGCGAGAGGTTGATCCGTCTCGTATCTATCGGTTTGGCGAGTGCCAGTGAGAAGACTTCCGATCAGTCTCAGTTGGTGATCAAGTGGTGCACGGCCCATACATATTTGGTTATAAGTTGGCTAATGGCCCAGCAGAAAACTTCAGAGATCCACATTGAAAAGAGGTGCCGGACCAACAGAGCCCACGGCGGTACGACGGACGAACAGCGTCGCCGCAGGGCACCATATGGCCAGGCTCCGATACCTCCGGCGATGTCCGCGGTGCCATTGCCGCACCACCCGCAGCACCCTTCACCTTTTACTTGTGCCGTGCCTTCACTCGGCCGTCGTTCCCCAAGGTCGCGGTGTCTAAATGTGTGGTTCTGGAAATAAGAGCTAATGCCGACCAGGTGTTTGATGAAATGGCTAGGCCGCAAAAGGCATGCAGGCGAAGACGAGGTAAGACCCGCGCCCGCTGATCACGCACTCTACAAAGTTACTCATGAAATCATTCTGAAGTACTCTCACAGAAACTATCTTGGGCTCACGAAAAGTATTTTTTATTATTACTCAACGATCAATACATGAGAATAATTAACCACAATTACTACTATTACATACCGGAGGGAAAGTATAACAAGTTTGCTTAGTTCATAGAAGCTACTTTTACATCCAAGTATTCTCTAAGTGGTCTGCTCCTGATCACCGTTTCTTGATCTGTCTGGATGTGATTAACTTATTTTTGCAACACATATAGCTGGCACTTACATATTTGCCTTATAAGTTGGTAGCCTCATACATCTGCTCAATTGGCTCGGTAAAGATAATCCTTATCGTGTCCCTCACTGTCTCTGAAGTAGTGAACGCGTCGTTGTACCTGTAGATATTTTCTGAAGCCTTTGCAAGGTCAAGCACCATTTGTGGCACAGCCACTGGGAGATCTGTCGGCGCAAGAGCAAGTTGTAGTGTATCTTTCCATGAGTACTCGGCAAGTTCTTTTAGCTTTTCACATGCAACCTCCTTTGTCGTCCCGTGGTCCTTCATGTAACACTGGACAGTAGAGGCAATGTGGTCCGCTGTTTGCTCGCGCTGCGATATATACATTGTAGTAAGAATGTTAATAGAATTCTTCTTTCTTCTTTATAGTTCTATGTTTTGATAATATACTCATGTTCTCTCATTGCCTCATCACGTAGGTAAGATGTAAAATATTCATGGAAATTCAAAAGCATATGCACAAGTATAATTACCTTTGTTGATACGAGATCATTGGTGAGCCGTATAAATATACCAAAAGAGTTCATAAGTGTTGTGTCGTTCAAAACCCACTTGTAAGTATCCACCGTTGGTATCTCATCCATTCCAACAAAAAAAGCACACGCAACCATGACATTTCCGATACTTATCAGTGAAACTTTTAGATGCTCGCTCATGGTTGGCACATAGTTTCCATTATCACGCCATTTTATTTCCTCACTGTACATGTGAACTAATTGCTTCATCTGCATTTGATATAAAAGCAACCACTTAATTTTTTTGTATTGTTCTTGCTAAGAAGTTTCTATTGCATAAACTAGGATTCATCCAAATGAAGATATTCAAGTTTACATGATATGTTGCCCTTGTGCATGCCTGGTAGATAAGTCCTATTGTAGTAAAAACTTAAGTAATTGCATTCATGGGCAATATAGATGAGAAAGCTTTACTAATGAATAAGACATTTAATGAACAGATCACCATGTACATGTGTTCTCTGAAGAAGTTCAACT
The DNA here is from genome assembly GCF_000005505.3 of Brachypodium distachyon. Classification (NCBI taxonomy): domain Eukaryota; kingdom Viridiplantae; phylum Streptophyta; class Magnoliopsida; order Poales; family Poaceae; genus Brachypodium; species Brachypodium distachyon. The sequence continues at coordinate 14,195,828 of NC_016133.3, forward strand.
TATATATAGCGGCTAGCTCATAAATATCATTTGCAAAGTGCTATAGATGAAGATACATAATGATTGCTTGTAAAAACTAAATCAGTTATAAGGGACAGAGCTGATAATGATAATAGGGACTACTCTTAAGTAGTATGTACTGAGTTTTCATACACCCTTGAGAAACTGTAAATTATTCTCTGCTACTAGATCATTGTATTCGATCTAGGAAATGCTCAACCAAATGATATTTATAATAGGATATACAGACTAAAAAACTCGTAAGACCACGGTCAACTAGTTTGGTGAGATTGGATAGAAACACTTGCCGCTTCTTTTAGATAAAACACACGGTAGCTCTTCTCGGGTCCTAAGTGCTCCTCAACAGAATTATATAACTCCAACAAATATAAGTAGAAATCCTTCATGTATTCTGGAAGAAGATCTGTTGCACTTTCATCCCACCTGCACTTTACTATGTTAGAACTTAACGCTTATCATAAACAATTAATGCCAATGTATATTTATTGTAGATATTTAAAAAATGAAAACAAATTAAGTGGAAAAGGGAAGGAAGATTGTGACCTGCCAATTGCTGCCTTAAGTTGCATGCTCTCTTCGGTGGTGCCATATGTGTCAAATATGTCATCTATTATGGTAATGAAACCCGTGATCTTCGTCGCTAGCATTCGGGCGTAAGAATATTGAGGTTTGTAGGTCGCCCCATTCATCCAAAAATATGTCTCTACTATTCTGTCTCTAACAAAACTCAAGTTTGACCTGCCGTACAGCTCCTTCCACCACCTATCATATGAATAAAAATAAATCAGTTGGCATTTTCATGATTGAAGGAAATAAAGAGCTCCCTAAATGAATTTCAAGATGATAGCTTATAATAAACTTACAATGTGACCTCTTTTAACTCCTTGCAGAAATTAAGTTGCTGAAGGTTAAAATTCACTTTTGCAAGCTCCAATAAGGTTTCATTTCGTGTAGCCTCTTTTCCATAATACGTTATGTAACTTCTTGCTTCTATTATTCCAACTCTTTTAAAAACAGGTGTAACGAGGGCTGCAGACACTTCCTCTGCGAATGGTGATTCCAACTGCTCCAATGCACCCTGAAGGCGTTTTCTAGTGAAAGAGATTGCCTCATCAAGTATTTCCTCATTATGAATCCTCAGATGTGCAGCATTATATAAACTCAGCAAACTTGCTGTATCAGAGTCAATGAAATTTCCTTCCTTGTCTTGGAATTTACGAAATACATCTGCAAAGTTGATTGGCAATTAGCAGGTATTGATGATGTCCACTATCTCACAAGTAAATGTTGGTAGTACCAATTTATAAGGTTCTTACCTGGTGACACGGTGTATCTATGTTTTCGTAGAAGATAAAACCGGAGCGAGACCACGTGTAGATTACCATCGTCGTGGTCAGAGTTGAAAACAACATCCAGTTGCTGGCTGATCTCCTTCTCGTAGTGGTAGTCCAAACCAAGCCGCTCTATCGACATTATGAGGTCTAATGTTTTTGGTATTTCCTTTGAATCATTTAACATCGTCCTTACTTGTTCCTTCAACACTTCAGCCCTTTCTAGCATCTGAGGTTGCTGCAAGGAAAGAGAGAGCCAAGTGTGTTAATGATTTTTTTTTCTAATTAATTAATTATGAATTAGCTCTTGCTTAAAAAAAATGGCCGGCAACTATTAGTCAATCTTGGTCATAATTTCAGAATTTCAGTGTATATTAGATCTTCTGCCAATGTATGACATTAACCCATCCGATTAGATAAAACATTCATGATAGAATGATGGTAACATCTATTCCGTCCGTTCCAAAATTCTTGTCGTGCACGAACTTAACCGGCCATCCTAGCAATATACAGCATGGTCAATAATAATAATAATAATAATAATAATAATAATAATAATAGCAACAATTCAACAACAATACTAGTAATAATAATATTTTTTCAGTGTTTAATTTGATCTAGCTTCTTGCACATTCCAAGCAGGCAGGCATTGCTCCGGGTCCACATGCAGGCAGATAGATACCTGGGCTTGAAGCGGCGGCTGGAAAGTATTGAAGAATTCGCCCCAGAGACACGGGTGGAAAGTGCTCTTGATCTCCTGCTGGTGCTGGACGCCGGCGCAAACTCCATTTGCCGTTGCTGCTGCCATTCCTGATTCTATCTTCTGGTAGCTTAGCTTGCTAAGATGCAGGCCGGCCGGTGCTTCAGTTTAGCACAAACCGAGAGCTCTTCGCAGCTGTTGTTGTTGTAGGTGTACCATGCACACTGAGCTGGGTATATATAGAGGGAGCCAGAGGGAGCCAATTAGTTAATCATTGTTTTATACTTGTGCCTCGTAAGTAAGTCAGCCTCGTGTGAGACGACAGCCCACTGCGTGGATCGCTCTTGGTCAAAAGTCCATAGCACATGGTCTCGTTATTAGCTGCTCGCCTGCCGGCCCTTCAGGCAGTGGATTGACTGCGCAACTCTCTCTGCAAATGTATGCAAAGGTTATACGGAGTATTACTTTTTTTCCTTTTTCTCTTTGAAACTACAAGTCAAAAAAATATGTTCATCATTCCACACACATGCTCTGTGAAACTGGACTCTGGGGACATGAATTGGAATTTGAAGCGAATATATATGTGCCATTGGCACTGCAACGCTGCAGCACGTGCCTGTTGAAGGGATGATCGATCGGTCTGAATTTGCCGGTTTCTGGGTAATGCATGCCCTTCAATTTTTATTCTTGGGATTTTGGGAAATGTTGAAAAAAGTTAAAAAGCAATCTTGACTTTTCCGGACTTGACAAGTTTTTTTTTCCTGAGCTGGTTGCCTGAAGGATTTGGCGTTTTATTGTGAACACCTGTTTGCAGCTTTTAAAAGAGCTTCTAATATATGAAAATAGGGTTAATTTGATATGTGTCAAAGAATCTTCTGATATTTCAACGGAACTGTAATTTGGCAAGTCTAGAAAATGTCGTGTAAGAATATGCAGATTTGCAGTGCCAATTTTTGAAAGATGAATATTGCAGCGGTATTTTTTGAATTCGAGAAAATTGCATTGACATATACGGAGTATCAAATTAAACCTAAATCATATTTATTTGGTAATGGAGGGACTCCCTAAGAAGAAAAAAAAGCAGAGCTCCTTCTTCGAATTTCTATGGGACAAACGTTTACCAGATAGGATAAAGCAAAGAACCAACGCTTTAGCCCTGACCCTAAAGGCCTAAACAACTGCAGCCAGCCGCCGATTTGTGGACGGAGTTCGGATTCTCGGCGTCATTCGCTCCGATTCGAATCGATGACCCTAGCATTTGGTTTCTCTCGCTTTCTCAACCCGCGCGTAAATCCTTCCACGAATCCCATCCTTGGTCTCTGGCTCTTCTCCTGCTCCTGCTCCTGCTCATCCTCCGCCTCGTCCGCTCCGGAGCCGCCGGAGCTTGCCGGGGGCCCGGGGACTATCAGGGAAGGGCGGGCGGAGATCTTCGCGGATAAGTCTAATTCGGTCTTCTACAACAAGGCCCAGGTTTCGTCTTCTTTCTATGTGCTGCAGATTGGATGTTATGGACAGGCTGATGCCGTTGTCGTGTCACGTGAAGAGTACTAGTAGTACATTTGTTCCAGAAAATGATAGTACTAGTCTGATTCAATTTCTGGAGCAAACTTGATGGCCTATTTGATGATTTTAGTTGTGGTTAGAACCCCATTTAGTTAGAATTGCAGCCTTGCAGGAAGTCATTATGTTTGAAGTTTGGTCACTCACAAATTCCTGACATGTGATGGACTGGTAGAGCCAATGGCTGCTGTCTTGGCATTGTCCAGTGGTATTGTCACAACTCAGCAAAAAAAACACCAATATAAAAAAGCAGGAGTTAAGTTGGGATGAGCAGTTCCGAAATATGTAATCCAATTTCATAACGCTCGTGAACAATTGTTATAACCTCCCCTGGTGTACAGCATTTACTGCCCGATATTCCTTTTGATGATTTGAATTTTCATTAGAGGTTAGCTTTAGAAATATGTTCAAGTTGTTCTGTCCTTACGAATTCAATTTTTGCCAGGTTAACAACAGAGATCTTTCCATTGCTGTATTGAGATCGTTTCTTTTGAAAAGACAGGAAGAACATGATATCCGATTAGTAAAAGGTATTCAGTTTGGGCAAAACTTGTGCTAGTCTATAAACCCTTCTGTTGTCTTTTCGTACACCAATGCTTGAGCAGTTTCTGTGATGAACCAGGCAGGCATGCTGAAACACCGCCAGAACAGCATGCCAATGACTTAGATCCTGTGGTAACAGGATCTGAAGACACTGCACCGAGAGAGGAATCAAAGATTAAAGCACCTAAAGTTCTTGAGGTGCATCTCTCAAGTCCTGTTGCATATAAACCCCCATTCCACCTACCTGTAGTAAATGTGATATCTGCTCGTTTTTTCCTTTCTTGGTAAAGCATAATGCTGGTAAGACAATACAATCAGTGATGTGCTATGATATACTAGCAGATGGTGCCATATTTTGTCTGGAAACACACCCATCTTTACATTTATATGGATGATTTACTTTGAGCTTTGAGTAACTAGACTAAGTAAGACAGTCCTGATCTTTTCATTTCAGATCCTTTTTTTTCTCATGATTTTTGTAGGCTTTGGCTGCATCAGGATTAAGAGCGATCCGATACGCTCTTGAGGTAGATGGAATTGGGGAAGTCGTAGCTGTTGACAATAATGAAGGTACCTTTCAATATTTCTGTGACAATGTCAGTTGATTTTCAGAGTCTTTTGATTATGAATCCTCTATTGTGTCCTCGAGAAAATACCCTTTGTCTCTAAATATTTTGTTTGGTCAATTGCAGAAGCTATAGAAGCCTGCAAGAAAAATATCTACCACAATGCCATTCCTGCATCTTCCAAGGTGGTGCCAAATCTTGCCGATGCTCGTGTTTACATGCTCACTCACCCAAAAGAATTTGATGTGGTATTGCTTTACTACTTTCATATTAACTTACGCTCTAATCATTTGTTATGCAACAGTTTTGTTGCCAAGGAAAATTGTGGGAGCTACATGATCTGTGGATTTGTTTCCATTTAAGATGATTAGGATGAAATGTGCTGTGCAGGCAACCATGCATTTCTGCTGAATAGAAAATCGAATCATGACCAGATATAAATTCTTTTTTGATGTGTAAACAGGGAGAATTCAGAACTCAAATGTCCCAGCATCCAGTAATGTTGCTCAAGGTTTGGATACATACATATAATACCCCATTCCTAAGATCCTACAAAAGTAAGAAAATAAGAAGCGTATGACCCATATGATTGTTCATGTCAATCAGTTTGGCAAGATATTTTCAGTCAAAATCAGTTTGCATATACATGCAGATGCAGTCTCTGGATGCCGGTAGTGCTTTGTATCTTGCCTGGAAATAAAAACTTGGCATACCATCATAAGATATTATTATTTTTATTACTTTCTTACATATAGGAAAGAGTGGCACAGCTGACTAACATTGTTACTGTAATATGGTTATCCACTCTGTTTATAAATATTTAGTATGCCATTTTTTGGTATTATGTGCTCTCCAAATATATCTTTTCAACCAATATTCTTGCTTATAACATATTAGCTGTTGTGGACAATTGGGTCAAGCAATGTGGGACAACCCTTCCTTCTCAGGGATATCCAGTGCCCTGGTGGTGCTTGCGGACCACTCTATATCCCATGCTCCGGTGGTGCTTGAGGATTTCCCTACTGCAGCAGTATCATCGCCAACAACATAAGCTGACAGTGGCGGAGGATCTCTTCGATTTTCACAGAGTAACGAGTGATACGAATGACTGTAGCAACACTCAGTCCAAGGAAGCCAATCCAGCCATCACCAAGGTCGATCTCCTGTCATGCAACGGAGATACATTGCAATCACTTTGTTGACAACTTAAGTCTGCCCATCAGATTGAGGCTGACGTGCAGAGCTCATATGTAGCTGAACCCTGGACAGGTGAAATAGCTCATGCCAAAAATTGCCTGTGTAAATTGGAAACCGGTCACTGACGATGGATCGAGGCAGCCCATGAAGACGAATAATTTAATCAAAAAAGGCTTTAGCAGCACAGACATGGCAGTGTATGGACGTGCTAAAGGAATAAAGTGGGCACACTTTTTGGTCAAGCGATTAACCACTGACAAGGTCCCTGATTTCCCGTGCACACGGGGATGAGCCTTGACGATATCCATTGAAATATCTGCCCAAATCGACAAAGTATCATTAAAGGTTGCAGTAACCTACTACCCTGGCTGGAGGCACATTTGCAGTCCTATTGCGCTGACATAACACGCGGGAGTGGACCAAGGCTTACATTATTCTAGTATCTCATCTATAGTATTTTTCTCCCTATTCTAGTATCTTATCTTTTCATGCCAGGCTGTGCTGGGCTGCTGGCCATCTTCTTTCCACTATTCTCTCTTTCATGAACGTTAGCAAAGAATTGTATTGCAAACATCCTGTCGCAGCACCGTCTGCTTAGGCATTGGCCAAGCCGTTTTTGCTGTTTCTGAATTGTTTGCTGTGTAATATTTACAGCTCTTTTTTGCTTCTTATTTGCTTTGTCACTTGTTTAGGCCTCTTGGTCGGTTGTACTTCTTGGAGTTTACTTCTAATGAAATGACGTGTGTTTTGAACACATGTTCGAGGAAAAAAACTTCCTGACGTACTCTTGGTGACAGATCTGTTGGTTTCATTTCATGCAACCATTCTAGATATTTCTGTTTGCGGTCAAAATTAGGGAACTTAGATGCACACATGCCAAAGTAACATATTAACCAAGGGAGTTACTTGATTGTAGTAAATTGTAGTCCTATAACATAATTTTCATTTCCTTCATGTGCACTTGGACGGTTTTCGTTTAGTTGAGGACAATATGCATCCATATTATGCTTTATTAATGTCCTATACACTTGCTGAATCAGGTTGATCTTGATCCTTATGGGTCCCCAGCTGCATTCCTTGATTCGGCAGTTCAATGTGTTGCAGACGGTGGCATCTTGATGTGCTCAGCTACAGACATGGCAGTGCTTGCTGGGGGCAATCCAGAAGTTTGTTTTTCCAAGTCAGTTTAATGCTGGAATATCCATTACCAACCACATGACTGCATAATTTAATTCTTACCATATCAGCTATCTATACCTACAGATATGGTTCCTATCCAGTAAGAGGTAAGTACTGCCATGAGATGGCCTTGAGGATTCTTCTTGCCTGCATTGAGGTAAGAGCCGAGCTAGTCTCTTGTATTTTCATAGCCATCATCACGATCCATATTTTATTTTCCTTGTTTGTCTTGCAGTCGCATGCAATCCGCCACAAGCGCTATATAGTTCCTGTCATATCAGTGCACATGGATTTCTACATTAGGGTTTTTGTGCGAATCTTCACGTTGTCTCCTGCTAAAGCCTTTCTTTGACTCATTTTTATCTTAGTGCAGATACATTATTTGTAATATTCTGTCCCACACATGACCTAACCAATGTCCCTCTTGCACTTTGCAGATCAGCTAGCACAGTTAAAACCTCACCTCTCAAAATTTCACATGTCTATCAATGCGTTGGGTGCAATTCATTTCACTTGCAAAATGTCGGAAGAATAAACTCAAAGGTATTAATTTTTTTTCCTTGATTCATTGTATTGCATGGTATATTTATAGATATTCTCGCCTGATCCAGGATAAAAGGAATGTTGCTCTACCAAATTTTTGCCCTACTGTGCCTCAAGAGTGTTGTGAGTGTGGCCATAAATTTGTTATGGGGGGCCCTATATGGAGTGATCCAATACATGACAAGGAATGGGCTACTTCCATCTTGTCAAATGTCCAAGCTATGAGTGGTGCTTATCCAGCTTATGCAAAAATTTCAGCTGTACTAACATCAGTATCACAGGTAATATTGTGTTTTTTTCCCTCTTTTGATTGTGCACTTGTACTTTTCTTGAGTTTTGACTATATTCTAGAGAAACTGTACTTCACATAAACTGGACGACAAGTGGAATATACTCTACTAATTTGTGCTATTTAGATTGCGGAAAAAGGGTACTATTTAGGACAGTCTGAGTCTAGGTCTTCTAAAGAATAATGTTATAAAGGCATGGAGAGCAAATTAGCTATTCACGACTGTGCATCTGATTCATCAACAGAAGGATATACATACAAGTCTCATATTGGCCACATCGGCCAACCTAGGCTAATGGGTGCAGTCATACTAATAAACAAATGCTTGATTTTGTTGATACAGAAAATGAACTTCCCATTAAATTTTGTTAAAACGCTCAGCAAATATGCTGGACACTGGTTGAGTATCAGGAGTCATTCCAGTCCGCAGTCATGTTTGACTTGTAAAACACATGCTGGATTGTTACAAACTCTGCTACAGTGATCTAGATGGAAAGAGTTGAAACTGCTGTCCTGCATTATCCATGCTTCTTCAAATATCACTTTTTGCCTTGGGTTACACACTCCTATGATCGCAATGCTGCAGATTGCCTGTGTCTGATTCTAGGAAGGTGTTACCATTCCCAAGCCAAATTGCAGCAATAGAGCTTGTAGATGGGCCTACCTGGTGCCTGCAATGCAATCTTGAACCCAATAGGTACCCTGTGCTCAGTACTTGAATCTTGCACTGTAGCACTGCCATGCCTGATAACAATCTGTCCACCCTGATGTGTATCTGACAGGAAAGATCATTGACCTTTTCTTTCAACAGCTGGCCTCCATCATGGGACACTAGTTGTCTTTGTTCAATTTGGAATGCTTATTCTACTCTGCCAAAATATCACCTGACCAAGCAGATCAGCTCTCCTTGGGAGCCATAACGGCATAACCTATAGTTCAGAGAAGATGTTTTGCCAAAATAAACAGCTTGATTTTAAGTAGCATGCATTAAAACAAAGAATTTCTGAACTGGGTGCACAATCAGATGTTAACATTTGGTCGTGTATATTGGATCCACAAATGACAAGCGGGTTTCTTGTGCAGGAATTGGTCAATGCGCCTTTATTTGTCAGTCTTCACAGTTTATGTGCAACATTGAAGTGCACCAATCCAACCATGGCTATGTTTCATTCTGCTCTCAGAAATGCTGGGTATCAAATATCAGGCAGCCATGTGGATCCACTAGCTCTTAAAACGGATGCCCCGATGTCTGTAATTTGGGACATCATGCGATGTTGGGTATGATACAAATCTATGATATTTTTAGGTTATGATCAGCCACAATCAACATTTTTATATGTGCTTCCTGTCTGTAGGTCAAGCTTCACCCGGTAAAATCTCGACCTGGAGCTGATCCAAGTAACAGGATACTTTCCCAAGAGCCTAAATTACAGGTATAGTTCATAAAAGTATCATTTCTCCAAAGAATACGAGGTAGAAAAAACGGTTCTATGCAAAATGGATGCCAGATATGTTCACACATCACTTATCTGACAGAACTATGTGAAGCTAACAATGGGTGACTCAAACTAACCAGAAATTCTACCTGAAATACATCTTGTTTATACTCTTGTTAAGCTTGCGCTGACCCAAGGGCTATTCTGCTCATTAACAAGGCTTGCCCTCTTTCATGGATGTTTGATTTAGTGTAAGGATGGTATGTTGAGGAAGCCGTTTCTTTACCATTGGTGTTTGGTTTCAAGTATATTATGCTTGTTCCCACCGACCACCAGTGTGGCCTGATTGTGTTTTAGGTCAGTAACCGCAATAGTCAAGCTCTCTGCTGGGTTTGGAATTGACAAAAGCAACCAGAAGTGAGCCATTGTAACTGGGTCCTGGTAGAAACGGGTGTATTTTCCTGTTTGTTGGCAGTGCAAGACACATTTTTAAGTCGCATCGGTGGTAATTCTGGCTTGGTCGTAGTGTTGTCTTGAGTGGTCGGTTGTTTTGCCCTAAGTCATAGGCTTGTAATTATGTTCTTTATAGCAATGCATCCAGGCACAAGCTTTGCGTTTTCTCGAGAGAAAATATTACCACTGTATAATTAGATTAAATTCTAGAAACCCAACTCAAATCCCCCAGACCATCTGCACACACCTCAAATTTATTGTAAAACATACACCTACCATTGACTTGATGCTGTGGTAAATGTACTACTTCTTGGATTTATTTTGTCTTCAACTAGGAGAATTAATTATCGCTCTGTTTTGCACAACAGTAAAAAAATTAAGCATTACCATGTTCGTTTTCAAACATATCCTTTTTGTTTACTGATTATTCTGGGCATATTGTTATATGCAGACCTATGTTATTTCAAATAAAATTATGCATTTCCTAATTTTGACACCTCTATACTCTGAAGACTCTGTTTGTCCATTTAGTATTCAAGTTGATTACATTGACTTTTTTAACTCATATTTTATTATTTTTGTCCTTTCTTCCCATGTAACTGCTGCCAGGCATCATTTTCTCAAGCAACTGGGGGTTTAGTTGCACGAAAGAGCCCAAGATTTGTACCTAATCCTGAGAAATATTGGGGTCCTAAGGCGAAGGCTGGCAGACCACTAAAGACACCGCACATGGACAATTGTGAATTTAGATTTACTGCTAACACACTGGAGGCTGGAGATCGGACATCTATTTCGAAATGAACATAGGTAAAGAGTTTCTGTAAAACTGTGCTGCCCTACTTTTTGTACTATGAGTATAGACCATTGGTATCTGGTTTCCTGCAATGCACATTTAAGGAAATGCTTGACTTTAACATAAGCAGACTAGACAATACTGCCGTCTGGATATTAAAACAAGATCAGATAAAGGTGTGGGTATTGCTTTGGCTGCGTTGGTAAAAGAGAAATCAAGTTAATGCAACAGAGCTAGGATTTGGTGGAAGAGAGAACATAAGAGGGAGATTTTTTAGGTCAACTCTTGACTGCCTTTCGAGACAGCATGATCTCCCTTGTCTGGTATTCATCACCAGTCTCACCTAAGGCCTACTTCAGCGGCCAAAGTCCTGTTGTTTGGTTGATGAATATCAAATTTCTGGAATTCTGAGCTCATATGGTGGAATTTATATTGGAAATTTTGGCAAATTAAATTGAAAGGGAGGACTTTTGGCTTGAGCATTTACGGTAGCTTATGCGGAATGTTGTTTTATTTGATGGGAATTGGAGATGATTGAATTTTCATTTGAGAACTTGATTGTTGAAGCCAAAAGTCCCCCCTTGCATTGCAGTACCATGTAACCTACATTCATATGCTTTGTCAGTGTTATACACAGGGAGGTATACAGGAGGCCAGCTATGCCCTCATCTTTACGTTCTACCCGAAAACCAAAGAAGATACAAGAGACCAGATCGTTCATCTCTGATCACTTCTGCTCTCTTCCTGCACGCACTCTTCTGATGGCGTGTCATTGTGTTGCAGCCATATCGACCCTGTCGTGTAGGTACGAACGCCATCCTCCTCAGATGACGATGGCTGGAGGCGGTACGGCGAGCCAGGGCTGTGGCCGGCGTGGCACGCTGAGTCGGGCGGGAGGGTGAGCACCGTAACGGAGCAGGCATCCTCCAGGTTTGGTGTGGCGTGGAGCCGGGACGGGAGCTCTATGGTGAAGTTGCCAGACTCGTCAGTTGTTGCAAATGCAGAGTTAGCAGCCATCGTGCTGGTGTTTGGACCTTCACTTTTGCAGGTTACTGCAACCTTGCTACCTGCTTGAGAAAAGAAACAAAAATCAGGGTACTGTGAAATTGTTTCTACATGCAATTTTTGCTGTTGCACCGGAAGATTGATTTGTTCAGCTCTCTTCAGAGCCCAGGTAACATGTACTCCTCTAGAATTAATCTAAGATCCACCTCATGCTGATAATTAATTAAAGGTGACACGCATGAGAAACTTCACATTTTGAACAAATTTTTTGATCTTGTATTTGGAGTTGTCGTGTGAAAACGTCGTTTCTATGTTATCCTGAAAAATATTCTTGTACCACTTTCAGTCATTAACTATAAAAATCTTTCATACCCAGATTTTTTTTTTGGAACCATTTATCCTAAATCCTACTACCATATTACTTGTCTCAAATTTGCGCAACTATGGATGTATGTATATTTAAAAAACATCTAGATAGACAAGTAATTCCGACCGGAGAGATTACTTAGTTTTAGACTTTGGTTTGCATCTCCGGTTCCAAAATAATCGAAAGTGTTCATGGGACTCAGAAATCCCGCGTCGAAAAAGCGGCTTTTGAAGATCCCTTTCAGTCTGTGCTGATTAAGACTGGCTGGGGGCAAAGCAAATGCGGTTTGTCACGCGTGGCTTGTGTTTCTTGACCAAACCTATCTAATCTACCAAATCAGTCGTGCCCATCCATGATCCATGACGCTAGTGATGCTAGTGCCTTCGTCTTCTTGTGTCTATCTTTTCTTGACTACATGATGCTAATGGGTTCACTTGAGAAAGCTCAGAACAAATTAGGCCAACAAACGATGACCTTGACATCAACTCACGGTTACAAGCGCCATCTCTCTTGACGCGTAAATTAGGATCTGACACGTGAAACTTACCTTTTCAAACATTAAAATGAGAAAGGAACACATTAGGTGAAAACCTCTTTTCAGACAATTAAAACTTTCAATTCTAACATATTTTTATGATCCGTTTATTGAGATCCAATGACTAGGATTGAAAGTTTTCAAGTTTCACTGAATAGAATTTTTCACCTGATATGTTGCCAATTAAGAAACTATTCCTTGCAAAATAAAAAAGCGTTGCCTATGATGCTTTATATGACACTATGACTTAAACCTCGAACAAAATCCATAATTTTATGAAACCGGTTATCATAAACCCTACCTAGTTTTGGATGGTGATTTATCTATCTCAGGTTCTCCAGAAAAATGTGAAATTTCCATGTATATTGTTAATGCAAAGTAAAATAAAAAATGCGATATAGCTGTTTTTGTGTCTCCTACAAAAATACAATAGATAAATTTATTTATTGAGAAGTTGTCTGAGTTTTAGTTATAGATCAACCGACATGTTTGGCATTTGTATCTTAATCCAACAGCGGTATGTTGGAGATTGGAGAGTCCGGATGACACCCATGTCGCTATGATGTGTTGACTGAGATTTAAACCTTCTGCTTAAAAATCATGCGCTTAAGAAATAGCCACACCCAATTTATTTATACTTTGTATTTCTTTTTTTAATGTAGGACACCAATGGTTCCATTTTCTCATGCTTTCCCTGAGGCTGAACAACATCTAATTGGCATTGTCAACACAACGCTAGCCAAATCTAGTCTGGAAAATAAACTATCTTAATTCAAATAAAAAAGGTTTGGTAACGACAGCAGTGAACAGTGCTATCATGTAACGAAAAGAGGGGCATGATCAGACAATCTCTTCTCACTAGAGTTCTTACAATCGACACCGAGGGAACTTTCTTTCACAACATATGCTTAGTAATACGAGGCAGGACTTAATTAACAGGATGGATATGATTAATTAGACCAGGTAGGACTTCATTAACTTATCAACATTATTATGCCCGTGATATTCCTCCAATTAAGCTGCAGAATCTGGAGGTTGTAACGTCGTCGCCTCTAGCTAACTTGTAGTACGTTGGAAGAGAAGACTAGTTGAGTTGCTCTGTTGCTTGGCGCCTTGGCTTGTTTCCTTTCCGTTCCTCGATCGATCTCTCCTCTTTAAATTTCTTGCACGGGTGATCTGTCTATGTCTTTTATAATTAACCGGCCAACAACCACAGCAACAGGATCGACTAGTCTATTCCACCTGAATTCAACCCTCGTTTTGAACGTAGGAGTTTAAAATTTTCTAAGTACTGACTGTATTAAAAACAGTACCAGAATTCTTCCAGGCTAGTCCAAACAGCTAGCCAGGCCGATGGATCACGATCAGAGGAGAATCGCCCGTAAATGTATATTCTTATTATGCAATTGGATCGATAGGCACATCTCAACTGCGGCCGGTATATCCAAGAAATGGGTTGTGAATTATAGGTATAAAATGCATCAACTATACCAAAATGGATCAACGAACGATAATATGTTAGGCCGAACGACCAATCAAACTTCCCGGCGTGTCGTACTCCCTCCCTCCCGTGCATAATTCTTGTCTCAAATTTGCTATTCCTAAAAAGCGTCCAGATATATATAAGATTTCGACAAGAATTATTTATGGAACGGAGGAAGTACTTACGTGTTGAGGTTTGAAGTAAAAGAAAGAAAAGGTCTCTTTCATTACGTGTTAAATTAAATTCTTGAAGCTGCAAGAAGCAGAGCAGGAAGAAGCTACAAATGTCAAATCAATCAATGGTTTTGGTTGGAGAAGTAAAGAAGTAAAGATTACCCGGAAGCTGGAAGGTGAGGAGGTCGGAGCCCGGGCGGAGGCAGAGCACGCAGAGGATCTGCCCGGAGACGAGCACCGTCGACACCGGCTCCTCGCCGTACCCGGCAATGCGCACCAGCTCCTCCGCCGAGAAGTAGGCCTCCATCGACGTCGACGGCGCCCCCGCCGCCTTCGCCGCCGCAACGGCAGCGAACAGCAGCGGCAGGAGGAGCAAGGAGGCAGCAGCTCCTCCTCTTGCTAGAACCATGACGATGAGACGATGAATTGCGCCGCTATATATCCCTTTGCTCTCCGGCGGTCCGGCCGTCCTTGGGTTTCTTCGCCTGGTGGCCGGTAGAAGGATGGAGTACTACTAGAACGTAGAATACCAGAAAGGAGGGAAGATTGAAGAAGATAGAGGGGAGAGGAGATAGTAGTGCGTTGGGGGGATGTTGGTTCGGTTGATCCGTCAACGACTTGGTCTGTCAGATTCAGGCGGTGTGGGCTGCATGTATATACAGCAGCAGGCTCAGGCTCGTCTGTCCTGTGCGTGCGTTGGAGTTGGATCACGCCTGCAAAGCAAAGGAAAGCAAAGCAAAACAAGCAAGTCAGCCGCGGCGTCCGGAGTGGTTCGGCTGTCGTATGGTGGTTCGGGCTCGGTGTGGTGTTGGCGACACGCCCGATGTTGTGGGTTTGTTCCAAGGGGGGGCACGTACTCCACCTGCTCTGTTTTTAGGCTTTTAGCTACTCTCTCGTTGGTTACGTTTAGAAATTGATTGAAACAGAGCAGCCGTCGTGACCGCTAGCTGTTGACGACTTGCAACATCTCTCCGCTTCCTCGTTCATCTCCAGCTTACCGTGATGCCAACTTTGCAAAGGCCTGAATGCCTGGCTCAGGTTCAGTTCGACGGAGTGGATATGGGCTCTTGGACCTCCTCCCATCCAGGATGATTGGAGGGAGGGCTTCTATTTTGGGTCTCTTGGACTTTGTTTTCTTTATTACGGGATTTGTACTTTACAGCTCCAAGAAGAAGGCCCGTGCTGGTACTGGCCCTAATTGTGTGGGTCTTGGGCTGAAGGGTGTAGAATTTGAGGGAGAAGATTTTGGCAAATGGGCTTAGTTTGTTTGCCGTGTTTCTTTTTTCATTATTTGATGTACATATGAGTCTTATCTTACATAGATGCATGAGTATTTATTTTTGAGTGTTCCCGAGAGCAGTTTGTCTTCAACAAGAAACTTATGGAGCCCCTGCAAAACTTGTAAAAAAACACCGAGTTTTACAAACTAGGGAAATGGAATCCACAATACCATTACCAACTCTACAGACAGCCTGACTCTGAACATGACCTGGAGTGGTGGTGGTAACCATAGACTACGAAATACTAACTTACAAGGAAGCCCAACTGCAGGGGTACAGAAAGTAACTCATGTCACCAAATCACATACTATCAACTCACGGTGCTAATACGCTGTAAAATATTTGTCTACACCGTAGCCAAAACAAAAGCCCGCACCGAGTTCTAAATTTCAAATTGTCGCCGCTTCTTGCTTGAAGAGGAAGCAGATGGAGGCTTTTGTTCAACACAGGTTGCGACGAACTTAGTATAAGGGGGTAACCGTGACTCCCATACAGCTATCTGAAAGTCATCCCTGGGTAACCGAGTCATGGCACTACAAGAGCCTCCTCCTAGCTTCCCAAATGTCACATCAGATAGTTCCCTTCGTCCAAGACTCTGTTTGCCATGATGCGGAGGCATGAGGCGAAGCCGATTCCGGCATCCGTACTGCGACGCCAATCTGGTGATGTCCACGGATGGTCTTTCTCCAGGAGACGCTTAGGATGGGTATGAAACACAGACAAGTTATCCTCTACCATATTCCTGAACCTTTGCTGAATGTGGAGCCAATATCGAGTATTGAGGTTTTTCCTTAGCATATCGGCAACAACATTCGCGGTTATGAGCCCTCCGTGCAACAAGGTTGCTGTCTCTATCCCTATTGATGCCAATTGAGGGTGGTCATCTGGGTTTGCACTTCCAAAAGCGAGCACCTTGAAGAAATAAACATACTCCTCATGTGGTAAGTTCTTGAGGCAGACCGGCTTAACGGTCCCGAACCTCGCAATTGCTTCGAGCTTGCTTATTATGACCACTTTGCTTCCTCTGCACCTTGATGTCATAGCTGAATAGAAATGCTCCCAGCAATCATCATCCACATCTGAAAAGAACTCAACAACAACTAAAATCCTTCCCGGCTCTGTGAAGCGCAGCAGTTGATGACCCTTTCTCCAAATATCATCAGTAGTCAGCTGCAGTATAGAGGGGAAGTGGGATAGGACCCTTTCGTCTTGACATGCATGCCCGACCAGAGTCTTCTTACCAACAAGAGAACCACCGATGATTGGCAGTACAGCTGGGGTACCTGTAGGAGAAACATCCTGCAACAGGAAGTTGGCGATCTGCTGCTTTTGGACGGCTCTGCCGAACATGAAATTGTCAATGTAAAGATAGCTGTCATAGGGAGTGCGGTACATGCGCTCGCACCCTGCCAGAAGTATGACAAACTCTGTCATGTTAGCAACAGCAGTTTCTAAATTTTCCAAAACACTTTGTATGCCATTTCCATCGAGCAAGCTGTGAGTTATTCGAAATCGTTTGACTGGTGATACTAAGGAACATGACCTGGTTACCTGGTCTTGTTGACTTGTTATCTTCTCATGAGGCCTGTACTTGATGGTGTCTAGCAGAGAATAACCTTGATACAGAACACTGACAAACAAGTTGAGCTGCACCAGCATCCCAGCGTTGGTGATGCACCGCCCCTCAGCCTCCTCAACAACCGAGTGAACTCTCAGCAGGAGATGCCGCAACCGTTCCAGCTTCTCCTCAGGACATGCCTGGTTTGTGTTATTCTTGATTAGGAAGGAGATGAATCGGCTAATCAGTTCACCTATAATGGCAGATACAACAACCTCCATGCTGGGATTTTTAATCTTTAAGGAGAGAGGAATCGCAGTGTGTTTCTCTTATAGCCTTGTATTAGGTGCAGGACCCGTGTCAATGTGCCTTACTAGGAATAACTTTAAATTTTGACTAGATCTAAGTCACCAATATATTCTAGAAAATGTTTGTCAAGAAGTTTGACTGATTACTGAGTCTTTTGTCTGCGATCATGGCATCATGCAGATCTCAGGATGTAGACAAATATGTTGCACAGACCTGAACCAGATTTTAACTGCCCACTGCAAAGTGTTGCTGATAAAGTGCATTATTTTCTCCATCGACTTTGTACTTTTTGTGTGCTTCCAAGTTCCAACCATCCATGTAGAAGTCAGATTTTTCACCTTGCAAGGAAAAAAACTATGTTTGAAAATGTGCAAATGGATATACTTCTAAATACAGACAACAACCGAATAAATATGACGTACGAAACATTGGCTCCTAGTTATTTCCATAAAATAGCTACAGGGTAACACAAATATGTTAACACAACTGTACTTAGAAATATGTTGGCTCCTAGTGCATACCTCCATCGTTTTCAATTCCTCTCTGCCACAGTGCCACTTCCCTTCCGCTCTGAATCCTGTGTATGGATGGTAATTAAACAGTGAAGCGACTGGGTCTACGATGTCGGACCACTGCTGAACGGACACCTCTGATTCTGCGGAGGTCGTCGGAGACTTCCTCCCGCCACCATAGCCTTGCCAATGATGGGCAACATCCACAAATTCAGCAAGCGAAGTAGTACCTACAAAGAACTGTAGAGGACCAAACCTCTACAATGACAATGCTGTCAAGTGCCAATCTTGGTGTTTATTAGTGGCTACCACTTAGGTTCAGTAGTTTATTTTTTTCTTTTGGAAATAAGCTCTCAGGCCGTAGGAAGTTTCTTTGGTCACCCAGTTTCTGTGATCTTCCCTTTTTTTTTCCCCTCTTGGTCATGTCCCAGTGGCAGAGCATTGTAAACTTTTATACGTTAATAGTAACATACATGGTTGCTAGAAAAACTACACACAGAACTCCTACATGGTCTTAAAAAAATTGTAGCAAAACGTATGAAATCACTTTGCATCGCTAAGAAACTAATGCAGCCCATGCAAACTTGCAAAGCACACTGAGTTTTACGATCTACAGAAATGGAATCCGCAATACCATCTATACAGAGCCTGAATTTTAACATGGCCCTGGAGTGTTGGTAACCGAAGTGGCAAAGACAACAAAGTCAATATTATTATTTAGCCGGCTGTAACTTACATCGAAGCTCAACTGCAGGGCTGCAGAAAGTAATTCAGCCCACCAAATAACTATAAACTCATGATGTAAATAAGCCATCCTACGAGAGCTACTTGATATGCTGTAGCAAATCGATGTCTGTGTCGTCAGCACCAAGTTCTAAATCTCAAATCCTCGCCGCTTCTTGCTTGAAGAGGAAGCAGATGGAGGCTCTTGTTCAACACAAGTTGCGACGAACTTAGTATAAGGGGGTAACCGTGACTCCCATATCACTATCTGAAAGTCCCCTTTCGGGAACTGAGTCATGGCACTGCAAGAGCCTGCTACCAGCTCCCCGAATGTCACACCAGATAGTTCCCTTTGACCGATACTGCGTTCGGCACGAGGTGACATGAGGTGAAGGGGGGCGCGGTATCCATATCGCGACGCCAATCTGGTGATGTCCACAGGCTGGTCTTTCTCCAGGAGATGCTTAGGATGTGCATCGAACGCCGACAAGTTATCCTCTACCACATTCCTGAACCTTTTCAGAGAGCGGAGCCAATGCTGAGCATTGAGGTTCTTCCTCAGCATTTCGGCGATGACATTTGCAGTCATGAGCAATCCATTCAATACGGTTGCTGTCTCCATCGCTATGGATGCCAACTGAGGGTGGTCATCTGGGTTTGTGCTCCCAAACACAAGCACCTTGAAGAGATAAACATACTCCTCATGTGGCAAGTTGTTGAGGCGAATCGGCTTCATGGTGCCAAACCTCGCGGTTGCTTCAAGCCTGCTTATTATGATCACTTTGCTTCCTCTAGCCTTTGACGCCATAGCTGCATAGAACTGCTCCCAGCAATCATCATCCACATCTGAAAAGAACTCAACAACAACTAGAATCCTTCCTGGCTGGGTAGAGGGCAGCAGTTGATGACCCTTCCTCCAAATGTCATCTGCATTCAGGTGCAGGATAGAGGAGAAGTGGGATTGGACCCTTCTGTCATGACAGGCATACCCGACCAGAGACTTCTTGCCAACAAAACAACCACCGATGATTGGCAGTACAGCCGGGGCACCAGTAAGAGAAACATCCTGCAGCAGGAAGTTGGCGATCTGCTTCTTCTCGACGACGCGAGCAAACATGAAATTCTCAATGTAAAGATAGCTGTCATAGGGGGTGCGGTACATGCGCTCGCACCCTGCCAGAAGTACAACAAACTCTGCCATATTAGCAACGACAGTTTCTAAATCTTCCAAAACACTCTGTATCTCGTTCCTGTCGAGCACGCTGTGAGTTGTCCGAAATCGTTTGACTGGTGAAACCAAGGAACAAGATCTGCTCACCTGGTCTTGCTGGCTTGTGATATTCTCAGCAGGAGGCAAGTACTTGATGCTGTCTACCAGACAATAACCTCGGTACATAGCATTGGCGAGCGTGCTGAGCCGCGCCAGCATGACTGCATTAGTGATGTATCGCCCCTCGGCCTCCTCCACGACCGTGTGGACTCTCAGCACAAGATGCCGCAACCTGTCCAGCTTCTTATCGAGAGACGCACGCTCTCTGTGCTTCTTGATCAGGAATGAGATGAACCGGCTAAGCAGTTCGCCGGTAACAGCAGATACAGCAATCTCCATTGGTGGGTATATTTACCTTGGCTGGAAAGAGGAATCACAGTTTGTGGGTCTCTTATAGCCTTGTGACCGGCTGGGGCAATTAAGTGGAGGACAGTAGTATTCCACTACCATACTAGAACGTACTGGTATCTCTTATAGCCTTGTAACTAGGTAGGGAGTAGGGACAATGACAACTAAGTGGAGGAGACGCGTATTGACTTGACTTGGGGAAGTCTTGCCTGTGAGCTTGTTGGTATTGGCCCAGAAATCCTTTCCTTATAAATCTTGAGGTTCATCATGTGGACGGGGCTACTTATATCACACTGGACTGCTTGCCTTGCCACAATTTGGAACTAGTATGATTTAATTGTGACCATGAATGTTTGACACACACACACCAGTACCACACACAATCTAAATCTCTAGTAAGATGTAAAAGGTTGTGAATATGGCAAAAATCATGACAGGAAAGATTGCCAAACATGGTTACTGCTTCTCGCATCATTTTCCTTCCCTGTCTGCATCAAGTTGAATGTGGCTGTCCTCCATCGAGTGACTAACATAAAAATGGTGTAATAATTGGTGCTGTGGAAATGTGGAATCCGTACCGCGCGGGTATGCTGCCGAGTGATTTATGGCGGGGAAGCATGGTCGGGGAAGGAGCAGCTAGAGGGCGTGGAGGCAGGAGCGGGGGGTACGAGAAAGGGGGTCCGCAGGCAGAGTTGAAGTGTCCGGCGCGTGAGATGGTGATGAGGCCGGACAGGGCCTCGCGGTTTGGCCGTACGTCGTACGGCGGTGGCGTTGGGCCCTAGGGTTTATGATGGCTGCGGCCGGGGACGTAGATACCGGCGGGGGAGTAGGTAGGTTGATGGGGTGAAGCCGTGAAGGAAGCATTGGGTGGAGAGGTCGCCGATAACGGCGGGTCGAGGCGGCGGTGCTCTGGTCGGCATCGGTGACGAAGCACGGGTGTTGTTGCAGGGGGCTGTCTGCAGATTATTGTTTCTCGGGGTTGCTTTTGCAAAAGAGCGAGTAAAGACTAGACAGCCTGGGTCTTCGATGTTAGTCGGCCGGGGTCTCTCTGTGGCCCTCCTGTACCGATGTCTGTGAATTCTGGAACACGGCGCCGTATACGGTATACGCGGCGACGGAGGACGACTAGGAAGGACGGCCGGGTCGACAAGGAAGGACTTTGTGCCCGGCCGTGTTCGATCTTGGTACGGTTTGGTTGGTGGCGTTTGGTGCACTGATCCAAAGGGTTGATGGCATTTGCTTTAGGCTGAAGGCTCTGCAACAACGAAGACAGAGAGAGTAGCTCGGCCGAAGCGGCTGGTTATTAGCCTGTTTCAATTCCATGGCCCAATTCTAGCTAGACCTTGATTTATCATGATCCGGGAGATGAAAGGCCGGTTCTTCCGGCTTCTTCGAAAAGCTGTCCTCCCTGTCGTTTTTGGAGAAACCGTCATCTAAATTTGATTATGCTACCAAACTAACTTGCCTAAACTAGTTTGGATGCCTAACTAAATCTGAGATGCGGCTACTGCAGAAAGCTAAGTGAGGGCAGCTTCTAGAAGAAGCCGTTCTAGAAGCCAAAAAGAAGCAGCCGAAAGCATGGTGATTTGTGTGGTGTGATAACAACGCATGCATGGAAGGCAGTGGTCAGATCTTCGTCGAGGAGCTAGCCATCGATGAAGCAAAAAAGAAAGTAGACTGGCCATTTTGGACGAATCAGGAAGGTGATGATGAATCCAAATGGAGTGAATTCGTTGTAAATTTGGTTTCAGCAGGAACGATGGATTTTAGGTGTTGAGAAGGTGGAGGGGCAATTTGGGAGGACCAAAATAACGTGCTTATGATCAAGTTTTACGATGATTGTTTTTAGTAGTTTGAAGGAGGACACGAAGCAGGACTAAACTGTAACTTTTTTAGCTGAACTTTGAAATCAACCACACATTCAAACACATGAACTAGACCTTTCACATTTTAGTTCCTAAAATGAAATCAATCCATCTCACAGTTTTTTTTAGTAAAAACACAAGGAAATAAATAAAGATCAGACTGTCTCCCTCCACCTTCTCTAGGGCGAGATCCGGAGGCATGTGGCCTTTCAGCACCATGTGAACAACCCGCACGAGCTAGCATGGAAACATCATGGCGTCGCAGCACGAAAGGGCGTCTCGCAGGATCTCGGCAACATCACGGCGTTCAGTGGCGGACCCAGAAACGAACAAAGGAGGGGGCTAAGTTATGACACATCTAAAATTTTACTAGGCCACCACGAAATTGTATCATAGTAAAATTATGTAATCAACGGCCCAAACACTAATTGCCTTTAAAATATAGAAAAAAGTCTAAAGACATAATAAAAATGCATTATTCTTAGGAAAAAATTACCCGTTAGGCTCAAAGTGTGTTCTTTTATGCTCTGCACTAGTGTGATTGGTCATCTAATTCTGGATAGAACCTTTCCATCCAACTTAAACCTAACAAATTGCAAGCAAAACACAGTCTAGTTAGGCCTGAAACAACAACTACGGATTGCTGCCGGCGGCAGGCTAGGGATTTGATTTTTTAGGGCTCAGTGGCGCTAGTCGCACGAGACGGGAGTCGATCGATAGACGCAGGCATATAGCGAGCGACGCATCGCAAGCAGCGCTGGGCACTTGGGCTGTTGTTGTATGTGGGTCGTACGATCTAGGGGTGCTATGTTGGGCCTGGATGGAGGGGATAGGCCTTTTGGAAGCGATTGTGTGGGCTAAAAAGGGCAGATACCCTGTATTCTGTACCTGAGCCGGACCCGTGCTACAGCCCGGGTAGCACGGGCCGTAGGCCCGCCCCTGACGGCATTGGCCAATCTAGGCCTTTCTTCGAAAAAGGAAACTCCTCGGTCTTTAAAAAAAATACATTACAAATCCGGACGCTCACAACACGCGCGTACACTCATTCCTACGAAGGCACACACATACTAGTCTTATAAGCACCTCCAAAAGACTGAGCCGGCAGATCTTGAGAGATTGACAAAGTCACCGCAGACGTCTCGTTGTTGAAGTGTGCGTCACCTACCACTAAAAGAATAGCACCAGTTAAATCCTGAAATAATCAAAAAAAATCTGACATGCATGTTAAGTCTATTGAACCTGGGTGAGCTGATTGTGTCATAAGAAACTCCTCGGTCTCTGCATGGAACAATGCACACACTTATTTTATTGCAACGTTCTCAACCAAAGTACAGTCCACGGATCAGACAAAAAAAAAATACAAAAACCAACCAGTAAGAGTTTGCAGCCTAAAAATTATACGGTACTTTTCATATACTCCGGATAAGAGTCTGAAAATTGCAATTTGGATAGTCACAGAAGAGTTAGTTGAGTCGTAGCCACTAGCCAGTAGGTACCCATCTATCCAAATACGGATAGACTCATAGACTCGGTATTTCTAACTACGACTCGACTAACTCTGTTCCAACTCATATAAAAAAAACTTGTGGTCCATCTCCCCTAGTCTACGGTCATGGTTTTCCAGGAGCAAGGAACAACCAAATAGAGTGCAACAGAG
The DNA here is from genome assembly GCF_000005505.3 of Brachypodium distachyon. Lineage (NCBI taxonomy): Eukaryota > Viridiplantae > Streptophyta > Magnoliopsida > Poales > Poaceae > Brachypodium > Brachypodium distachyon. The sequence goes on from NC_016133.3 coordinate 14,219,524, forward strand.
AGAAGAAGAAAGGAAACAAGAACAAGGCCAAGAGGCAGATCGCCCAATCTCTCTCCAAAATCCTAACGATACATTCCACTTGTTGGCTTCGGCCACTATATAATGCCGCCCATGAGAACTTCTATCTCTATGATTTGAACTTTTAAAGTCAGCTAGCTCCGTACGTAGAGACAATTTTCTTCTTCTTTCTTGCCGGAAGAGACAGTGTCTCCTTGGTTGCATTCCGCTTTTTATAATCGGTGTGCTTCACTAATCAATTGCCTTAATCTCACTGTGCGAAAAAGATAAACTTTTCCATGGTAACATCAACGTTCAGACGTCATCAAGAACTTAATCCATTCCATAGTTCCATTAGTAAATAGGCTTCCAAAGTTGCAATGCAACTCTTTCGTTTCTTGAAAGGAAAAAAGAACAGGTGAAATGACTTGTTCACTTGTGTGCTTTTGAACGAAACTGACTAGTTCAATCAAAATCAAACAAGGTCGCCCTTGTCCCTTGGTCATGTGTCATACATTATGCTTATTGCTTAAATAATCTTGCGTGATCATGAATGCATTGTTAAACAGAAATAAGCAAATGATTACAGGTCATACATCTTGACTTGGAAAGTTCTATTCTACAGATCTCTGATGTCCAACACTCCAAGTTCAAAGCCATATATCACAGCACAAATTCTTCAGGGTCTCAACTGTACATCCATTTCATTTGCCTTGCAGTTGTAGAAACCTCCACCCAGGCTCAAGTGCTATTTGGAACCCAAGGATGGAGTTTGCCCTGTCTGCGATCACAGGCGATCTCTGCAGCCGATTCATCACCTATCTAGTCAACAAGTGCACAGACAGATGGTCTTCTGAGGAGAAGCTGCAGAGGCTGCGGCTTCTTCTTGTAAGGCTTCACATTGTCGTTGAGGAGGCCGAGGGGCGATACATCACCAACGCCCAGATGCTATTGCAGCTCAGGACCATCACCCAAGCAATGTACCGAGGCTACTCTGCGCTGGAAGAGTTCCGGTCTTCGCAGCAAATCCAGGCTCAGCGGCAGGTGAACCGTGCGCATCTTGGGATGCAGCGGTCGGGAGATTTTTCTCAACTATCTCAGAGCAAGATCAGAAGGCAGGTTAGCATCTCGAATCCATGGCCTCTCATCGCTCCTGCCAAGCAATTTCGTAAAACTGCGAGCACTGTCAACCGGCTGCTGGAGGATTTGGAGACTGCTATTGCTGATATGAAAGAATTTGTGATTTTCCTGGGGGGATGTGAGCGGATGTGCCGAAGACCCAACGACACCTATCTTTATGTCGACAATTTCATGTTTGGCCGTGTCGTCGAGAAGCAAAAGATCATAAACATCTTGCTTCAAGACAACCCAGCAGCAGATGGTGCTCCGCTTGCTGTGCTTCCGGTCATCGGTGGTTGTCGAGTCGGTAAGAAAACACTGGTTTGGTGTGCTTGCAATGACGACAAGATCCGCTCATACTACCCTTCGATCTTGTATCTCAAAGGAGACAAGATTCGGAGTGTGGATAAAGGAATATTTAGCTGTGCAAGGACTTTGGTAGTCATTGAGTTTGTCTCAGATGTATCTGACGAGGATTGGGAGGATTTCTACTCATTGATGGCCAAATGGATGGGCAATGGAAGCAAGATCATACTCATAAGCAGATTTGAGAGGATCTCGAGGTTTGCCACAGCAACACCGATCTACCTCGGCAGCTTGTCCCCAGATGAGTACAATTACCTGTTCAAGGTGCTTGCATTCGGAAGCGCAGATCCAACGGATCATCCTCGATTGGCGACAATTGGGTACAAGCTGGGGACTCTGTTGGGAGGGCTTCTGCTGTCTGCAAACATACTTGGATACATGCTAAGAAAGGATTTGGATGTTCAGTTCTGGCTCCATATACTGAGAAGGTACACCGAGGCGGTAGACAACAATCTCACCGAGTTCGGCGCACATCCGAGAGCTCTCCATGAGGAAGAACGTCCGGCAGACATCACCAAGTTCTCATCGTCGCAGTCAGCGTCTTCTTATTCACTGCGCATGATGCCTCCGCGCAGTGGAACCGGTGATATTTGCACTAGGGAACTGTCCAATGTGACATTTGGGGACCTGGTGGCAGGTTCTTACACTGTTCTGCCTCAGGGGGAGTATCAGATTATGGTGTGGGAATCACGGATACCTCCCTTCACCAAGTTTGTTGCAACATGTGTTGAGGAGAAGGTTCATTGTGTAGGTTTAACTGGAAAAAAGCGTCCTCGAGAAATAGATCTATAGAAACTTTAATTTGCATGTACATTTGTTCTGCAAGATTAGGTGTTGCTCGGTTGTGCCTTCTTTTGTATTGACAACCAGGTGAAGAACTCGTGTTTGCTCTTAATTAATTGCTGGATTGAAATTGTTACAAAGATTTTAAATCTAAATTCACCTCGTACACATCACTACACACAAGGCTATCCCTAAAGGTTTGAAATTGAGACGGTTTTTCAAGCATCACAAATTGGTAGAAGATGTTAAGATATAGCAACCAACCGTGTATACCCATAGACCGATCTTGTAGGAAGAGAAGCTATGATATATCTGGAAATAAACAATGACTTCCTCATGCCCGACATGGATAATATAATTGGGAAAATACAAGGAAGGACTGAGACTTAAACCCAAGACCTGAGCGTTGATACCATGTTAACATACAACAACCTAATCACCTATCTCAAAAGACCGATCTTATAGTAAGAAGATATATGGTATATCTAACAGAGGATAGCAAATTTTTATCCCAAACGGTTTCAAGCTGTCAGGGATGAACACACATCAAAGATTGTTCAGAGTCCATAACCGTTTGGGATAAGTTTTTAACTGCTTCTCGTCACCAAACATTCCCTCTCTTGCCTCCCTTTTGGTCAGTGCTGAGGAGGACCAGAGCTGTTTCACCGGCAGTGTAGCTCACCAACACGGAGACCGTATCCATGTACCACGGGAATCAGATTCCTAGGAGCTTAAATTTATTTTTAAAGTTGTTACATGTCCAAGAAGAAAAGTTGTTGTTCAGGTGTGTCCTTCTTCAGTAATAAAACAAGTTGAAGAACTTGTGCTTATGTTCTGCCCTGCCCTTTCAAATGGTTGCTGGATCGAAACAGTAACAACATTTGAAATCCGAACTGGATTCGCACACCATTAAAAGAATCATGAAGTAAAAAAGTATCAAATTTAATTTTGATGTGAACTAATAGCAGATTCCGGCTACTGTTTACAGCAAGATCTGTCATTTTTGTTTGGCGATGTTGTGGATCATCATGTAGAATCAAAGTTAGCTAGTCTAATTTGGCACTCACTCCGTTTCTAAATGTAAAAAGTCAAAGCTTTGTCATAAGTCAAACTTCTTAAACTTTGACCAAGTTTATAAGAAAATCTATCAACATCTACGACTACAAATTAGTTCTATGATCCATCATGATTTTTTTTTATATGTTGATACATTTTTCTATAAACTTGGTTAAACTTTAAGAAGTTTGACTTAAGACAAAGTTATGACTTCTTACATTTAGGAACGGAGAGAGTAAGATAGAAGTATGCATGTACTCGTACTAAAGTTTGTCTTAAGACAAAATTATGACTTGTTACATTTTGAAACGGAAGGAGTAAGATAGAAGTATGCATGTACTCTACAGAGAGGTATGTGAGGGCAGTCCTGACAAAGTTATGCTTGTTGTTTAGTGTCAGGACATGCAGATGCTTGCTAAACGAGACATGCACCCTATATCAGGGGAACATCCTTCCTTAAAGAGTGCCATATCAGCTGGAAGCCTGACCTCGCTAGGTTACATGAGCTGATTAAAAAAATCACACCAAGATCCCATCCCCTTCAAATTAAGACGAAGGGTATCTGTCGTCAGAGACTTTTGACCAGCTAGTAGACATCCATATAAATCCCTTCAGACCGAGTTTAGAATCACCCTGAATTATGGGAAACTAACCACGCTTACCTTTATATATGTACAAGCAGAAACGAGTCCTTAGGGTTCCATTCACAGATTAGCACCTCTTCTTCTGATAGCACTTGCAATGAGAATTTCCATGGCGCCTGCCTCTGTTCTTCTCCTTCTCGTCCTCCTCATGGCGGCAATGGCTCGTGGTAATTAATCTTTCAGAGACAGGGTTATCCAAATGCGAATTTCCAATTGAGTTCTCACCATGTTTCACACTTTCACTTATCTTTTCGTGCTCATATATTTCTGGTAATAATTCTGTGCTGATTAGTTCCCATTTTGGTTTCGGCGTACATATAGGACTTAGACTGGAAATGCAGCTGCGTGCGACATTGGGCAAGGAGCCGGCAAGCGAGTGGCGAGCATCTCCTGGCAGCCGTCCTATGAACAAGCCCCGTGCATCCAATGGAGGGCATGCTGACCTGGGTCATAAGGAGGAGGCCATTGGTGCCACGGCTGCTCTTGATGCTGTCAAGGATACAGAGGTGAAGAGGATGAAGAAGATGGGCTCCTATCCGAGGTTCAGCGAAGATTACTCCGGACCCAGTGGTCATTCACCCAATCACCATCGCGCAACACCATGCGGTCCATGCTAAGAAGGCACCATTTCTAGCTTAGTTAGCACCACGCGGGGTGTTTCTATGAAGTGTAGTATTTTGAGTAGTTCCAGTTTAGTTCAGACTTAAACTAAATACTGGAACTTTGAAGAAATATCCCTCGTCGAAACATGACGCCAGGTCCGTTAGGGTGGAGAGAGAGAAATTATTCTGTAGTCAACATTTTTCTTTTCTGAATGAAGATCTTCAGTACTAAGGTTATGCGCTAGCCAGCCAAGTTGACCAGTGGGTAGTACATTGCTTGTTCTAGCACATTAGCCTAACCAGCCCCATTAATGGATTTCATATTTTTAGAGGGAGATGGGTTTCCTGTTTTCATGCTTGAGCTGAGAGTTTTGAAGGAGGGCATCCCTCCAGCTGTGTTTAAGCTAATTAGAGTGGTAGACAGCGTTGCAGAAAACGCTGCACCATTTGTGAAAGAAGTTGCTTTGTAAGTACAGACAGGTGAGGCAGCAACAAAATTACTCTATCAAGGACCAAATATTATTTATTTTGGAAAATATTGCCACTAGCACCAGGATAGAAAAGGAAAAGAAAAAAGAACTCATGAGATCAAGCCCAGTGTGCTCAAAAAAGAAGTTCACTTGGACGGCAGAGCAGATGTACAATCCCTCCATGTAGGTTAAAGTCTTCGAACGTGCTCGTATGTGAGTTCCTACTTATTATATATTTCCTTCAAAAAGAATCATGTGTGCACAAGTCAGAACCTAATCCAAGGAACACACAAATGCAAAAATGAATTTCGATAGAGAATGAATATGTTTGATTGCAGAGCAGAGATCAGGCTATCTAGCCGAACATCTTGCGGACCTGATAAATCTAGATTTGTGTGGTACTATTTACATCCTGGTTGATTTCCTGTATGAAAGAAGGGCAGGGGTATAGCACCAGTAATTCTGTATGATCTGTATTCGTCACCAATTGTTTCAACATAAATATTTAAGGTGTATCAACAGGGTACTTCTCGATCAAGTCGAACAACTCATCCCCGATGCCGAAACCGAGCATCTTAGCCATGTCACCAGTCTTGAGCCTGGGCTTGGCATGATTCTGCTGCTTTAGCCACGAGTAGACAATAAACACTTTCTTCATCCCAAACAGCTCCAGCGCCTCTGGGTTGAAGACCACACCGTGACGCATGCTCATCTGCAGCAATTTGCAAAGTTCAACAACTCTATATATAACATTAAGTGTATACGTACATGGGACTTTCTTGGGTGAAGAAAACGTGTTGATTTCAGAAAGTTTAAATTCTCTGGTTACCTGGTGGGGTGCCAGCATTGCAGCGTATCTAGCAAGCTCGCCAGCCCTCCAGTCAAGCACAACGGGAAACCAAGGGTAAGATGCATCAAGCCTCACAAACCATAGCCTTATGTCAGGGAACTCTGACAGCTCTCGTGTGTCGTATGGATCCTCTCTCTCGTAGTTTATAGTGAACCCGACCGTTCGATCCAAAAGATTTTTTGATTGAGCTGGATAATGTAAAAAGATTACGGTCAATTATAGCATGATTTTCAGTAGAAAATGCAGTGACATGATGTCCAAAGTGTGGCTGAGGACCTGTCGTTAAGGAATTCAGATTGCCAAGTGCTTCATGAACAGGCGATAGGTTGAGTGTTTGGATGATATCCTTATTGATAAAAATTTCGATGCGCCCTTCTGTAGGTGGTGGGGGAGGCTCAACTTGTGGTACATCTAAGAAAACCATAAAAGGTCGTCAACTGCAAGGAAATGAAATGAATTCACTCTAAGAGAAGAGCAGTACGAATGCCGCAAACTATCCTGTGAAGCCTCGATATAATCTGACAGAAAGCCAACAGATGAAGCATTTGCCCTTGAAGAAACTCCTATATAGAAGTATAAAATGGTTTGGCATACATAAGACAATCAGTAGGCAATTAAGTATTTCCAAGGCACATTTCCATACACTCGGTGTCACGTGGGTTAAGAACAAATCCTACCGTGCATGAGTGGCAAACTTTAGAGACCTTGACCAAAACAGGTTCATGTCATCATGTGTTACGTGCATCGGCAAAACTCAGTTAGGCATTTCGAAGGTGGCAAGGTTGGAGAAATACATTTCCAAACTTGTGTAAAATCTTGCCGCAATTTTGCACAGAAAGATTGGGGACAACAATATCCAAAACAAGCGGTCCAATTTTGTCATATGCTGATACTGCACTGCAAAGATAATCACCGAGACCACAAGGGACGAGAGCAATTCTCCAGCTATCCTACTTGTTGCAGGTCACTTCGAATCTTCGGAGTAGTATTTTTACTTGGATCAAACTTGGATGAACTAGCTGCTAAATGCTAATGTTGGTAGAGGAACTCTGAACTCACCGTCTTGGTCGGAGAGGGACAGGTCGAAGTTGCCGGAGGGGTTGAACGCGACACGAAGGGAGAACCCGGACGCCCTCGCCGGGGTCGCGGCAGCCTGGAACCGGGTGCCCGGCGTCTTGGGACGGGCGCAGCGGAAGGCGGCAGGATAGGGCGACGAGCTGCTGGCGCTTGTGCTGCTAAGCCGCCTCGGAGTAGGGCGGTGCGGAGCCATGGGGAGGTGGTGGGCGGCGGCGGCGGCCATGGCCGGCGTCGTGGAGGTCGCCGAGAACGAAGCGGCGAACGGTCTCCGGCGAGCGCCCTCCGTGCGCCTGTTTTATCCGTTTATCTCGGGGATTTTTCCCGTTTGTTTCCGTTCCTTTTTTTTTAGAACAGTTTGTTTCCGTTCCTGTTTTTGGCAGAATAGCGCAATCCCGGCCCATTATAAAACGGGTGGGCCTAACCCAAATACTCACACTACTAGGATGGCCCAAAAACGAAGAAGATGGCCCATGGACCATGGCGGAAAGCCCACGTACGGCACCGCAAGACCCGATGGTTCCGCGAGAATGTGTGTGTTGAACTCTGGTACTGTCCCGAACAGCGTTTCGGAGCGTCAAACTAGGAAGAGAACTACTCCGTACAAAAGTTTCTTGAGAAAACACAACACTTTCTGAAAGGGGCGAGAATAATGACAAAGTACCTACTCTTGATAAAAAGAAAACTTATCTTAATGGATCGAAGATGCGTCTCACGTTTTGTGAGAAGAGGGAAGAGTATGAACGAACAAACTTATACAAATACCAAATCAGATAGAGATGGGTGCCTTTGACAGCGTTTCCTCAAGAAAAAAAGGGTGCCTTTGACAGCGTAATCTCATTTGACCACTTTACTGTGATGTGAGCAGCTGAGCGAGTAGGAACGGCCCTGACCTGGATGTGCGTCCGTTCCTATATATGTCGACGAGCAACACGCCTGCGTGTGACCGATAAAGGATAACGCAAAAGTAAAAATAAGGTCTCGTGCTCTCTCCGTACAACAAAAGATGTATCAACTTTAACTAAATTTAAATAAATCTATATATTAAGTCATGTCTAGATACATCTAATTTTTGACAAACTTGAGACATCTTTTATTGCACGGAGGAAGTATGAAAAAGCGTCGAAGGAATTAGCCTATTGTTTAATTTTGAGTAAAATACACCACTAGTTCATGAATTCGGCAAAAATAAATACTTTAGTTCACGAACTCGAAAAACACACACTTAAACTTCTAAACTAGAACTGCTGTGTCACTTTAGTCAAAAACAGTTCGGCACGGTTTAAGCACACCACGTGGCCGCCACGTCGGCTTCGACGACCCCTTCACCGGCGTCCTCCCATCAAATTGAGCGTTGTGAACTTGATAGCAACCTTAGACGAGCACTACTACAGAAACAGTTATCAGTAACGGTCTAAAAAGCATATCAATAACGGGCGGGCCGCCCGTCACTAACTTCCTATCACTAATGTACTGTACATCAGTAACGGGCGTACGGACCGTTACTGATGTGGTACACATCAGTGGCGGACACAAGTAGGGACCGACACTGATGAGTTGTGGCCATAATTTAAAAAAAGCTCATGGCTAGCATATAATTATATGCTAGCCATGTTTATTTTGTTCTGATCGCACACAAATTGCTGGCATAATTGTATCAGCACAGATAGTAGCCGAGTAAAGAAAAATAAAAAATAAATTATCGGATGCATTCACAGCAGAACACACTTAGCAATCAAAATGACGTCGCATGGATTGACAACAGAGAACACAATTAAAACTACAAATTACATCGCCTCGTTGCAGCCGATTTAGAAACGACCAACTCATCTACAGATCGACGGCGACCTTCTCGTCTACCGGCGGCGGCGTCTACGCGGAGGAAGCGGGGAAGGGCTCCTCCTATCCACGTACGTCGGCGGCGTGAGTCGGAGCCGTCTCCTTCGTCGATCTGCAGAAAGTGAGAGAGAACACAGAGAGGGAGAGAGAAAGAGAGGTCACAGAGAGGTGGCCGGTATCCGGCGGCGGGGTGTCGGGGCGGAGAGAGAGATGAACCGAGAGAGCGAGAACGGAGAGATTACCTGCCTGCGGTGGAGGGAGGGGGGCGACGGCAACCGGATCCGGCGTCGTGGCGGCCGGATCTGGTGTCAGGGTGGCCGCATCCGGCGTCATGGCCGTCGGCTGCTCCTCCAAGCGCCACGCGCCGCCGCTGCTCCAGGTCCCGCGAGCCGCTTCTCCTCCAGGCGTTGGTCGATGAGGCCGCGGGGCCGACGTAGGGTGGGCACGCAGGGCGCGCTCACGGCGGCCAGCGGAGCTTGACGAGAGGCGCTCGAGGAGGGAGAGAAGGGCCGAGGCGCTCGGGTAGGGAGGGAGGTGAGACCGTGACATAGAGGAGAAGTGTTAGGCGGCAGCAGGGAGGGGAGGGAGTGAGAGATGGGAGTAGTTAGGGTTAGGATTGGGTATTTATAGATGGGAGCAGGCAGGTTGGGCCTCAGATGGGCTATTTGGCCCAAACAAGTATCAGTGGCGGGTTTATGTGTTCTAAGCCCGTCACTGATGGCCTCAAACATTAATTTGTGCATTAAAAATAGGAAAATAATTATTTCTTAAACAAATATTTGTAAACTTTTGTTGGCAACATCGTTTAACATGGCAAGATGCATCTGTGAAAATTGGATGAACGTCATTTATAACCATATTAAGTGTACTTGTTTCAGAAAATACCCCATTTTTCCATTTAGAAAGTGGAAAATCATGTTCTATAACCAAAAAATTTGTAAGCGTCTTTGGCAATATTGTTTGTCATGGCAATATACACCCATGCGCAAAAAATGGCATGGAAATGGACAAAACTTTGGTCATTTGGCTTAAACCATAAACTCTTCAACCATGAGAAACTACAAAATTGTACTACATAAGTCATTTTCAAATGTTAACATATGATATTATTGTTCCATCATGTTAAGCAAGAAAAAATAAGACTTTAGCAAAAAGAATCACATTTTTCTGATTTTTTTATGAATTAGTTATGATTTTTTCAATCTTCAAAAGTCTTCAGGGATCATCAGAGGCGGGCATACATTAAGAGACCGCCACTGATGTGGGTTTTTGTGAATTTTGTTATATTTCACATTGAACCATTAGTGACGGGCCTTTCGGGCCCGTCACTGATATGTCCATCATCAGTGACGGGCGCGGACTACGCCCGTCACTGATGACTCCACATCAGTGACGGGCACGAAAGGCCCGTCACTGATGTCTCGTGACGGTGGCAACGGTGCGGTTCTCAGGGGCCAGGATCCTGTCTGGGCACGGCCGCCTTATACCTTGCGGGCGGCTCGGGCATGGTGATTTTGAAAAAAAAATCCTGAGAAAATCGAGTAGCAGCCCGCGGTCCTGGCTGAAGCCAACGTGGCGGCCACGTGGCGTGTTTAAACCTTGCTGAACCGTTTTTGGACTAAAGTGACACAGTAGTCCCAGTTTAGGGCTTTAAGAGCGTGTTTTCCGAATTTGTGAACTAAAGTGTTCATTTTTACCGAGTTCATGGACTAGTGATGTATTTTATTCTTTAATTTTGTTCTCAGTGTGTGTATTTGATCCGTTCGGCAATATTATGTCCATGACAAAACTAAAAGAAGACTGCGGGCAAGAGTGGTAGACCACCACATATATGGTCCAGTCAGTAATCGCGTTGATCGACCAAAAGAGCAAAAGGTATATATCCGTTTCAAACTCTCTACTTCCAGTAAAACAAAACTAAAACTAATCCTGCCGGCCGATCCCGGATACTTTAATCATCGTTGAAGCTGCACTCCCCCAATAATGGCACTATTATGATATGCGCGGCAATCATGCATGCATGCGCACATATAAAAACGCCTGTATCCCTATATGACTGATAGGAAACGTGACGTGGCAGGGTAAAGTTCGTACCATCTCGGGCCGGTCAAGTATCATTATATATCAAGAGTTGGTACAGGGTACAAATACAACACGTACAAATACTACATCTATATGTACATATACTATGTTTATCACCCTCCCTCAATCTCAACATCATGGAGGTTGAGATTGCGCCTACATGAAGAAAATAATGGTAGTGGCAATGGCTTGGTGAAGATATCAGCTAATTGATCCTTGGAGGAGATGAATCTGATGTCAAGTAACTTCTGAGCAACCCGTTCACGAACAAAGTGAAAATCAATCTCAATATGTTTAGTACGAGCATGAAACACCGGGTTTGAAGAAAGATATGTAGCTCCAATATTATCACACCATAGTATCGGTGGATTCTTCTGGATCACTCCAAGCTCACCAAGGAGGGCTTGTACCCAAATCAACTCAGCTGTAGCATTAGCAAGTGCCTTGTATTCAGACTCTCTACTGGAACGAGACACAGTAGCCTGTTTTCGGGCACTCCATGACACTAGATTTCCTCCATAAAAGATAGCAAATCCCCCTGTTGATCGGCGGTCATCAGGATTACCTGCCCAGCCAGCATCAGAGAAAGCTGATAAGAGCGGCGCGGTAGAGAAGGGGCGCAGCTAGTTCATGTGACAGAGTACCCTGCACATAGCGTAGGATGCGCTTGACCGCCGACCAATGAGAACACCGAGGAGCATGTAGAAACTGACACACTTTGTTGACTGCAAAGGACAAATCTGGACGTGTCATGGTGAGGTACTGTAGACCACCAACAATACTGCGATAGCGAGTAGAATCCTCAGCAGAAAGGGGAGTGCCATCACTAGCTGAAAGTATCTCAAAAGCCACCATAGGAGTAGTTACAGGAGCACACTTCTGAAGTCCAGCTTTAGTCAACAACTCAGAGGCAGCGCTGACTCAAAAGGAGGCCACCACGAGAGGGAGTATGTACCTCAATACCAAGGAAGTAATGGAGTGGACCAAGATCTTTGAGAGCAAACGAAGAGCCAAGCTGCAGACAGCAAGCTCACCACAATAATGTCATCAACATAAACAAGCAGGTAAAGTGTGACTTCAGGTCGTCACAAGATAAACAGAGATGTATCAGCTGTAGAAGGTGTGAAACCAAGACCAGAGAGTACAGAACTGAGTCTGGCATGCCATGCGCGAGGGGCCTGTTTGAGCCCGTAGAGAGCCTTATCAAGCTGACACAAATGTCTGGGGTAACTAGGATCCTCAAAGACAGGCGGCTGTCGCATAAAGACCTCCTCCTCAAGAACCCCATGTAAGAATGCATTCTGAATATCAAGCTGACGAAGATGCCATCCATGAGAAAGAGCCATTGACAGTAATAGACGAATAGTAGTAGGCTTAACAACAGGACTAAAAGTGTCCTCGTAGTCAAGTCCATATCGCTGCTTGCGAGACGAGCCTTGTGTCTGTCAATTGACCCGTCAGCTTGCCTCTTGATTTTAAACACCCATTTGCAATCAATGATGTTCACTCCTGACCGAGGCGGAACCAGTCGCCACATCTGATTTTTTTGAAGAGTTGTGTACTCAGCTTCCATAGCAGTGCGCCAGTGGGGAGACAAGAGGGCTGCACGAAAATCAGATGGCTCGGTAGTCAGCAGGGTAGGATCAAACAACTTGGTTGTATTCCAAGCAATGGTACCATCAGTCCGAACTCTCGGCTGTCGAATGCCACACTGCAGACGTGTGGACACGCGAGGCTGTGCTGGTGACGGCAACCGGCGATGTAGATGGTGCAGGAGACGGCAACGGATTGGCATCCGTTGCGCTGGTCGATGAGGCGGAGCCAGGCAAGTGGTCCGCCGAGCCATGCGCCGGTGACGAGGCCGGCCCAGGCGAGCTGCCAGCGCCGCGGGAGAGGCCCGGCTCTGCATGCGCCTCACGCAGATCGTCGTCGTCGACGACTGTAGCACCGCAATCAATGTGAGGAGTGGTCGGTGACTCCTCGTCAAGTAATTCAAGACGTGCTCCGCATCCTGAACCTGCACCATGATTAGCCAAAAGAAAAGGAGTACATGCAGCATCAACAAATTGGTCAGAGTGTAGGGGTGAATCATGAGAGGATGGTGTGGTGGAGGGTACCGCGGTGTGAGAAAAGGGAAACACCGTCTCATCGAACACAACATCCCAGGAGATATAGACGCGATTGGTAGGGACATGCAGACACTTGTAGCCTTTGTGAAGAGAGCTATACCCAAGGAATACACACTGTTTAGAACGAAACTGAAGCTTACGGTTATTGTATGGGTGAAGATGTGGCCAACACGCACAACCGAAGATTTTAAAGAAGGTGTAATCTGGTGTTTCACCTAGGAGACGCTCGAGAGGTGTTTGCATGTCTATAACGCGGCTAGGTAATCGGTTAATGAGAAAGCAGGCCGTGGAGAAAGCATCACTCCAAAACCGAAAAGGGACACTTGCATGAGCTAGGAGAGTAAGAACGGTCTCGACAATATGACGGTGTTTGCGTTCAGCTGTGCCGTTTTGTTGGTGTGTATGTGGACATGAGACACGATGTGAGATACTAATATCAGCAAAAAAAATATTCAATTTTAGATACTCGCCACCCCAGTCACTTTGGACATGTATAATCTTTTTGTTAAGTAAACGTTCAACATGTTGCTGAAACTGAAGGAAGACAGCAAAGACATCAGATTTATGTTTCAAAAGGTAAAGCCATGTAAAGCGATTGTATGCATCAACAAAGCTCACATAAAACTGATGACCACTGACTGAAGTCTGGGCAGGGCCCCAAACATTTGAATAAATAATCTCAAGGGGTGCAGTAGTAACACGAGTAGATAATGAAAAACGCAACTGATGACTCTTGCCTTGTTGACAAGCATCACACACTAAAGTTACAGCTTTATTAACTGACACAGAGGGAAGCTCATGATGATGTAAAATATGCTGGACAATTGGAGAGGCTGGATGTCCTAGACGCGAGTGCCACTGATCACGCGACACCTTAACGCTGCTGAAGGCTTGCTTAACAGAAGACACATCAAGATTATAGAGACCACGTCGACATCCCCCTCTAAGCAGAACCACCCTGGTGTCCCGGTCCTTAACAAGGAAATACCATGGGTGAAATTCAAAGAAAACATTATTATCATGTGTGAATCTCTTAACAGAAAGAAGATTGCGAGTAATGGATGGCACGTGATGAATGTTTTTAAGATGTAGGGGTTGTGTAGGTGTAGGAATTATGGATTGACCAATATGTGTAATGCGCATACACGTACCATTTGCAGTTTGGACAGTGTCCTTTCCATGGTATTGCTCCTTGATGTTCAGCTTGTTGAGGTTGTTGGAGAAGTGGTCCGTCGCTGCAGTGTCCGCATACCAGTATGGATCAACTGGATATGAGGGAGTAGAGGTGCCAACGTGGTAGGCAGCAGCAGCACCATCATTGAGAGCAGCGAGCTGGCGGTCCATATTACTACCGTCGTTCCCGGTCCCCAGAATTTTTTTCTGGAACCTCTTGAAGTAGCAGGATGTGACGTGGCCAATCTTGGAGCAGATTTGGCACACCGGACGAGCTCCACCGCCTCCCTGACCCTGCTGACGCGCGGGAGGAGGCGGCGCGGCAGGTCCCTTTGGGCGTGCGCCAGGAGCAGAAGTGCCCTGTTGGTACGTAGGTGCACGTCCACTGCCGTGGCGCGAAGTGTAGTTGGCGGAGTCAATATCAGCGCCGAGCTCGACGCGACGTGCCTCGACACGCTGCTCGGTGTTGAGGAGCTGCGCGTAGACATCCCGTATGGGCATAGGGTCGAACACCGACCGAGCAGAGACATGATCAGCAAGGGGATCATAGTCACTGTCGAGGCCAGTGAGTAGGAAGGCGTTGAACTCTTCTGGACGGAGCGGCTGCCCAATCGACGAGAGCACATCCGCCAGGGACTTGACCTTGTTGAAGAAGGCGGTGGCGTTGGGGTAGTCGTGCTTCTTGACCTTGGACAGCTGGGTACGGATCTGCATGACCCGCGCCGTCGACTGCGACGCGAAGCTGGCCTCCAGGGCCTCCCACGCCTCCTGCGACATCTGAATCATCATGACCATGCCGATGACGCCCTCGCTGAGGGAGGACACGATGGCCAAGAGGATCGACTGGTCCTACTGGTGCCATGCCGCATACAGCGGATTGGCAATGGTCTTGGGCTCATCTCCAGTAGCAGTAGCCGCCGGGTTTGGAAGTTCCTCCGCCGGACAGGGAAGAGAGCCGTCGACGAACCTGTACAGAAGGTTGCTCCGCAGAATCGGAACCACCTGGGTGCGCCAGTAGAGGTAATTGTCGCTGGTAAGTTGGATGGTAATCTGGCTGTGGATCACGATCGGCATCGAGGGAATTCTCGAGGCCATGGTAGCCCGCCGAGCGGAGACAAGACCGGCGCTGCCGGCAGTCACCGAACTGGAGGAAGCAGACGAAAGGCTGCTGGAGGTAGTCATGGGGTAGGCGGGAGCGAGATCAAGAGAGGCGGCGGCGGTCAGATCGATCAGAGTAGGGGTCGTGATCGAGAGCTGGCGGCGGCGGCGGACTCTATCGAGGCTCTGATACCATGATAGGAAACGTAATGTGGTAGGGTAAGGCTCGTACCATCTAGGGCCGGCCAGGTTTCATTATATATCAAGAGTTGGTACAAGAGTTGGTTAAGGGGTACAAATACAACACGTACAAATACTACATCTATATGTACCCATACTATGTTTATGAATGACAATTCCATCCTTTGCCTTTTCCATCCTTGTGCATGTTTCACGCTCGACCGTTTTCTAACTAAACTCTCTCTGTTGCCGTGGTTTATCGGATCAACGGGAACATGATTCTCGCGATGAGGCTGACTTTTGTACCGCGCGTTCTTTTTCTTCAGAAAAGCAGGATAATCCGCGGTTCGGTGGATGCAGAGATAATCACATTTGGGTAGGTTAAACACATGTTGTATGACAATACAACATTGGAAAAGGCGTGACATGTTGGGTATAACCAATTGTGGATGGCCGGGATCGTTCGGATGCGCCACAATTCATGCTTTTGATTATATTATAGCGGTTTTGTTATATCTAAATAGTCTGATATTTAGTCAGAGATAGGTTGATTTCTCAGGTGTTGGATATGATTTGTGCTTTTCAAGATCCAAAACGGATGATGACAAATGAAGGGTAAAATAAGATATAGGCACTAATCCAACGGTTCTGACGATATGTCAACTTAGATTCAAGCATTTTATTTAAAAATCAGGCAATTTAGATAGTATTACAATTGCCATTATAAACATACAGATAAGGAAATTAAACGTCGTGCTATGACACGGTCCGCAGAGCATGCTATATTCAAAGGTGTTTGGTATGTTGAATATGCGGAATTCATTCGAGCTATAGCACTGTAAAATGAACTTTGAATGTTTTTTTTTTTCAAAAAAGGAAGATGACCCGGCCAAACTTTTTTTTTTTTTAGAGATCCCCGGCCTAAAAACACAGAGATGCTGCAGCGTATCCACACATGAATGATTCCTGATACCCACCACGATCCGTATTGGACCCCCAAACTGCTGGAAACACGCCAACTTGGACCAGCCCGATCCATCCATCCATATCCAATGGACCCCTCATCCCCGACACCCTCCACGTTCGCAACGTTTTCTTTAATCAACGTGCCGCTGCTCCGACCCTTCCGGATTAATTCTCCCGTTACGCTCACGCAGACACCAACAAATTATAACAAAGTCGTCATTCATCGTCGCATTAGGCAACAAAAGAAACATCGATCAATTTTCCCAATTAAGTCTTGCGCGTTTTCTTCTTTACTCGGCGACGACGATCATGACCTCTCTACTCTACACGCGCCCGTAACATGCATGTTTCTCACTTGATTAACTCTGGTTAGTTTAACCTATTCGTTTTAACTACTAACCCGCGCTTAACCACCCACCCACTTGCATTGCATATATATACATATAATTCATGGAACAGCATAGCACGGAGCATATATACCCATAGCCCATGCGCCCTTGACCTAACTTATTAACCCAGTTGCACTTCAAGAGCTCGATCAATACAATAGCTATCGCCCACATCCACACTAAACACAAACAACCAAACAAAAAAATCACACAACACAGCTATACACACTCCATCCATTAAATCATCCTACAGGGAGCTAGAGATCACTCTCCAATTATCTCCATCTCCATGGCGTTGGCGCAGCTGCAGGCGCAGGCGCGGTTCGTCGGCGTAGCGGCGACGAACGCCGGCGTGGAGCTCGACGTCACGGAGCAGTCGCGGTGGGTGAGCCGGGTGCGGCAGCGGATGGAGGCCGGCGCCGAGGAGCTGGGCGCCGTGGCCAAGGTCTTCGACGTGCCCCGGGTGCTCCGGGCGACGCGGCCCGAGGCCTACGCGCCGCAGCACTTCGCCGTCGGGCCGTACCACTACCAGCGGCCCGAGCTCAGGGATATGGAAAGGTACAAGCTCGCCGCCGCCAAGCGGGCCGAGAAGCTCTTCGCCGGGGACAACAAGTTCGATGACCTTGTTCATAAGTTCGTCGGCATGCAAGACATGATCCGGGCTCCATACCACAGGTACGAACGACATGATCGATCGATGATCCGACCGTCCAATAATTCCTGCAGCACTCTCTGTTATAAAAAGAGAGATTATTGGAATTAGTAACTCAAGTGAAGGTCTTTAATTTTTGCCTCTATTGAGAGTTATATCCTGATGGTAGTTGAGAGAAGGCTGCAGAGACATGAGGCCAGCAATTTGACATTGTTAGCTGGCCGTCTCACAACTCACAGGCAGCTAGCTGGTGTTCTGTAGCTTTCACGCAATAGTTATCTTAACATTAGATTCCGTAATACAACGCTATCCAGCAATGATAAGCACATATTATAACAGAGAACTAATTATGTTACATGCACAGGCCCCCTTAAACAAAAATCAATGAAATTTACCACGTGAAACGGACCGTAGATATATATATAAAGTATTTCGGAGAAAGGCCAAAAGGTGCGCGCACGTCGTGTTGCTATCATGACTTCAGAATTTACAACTTTACAAGTAGGATCATCAACATATATGAAACCTCAAGAATCAAACAACAAAAGCATTTCAACAACGAATGAACCTACTAATTAATTAATGCTTCCTCTCTCGTGCCAAATATATATATCCTCCATGCAAATTTCAAATTTGTTGCAATAACCGTTATGCGTTAATTCTCCTCCGCGATGGTGTTTGCTATGCAGGTTCCTTGAGCTGAACGAGCAGATGCTGGCATGGATGATGGCCATCGACACGTGCTTCCTCCTCGACTTCCTCGAGAGCTACCACGTCGACTCCGCCACCGACATGGTCTCCTCGGCGACAAGCTGGATCAACGCCGTCGTCCGCGACGCCATGATGCTGGAGAATCAGATCCCGCTCTTCCTCTTCGCCGGCGCGCTCCAGCTCCGTCACTATGCCTCCGAACAGGCCGCCGCCGATGCCATGCGCGGCGTCTTCGACCGCTTCATCAAGGAGGTCTGCCCCATCAAGACCGCCGCGCTCGCCATCGCCGGCGACATCTCGAAACACGCTCACCTGCTCGAGCTCCTCTACCACTTCCTGGTCCCCGAGTCGGACGTCTTCACCGCCGAGGACCGGGAACTCCCGCCATTGGTGCCCGAGGAGATCTGCATCGACATGCTGGAGCAGCAGGTCCCGGACTACGACAAGGTGAAGCAGGCGTGCTTCCAGGTGTCCAGCCTCGACGTGGCGCCCATACGGTTCATCAAGAAGAACCTCGTCTCCAAGCCCATGTCAGTGGCGTCTAGCCTGCCGGGCAAGATCATGCGCAAGGTGCCGCTCCTCTCGGCAATGGCGCCGCTCGTCGGGAAACTCATGTCCTCCACGGACGTGGAATCGCGGCTCAAGGGCGTGAACCTCAACAGCATCATCAACTCGCCGCTAATGCATGAGATCATGATACCATCGGTCACTCAACTCGCCGCCTGCGGAGTGCGGTTCGCGCCGGCGCTGGAAGGGATGGCTGGGATCTCCTTCGACGCGGTCACGGCAACACTGACACTCCCCATCCTGCATCTCGACGGCAACACAGAGGTGATCCTCCGGAACCTTGTGGCCTACGAGACCGCCGCTGTGCGTGGCCCGTTGGTGATGGCGCGGTACACGGAGCTGATGAACGGCATCATCGACACGGCCAAGGACGTGAAGATCCTGAGGGAGGCCGAGATCATCGTGAACGGGATGAAGAGCGACAAGGAGGCCGCGGACATGTGGAACGGGATGTGCAGGGCGATAAGGCCGAGCAAGGTGCCGATGCTGGACGGCGTGATCCGAGGGGTGAACGCGCACCGGAACGCCAAGGCTGCGGTGAGGGCGAGGAAGTTGCTGAAGAAGTATGTCTTTAGGTCGTGGAGGATCCTCACGCTTCTGGCCGCCGTCGTGCTGCTGCTCATGACGGCGATGCAGACGTTCTGTACTGTGTATGACTGCAAGCGATTGTTCGGTGGCGTGCTCGGGTTGCCGGAGCTCACTACCGGACCCGGAGGAGGACGGTAGTAGCTCCATGGATCGATCTGTTTCTGTTGCATGGTTAATTGGTTAAATTCATACGGCTAAATCGCTTTGGTGTAGAGCCAGTAGTCCATATCTGTGCTTTCTTGCATTGAGACTGCGCATGTCGATATCTGTACTTATCATAGTCATGTGGTGTTGTGTGATGGAGTTGCGTTTTCACTTACTACTAATTCTTTTTTTTTGCGGTAACACTTACTACTAATTCTGCACTGTACTTTGCTATGTACCAGTACTTATCGCATCAATCAATAGTCTAATTGTCTCATCATGATGACAAAAAGTGGAGCCGCACAACAACAAGATCGATGATGAAGTCACGACGGACATCTTGCAACCTATCAACTGGAAATGCAGAGACCCAATAACTGTCACCCTCATCCACTTACTGACAGCAGAGCATCTTAAGAGTACACCATTCAGAGATCATTTGATTGAAAATAGTAAACCAAGTGTGTTTTTTTTCAGTTTCAAGATATGCAGTACAGCCGTTGCACGCTTGTGTCAGTAAGCAAGAGCGAACAAAATTTGGCCGGTTGTGATTTCCAAGAGAAGGAAATGGCTCCACTCATGCAGTTATGTGTACCTACCTGTACTTGCTGTTCCAAAATGTAAACTGACAGTGTATGCCAAGAACAGGTTAACGATGATTGCAATTCATTTGTATGCAGTGATCGCTTCCTGTTTGCAGAAACAACAATTCGACAGGAACATGAGCAGATACATAGCAAAATTGCAGACACTGGTTTCAGATTGAGATGGTGTCTCAACTGTAAAGATTGGACAGACACTGTAATGCAGTTTTTCTCTGCAGCAGATAAACATAGCTGAAGATTCTGATGGCAAACACACGCAGCCAAGGGCAAGTCATAAGACTAAACTGAGATTAATATAGCATCCGATCGGATCACACGACACCGTCTCACGCACACACGCAGAAGCATCGATCCAAACGAACAGAGGACCGAAGAAATCAGGAAACTACAGATGTGGTGCCGGACTGGTACGAGCAGCAAACAGTAGTAGTGGTACCACGAGGAGTGGTAGGCAGGTGGGGAAGAGGAAGCAGCAGACGGGATGACCGGCGACGGACGCCCTCTGGAGTCTAGACGCGGCCCTCCCAGAGGCAGGGCTGGTCGTCGGGGCAGAGCGCGGCCGGCGGCGGGGCGAGGCCGAGCGCTGCGGCGCGGCGCCAGCGCTGGGCGCGGGTGAGGCCGAGGCAGGGCCCGTAGCGCATGTCCATGTCGAACTCGCAGGCCGCCCTCTCCCGGCGCTCCTCCTCCGCCTCCTTCCTCGCGTCAGCGACGTCGCAGTGATCTGCCCCAACAAAAGAGAAGAAAAAACAGATCGGTCTATGGATCAGATTCAGTCCGGCGATGGCGTGTGAGTCGATCTGTTTAAGATTGGGTGGGGATTGGGACGGGAGGCGCCTAGTTACCTGGGGTCAGATGGAGAAGAGCCGCAGCCGGTGTCTTCTGGTGGTTGCCCGCCGCCTTCTTGGAGACGCCGCCGGTGGGCTTGATGGCCGCCGCCGCGCCGGAGTGGGCCTTCTGCTGCCGGAAGAAGGACTTGACGTCGCCGTCGCTGCTCCTCATGGCGCTCTCACCGGTGGCTTTGATGATCTCTCTGACACTGGGGAGGCGGAGATGGGCTGCGGTGGAGGATTGGGGGAGGAGAGGAATGGGTTGGGGGGGTTGGGGTTTATATGGTGGTGGTGCTGCTGCTGCTGCTGCGGCGGCGGCGGCCGTTGTGGTGGCGGCGATTCGAATTTTTGAATTTTGAAATGGGGCCGCCTCTGGACTGGGCTTGCTGGTGGTTGAACGGACGGACGGGATGTGTTGGGGGGAAGGCCCATCCGACCGTCCGCACGTCACGTGGTCGTCTGAATGGAAACGCGTGATGGACGTCTGAAAGGGAGCCAGGACCGGGCGCACGCGTGGGGGATTTCACCGGGCGGGTGAGAGGGCGAGACGGGTCGGGGAACAGGGCAAGCGCGACGTCGCCGCACGGGGACTGTCGGACGCGGAGCCGCGCCTTGATCGTGTCTGGGCTGGAGACGGTCTACAGGTCGCTTTGATGATCGTGTCTTGATCTGTTTCTGGATCTGATCGCACATACATGTTGCCGCCTCCTCCTCCTGATGCTGTGCGAAGACAACAACAAGAATGGCTTTCTTTGGCTTTCTATGACTGTTTTAGAGCTAAAGATCAGCTTGAAGCTAGCTCGGTAGTCGCAGCCAACCTCGGCACTGCATGCAGCGTTAGGTCAAAATTTGAACTTAAACTATCGTAAATACAGCACGCCCTGCTACTTTTGCCAAAACTGAGAAAAACTGTGATCTTTAGAAACAACAATATTATTTATCCTAATACCACGGTTTAAAAAACAGTTTGTATCATGTTGTAGTAAAATAAAACCTTTATATGGATCCGGCCGTGAATCATACGTGGCAACGGCCAAGTTAACATTTCCCTATAAGGGTCAAGATGCCTACGTGGCAACAAATAAGACTAGTTAACAAATCAAACCTCTCATGCCTTGGTCAAAGGGAGAAAAGAGCTTGAGTAAGAGGCAACAAAAGTGTTGGGATGGGGCTTTAGTTCATGATGGACCATGAACCAACCCCCACTTTTTCCACTTGGTGCACACAAAAGTTATGGACCAAGAAGCTACTTTTATCATTTTGCCTTCACTATTCTCTTTCCCTCAAGGGTAGCTATGGTCTTTTGTCATGGATCCCTAGCCTATAAATACCCCTCATGGAGGCATGTACCATTCACTCTCACTTAAATAAACTCAGGGGAGGGCTAGAGAGCCTATTTGAGAGGAGCTCTAGTTTCGGGATTTCGGGAAGGCTCGTTCGGCCCGAGCCCGAAGGAGAGGGAATCAGGTTAGAGTCCTAAGGGTATCTCGACCTCGCTACTTGGAAAGCCTCGCTCGGCCCAAATACGAGGCGGCCCCTTTCAACCTCTCCCTAAGTGATCCGGAGAGCCTTGATCGACCCGAAACACTTTGGCTAACGATTTCCTCGAAGCCTCTCTTAACATAGGACTAGGTCACACCAGCAGAGTCGACCGAACCTATTCAAAAAATATCGATGTGTCAACTTGTACAAGTGTGCGGCGACCTTCGCTATAAGACCGGCGTACACACTCTGCTTTTATACTCGCACTCGTGCCATCGTCCATTGACACCTCCTACTCTAATTGTTGTCGAGAACAACAAAATATCCAAACATAGCCTAAATGGAGTAATTGGTGGCATGGCTCGCTAAGATAGGGGATGGAAAATGGAGTTCACTACTAGTCCGTATTTTATTTATGAAATTATTTGTTTTGACATTTTTTATGATTTTATGAAATTAGAGCCATAAATCTCTATGCAGTACACACCTTTGTTACTACCATTAAGAGCAGGGGCGGAGCTGGAGAAACCAAGATGGGGTTCTTATAGTCATGGGGTTCAGGTGTAGTATTGGCTCTTAATTCTATTGAATTTTCCATTGTTTATTGGGTTCATTTTGAACCCAATGCTAACACTGCAGCTCCGCCAATGATTAAGAGGGTGGGAGCTTTGTTGCTAACCTCTTGAGGTTAGAAGAATTGGTCGAGTGGTTGGTGTATTGCACCTCCACAGAACCACGAGCTTCTTGGTCTCACCTCCGCCACTGCCACGCGTAGGAGAAAGAGGATCATGCTGGACATGCTAAAAAAGAGTTCACGTGAAGGCTTTAAGGACGGTTTTCGGAGCCACGACCCATCTAAGTTGGACTATTTGGCGGGGACGAACCCACGTTATGGCCCATGGGGACATCTGTCCCCACTTAATTATTTTGGCTGATCCATTGAAAGTATAGTGTTGTCGTTCTTTCACTGGGACCAAATTACAAGTTCTTACCAGTTTCTTACAGCTAGATCAAAAGAGAATGATTTTTGGTGCACAAATTCAAATGCCTCTAAACCGAAACAGAGCACCGATTCACACAAGCAAGTTTGGCAATGGGTCAGAGTTTCTGAAACTTAAGATGAGAAAGAGAAAATATTTTTTTGGGTGATTTTGTTTACGAGAACAGCAAAACTAAAAGCAAGATTTAACACAGATCCCAAGCAAACATCTAAGTATTGGATAGGAGAAAAGTAACTAGAATGGGACAGATTATAAGCACTAGTTAAACTCTGAAATCTAGTGAACAGTAACTGAATTTTTTTTGTTTTTTTCTCAGGCAAAAAGATCACAGCACAAAGCAAAGGATCCACTGATTTCTAATGCAAAACAAACTGAATACTCGACAACAAGATTAACTAACTACAAAAGATTGGGTGGATCTCAGATTTTTGCAAATAAAAACACTAACAGTAGATAGACTAATTAGTTCTACTACTTTGAACCGTTAATAGAGTGAGATTACAGCAACAAGCAAGAATTGGGTAGAGATGTAGACTTCATCACCAAGCACATGAACAAAGGAAGGGACAGATTATTGCAGCTAATCGACAGAATAAGCTTGTTGTAGTGGAAGCAGAGGTTGAAGAATGGGGCAGAGTTGTTGTCGCGCCGTAGAGCTTCAGCAAAGATCGGGGGCGAGGTTGCAGATCAGCGGTGCTGCCTCTTCATCCTCCCTTCTCCTCTCGCCTCGACGTATTCTTCGGTCTCCGGCCCTCTCTCCCCCCGTGATGGCCTTCGGTGTCACACCCGTGTGTGTTTAGGGAGCAGGTGAGATTTCTGCACCTCCGTCCTCAAACTTCTGTATTTTCTTCTCAAGTCGATCCCTGGCTGATATGACTTTCTTTTGTTTTGCTCCCTCTCTTCTCTGTAATTGTCACCAGCAGGACCAAGAGCAGCTATAAAACTTGGCGATGAAGCACACGTAAGCCTTGGAGAAGAAATATGGTGCCTTATCGCACCCATCCTGCAAATGTGAGCCCCGGGCTGTAAAGTAGCTCATACAATGTATTTGCAAGTACTTGTACTCTCTAATTGAGAAATCTAATCAATAAAGCTTGATTTTTATGCCAAATAAACTCCAAAGTATGCTCTCAAATGCTATAAACATGATCGTCATCATTGGCCCATGTTACAAGTGAAATGCCCCTACTCAACCCACTTATCCAATTTTTGCCCCCTCTCAATTGTTTTTCTGGGTCCGCCCATGCTACTTGGGACACAACGAGAAGGTGTTGAGAAACGCCTATTCGCAAGATCCGTACGACTTAAATGCAATATCGATAGCTTCAAATCGATGTGGTGACTCAAACGTAGCTCCACTTTACTATCTCTCACTTGCCAATTTCGTCGGGATCGAGAGTTGCTAATTTGGTAAGTGCGAGCGTAGTGTTCTTGTGTGTTCTTGTCGTGCCGGAGGAAGAAGATGAACGAGAGCTGAGTTGGGCTGGGCTAAATGGGCCCGGTGTAGAGATTCGGTTTTACGATTACGTATTTGAGATGTATTCGGGATCTGGTCCACGTGTGTCGAATTGAAACCGAAAAACACTGGTTCGGTAGACCGAATACGTGTTTTTTCGAGTCAGATTTTTCGGTAACCGATAGAGTTGCTCTGACGACTTACTCTTACTGTAACCTCCTCTTTCTCTCGCTCCTATGCTTACATGCCACACCTGTCTTTGCCATGCCCACGGCGAATCCTCCGACGTAACGACGGTGACGTTTGCGGTTACTGACACGTGAGGCCCACACGCCCGTGACCGGTCCATGTCTGCCCACGATGGAAGCAGAGGAAGCCTGACAAGTAGGTCCCACGTAGGAGGAGGGGATAGGAGAAAGGGACGAAACCGGGCTTGCTGCGGAGAGCCGTGCGTGGGCTTTTGTTCTGCAGCATCGAATGGCCCGGAGAACTCTGCGCCTGCTGGGTGGGACCGTGGGAAAACTATGAAAAAAAACCATAAAAGGTGGGACCGCGACGTGTGGAGGCAACGATCTTTTCTTTTTGTTGCCAGGTGGCCAAGCAAGGGCGTAGGATCTGGTGGTCGTGGCGCGCGCTTGGCCGAGGCAAGCAGCCGAGAATATCTCCCCCCGCCAATGGCCTCCCGCCCTCACTCACCCTATCCTCTCCCCCCCTTCCCCCTCCGGCCCAGCAGCTTCTCTCCAGTCTCCACTGCGCGCGGTAACACGGTGAATCCAGCGCGCCGTCTGCCGGCTCCACCGGCAGCTCGCAGCACGCCCAGCTAGTCTAATGCCAGTAACTAACCGCGCTCCGGCCGGCCTCTGTCTTTCTCTCTTCTCTCTCGGCTCGGCGTGTGGTGTCCATAGACCGTAGAGCTTCTAGTTAGTTCGTACTACTGGACTACTGGTACTTGGGCTAGGCCGTCGTCTTCTTCCTCCTCTTCGACCCCGCCGCGTCCCGCTTCTTCTTCAGCGGCGCCGAGCATGACGGCGACGCCGGCGGTGATCGGGCTGAGCGCCGGCAACCGCCTGCTGGGCACGTCCTTCGGGCCGCCCTCAGGCGACCTGCTCTGCGACAAGGTGAGCAGCCACTACCTGGCGGGAGGGGACGGCTCCTCTTCTTCCTCCTCCTCTGCGTCTTCCTCGTCGCTGCAGTTCGGGGCCCCGGCCGCGTCCAAGCTCACCGTGGCCGCGCACAGGCTCAAGCTCTCCCCGCACGGCCGCGCCCAGGTCATGCGCGCGCTCCGCCAGAGCGCGCCCGCCGCCGTCCTCGCGCTCGCCCCGCCCCCGCATCCCTCTCCCCCGCCGCCGGCGCCCGCCGCCGCCGAGGGCGAGCTCTCGCTCGAGGCCACGGCCATCGTGCTGCTGCAGCGCTCCATGCTCGAGAAGCAGTGGCACCTCCCCTTCGAGGACGAAGACGAAGACGAAGAAGACGATGACGCCATCGGCAGCGGCGCTGACGCCATCGGTTCGGCGGCTGTCGTCGTGGCGCGCTCCGGGGTGTCGGCGCGGGAGAGGCGGATGAGCGGCCGGAGGCGCGGGCGGTCGAGCTCCTCCAAGGCCAAGAGCGGCGGCGGCGGCGGCGCGCAGCTGGGCGGCGTCAGCCCCTCCTTGCTGATGCAGAGCAGGAACAGGATCTACCTCCGGGGCTCCGTCAGCAAGGAGCTGCTCACGCACAAGCAGGTCGTCCAACTCTCCAAGAAGATCAAGGACGGCATCTGGCTCCAACAGCAACGATCAAAGTAACAGCAAATCCAGCTGCCTCTGTCCCAAAATTCAGTGATCAAATTCAAATTCAGCAGCACACTTCTCTGAACTTCTGAAGTGAACTCAAACAACCTGCTACGTGCATTGCTGCTCTGCATTTTGTGCTGACCTCTGAAACGTTGGTGAATTGGTTCAGGCTGAAGGAGAAACTGGGGAACGAGCCGTCGTACAAGCAGATGGCGCAGTCGCTGCGGATATCGACGCCGGAGCTGCGGTCGAGGATGCGGGACTCGTTCCTCGCCAGGGAGGTGCTGACCATGAGCAACCTCCGTCTGGTCATATCCATCGCCCAGAAGTATGATAAGCTGGGGGTCGAGCTGCCCGACCTGATTCAGGTATATAATGGCATCCATCCTGCTCATTCGCATTATCTGTTTGTTTTTTCAGTAGGACAAGTAGTGTGCTTGAAAAACTTTATAGCGTGCTAATATGTTCTGCAATTTGATGGATGGTGTAGGGTGGACTGATAGGGCTGCTTCGTGGGATCGAAAAGTTCGATGCGTCGAGGGGATTTAGAATTTCCACTTATGTGTACTGGTGGATTCGACAGGTGAGAGTTCTTTGGTGATCTCATCGGTACTAACCATTTTTTAAATAGAGGACCATTAGTACTAATGATGGAATAGATCAAATGAAAGTCTGAAACTTGATAAATTCTTTGTTCAGTCACTAATTTAATTCTCTTGTTAACAGGGTGTTTCAAGAGCATTGGCTGACAACTCAAAAACATTCAGGCTCCCTACTTATCTGCATGAGAGGCTGATTGCGATTCGGGGTGCAAAATACGCGTTAGAGGATCAAGGAATTTCTCCAACAACAGAAGTAAGGCGGACTGGGCTCATGTTTTTTTTTGCTGGTTATCAGTTGATATTTGGATAACATTCTCTGATGGTTTGATGTAACCTTTTGTGATGGCCCTCAGAACATCGCAGAGTCGCTCAATATATCGGAAAAGAAAGTACACAATGCCACAGATGTAATTACATCATTATTTATCTGGTCAAATTTCTTTGTTTTAAATTTTGATAGTTTCTGCAATTCTCAGAAGCAAATTTTTTTCTGTCTGCAAAAATGCAGGCTGTCAACAAAGTTCTTTCATTGGATCGACAGGCATTCCCCTCCTTAAATGGCCTACCTGGAGATACACTCCATAGCGTAAGCTGTCATTTGGCCGCACAATTAATAGTACTCACTTTTTAAATTTATGAAATATTCCTTGAAATTAACTTTGGTTTCCCATTTTATCAGTATATAGAGGATCAAAATGTTGCCAACGATCCATGGCATGGATTCGAGCAGTGGTATCTTAAGGTACACATAATCTTGTTCATTTGGAACAGAATTGACTTACTAGCCTATGTTCCTTCTTCTGGCTGCACGCTGTATTGTTTTTTAGTTCTTTTTTTTTTTGGAAACGATGATTATACTTTTAATTCATGGTTGTAGGAAACAAACTTCCCACCATTATCAGTCATGCTTTACAGCTCTGCCTCATGCCCTTACAAAATTTGTCAAATGTGTTTTAAGCTTAAACTTTCTGCTGATACCAGGAGGAAGTCAACAAGCTTCTAAACTCAACTCTCACCGAGCGCGAAAGGGACATTATTCGGCTGTACCACGGCATAGGAAAACAGTGCCATACATGGGAGGATATTAGCAGACAGTAAGTACTTCTTCTTGGACCAAATAAGATATTTTCTGAAGCTATGTCTTGTAGTTGTCAAACTTACTCAACAAGCAAAGCAGATCATCAACACGGCATGAAAATTTGCTAATTCTTTTTTCTTTGCCAAGGCTATTCCTATTGAATTTTCTGTTTCACAATCAAGTCTATTTGCTCACCTGAAACTGTTCTGCAATTTGCTATATTCAGTCTGTTCATTGACATGTCCATTACTGAGGGCAAGCCATTTCTTTCTGGGAAAAATTCCTGTCACACGACGTTCAAAATTCTAACCCTGGCATTTGAAACATCCACCAGGTTTGGGTTGTCTAGGGAGAGGGTGCGGCAAGTAGGGCTCATCGCGATGCAGAAGCTGAAGCACGCCGCGAGGAGGAAAAAACTGGACGCGTTGCTCGAGGACTACTGATCCGAGGTGTTTGTTTTTCGTTGAGATGGATCAAATCCACACACTCAGTGGTTGTATATACTCGGAAAGAAAGGGAGTGGGGTTTACATAGGGTACATTGGAAAGGCATTTTACTGCCACTCACCTGCAGATAATCATACTTGTACATTCTGTGACAATAGGCATGCTCAGATAATCAAAGTGTCTATCTATGCCTGTGTTTTTCTTGGAAGCTGTACGGGTATTCTTTATTGGCATGTAATGTGTCATTTAGCTTGATCAAATAGAGCAACAACTATGTCCTGAGTCTCATTTTTGTTGGCATGTACTGTGTGCTAAATCTTTTTTTCCTTCTGTTGAAGTATGCTGTCTGAATGACGAAAAGGGAGCAGACGGAGTCTTGTTCTTTTCCTTTTGACATCTGAAAGATGTTAATTGTTATCAATACTGACAGTAACTCTAAGAGTAGGCAACTTTGGTGTTTGAGGTAACGTTGCCTTCTATGCGGGGAAAGCTCTTCCCACCACCATGGGCGTGTCTCCCCATGTATCCCTACCCTTTCATTGCATCAAGATTGGTGATACAATGTTGCAGCTTAGACCCCTCATCTTTTATCTTTTTTTTCAACACTTAATGCTGCCGCGATTGAGAGCTGGCGATGCTGCGAGTGGCAGCCAGCGAGGCTGAGACCAGTGGACAAGAATACTGCGACCGGCGGCCGCCGGGATCCAGAGAAGAGGAACATCGTGGTTGGGTTGCCGATGCTGCGAGAGGTGGCCACCGATGCTGCTACCGGCGGCCAGCCGGATCTCGCTGGTGATGCTTCGAGCGGCGGCCACGTATGCTACCATCGAATGCCAACAATGCTGCAACTAGCTGCCACAGATGTCGCGAGCGGCGGGAGGAGGCATGGCTGGCCGGATCTCGCCGGATCCGGGGGAGTGGAACGTGGTGGTCAGGCTGACGATGCTGCAACCAGCGGCCACAGATGCTGCGACTGGAGGCCAGCGATGCTACACTGGCTGCCACGAATGCGGCGAGCGGCGGAAGGCGGCGCGGCCGGTGAGATCTCGCTGGATCCGGGGAAGAGGAATGCTGTGGGGCATGCGATGCTGCGACCGGATGCTGGCGATGCTTCGACCGGAGATCTGGGTTTAGAGAGATGAGGGGGAAAGATAAGGAGAGATAGAGGAGTGTGTGAGGGTTGTGGAGAGGAATATCATAGTACCGGAGGATGTAAATGCAACATGTGTGGTGTAAGATGTAGAGGAGACCATACGATGGAAGGTGGACGGCTAAGATACATGGGGCATGGGGGACACGCCCGTGGTGGTGGAAAACAATGCTCATACGATGACAATTTTTGCTCTCGTGTTAGCAACTTTGGCTTAAATATAACCACATTAAGTTTCTGTGGTGGCAACATTGACTCATTTGCTTTGGCAACGTCTTCGATGTTGTGATATTTTTGGCCCTTTTGAAAATGTTGGTGTTTGTAGTGATAATTTTGGCTCACATATTGACAACTTTGTCTTTTGCTATCAACTTTGGCACACCTGCTAGCAATTTTGAAAATTTGTGCAACTTTGGCTCTTCGCAGATGGGAAACCAAAACTCCCCCCTCCCCCATGACCCCTCCTCCCCTTGCCCACCGAGCATGTCATTATTGTGAAACATCAACGTAGTAGGTAGTATTCATGACATGTCCATAGTAAAGTTGCATCATTGTTCGACAAGTAACAATATGTATCAGGAGAATTGTATGTGTTGAAATGTTGGTACATAAACAGAAAACAACATAGTGGCAACAACAAGCAATTATTAGCATAAACTTACTTTCTTTGAACATGAAGTTCCTTTTCAGAAAATATCATTGAAACACACTCATATGTGGTATAGTTCTTTAGGAATCATTGCAAGAAATCCAATGGTGAAATCGGTCCTAGTTTTGACACTCAGTTTTAAAGTTGCAACATTTAAATTTTTTGCGTAAAAATGTCAAAGGTTTCACATCCTCATGTAGCCGGCATGACTTGCCCTTATATGGAGGTGTTTCTTTCCACGTGCATGATCCCCCCAAGCCCTTTCCTTATCTCTTCCTTTTCCTGTCCGTGTGCATATATGCTGCAGACGGGATCATGATTACCTTGTTTGTCTGCTACGGCACGCTATGGACCACACTAACATTTTGTGTGCCCATGCGGTTCGCACAGAGGCAGGGGGCCCGGGCTAGACCAATCAGACGACTGTCTTATAGCATCTGCAACGGACAACCTGTAGCTATATTTGGGGGTTTCGGTAAACAAAAAACCCCCATCGCCAACAGAGTTCCTCTCTCATCCCCAATCCTAGACGCTCC
Organism: Brachypodium distachyon; assembly: GCF_000005505.3. Lineage (NCBI taxonomy): Eukaryota > Viridiplantae > Streptophyta > Magnoliopsida > Poales > Poaceae > Brachypodium > Brachypodium distachyon. The sequence continues at coordinate 14,250,607 of NC_016133.3, forward strand.
CCAACTCGATCCTAGGAGTCCTCATATCTCCAATAGAGTCTCCATCGGAGTTCAAGGTCTGCGACGGGAGAAGAATTGGTGCCACCGGTGCACCACACAAGGAATGGAACTGACGTTGCAAAGCAAGGTATGATCCAGATCCCTCCCTAGATCTACCGCAACTACACGAGGAATAGGATCCGTTGGGTGCCGTGTCGAGACAGGAGGTGGGCGGGCTTGGTTTGCGGCAGGGGAACTTGGTGCAGTGGATCTAGTGTGGTAGAAAAGGAGCAAATTATGGAGAAGAGAGATGGATCGGGAAGAAATAGGGGTAGGCGTCAAGAGGGGAGAATCGATATTGGAGTTGATAGGAGAGATAAATCGAAAAGAGAAATAGGCAGTGCGGATTGACTCGGGGTGGAGTGCGATTTCTTGTTGTTATTGACCATGTTCTTGATTTTGTTTTCTTTTGTGTTTGTTATTGTTGTTTGCGCTGGAAATTTCTATTTATGCTTGCTCTTGCTATTCTTTTATGTTGCCATCTGGTGCCGATGCTTGATGCAAAAACACTACATGAGGTGAAATATAGTTGTTTAGGAAGGAAAAAGGGTTGCAAGACATGAATAAAATATACGTGTGTGAAATACATAGACAGGACTTAGAAAATATTTCGAGAAGAGAGGAATTTGGAGAGGCTATCTTCGTTAGGAAATCCTTTATGAGATTTTGGTGTCTAATTAAGTAGTTACCAAACTAGTTAAGACTAAGATATCTCTCTGATCCTATATTCTTCACTCAAATTTGTCCAAATATGAATATATCTATTTTTAAAAAGTGTTTAGATAAATGTAATATTTTGACAACAATTTAGGATCGGAGGGAGTAACTTTTTTTCTCCTCACACATTGTGGCTTTCTGAAATTTGAAACCCACTTATTATGATTCTTTGATCTCTCTCTCTCTCTAAGGTAAGTTTGGTTTTCCTTTCTTCTGGAAAGATTTTTTTGATGGAATTCCACGGGAGTTGGTTTCCTCCTAGGCTTCTATGCTCCCATACGGCCCCACCCAGCACCCGTGGCCCAGCCGGCAGCGGCACCCCGCGGGAGCCCTAGACGCGATGGGCCTCCGCCACCCGTGAGCCCAATAAAACGTCACCCCGCAAACGCCCCCCAGAAATACCAATACCCAGATAGATCTTCGCCGACCTCTCTCTTCCTCCCCCAGAAAACTTGGATCTCGCTCGGCCGGCCTTGCTGCTGCTTCTTGGGCCGAGCCCTAGCCTAGCCCCCGATCGCCTCCATCTCCTCCTCCCGTAAGTTCCAAATCCCCCCTCTCCTCCCTCTACCGCCCGCCATTGCCGCGGGCTCTTGGCGCGTCTCGCTTCGGCTCGTGTTTGTTTTCCTGTTCAGATTTGTCTAGGGTTTCGCGTTCTTGGCCCGATTTGTTGCGGATTTCAGGATCCGCGCCTCGGTTCCGCCTCCCGAGCTCGTGATTGGGGAGTGTTATTTTGGGACTCGGGAGTGTCTTTCCGTGGAATATTTGCGAGCAACGATTTATCTATTGCGCATTATGTAGATAGGGTAGATTTTACCGTTTCAGCAGTTCTTGTCGGGGGAATCATGGATATAACTGCTTGATTTGGTGTTGTTTTTGGCGGTGAAGTCGCTGTGATGGTTTGTTCCTGCACAATTTTGTTTGTAAGTATGCGGAAGAAGTGTAGCTAGTGTATAAGCAGTTAAACACAGATGCCAATCATGAATCACGCTCGTGTAAGTCTAGCCAGGTTTGGATTGGACAATTGTTTCAAAGCTTCTTAACTTAATTCAAACCATGTGTAGCTACGGGTGAATTACTATTTTTGTGTGGTTCACCAACTCGAGTTTAGATGGTACCCTAAAACAAAAGTTTAGATGGTGCCATTCTTGCCAGTGAACTTAAGTTGATCCACAAGGAACTGAGTTGTGCTAATAATCACTAACCGTGTTGTTGGACGAACAAACTTCTTTGGAGATGATGCCAATTTGGCTTGGACTAAAGCTGCCAATTATTTTTGCACTGGCCATTCTGTAGAAACTTATTTGGCATGCAATATTCTTTTCCTGAAATTTTTGATTGAATGTCAGTTGTTAATTTGCTCGCTCAAGATAAATTTAATTTAAATGTGTGCTTTTAAACATTGTGACTGAGCCAGGCCTGCCCACAAAGCCACAAACTCCTTTTGAAGGAGATGTCAAAGTCTGCAGTTTCTAATTATTTAAGTTTGATCTTTAGTTCTTTACATCATTAATCACTTAGTTTAATATTTCTAAGCTGTTTCTTATTTATGACATGCGAATAGAAAGTAGATGTTGGTATGTTTTGCTTTGGTACTCCTTCTCAAGAAAAGCTTATGAATCTAAAATAAATGTAGTTCTTAACGATTGGGGGCAAGCGTATTCTAGATAACATTGTTTACTTTGATTCTAAACACTTCTAAAGTATTCTAGATAATATTGTTTACTTTGATTCTAAACACTTATAAAGCAATCCTATCACTTCTATCCAGTTTTTGATTGATCAATTAGACACCAGTGAACATGATCTTGGAGGATTTGCAGTAGTACTGAAGCAGATGCAAATCCCAAAATTTATTAATCGATCTGTGCGCCAGTACTCCAATTTGACCTTACTAGGTTGTTTTAATGAAATTATTATGTGATGTTTCTAGTTACTATCTGTAATGTGGTCAGTATGTTGATCCCTTACGTGAATAACCATTGTTAAAGTCCATTTCGCTTTCTTTTGGTCAAATAACAGGTTCTGACATCTGACTTTACCATGTTATATGTACCAGATTTTGTGATTGCTGGCTACTAGTTTATCAGCATGGCTGATGAAACTGGCATTGAGAATCAAGTGGTCCAAGGTAATGAGGTTGCTGAGCTCATGAATGAGGCAGTCCATGGTGATGAATTCGTCCAAGGTGATGACTTAGCTCAAGGTGAGGATTTCACACAGGGTGACTTGTTGCTCCAAGAACATGGGATGGCCATTACTGAGTTGACCACCCCTCGAACCACGAGGCACCGGAGAAAGAAGTCCCCGGTGTGGGAGCACTTCACCATTGAAGATGCTAATGGAGGGACCGCCACACGGGCATGCTGCAACCTGTGCAAGAAAACCTTTGCTTACAGCTGTGGTTCAAAAATTGCAGGGACTAGTCATCTGAAGAGGCACCTCACCATGGGTTCATGTACTAAGATAAAAAGCCAAGAGTGCTTACAGGCTCTGCGTGCAGCAATTGGGACTGACGATGAAGATGAGGCTACTGTGAAGCGGCGGTCTAAGAGGCCTTACAGACGTACTGGTTTTGCAAATGCATCTTTTGATCCTGATGGCAGTTCTTCATGCCTGGCAAAGATGGTCATTTTGCATGATTACCCACTCCACATTGTTCAACAGCCAGCCTTTACTGCTTTCGTTGATAGTCTGCAGCCTCGTTTCAGGGCCGTAGATGTTGATGCAATGGAGAGGGAGGTGTATGCTGTTTATCAGAAAGAAAAGGAGAGCCTTCTGCAAGCACTCAGCACTATGCCTGGAAGGATTAGCCTCACTATTGGATTATGGACAACTAGTCAAACTCTTGGGTATGTTTCACTAGCTGCGCAGTTTATTGACTCTGAATGGAAACTACATCGAAGAATGCTTAACTTCACGATGGTGTCTTCTCCTCACTCGGAGAATGCACTTAGTGTTAGTGGAGCTATTAGCAGAAGCCTTTCTGAGTGGAGTATGAAGCAGAAGCTATTCACCATCACATTGGACAATGATTGCTCATCGCATGATATCTACAGTGCAAACTTGAGAGATCATCTCTCCAATATGAATGACCTCATGCTAAAGGGCCAGCTATTTGTTGTGAGGTGCTATGCCCATATCCTGAATGGAGTTGCACAGGATGTCATTGCTTCAGCCCACGGTGTCATCTACAACATCCGGGAAAGCATAAAGTTCATAAAAGCTTCTCTTAGTCGTGAGGAAAAGTTTGCTGAGATTGCTCTGCAGCTGGAGATCCCCGGTACGAAGACCCTTTGTCTGGATGTTACCACCGAGTGGAACACTACTTATCTCATGCTTTTGGCTGCCTTGGATTATAAGCAGGCTTTCACTACACTAGAAACATGTGATGATAACTACAATGAAGCACCTTCAGCTGAGGACTGGAAAAAGGTTGAGGCTGCTTGCAATTATTTGAGGCTTCTGTATGAGTCGGCTAATAGTATCATGGCAACAGCAAATCCAACTTCAGACATCTTTTTCCATGAAGCTTGGAAACTCCAGCTAGAGCTGGCAGGTGCCACCAGACATGAAGATCCAGCTTTCAGTGGCATTGCAAAAGATATGTATGAGAGGTTTGACAAGTACTGGAAAGATTGCAACCTCGTGTTAGCTGTTGCTGTTGTGATGGATCCACGTTTTAAGATGAAGCTTGTTGAGTTCAGTTACTCAAAAATTTATGGTCTTGAGGCAGCGAAGTATGTTAAGCTGGTAAATGATTCGCTACATGAGCTTTATAAGGAGTATGTAGCACAGCCGCTACCATTAACACCGATCTTTGTTGAACAAGGGGAAACTAGTAATGCACCTGCCAATGGGAACAACACTGAAGCAACTCCACCTTCAACTGGTGATGGTCTTCTAGACTTCGATATGTATCTTTCTGAGATTGCTACAAGCCAACCCTCAAAATCTGAACTAGAGCAGTACCTGGATGAATCCCTCACTCCGCGTATCATAGAGTTTGACGTTCTTGGCTGGTGGAAACTTAACACACTCAAGTTTCCAACACTCTCGAGGATGGCGCGGGATATCTTGGCCATTCCAATGTCCACAGTGACCATTGGCACCTCTATATTTTCTGCAGGAACAGGAACCCGCATGCTTGATGACTATAGGAGCTCGCTTCGCCCGGAAATCGTTGAGGCGCTTGTTTGCGCGAAAGACTGGCTTCGTTTTTCGCCAACTACCTAAGAGACTCCGAGCACTTCGCTGGTCAAGAGGATTAGGCCTTGTTGAAGCATGCATTTCTTTGTGGTACCTATGTGTGGTCTCTTAACTGTAGGTGTGTTTCAGTTTGTGTGAACTGGCTGTGATCCGTTGCATCAATTATGTCATCGTAGAACATATAATTTGCTGTGTTGAACTCTGTTTACCTCCATGGTGTAATGCACCCTTTCGTGTGTCGTGCCTGTAATCTGTGATCACAGAGATTATCTGACACTGCTTTGAATGTCGCAAATGATTCATGGCATGGGTTCAAGGAGTGGTATCTCAAGGTGCACAAGTTGATTTCGAAGAGAGTTCCTTTTTACTGGTCCATGTTTCTTGCATTTTGGCCAGGATGCATACATAGTAACAAAGTTTTGAAATTTTCTAGTCCATGTTCCTATTTTTTTGTGGCCATTATCTGTACGTAGAGAAAAAACTACTTCAACTGTAACAATTCATGGCTCTACTCTACCTTTGTGCCCCCAGAAATTGGAAGTTAAAAAAGGAGAGGGTTACCATTACCTGAACCGTGAAGTGTGAGGCAGGCACAGACTGTATCTGCTCCAAGCGTCAGCAAATTTCAGCAAAGACAAGAGATACAGGGGAAGAACAAGCTGGAAGTTGAGCAGATTCAGCTCGATTAATTCCCCAGATGGGCCATTCAAGGTGAGATATTAGTGGAAACTGAACCCTATCATCTTCCCACAGTGGTTCAACTCCATCTAACTCTCGCTTCAGATAGCACATGCATGTTTTAGCACTAGAAACCAAATTATCACGCGATGCTCTACTGAAGGTGAGACATTGGAGAAAAACAAGCTGGAAACATCAAACAGTGTATGATCAGTTTGTTTTCCTCCAATTCTCACTTTCAATGCCTGTAGATAACATTGTGTGCGGTCGTCCTGCTCCTGAACACAGAACACGTCCATCTTCTGCTTTCGGTTTCAGAACACCGGCAATACGAGCACGGCAAGTGTTTGGGAACACCAGTCGCCAGATATTGCACCCAAATTCAGTCGGCCGTAAAAGAAAGCTTTGTTTCAGCTCAAATTTTCGACAGTGTCTCATCGAAGCGCTTGCCGGCCTTTGGGCTTTGGGGTCTAAAGATAGCTTCCTCTAATACGCGATTTGATTCCTAGTGTTTCGGGGCCAGCCCATTATTCTCGGCCCAAATGAGCCCATCCGACTGTCCGAGCAGCTCCTCTTTCCATCTCTCCTGTCCTGTGCTGTGCCGACTTGTCATCACCCATTCATTCAGCGCTCTCTGAATCTCAGCACCATCCGCTCGCCTCGCTTCGTCTCGAGCAAATGCTTCTTCCCGGACTGACTCAAGCTCGAGGAATTCTGGTGCCAAGCTCCGATGCTTTGCGCATCGATCGACGGCAGGCGCACGATGGTTGCCTGCTCAGTCGCCTGCCGCTGCCGGTATCGGGCGCCCTGCAGGTGTTCGGCGAATTGCCGCAGTAGGGAGATTGACGTCTGATGGGATCATCCGGGGCATCACTGGGATTCAAGGTATGTGTTCCTGTCAGGCTCTCAGTGATCACTACTATCATCTACACTTTTTTCATTCTTGTCACACTTGTGGTGTGTGTGGAAACATTTGGATTACACAATACTCAAATTGTATCTACTATCTAGTGGCATAAGTATGCTTCAGTTGATAATGCAGTGGTTCAGTTTCCTAAATAAATACTCATGCAATTGTAATTTATGCACTTATCATTCAATTTCTTATCAGTTAGAGAGAGTGCACATAGAATCAGATAACTGTACAAGAAAACGTCAATGTTCATTGGATTAATGATACACGCACCTACCTGCCCATTGAATCCACCAACGTTTTTTCTTATTCCTCCAACTGGGATGCAGGTTGACCCGATTACATCAACTAGACTACAAATCTAGAACGAGGGAGAGCTAGAAAAGAGTACAGATTGTACGGAGCTAAGCTAATTGAAAATCTAGAGACGGGGGGAAATGGATAGATCACAATCTGAGATGAGCAATCTCCCTAAATTTTGGTTCCCTGGCATTAGTAGAGCTACCGAGCACTTGATAAGAATTACACTGGAGCTGGAGGAATTTCTCGGCTCTCACAGCGACGACGACGACGACGATCAGACCATAGTGACAGCATTGTATGGATCACAAAGTAACCCAGCACGGCGAGGATGAGCGCGACAACATACACGGACGTCTTCCACCCCCTGTTGGAGCCGGCTGCATAGGCCCCTAGGAGAGCCACTAGATCCAGTACGATAGTCGTGTACATCACCCTCAGCGACCACTCCTCCCATTCTTCTTCCCTCTCCTTTGGCAGCCATTGCGGCAGCAACATGATGATGACAACGATGGAAGCCACGAAGGAAGTGGAGTTGCTGTAGAAGAAGGTGAGGTACCGTGGCCTCCTGTTGTCGTGCATCACCGGGTTACCTGCCTCGTACCCGTCGACACTGCTCTGCCACGCTCCGCCGGGCGGTTTCAGACCGGCCTGGTAGGTCACGCTCGCCACCAAGATCCCTAGCAGCATCAGGTACTTGCGCCTGGCATGCTTCTTCCTTTCTTTTCGCTCCTTCTTCTTTTCTTCTTGCTCCTTCTTCCGTTCTTCTTCTCCCTTTGCTTCTTCCTTTGGGGGCTCCTCCAGCCCCTGTTCAATGGATGGCGCAGACACAGACACAGGCACGGCTGCTGCAGAACTGCACTTTTTCTCGAGTTCCCTCACCAGAAACACTAGCAGCAGTCCGGCTGCGACCAAGAGGACCACGGCCACCAGCACGAAGATGTAGATGGATGTCTTGAAGTGCTGTGTGCTCCCTGCAGCGTAGCCCCCCATCAGACCGAACAAGCCCACCGCCGTGCAGACAGACAGTGCATTGCTTCGTATGGCTGGCCTGTACAGATTGGGGTTCACCAGGAGGATGATGAGAGCGATGGACAGCATGAAGCTCACCGAGTTGCAGTAGAAGAAGGCTTTGTAACGGCACGGGAAGTTGTACAAGAGGACCGGGTCGCCGGCATGGTGCCCGCTGAGCTTGTCATCCTGGAGCAGGAAGCCGCCTGGAGGCGTGAGGCCGGCTTGGTAGGTGATGGTCGCCGCCAAGATGGCGAAGAGGAGCAAACGCTTGCGCCTCTTCTCCAGCAACTCTTCATCGTCTTTCTTGTTGTCCCCGTCCTTGTGGTCCAGAGTGAAGAAGACAACATGGATCACAACATAGACCAGGACGGCGCCTGCCAAGGCCATGGCGTTGATGGAGGTGTTCACATCCCTGCAGCTCCCTGCGGCATACGCTCCGATGAGGCCAAACAGGTCCAGTATCATGGCTGCCTCCAGCACATGATGCTTGACTAGACGCTTCTTCTGGACCAGGATGATGGCCACCAAGGAGGCCACAAAAGCAACCGAGTTGCAGTAGAAGAAGACCTTGAACCGCCTGGCGTTTGTGGTGAGAAGGATCGGGTCGCCGGCCATGTGCCCGCCACTGTTGTCCTGCCAAAGCCCGCCCGGGGGGTCCAGCCCTGCAGCGTAGGTGATGGTGGCGGCAAGAGTGGCAAGCAGCAGAACAAGGGAGCGAGCCTTGTCGAGAGCCTCCCTGGTACTGTATTGCAGTTTCAGAGAAAGAAAACAGAGTTCAGTTGCCATCTTGCCCATTGCAGAGAAGAAACAGCTAAGTTCTTGCAAGCTGGAATTGAGATAGCAGAGAAAGAAATAGAGGAAGAAGAACAGAGTAATTGTGCTTGCAGTTTCAGAGAAAGTAAACAGAGTTCAGTTCTATCTTGCTACATGATTGCTGAGAAAGAAACAGGGTTCAACTGCAAGCTGGAATTAAGATAGCAGAGAAAGAAACAGTAACTGCAAACAGAGGAAGAAGAACAGATTGTGCTTCCATCGTAGTAGTACCTGAGATCATCATCAGTATGCTGATTTTCCTCAGTTCTTTTGGGCCTGGAACAAGAACAACACAGCCATTCGGACGGCGAAGTGTAGAAGAAGCCATGGAGCAGCAGGATGAATGCCAGGACGGCGCCGACGAGGCCGAGCACGTAGACGGTGGTGTCTGTCTCCCTGCAGCTGCCTGCAGCATAGGCGCCGACGAGCCCGAGCAGCGCCACAACGATGCACCCGTAGAGCTCCCGTGACCGCGCCGTCTTCTCCCGGAGCTTCTTGTCGATGATGAGCAGCACCGTGATGAGCAGCGACGCCACGAACGCCGTGGTGTTGCAGAGCAGGAACACCGTCAGGCGCGCGCCGTGGTGGTCGTTGAGGATGGCGTCGCCGGGCCCGTGGCCGTCGCCGGCGGCGTCCCAGAAGCCGCCAGGCGTGCTCAGCCCCGCGATGTAGGTAACGCTCACCGCGAACGTCGCCAGGAGCATCAGGACCTTGCGGAGCCGCTCCTCCGCTTTCAGCTTCTTCTTGGCCTTGCGGAGCCGCTCCACTTCTTCTTGGACTCCGACGGGGTCAGAATCGGGGACCGGGGCAGGAATCACGGCTGAGTCGGGGACCGGGATCAGAATCCCGCCGCCGGAGCCGGAGTCAGGTTTGTGGACGGGCGTCGCCCCGCCGGAGCTGGATCCGGAGTCGGAGCTGGTGTCTGGGAACCACCAGGAGAGCAGCTTGAGGACGACAATGTAGAGGAACACAGCGGCGACGAGCACGGCGGAGTAGACGGAGGAGACCGTGTCGCGGCAGGTGCCGGCGCCATAGGCGCCCATGAGGCTGAGCAAGTCAACGACCATGACGATCCGCAGGGCGACGACGTCGGAGGCGACCCAGACGGCGTCCTTGTTCTTCCTCTTCTTCTCCTTGTCGTGGCGGACGGCGAGGATGAGGATGAGGACGATGAGGACGAGGGAGGCGGCGAAGGCGGTGGCGTTGCAGTAGAAGAAGGCGAGGTAGCGGGCGTAGTCGGTGTCGCGGATGATGGGGTCGCCGGCCAGCCGTCCGCCGTCGTGGCCGCCGCCGGAGCTCTGCCAGATGCCGCCCGGCGGGTTGAATCCGGCGGCGTAGGTGACGGTGACCACCAGGGTGGCCAGCAGCAGGAGGTATTTCCTCAGGCTGTACTCCCATGGCTGCTGCTGCTTGGGCTGGGCCTGGGCCTCGCCGGCCGCCATTGCCGGACGGCTGCTGGCTGCCTTCATGGACGCCCGCCCGCCCAGCCGGCCACTCTCCCTTGGTTTACAAGTGTGTGATTGGAGGCTTGTGCTGTTAATTATTGGGGCGCGTAATGCAGCGATGGGGATGGATGGAAAGGGATTTTATATTGAGACGACTTGACTTGGGCACGTGGTCGTCGGGAGAGGAAGGAAGGAAGGTGCCGCCGAGTTGGCCGCTGCGGCTGCATCTTTTGAGCTTATAAGGCTGACAGAGTGTTACAGTACTTGTACTAGAGCAATTCTCTCGTGTGAAATGAAGTCTAGGAGAAAGGGGATGGAAGCAAGTCTTCGCCGGCCGGCCAAATTTTTTTTTTGAGCGATTTGTTTTTTCTCGTGCAGTCCCATCGCCGGGCCCCCCGGCCCAGACCCGACGACGTGCAGCTACGCCTCCGAGGCCCAGGAGCGCTGCAGGCCCATGAGAGGGACAAAGAAAGAAAAGCCCCGGGTTTCCAGGCAGCAGGACGTACGGCCCTGCAGCGCCAAACCCACCACGCCAAGCAACACTCTCTGGATGTTCTAAAAAAAAAAACAGTCTCTGGATTGGCAGAGGGATCATCCTCAAAAAAAAAAAAAGAAGGCAGAGGGGTCATCCACAAACCCGCTCTTGCTTCAGAAGGAGACGACCCCACACGGCGTCTGCTTCCGCTGCCGTTTGATGCTGCTCGTCAGGGAGGCGCCAAGATGCATTTTATCCTGGTCCGGCCGATTATTGCCGCACCAAAAAGTTGCGTGTATTATTAATTTCAATTTTTTTTCTTCTTTTGCAACTTTATTATGCTCAATGATACTACTCCGTATGCCTTTTTATTAGGGATCAGAGCTAGGAACAATTTAGTGTTATTTACATGAGTTTGCAACAAACAAATTGGTTATAAAAAAACTGGATTAGCAACCGTTCTCGAATTGTTCCTCGAGCAGGGGCTTTGTAGACTTTAAGCGGTTGATGTCGACGCCAGGCTTGTCAGAATAGCCGATATGGACTCCAGCCGGCACCGGTGGATGGATCGATCATTAGCCCATCATCATCATAGTCATCACCAGTTCGTCGCGTTTTGTTAGCATTTAACCACGCATGCTTAAGAGCAAGTACAATATGCAGACCGGTTATAGCCGTGTTACCTGGTTGGCTCTTCATGCCAATTGTGTCAGTGTGTGGTCGTCCCGAGCACAGAACACATGCAGGCATCTTTTGCTTTCGGTCCGAGGACACTGGTAATACAAGCAGGGCACTGTTGGGAACACAATTGCCCCAAATTCAGATGGTAAAATAATGTATTCCTCCGTGCAACAAAAGATGTCTTAAGTTTGTCAAAATTTAGATGTATCTAGACATGATTTAGTGTATAGCCGCATTCAAATTTGGTCAAAATTGAGACATTTTTGTACTCTTTACAGTGGCAATTTGATTCAGATGGTAAAATAGTGAACTGAGTTTTTTTTATAGAGAAAATAGTGAACTGAGCTGTGAAGAGAGCTTCCTCTAATACGCAATTTGATTCCTAGGGTCTCGGTCCAAATTCTCGAGGCCAGCCCATCATCATTCTCAGCCCAAATAAGCCCATCCGAACAGCTCTTGTTTCCATCTCGCCTGTGCTGTGCGCCTGTGCCCATTTCTCATCAGTTAAGATTTCAGCGCGCTCTGAATCTCAGCACCACCGGCATCCATTCGCGTCGCCTCGAGCAACTGCTTCCGACTTCCGAGACGTCTCACGCTGGAGGAATTCTGGTGCCAACCTCTGATGCTTAGCGCATCGATCCACGGCAACGCAAGATGGCTGCCTGCTCAGTCGCCTGCCGCTGCCGGGATCGGGCGCCCTGCAGGTGTTCGGCAAATTGCCGCAATGGGGGGATTGAGGTCTGATGGAATCCTGGTCTCGGCTCGGATTCAAGGTATGTTTCCTCTCATCAGAGATTACCAGTACTTTCTTGCCACACTTATGGTGTGGAAACGAGCCGCCTTTGAATACACAATTACTTCAAGTTGTACCTAGTGGCATAAGTATGTTTCAGTTGACAATCCAGTAACAAATGGTTCTGTTTCCTTAACAAATACTCACGCAATTGTAATTCATACACTTATCATTCGATTTCTTATGGGATAGAGAATGCAGATAGAATAGGATAACTGTACAAGCATTAACACGCGCACACGCGGCACGCCTACCTGCCCAATGAGCCCACAAACAACGTTTTTCTTGGGGTCTCCAATTGGGATACAGGTTAATCGGATTACATCAACTAGACTACAGATCTAGAACGAGGGAAAGCTAGAGCAGAGTAGATATTGTACAGACTACAGACGTAAGCTGATTACAGATCTAGAGATAGTGAGAAATGGATAGATCACAATCTCAGATGAGCAATCGCCCTAAATTTTGGATCCTTCTGAATAGTAGAGCTCTGGACCACAGTGGTATGAATCACACTGGAGAATTTCCTGGGCTCTCACGGCGACGGTGACGGCGACGACGATCAGAACACAGTGACAGCATCATATGGATCACAAAGTAACCCAGCACGGCGACGATGAGTGCGACGACATACATGGACGTGCTCCACCCCCTGCAGGAGCCAGCTGCATAGGCCACCAGGAGAGCCACCAAATCCAGTAGGATCGTCGTGTTCATCACCCTCAGCGACCACTCCTCCCATTCTTCTTCCTTCTCCTTTGGCAGCCATTGTGGCAGCAACATGATAATGACGACGATGGAAGCCACAAAAGAAGTGGAGTTGCTGTAGAAGAAGGTGAGATACCGGGCCTTCCTGTTGTCGTGCATCACCGGGTTGCCTGCTTCATGCCCGTCACTGCTGCTCTGCCACGTTCCGCCTGGCGGTTCCAGGCCTGCCTGGTAGGTCACGCTCGCCACCAAGATGCCTAGCAGCATCAGGTATTTGCGCCTGGCGTGCTTCTTCCTTTCTTCTAGTTCCTTCTCCTTTTCTTGTTCCTCCTTCTTCCTTTTTTCTTCTCCCTTGGCTTCTTCCTTTGGGGGCCCCGCCAGCTCCTCTTCTACGGATGGTACAGCTGCTGACTTGCCATTTCTCTTCAGCTCCCTCACCAGAAACACTAGCAGCAGTCCCGCTGCGACCAAGAGGACCACGGCCACCAGCACGAAGATGTAGATGGACGTCCTGAAGTGCTGCGTGCTTCCGGCGGCATAGGCCCCCATCAGACAGAACAAGCCTGCCGCTGTGCAGACAGACAATGCATTGCTTCGTATGGCTGGCCTGTACAGATTGGGGTTCACCAGGAGGATGATGAGAGCCATGGACAGCATGAAGCTCACCGAGTTGCAGTAGAAGAAGGCTTTGTAGCGGCACGGGAAGTTGTGCAAGAGGACCGGGTCGCCAGCGTGGTGCCCGCTGAGCTCGTCGTCCTTGAGCAGGAAGCCGCCTGGAGGCGTGAGGCCGGCTTGGTAGGTGATGGTCGCCGCCAAGATGGCGAAGAGGAGCAACCGCTTGCGCCTCTTCTCCAGCAACTCTTCGTCGTCTTTATTGTTGCCGCCGTCCTTGTGGTCCAGCGTGAAGAAGAGGACATGTATCACAACATAGACCAGGACGGCGCCTGCCAAGGCCATCGCGTTAGTGGAGGTGTTCACGTCTCGGGAGCTCCCGGCAGCATACGCGCCGATGAGGCCAAACAAGTCCAGTATCATGGCTGCCTCCAGCACATGATGCTTGACTAGAAGTTCCTTCTGGACCAGGATAATGACCACCAGGGAGGCCACGAAGGCAACCGAGTTGCAGTAGAAGAAGACCTTGAATCGCGTAGCTTTGGTCGTGAGAAGGATCGGATCGCCAGCCATGTGCCCGCCGCTGTTGTCCTCCCAAAGCCCACCCGGCGGGTCCAGCCCCGCAGCGTAGGTGATGGTGGCGGCAAGAGTGGCAAGCAGCAGAACAAGAGATCGGGCCTTGTCAAGAGCCTCCCTAGCACTGCATTGCAGTTTCAGAGAAAGAAAACAGAGTTCAATTGCTATCTTTCCTAAAATCTTGCCACATGATTGCTGAGAAAGAAACAGAGTTCAACTGCAAGCTGGAATTGAGATAGCAGAGAAATAAACAGGAGAGCAGTAATTGAAAACAGAGGAAGAAGAGCATAGTAGTGCTCTGCAGTAGTACCTGGCATTATCATCAGTATGCTGATTTTCATCAGTTCTTTGGGCTGGCCTGGAAAGCCATTTGGACGCAGAAGTGTAGAAGAAACCATGGAGCAGTAGGATGAATACCAGAACGGCGCCAACCTGGCTGACCACGTAGATGGTGGTGTCGGTCTTCCTGCAGCTGCCAGCGGCGTAGGCGCCAACGAGGCCGACCAGCGCTATGACGATGCACGCATAGAGCTCTCGGTACCGGGCTGTCTTCTTGCGGAGCTTCTTGTCGATGATGAGCAGCATTGTGATGAGCAGAGACGCCACAAACGCAGTGGTGTTGCAAAGCAAGAACACCGTCAGGCGCACGCCGTGGTGGTCGCTGAGGATGGCATCGCCGGGGCCGTGGCTGCCGCCGGCGCTGTCCCAGAAGCCACCCGGCGTGCTCAGACCGGCAACGTAGGTGATGCTCACCGCGAACGTCGCCAGAAGCATCAGGACCTTGCGGAGCCGCTCTTCGGCTTTCAGCTTCTTCTTGGCCTTGCGGAGCCGCTCCTCTTCTTCTTGGATGCCAACGGGTTCAGAATTGGGGACAGGGGCAGGAATCACGGCACGGTTGGGGACGGGCATTGTACCGCCAGGTCCGGAGCTGGTGTCGGGTCTGTGGATGGGCGTCGCACCGCCGGCGGCAAAGTCATCGCAGTCGGGGCTGTTGTCTTGAAACCACCAGGCCAGCAGCCTGGTAACCAGAATGTAGAGGAAGACGGCGACCACCAGCACAGCGGAGTAGACGGAGCAGACCATGTCTTCGCAGGTGCCGGCGGCGTATGCGCCCATGAGGCTGAGCAGGTCAACCACCATGACGGCCCGCAGCGGCACGACGTCAGAGGCGACCCAGACGGCGTCCTTCTTCTTCTCCTTGTCGTGTCGGACAGCGAGGATGAGGATAAGGACTATGAGGACGAGCGAGGCGGCGAACGCGGTGGCGTTGCAGTAGTAGAAGGCGAGGTAGCGGTGGTAGTCGGTGTCACGGATGATGGGGTCACCGGCGAGCCTCCTTTCGCCGCCTTGGTGGCTGCCAGAGTCCTGCCAGATGCCCCCCGGTGGGTTGAATCCCGCGGCGTAGGTGACGGTGACCACCAGGGTGGCCAGCAGCAGGAGGTACTTCCGCAGGCTGTACTCCCATGGCTGCTTGCACTGGCCGGCCGCCATTGCCGGCTGCAACCTGCCAGCAGCAGGAACGGCGGCCACCATGTTGTGATGCAGCAGAAATGCGACAATAGGATGGCGGCCGGAAAGGGAGTTGCGTGATTTTATAAAGACGACTGGACTTGGACCTTGGCAGTTGACACGTCGTCGTCGTCGGGAGGAAGATGCCTCTGCGCTGCGGCTGCATAAGGTTAAAACCGGACAGAGTGTTGCTGTTGGAAAAGTACGTGCTCTACTCCACTCTACTCGTACTCTATTACTACTGTATTTGGTAGCTAGCCAATTGCCCAATTCCCACATGTGAAGGAAGGAATGAAAGTCTCGGACAATGGGGGACGAACCAAGTCTTTGTCCGGTTAAGTAAACTAAAGCAAAATTTTAGTCTTTTCAATTTTCCAGATTACATTTTTTTGAGAACGACGAGCGCTGCAGGCCGACGGGAGGGACAAAAGCCCCGGGTTTCTCTACAGCGCCAAACCCACCACGCCTACCACCGCGTGGGTCCTCTGGATTGGCAGCTCCTATGACGTACGCCTGCTGCCGTGGCCACTATCACGGCAGCAGCCATGATCCGTGTATTTAGTCGTTTCATTAGCTCGTAGTAGTTAGGTTTTGAAATGTTGGACAAGAAATCTGTGCATGTTGTAGTTGAAGATATTAGATCAATGTTAGATGTGCGAAATGATAGTTCATTTTGACATGCAAGATTAATTTAGCTTTTTATTATGTAATAATTAGCTAATATAGTGTGATTTAGAGAGTGGTATTTTGTTATATATTGCATGATTCGAAACACTGTTATTTCATATGGGAGTGTTTAGGTGTAGTACTTAATTAGTTAGTGTAAGATACTATTTATTCGCATGAATATTATGTTGTAGATTTGTATTTGTACTAATTAGATTAATCTTTAGGGTGGTACATGGTATTTGGAGCATCTTTGTACGAAACTAGAAGATGACGAAGGTTAAGATATAATAGATCGACCGCTGCTCTCCATTTTGAGGTAATAAGTTTGTACATGCAATGTATGTTATGTTTAATTACCATTAGCTCATGTTTTACATTGTTTTTTCATAGAAGATGGTGATACGATGATTATGACTAGTTGATTCTACCGGTTATTATTTGGAAATCTTGTGTCATAGTTGGTGATACGATGATTATGACTAGTTGATTCTATTGGTTATTATTTGGAAATCTTGTGTCATAGTTGGTGATACGATGATTATGCCTAGTTGATTCTACTGATTATTATTTGGAAATCTTGTGTAATCGTAACCTATTATTTGATCGACACTGTTCAGGTATTAAATGTTGGTTTTTTGCTTGCACTCCCTCCGATTCATAATAAGTGTCTTAGACTTAGTACTAAGTTAGTACAAAATCTGAGACACTTATTAGTACAAAATTTGAGACACTTATTATGAATCGGATGGAGTACATTAGTACTAAGTGAAGTATTGTTGTGATGATGTGCAAATGTCATTGTTCAGTAGTACTGGTTTTTTAAAATAGTTAAATAATATTATGGCATAATGGAAAACAGATATTATTATTTTGTTGAGAAATATAATGATCAGAAAAATGTAAGATTTAATGTCTTCTACTATTTAATATGTCATAATGGCTTTTAGTATTAATTTTGGTATATTTGTAGGGATTTGTACTTTTTTTAATATTATCTAATAATTAATATTATGAAAGTAGTGTCATTCTATTATACTAGTAGTAAATATATTATAATTTAAAAATGTTATGAAAATGTAATTAATCATGGCTAATCAGATTATCCATGGACAACAGCAGTGATAAAAAAAGACGACCTAATGTCTATGTCTACGTCTTCTACGACACATGGGAAACCCGGTGATGGGACTCCACATGCTACGGAGTCATTGTTCCTCCTCATTTTCAAATGTTTTATCTTGCTTCCCTCCCTTGGTTCCCTCGGACATGTAAGCTTCTGTAAGTGCCAGCCTTAATAAGCTTCCCGACGACTTGCGCCCAGTCAACTCGCACTCGTCTTACAAAATCATGAAGCTCCCTTTCCGATCCGATCCATCCTATTGTTGCCATTCCAGTACTACATCACAAGATGGTGGCCGCCGGAATGGAAGTGGCGGCCGGCGAGAGCAAGCATCCATGGGAGTACACCCTGCGCAAGTACCTGCTGCTGCTGGCAACCCTGGTGCTCACCGTCACGTATTCCGCGGGCTTCAACCCGCCGGGGGCGTCTGGCAGCGCTCCGGCAGCGGCAGCGGCGGTGAAGAAAAGTGGCTCACCGGCGACCCCATCATCTGCAACACCCACAACCGCCGCTACCTCGTCTTCTTCTACTTCAACGCCACCGCGTTCGCCGCCTCGCTCGTTGTCATTGTCCTCATCCTCGTCCTCGTCCTCGCCGTCCGCCATGACAAGGGGAAGAAGGACACCGTCTGGGTCAAGGCCGACGTCCTGCCGCTGCGGTTAGTCATGGTGCTCGATCTGCTTAGCCTCGTGGGCGCCTATGCTGCCGGCACCTGCAGGGACAATGTCCACCGTCTACTCCGCCGTGCTCGTAGCCGCCGTCTTCGCCTACATTGTGGTTCTCAAGCTGTGGGCCTGGTTGTTTCCACCCGACTCTGGCTCCATTGGCACAATACCCGTCACCAACACCCCAGCCATTCCTCCCCCAGTCGGCAATGCTGACCCTGGTAGCGTGGCCAAGGCCGAAAAAGAAGGGGAACGGCTCAGCAAGGTCCTGATGCTTCTGGCAACGTTCGCGGTGAGCATCACCTACGTTGCCGGGCTGAGCACGCCGGGCGACGCAATCCTCAAGGATCACCACAGCCTGCGCCTGACCGTGTTCTCGCTCTGCAACACCACGGCGTTCGTGGCGTCGCTGCTCATCACAATACTGCTCATCATCAACAAGCACGGCGAGCGGTCTCGAGAGCTCTACACGTGCCTCGCCGTCGCCTATGCCGCTGGCTGCTGCAGGAAGACCGATACCACCTTCTACGTGGTCAGCGTGGTCGGCGTCGTTCTAGCATTCATCCTACTGCTCCATGGTTTCTTCTGCACTTCAGTGTACAAACTGCTGTGTTCTTGGCACGTGAAGCGGAAAGAAGATCATCATACTGATGATAATGTCAGGTACTACTACTACTACGAAGGGAGCACACAATTACTCTGTTCTTCTGCCTCTCTCTGCAATTACTGCTCTGTTTCTTTCTCTGCTATCTGAATTCCAGCTTTCCATTGAACTCTTATTCCTTTCTCTGCAACGCTAGGGAGGCTCTGGACAAGGCTCGCTCTCTTGTTCTGCTGCTTGCCACTCTTGCCGCCACCATTACCTACACAGCAGGGCTCGATCCACCGGGTGGCCTTTGGCAGGAAAACGGCGACGGGCACATGGCCGCATGGCCGGCGACCCCATCCTTCTCACGACCAACGCTAGGCGATACAAGGCCTTCTATTACTGCAACTCAGTTGCCTTTGTGGCCTCCTTTG
Organism: Brachypodium distachyon; assembly: GCF_000005505.3. Classification (NCBI taxonomy): domain Eukaryota; kingdom Viridiplantae; phylum Streptophyta; class Magnoliopsida; order Poales; family Poaceae; genus Brachypodium; species Brachypodium distachyon. The sequence goes on from NC_016133.3 coordinate 14,269,560, forward strand.
TGGCCATCGTCCTGGTCCAGAACAAGAATCTAGTCAGGCACCATGTGCTGGAGGCAGCCATGATACTGGACCTGTTTGGCCTAATCGGCGCGTATGCAGCCGGGAGCTGCCGGGACATCAACACCTCCATTTACGCCATAGCCTTGGCAGGCGCAGTCCTCGTCTATGTGGTGATCCATGTCGTCTTCTTCACGCTGGATGACAAGGATGACGGCAAGAAAGATGATGAAGAGTTGTTGGAGAAGAAGCGCAAGCGGTTGCTCCTCTTCGCGATCTTGGCGGCAACCATCGCCTACCAGGCCGGCCTCACCCCTCCAGGCGGCTTCCTGCTCCAGGACGACGAGCTCAGGCACCACGCCGGTGACCCGGTCCTCTTGTACAACTTCCCGTGCCGCTACAAAGCCTTCTTCTACTGCAACTCGGTGAGCTTCATGCTGTCCATCGCCCTTATCATCCTCCTGGTGAACCACAATCTGTACAGGCCAGCCATAAGGAGCAATGCACTATCTGTTTGTACGGCGGTGGGCTTGTTTTGTTTGATGGGGGCCTATGCCGCCGGAAGCACGCAGCACATCAAGACATCCATCTACATCTTTGCGTTGGTGGCCGTGGTCCTCTTCGTTGCAGCAGGACTGCTACTGGCATTTTTTATGAGGGAGAGGAGGGAGAGGGAGCGGAAGAGAAGTCGCAATGTGGAAGCTGTGCCATCCACAGAAAAGGAGCTCACTCTGGAAGAACCCAAGAATGAAGAAGAAATGAATAAGCACACGAGGCGCAAGTACCTAATGCTGCTAGGCATCTTGGTGGCGAGCGTAACCTACCAGGCAGGCCTGGAACCGCCAGGCGGAACGTGGCAGAGCAGCAGCGACGGGCATGAAGGAGGCAACCCGGTGATGCACGACAACAGGAGGCCCCGGTACCTCGCCTTCTTCTACAGCAACTCCACTTCCTTCGTGGCTTCCATCATCGTCATCATCATGTTGCTGCCACAATGGCTGCCAAAGGTAAATGGAAAAAAATGGGAGTGGTCGCTGAGGGTGATGAACATGACGATCATACTGGATTTGGTGGCTTTCTTAGGGGCCTATGCAGCCGGCTCCAGCAGGGGGTGGAAGACGTCCGTGTATGTCGTCACGCTCATCATCGCCGTGCTGGGCTACTTTGCAATCCACATGACGCTGTCTTCTTATCGCCGTTGCCGTGAGAGGCAACGAAATGCTGCAGTGTGATTCATATCAGTGTGCTCCGTAGCTCTACTAATGCCAGGGTATCCAAAATTTAGGACGCTTGCTCATCTGAGCTTGTGATCTATCCATTTCTCTGTTGTCTCTAGCTCTCCCTCGTCGATTTGTAGTCTAATTTGATGTAATTGGATTAATCTGCATCCCAATTACAGACAAAAAAGAATAAAACGTTGTTTGTGGATTCACTGGGCTGGTAGGTGTGTGTGTATCCTTCATCCAATGAATATCGGCGCTTTCTTATACAGTTAGTTATCTGGTTCTATGTGCACACACTGTGTCATAAGAAATTGAATCTGAAGTGCATGAATTTTTTGACGAAAGCAGCACAGCGTGCCTTTCATTATCAAGCAGTCGAGTAAACTCAACCGGAAGAAGAGTAGCACAGCGTGCCTTTCGTTATCAAGCAGTCGAGAATCTGAAGTGCATGAATTACAACTACATACTTATGAATGTTTAGGAAACTGAAGCATTCGTTGTCAACTGAAACATACTTATGTCACAAGGTACAGATTTGAAGTATTATGTGATCCAAAGGCGGCTTGTTCCACACCAAAAGTGACAAGAAAGTTGATGATGGTAGTAATGATCACTGATGAGAGGAAACATACCCTGGATGATGTCCCGGATCCATCAGACATTCAGACGTCAATCTCACTGCTGCGGCAATTCGCCGAACGCCTGACCTGCAGGGTCGGCAGCGGCAGTCCAGAGCAGGCAGCTTGCGTTACCGTGGATCGAGGTCCTGTCGTCTCGGAAGCAGTTGCTCGAGGCGAGTGGATGGTGCCAAGACTTCGCGCTGAGTTTATGAGAAGCGGGCACAGGCGCACGTACAGCACAGGAGGGATGGGAAAGAAGAGCTCCTCGGATGGGCTCATTTGGGCTGAGAATGATGGGCTGGCCTCGAGAATTTCGACCGAGATCTGAGAATCAAATTGCGGATTACAGGAATCTACGGTATCACAGACCCAAAGCCCAAAGGCAAGGGCTTCATATGTATCATAGGTCAATAGAGCAGATGGTTGCTCTAGAAAAAGTATATATGTTAATAAAACTAATTTATAGTCTCTTAAGAACCATGGATGTTTGTAAATTTTTATGTGAATTTGGTTAAGTTTAGAAAAATTGACTTATAACAAAGTTAGGACTTTCTTACGGATGGAGAGAGTAGGCAGGGACATTTTGTTTACGGTTTTGCTATTTCTTAGGCGACCGAGAAATAACTATTTTTTAGTTGATGATAACAACCTTTTGATTCAATCATTGAGATTCGTGTAAGATTAGCGTAGGTTCGATGGATAAGAAAATCTTAATTGGATGACTACGATCGCCAGCTGAGAAATAACTATTTCTTAGACAACTGAAAAATAGACATTCCCTTTTTGTTTATGCGCGTGAGTCCCAACAAACAAATCTCGTTGTTATTAAAAGGAATGGAATAGGGAGTGAACTTTCCCAGACTTTGCAAGTTTGCTATCTACAAAGAACTAAAGTCGACGCTCTCACAAAAATAAACGGTCACTCTCTAACCTCTTGGCGTGACGGATAAAGATGCCACTCCGCGAGACTAAAATTGTAACCCACAAGACAAATGACACTATCCAGATACAGTGTTTACAATTGGATGATCAGCGGAGCGGATCCCAGAAACAAAAGAATGAATGTTCCTTCATTATAAATTCCGTTATTAAATTCAATGGATTAGCAACCGGTCGCTGACGAAATTGTTCCTCTGATCCGGGGCTTTTGTTGACTTTAAGCTGCCGCTGTCCACGCCAGGCTGTCGGAAAGCGAGGCCGCAAGTGGCCACTATGGACTCCAGCTGGCACCGATGGGATCGACCGGTCATTAGCCCATCATCATCATCGTTATCGTCAGTTCATCGCGCTTGCAACGCGTGCTTAAGCTTAGACTAATCACCGGCCGGTTCCTAAGCTTATTTTTCCTTGCGATCGGTCGCTTGCTCCGTATATTCTTCTGCCTGCCTAATCCACCGGTTAAATTAGTCGTTAATCCTTGGTGGGTTCGGTATAAGTAGTCCCGGTCGTCGTCGTCTTCCCGTACGTCCTCTCCCCTGCTAGCTCTGTCTGTCTCTCTCGCTTCTAGCTTATCACTGCTACTGCCATCAGGTCGTCGTGCTCGTCTCCGGCGAGCTTAATTAATTATTCAATTAGCTCGTGCTCCTGTCGGGCTGTGGAGTAATCCGGCCGGCCGTCCGGCGGCGATGGATGGCGGGAGTAGGCGGATTCCGGCAAGCTCCGGTGGAGGAAGATGAGCTGCCCGTAGCTTAGCTGAGCTATAGCTGCTCTGGATCGACCTCTGCTGCTGCTTCTTGGGCCTAGCTGAGGCGGACTGGCCGGCAGACCGACGATCGAGACAGGTACATGCATCTCGATTCCAGGCATCAATTCTTTCTTGCAACTTCAGGCAGCAACTTAACTAAAGTGATTTGAGAGCTTGATCAATGGATGAGTTGGTCGGAGGATTCTTGGGGATCCGGATTTGGGGCCCCGTTCATTCCTTTTTCCCCAGTAAGACTGGAATAATTAAAAGGAAAAATAAGGAAAAAATAACCAGATTATAAAGAAGAAGTACAAGAATCAGGCATCTGAGTCAGATTCCAGGGCCCCAATCCTCCATTAGCAGGACAACACGATTCTTACTTTTTTTTACAGCAAAACACAATTCTTACTTACTACCAGTTCTTCCTTCTTTCCTCTCTGTCACGGTAACCTCGCTTTGATTCTTTTAACGGTGGTCTCTTTTTATCCTTTTCCCCCTTCCTTTCACCAAAAAGAAGTCCGGAGTTTGCTTTGCCTTCTGAGGAACGGGAAAGGAATTTCTCAATCTAGCTTATCTGCTCATGATCCCAAACCAGTTGTACAAATCCCATCTTTAATTTACAGTCTATGCATTACATGGTCAATATTCTAGTACTACTGAGGAAAGTAAGAACCAAATCCAAGAGAGCGAGTGGCTGGCTGGCTGCTGTTCTTGATCACACACCCAGAACCAGAAATCAATCCATGGATCAGATAATACTTGATTGGATTAGCTTCCGATCGAATTAGGACTCCATGGATTTTGGATCATGTCATCAGTAGCGGGACTTGGACTTGGAGTTGCAGGTGAAGTGGAGCGCGGAGCCATTAGGCCAGAAGAAGCGAATCTCACAAGAAAGCCTCGTCCAGTACTTAATGGCGACGAACCCCCCAATCCTCCACCTCGTCCTGGCCTGCCCGGCGACCCCGAACGGCACCACCCCGTTCTCCAGCGCGCGCGCCATGGCCGCCCTTCCGGCGCCGTCCAGCGGCACCTTCGCCGTCCGCGCCACGTAGGGGAGCGTCAGCGAGCCCCGGGGCGCCACCTCGAACGGGTCCGCCGTCAGGACCGCCGCCACCGTGCCGTGGAAGGTCAGCCCCAGGTGGAGGTCCGAGAAGACGGCTGTCGCGCCGCGGGCGTGGTTGCCGTTGGCCGCCGTCACGGCCATGGCCAGCTCCGCGTAGTCCAGCACCCCTTGCTGGTCGTAGAGGAGCGAGGTTAGGGTCGCCGACTGCACGGCGAGGTAGGGGACCCTGGGCTGCAGCACGAGCACCACCAGGAGGACGGCGACGGCGGCCAGGAGGACGAGGATGGCCAGCACCGTGAAGACGACCGCCATCGCCCACCGCCACCACCCGGACCTGTCGGCCCTCCGCGCGTGCGGGTGGCCCCAGCCGGTGTAGCCGTGCCCGTGCCCCTCGGAGCCGCGGCCATGTCCACGGCGGCCGTGCTGCTCGTTGTTGCGGCCGTACGCTTGGCGGCCGTGCTGCTCGTTGTTGCGGCCGTACACTTGGCCATGCTGCTGGTAGCCATGGTGGTGGCCGTGCTCGTCGGCGCCGCCGTCGTGGCGGCCGTGATTGGAGCTGAGCATTGGGACCTGCTTCTTCTTCTTCTTCTTCTCCTCCTGCTGGAAGGAAGCAGCATCAGGGAAGGGGAAGGGAAGGCGCTCTTATGTGTCCGCGCCTTGGAGCCGACGGCCGGCGACCTTGGCTTGCCCGGCCAAGGAGGAGTCCTTCCTTCTCCTTCTCTGCCAGTTCTAGGTGTCTAGTGAGGTTTGGTATCCGTAACTAATCCCCCCTGCGCAAGCTGCTTCTGAGATGCTGCTGGAGAAGCTGGAAGAAAGCAAGGGAGAATTGCGATCCTGGGCTACCCACCCAACTCATGGCATGGGCACTACTGCCATGGCAGCGCTTTCAGCGACACGCCATGGATGCCCTTTGCTGGTTCTGATGCGTTTGTTGCCTAAAGCTTCAGCAAGTGCAGCTCGAGCTCTAGGTTCAGGTTCAGATGACTCTGTGCTGTGCTGTGCCTCACTGTCGCTGTCACTGATGATGAGCATTTTAGAGTGAGCTGGTGTGCTAAAATGCCATTGCCATTGGGAACCATTCGATTCCATCATTGCAACAATGCAAAGCACCGGATGCCTTTTCCTTTCTTCTACTTTTGGTTTTCGTTTAAGAGGCAAGTATTGCATATTTGAAACCAAGTATTGGTCTGTACTCAAACTTGACGTTTCTGATTCCTTTTCAGAATTTTGTCTGCTAGAACTACAGTACTTGCTCTACCTGCGTTTAAAATTTTCAAGTTCAAATATGGTCCGTTGCAAGAGCCACATAAATAGAGAAAATTCTCATGATTTTTCAGAATTTTGTCTGTCAGATTTTTGCCAAGGCAAAGCAAAGGCAGTGCACAGAGCCAAAGCTACAGAGATAATGTTCAACCAGTTGCGGATACTTGCCTATCCTTTCCCGTGTAAAAACCTTAAAGGCTGAATAAAGATGGAAATTTTGATCCAGCGGATTCCCCCTTTAGCAAATCACTAGCGCAAGCACTAAAAAAGGAGTTCAGAAAACAGCCTTATCTGAAGCCTGCTCTTCTGCTGCAATCCACTACCACCTTATCTCATCAGAACTGGCCACGCCGTTGCTGTCGATTTGCTTTTGGTCTAACTAATTTGGCGTCTAAAAATTATCAATTCTGCAACTCTCATCATATCAATTCTGAGTTTCTGACAGCACTGGACAATGTCAAATTTTTCAGCCCAGGCCATGGAAGGAGCCAGTTACTAATTCGCAGCCGAGGCGCGCCAATGGATCCCCAGACGTTCGTGAGGCTGTCAGTGGGGCAGCTCGGTCTGCGGCTCCCCGCCGGGAAGTCCACGGCGGGGCGCGCGTGCCACTGCGAGATCCGGCTGCGAGGTTTCCCGGCGCAGACAGCCCCCGTACCTCTGCTGACAAACTCTTCAGAGCTCATCCTCGACCCGCATGGCGCGAACGCGGCGGCGGTGTTCTCCCTCGACGAGTCGGACCTGGCGGCGCTCTCGGCGCCGGGGTGCTTCAGCTTCCGGGTTCCCGCCGGGCCCTGCCTCGAGATCGCCGTGTACTTGGGCAGCAGCCATGTCGGCGGCGGGATGGTGGCGAAGCGGCGGCGGCGGAGGCTGGTGGGGGTTGTCAGGGTGGGCGTGGGGCCGGAGTGGCGCGAGGGGAAGCCCGTGGTGCTCCGCCATGGCTGGACGGCGGCGGGGGGCGGCGGGGAGTTGCATTTGAGGGTGAAGGCGGTGGCCGACCCCCGGTACGTGTTCCGGTTCGAGGACGAGGTGGCGCTCAACCCGCAGGTGGTCCAGATCCATGGCCGCCATTGCCAGCCCATCTTCAGCTGCAAGTTCATCCGCGCCGGCCGCCGGTCAGTTCTCCTCCCCCGCCGCCATTACCGTCTTCTCGATTACTCTGTCACTCACGGCTGGATTACTCTGTTATGCTGCAGGGCGTCGCAGGCTGATGACTGGTCGAGTTGCTCTGAAGAGGAGGAGAAGGAGATGGAGACGGCGAGGAGGAAGAGGATGAGGGAGAGGAAGGGGTGGAAGGTGGCGGTGCACGACCTGTCGGGGACGGCGGTGGCGGCGGCGTTCATGGCGACGCCGTTCGTGCCGGCGACGGGGCGGGACACGGTGGCGCGGTCCAACCCGGGGGCCTGGCTCATCGTGCGCGCCGACACCACGGGGTCCTCGGACAGCTGGCAGCCGTGGGGCCGCCTCGAGGCGTGGCGGGAGGATCCGCCGGCGCCGGGGACGAAGGGCAAGGACTCCGCGGCGGCGTGCCTGCTGCGGCTGCGGCTCCTCCCGGAGCAGCAGCGGGAGGACGCGTGCGTTCTGGTCTCGGAGACGCCGCTCAGCTGCGAGAAGGGCGGCGAGTTCTCCATCGACATGGACAGGCACTCCTCCTCCGAAGAACCGGAGGAAGAAGCGGCGGAGTACTGCGCGGCGGGCATGGGCGGAGGGTTCGTGATGAGCTGCAGGGTGCACGGGGAGGCGAGCGGCGGGCCGCCGGTGGTGGTGCGGGTGGCGGCGCGGCACGTGACGTGCATGGAGGACGCCGCCATGTTCCTCGCGCTCGCCGCCGCCGTCGACCTCAGCGTCAAGGCGTGCCGGCCGTTCCCGGGCAAGTCATCGGCGCCGGCGGGCAAGACGAAGAAGAAGCTGGCTCTGGCAGCAGGCGCAGGATCGTCGTCCCCCGACCCCCTCGACCTCGACACGTAGCAAGCGCCGGCCGCCGGGGACCCTCAGCTGACCGAAGCACCTGCTTGCGCCAAGCTCTTCATCCATGGCCACGGGATTCTTCTAAACTCTCTGTAAATCCAAGGAAGTGAACAGCTTTCGTTCGTTCGTTTGCGGTGCGTGCCCATCAGAAATTCACAACTCTCTACGCATATCTGAATCTAAAGCTAATTTCCGCGAGGTTATTGATCGGGCTGACCGGGTGGTCCCACACGTCAGTAAAAGCGCTGAACTCTGACTAAGCACCCCAACCGGCCCCACCCGTCAGTGAGATCACTAACTGAGGCCCTGCTGGCCCCACCCAGTCAGAAAAGCAGTTGACCCCATCCGTCAGCGACTTTGGTAGCCGCTCTGGGCCCACCGTCAGTGACGAAGCACCGCAAATTTGCCGACTCAGCGCTCGTTGGACCCGCATGTCAGCGAGTGGCTCACCTACGGAACGGCACCTTGAAATGGCCCCCTTGGCGCCTAAACGAAACCGTTGCAGCAATCTCTTCTTCCCCCTCGCCCTCTGCTCCATCGCCTTCCTCCCTCGAGACACAGCGCCAAGAAACCAAGAAGTCGAGAAGGATCCGCGAGAGCGATGGAGGTGTTCGAGGGCGCGGACTTCGTGCGGCTCCTGAGCGTGAGGCCCGGCGGCGCCGGCGGAGCGCCGCTCTACGTCCACGCCGACGAGGACGGCCGCTCTACGTCCACGCCGACGAGGACGGCCGCTCCGTCCGCCTCGACCCCCGCCGCGCGTTCTACAACTCGGTGTGGGCCGTCCAGCGGCGCGTCTCCCACGCCGCCGCCTCCTCCTCCGGCGCCGGCGGCACGCTCTACGTCCTCCTCCGCGGCGCCTACGGCCGCTACCTGGGCGGCCCCGACGCCACGCCCACCGCGTGCGGATGCTTCCCCTTCCCCTGCCCCTGCCTCTGCTGCTGCCCCTGCCGCGCCGCCGCGCAGCGTGACTTCGACCAGCCCGATGTCCCGGCCATCCAGTGGCGGGCCGTCGCCACGGGCGGCGCGCACGTCCTGCTCCACGACGCCGCCGGCCGCTACCTCCGCGCCGACTGCCCGAGGTGCCTCCGCTCCGGCGTCTCTGTCTCCGCCTGCGCCAGCCTCGGCACGGCGGTCCAGTGGACGGTGGAGGTCGTCCCCCGCCGCCGTTCCAATGGCAGGCCCGAGCTCCCGATCGCACGCGATGTAAGCTCCTCGATCGTCTCCTCCCCTGTCTTCCCTCGATTTCGTCATCGACATCCGTCCTTCTTGCGATAAGGAACTGCTAGAATCTGCGAGTTCTTGGTTCTTTCTGGAGCAATTCATGGCGCCGTTCTTGGTTCTTGCCCGAAACTTCGTGCCTTGGTGACAAATTGCATCGCATTCCTCGATTTCGCTAATCGATTTGGGTTCTTTGTCTTTCTGGAGCAGATGGTTCTTGAGCTTGTTCGTGTCAATGTATCTATCATTCTATCGTTATTGCCATCAAATCTGCGAGTTCTTGAGCATTCTTGGCGCCGTTTCTTGATAAGTTGCATTGCTGCTGACTGTGACGATGCATGTGCAGTCGGAGTGGTTCAACCTCTTCGCCTGGGTATGCCCGCCGCTGGCCCGCGTCTGCGCGCGATGGTTCTCGCTGGAGCGGGAGATCCGGTGGGTCCCAGCTGACGGCGACGGTAGCTTCAGCGAGGAAGACTGGGCGTCGCTCCGGTACGTGGGGAGGCCAGCGATCCTCCTGAGGACGGAGCTGGTGCACCTGCTGGCCCCGCCGCTGCTCTTCTTCCGCCTCACGCTCTGTATCCGCGCCGGCCGCTACGGGCAGCCCAGCCCTCTGTCCATCGACCTGCCTCGCAGCCGGGAGCCGTTGGCCATCGTGGTCTTCAGGACCGGCACAAGAGGTCAGTGTGCTAAACTGATTGTTTAGCAGAACACTATTTCTGTAGTTCTGAATTTAGCAGAACATTGTTTCTGTAGTTCTGAATTGTCGATAGTACTGATTGGATCCCCCCTTCTTTGTTTAGCTTATTAGCCGAACATCGTTACTGCAGCTCTGAATTTAGCTGAATGTTATTTCTGTAGTTCTGAATTTTCTGTTACTGCTTACCTGTATATTTTTTTAATTTTTGAGGGAAATTGTTGTAGATCCTCTAATACTAACTGAAGCAAAATATCAGTACAATGTTTTTTTCTTGTAGAATTTAGAGGTCCGAAGAAAGTTTTAGATATGTAGTAGTAACTGAATGTGATTTTTCTCTTGACTTCTCTGACTAAACTGTGTGCCTAGTATCCTTTATCAGCTTCTTTTTGCTGGCGTACTTAAATTGCTAATACGTTCAAAAGGCTGTACTAGGTTTGTTTGAGAGTTGGGTGCTTAACTGATTATTTAGCTCAATATTGTTTCTGTAGTTCTTAATTTAGCCGAACATTGTTTGTTTAGTTCTGAATTGTTGGTAGTACTAGATTGAACCCCTTCTTTGTTTAGCTTATTTAGCCGGACATTGTTACTGCAGTTCTGAATTTAGCTGAACGTTATTTCTGCAGTTCTGAATTTAGCTGAACGTTATTTCTGCAGTTCTGAATTTTTTGTTAGTGCTTGTTTGTATTTGTTTTGTTTTGAGTGAAATTGTTGCAGATGCACAAAAAGGACAAGATAAAGCACAATGCAGTACTATGTTTCCTTATAGAATTTAGAGATCTGAAGAATGTCGTAGAGAAGTACTAATAACTGAATTTCATATTTCTCTTGACTTCTCTGAAGAATCTGTGTGGCTAGTATCATCTATAAGCTTCTTTTTTGCTGGATTTGTTAAATTGCTATAACATTCAAAAGGTAGTACTCCGTACTAGCTTTGTTTGAGAGTTGGGGGCTTCCCTGAAGAATTCTGTGGATCACCTAAAATAGATGGTCTGAAACTAGTTCTGACATTTACCAGAATGGAACTTGTTGCAGATTCCCTTCTGTTGTTGATTAGAGATTGAGCTTCAGTGTACTAACACTGCAGGCCTTTACTTTTTGCCTGCAGTCCTGCAATGATTCAGTTTACTAAGACTGCCTTTTGTTGCTCCTGTCTAACTGCATCCTTATTTTGTCCTGAGTGAAATTTAGCTAAACATTGTTTCTGTAGTTCTGAATTTGCTGTGAATGCTTTACTGTGCTTGTTTTGTTTGGACTGAAATTGTTGAAGACGCATAAGAAAGGTAAAATAAAGAAAACTGCAGTATTTCACGACGTTTCCTTGGAAAATTTGGAGGTCTTAGGGATGCTGTGGATATGCAGAAAACTGAATGTGATATTTCTCTGGATTATTTGAAGGAACTAGAGAAATTGTTTTTTTTTGTTAGTAAATCACTAATGCATTACCTGAAGAGTTGTGAATCACCTAAAATAGATGGTCTGAAAGCAAGTTCAAACATTTCCTTCTGTTGTCGATCAGGGAGTGAGCTTCAGTTTACTAACACTGCCTCAATTTCTGTTTAACTGCAATGGCCATGTGTAACTGCATCCTTATTTTGCATCTGTTGCTGCAGGGGATGATGCGCTGATATTCCCAGATCTGAATGCAGAGCCGGGAACGGCAGCAGACGACGATGAACTGCTGCTACCCTAGGGCCCGACCGACCACGTCTCGTGATTCTGTGTCTTTGAAGCCATCGCAGTACCTCCCGGATAGTGTGATAGCATGCCGGATTGGATTCTGAGGGGACTCCAAAGTCCAAACAGCGGTTTCGGTGTTTCTGCCAGTTTTGCTAGGATAGAAGTCTTCGGTTGACGCTGAAATCAGTTTTCAGACACAACCTGTCAGGTTTCAGCTGATATGCTTTTTGTTGGCCTTTTTTTCTTCCTGCTGTGGGATGGCTTAAAATCCTGAAATTTTCAGGGCTAAAATGTTTGTTTGAATCCTGTCTTGCACATTGCCATTGGTTACAGTGTTGAGTCTGGACAGGGCAAATGGTAGTTTGAATCCAGTCTACATGTTGTTAGTTCCTGCAGCAGATTGTTCTGGTTCCAACACATGATTTTTCAATGCTGCTGCTGCAAGCATGTTTTCCTTTTTCATTTAGGCATGTACAATGGTTGATAAGACTGCTTTATCTTAGGTGTTCCACGTCATTTAGAAAAGACAACAAAACATGTTATACAATGGGTTATCTATTGGTGTTATATCTTACAATTAATGCTAATATGAATCAAATTAACTAAATAAATGCTAAGAAAAGGCAAAATCCAGTACAATGGGAAAATTGTTTTATCTTTGACTTATCATTCTTGTGAAGAGATCATCTCTTAATTAAGAGAAGGCTTGTGCTTTTTTTCATTTATCTCTCTTTCACGTTAGATTTTATCCTATGTGGCATCGCTAAGAGAAAACCGACCTCACCTCATTATACACGTCATGAAATCTGATTATACAAAAGACAATGCTAGCCGGTCTTCAGATTTCAGAATGTGTAGCAAATCCGAAAGGAACTCTGATGACCAGCCAATCTTGATCATTCTTAGAGAATGATCCTACTGCAAAGTAGTACAAATAGAGCTGAATTGAGACATCAGAGCCTGAAGTGGTCGAGCGCGGAGGTCCCGTCGAGGCCCTTGGCCCAGTAGTGCCTAGTGAGCTCCTCCACCGTGGTGCTCCTGTACCTGGCCTCCTCGCCGTCGCCGGAGACGATCGGCCGGAGCACCGTCGTGGCCGCGGCGGCGCCGTAGGGGCGGAAGAAGCAGGCCACGGAGACGCGCGGCCCGGCGCCGTTGGCCACCACCCGGTGCTCCACGCTCCTGAACCTGCCGTTGGACACCAGCTGCAGGTAGTCGCCGACGTTGACCACCAGCGCCCCGGCCACCGCGGGGACCTCCACCCAGGCGGCGTCCTGGAGGAGCACCTGGAGGCCGCCCATGGCGTCCTGGAGCAGCACGGTGAGGAAGCTGGGGTCGGAGTGCCTGGTGGTGCCCAGCGTCAGGTGCGGCTCCGGGCACGGCGGGTAGTAGTGGCTCGCCACGCCCATGCCCTCCATATCCTCCTCCAGGGGCCGCCGATAATGGTCTCCGCCGCTGCCGAGAGCCTCTGAGAGCAGCCGGAACAGGGCGCGGCCGAGTGTCCGAACCCATCCGGCGTACTCGAGCGCGGCGGCTCTGCAGGCCGGGGGGATCTCCTCGGGCGGCGGCGGGGCGGGGGCCATCTCGAAGAAGAGCGTGTCGCGCCAGCCGGCCGCCGGGGACTGGAACAGGTCGAAGTTGCTCTGGAACCGCACGCGCCGAGAGAAGTCGCGCGTGTAGTAGGCGCGCTTCGCCTCCGCGGGCTCCTCGTTGAAGCGCTTGACGCCGGCCAGCATCGCCGCCATGGCCGCTTCGGGGACGCCGTGGTTGAGCACCTGGAAGAATCCCACCGTCTCCGCGGCTTGCTTCACCTGGGAGACCAGGTCGGCTCGTGAGGCGGCGGAGGCGAGGTCGATGATTGGGATGGCGGCGGCGGGGCTGCGGGTGGTGGTGGAGGGCGGGAGAAGGGATTCCGGTGGGTGGTGGAAGATGGAGGGGATGGCGGTGACGCCGGCGTCGACCAGGCCTTTCACGCCGGCCTTGGTGTCGTCGAAGGCCTTGAGAGCGCTGAGGCGGTCAGCAGACTCCATGGATGATGGTCGATGGACTAGCTATGGTTGATCGAGCTGGAATTATGTGGCGATGAGCAGCTAGCAGCTCGATCGGATCCTGCTGCCAATAATTCTGATTCTGTGGATCGAAACCAGAGAGCTGGCAAGTGCAGCGACGTGGCTCTTTGCTGAACCGTACTCTTCTTCTGGACTTGTCTGGACTCTGAAGGATGCGTAGAGAAATGTGGAAGTAGTTCAAACATCCCTTTCTGATGTTGAGCAGGGAGCGAGCTTCAGTTTACTACGGAGTACTGCTGCTGCTTGCACTCATTTTTTACCTGCAATGGCTGTGTCTGACTGCATCTTTATTCCGCATCTGTTGCTGCAGCGGATGATGCGTTGGTATTCCCAGACCTGAACTGCTACTTTGACGACCGACTGACCAACGGAGATCCCAGAGCAACAGCGATTTGAGTGTTTCTGCCAGTTTTGCTAGGATACAAGTCTTCAGTTGACGCTGAAACCAGTTTTCAGATAACATGTCAGTTTTGCTAGAAAACGTTTATCAAATGACGATGGCAGCCGGTCTTCACTCGTCAGAGTTCACAACATGTAGCCCGTCTTAAGCGAGCATGCCACTCGAAAGAGAGATAAAAACAATCAAACCAACAAAAGCAAATGCAAAATAGGGCCGTGTCTTGCTGTGTGCATCACTTGATGCAGAGGCCGGAGACCCTTCCCTTTTCGAAAAAATAGGGCCGTGTCCAAGCTGATCGGCCCAACAAAACATTCTGCGTGTTTTCATGGAACATTATGCCTAAAACTTGCTAACCAAAATCTTAGAGATGAGCGCTTACTTTTCCGGAGAAAGACGGATTCTGAAAACTTTCGAAAGATGAGAAGGACTGTCAATTTTCTGAAGAAGAGTGAGGTTTCAAAATTGTGGATGAGTTTTCAACAAATGTTGACCAACCTTTTGTTATCTCTTTTGACAAACTTTCATTTTTGGATGAACTTCCAATTTCTTAGCTAGGATGGAACTTCAAAAAAAAAATTAAGATGGATTTTTTGTTTAACTTCTAAAATTTTAAGGACATTCTTTCTATCACAAACATTCAAAAATCTGGGATGAACTGAGCTAGGATGCTTTGCATCATACTAACTTCTAAGTTTTCTAGAATGGACTGAACTGCACCAGACTAGGCTGTAAAAGACGATTTTTTACGATTTTTTATGTACTATATGTTGAAAAGAAAATTTTGAAGCCAACAAAGTTGCTATATTTGTATTTGCTAAAAGAAGTTACATGAGTCCTTGGTCTTTAATTGTTTTATTTTTTTCAAATTTTGCAAACACATTTTTCTTAGGATTATATTCTCTTCGTTTCTAAATTATTGACGTGGTTTTGGTTCAAATTTATTAGGAACCAAGGGAGACATGCTAAAATCATGGGTGGGTGGGTGGGTGGGTGTGGGGGGGGGGGGCGTTGTAGTACTGAATTTTGACAAAATTGACCCAAAATCCAATTTTTTTTTTTGAAATATGGACTCTGCGCGAAACTATTTCACAAGTCTGACCCTTCCGTGTAGCGCCCGCATACTGGGCGTTAGCCTTGCAGTATAACGCCTTGTGACTGAGCGTTGAACCGGTGCCAGCGTGGCGTTCCTGTCCAGTGTGGCGATGCCGGGGACCCACGCCAAGCCACTATAGCGTCTTGTCCACGGGCGCTATATAAGTACTTTAGCGCCTTGTCACCGGGCGCTATACCCCTGTACCCTAAAGTGGCCGAACCGCTCGGGCCAGAGGCTCAGCACGCACAGAAGGGTTCGGCCCTTTTTCCTCTCCCATAAGAACACAGGGGTGGCGGCGGTTGCTCCCGAGCAAATCTCTCCCCCGATTCGTCGATTTCTCCGTGGATTCCGTTCGCATTTGCTCCCCCTAGGTATTCTCCTCCGATCCCCTCAGTTTGCGCCGCACAGTTGCTCTGATTCGCTATACATTTGTGATTCGAGGTTGTATCCGGCTAGTGGTTGAATCACAATCTTGTAGGATTCTGGGCGGCCGGTTGTTGCTAGTTTACTTAGAGGAAAAAAGCTAGGTTATTGCTCAAATAGTCCTCGATATGTTATACTAAGGTTTGAGAAGTTGTATCCGGCTTGTGGTCGAATCAGAATTGTTTTGGAATGTGACCGGCCGGTAGTTGCTAGTTTTGTATGATGAAAAAACTTATTGCTCAAATACCTCGATATGTTATACGAAGTTGTATTGTTGGGGATAACAAGACCTCAGAAAGTATGCTTTGTTCCATGCATGTGGGATGGCTGTTATAATCAAGTATTTTGTGTTAATTGTTATAACTATTTCTTAGGCATGGCTGGTTTGGTTTGTTCATTCGATGGTTGTCTTTAATTCATAAGATGGATTTGTAGGAATGGCTTGCTTTGTTGCTATAGTTCGGAGTACGGGTGTCATTTGGTTTGTTAATATGTCTTAAGTGAAACATGTAGGACGGCGCTCCTAATGGATCACTACGACATGGCTCACCATGGGCGTTTGATACGGGATGAACAAATGGTAATGAGCATTTACATGTTGCTTCTTTTTGTCATTGTTTTGTTCCAAATGTGTAAGTGAGACGATCGTAACTTTAATTGCTTTTGTACTTGTTTTGTAGGATCTTGGATCCCTCAAACTTAGGTCTCACGGTGCCTCCTCAGGCGCCATGTCTTGCGATGAGCGGTACACACTGTTCATCTTGAGGACAGGGCTCCTTCCGTTCATCCATATGGTGACCCGGTCGACACCTTGGATGAACGCTTGTGCAATCACCGCGCTTGTCGACCGGTGGAGGCCTGAGACCCACACTTTTCACCTCCGGACCGGTGAGATGATTGTGACTCTTCAGGACGTGTCCATGATCTTGGCACTCCCCATCGGCGAGGAACCAACATGTATCAATACGGCCTCTTCGGGATGGCGCCAGCAGATGGCGACTCTTGTTGGTAGGGCACTGGAGGCCCCTGAGGACCCCGCTAACGACAGAGTGCCAGCGGGCGCAACATACACTTGGATCGTTGAGAACTCCTCTGAGTGCCCCGAGGGTGCTGCCATCGAGGTGGTTGAGCAGTACGCACGAGTATACGTGTGGTATGTCATCACACGCACTCTGTTTGCTGACAGGGGTGGCAGGACAGCTCAATGGCATTGGCTGAAGGCCTCGACCGTATGGGACTCAAATTGGAGCTGGGGCATAGATGCACTTGCCTACCTTTACCGGCAGGTAATTAATATTTCATTGCTGTTACTATGTGCAATGACCTGTGATGACATGACTTCATTTATTTCCTGATTGCCTTTTGTTTTAGTTGGACGATGCTTGTCGTAGGAGCAAATCAGACAGCGCCATAGGTGGTCCATTGCTTCTACTGTCAGTTTGGAGCTGGGAACACTTCCCCGTTGGACGACCGGAAACGTTGGCATTCAACGATTGGGACGATCACAAAGACCCGCTGCGGAGACCCACTTGGGCTTACAAGTGGGACCGTACGAGAGATAACTGAAACGACACTAAACTTCTGTACAAGCAGTACACGAACGAGTTCGACACTTTAACCCCTAAGCAGGTAAATATTGTCATTGCAGAAAATTATTATGATTTCAGTGCTCTATGGTAACCGAACATTGCGATGCTTGTCATATGTTTAAGGTGGAATGGCAGCCATATGGTAGTGGGGACCATTTCGGTGTCCCATTCGATTATGAGCTAAACCCGAAGTGCTTGGAAGAAAGACATATGTAGTTGATGCGATGTCCAATGATATGCATGTGGGCGGTTGAACTTCATCAACCACATCGTGTGATGCAACAGTTTGGGTTGTTGCAGACCAATCCGCCAAAGTGGAAGGACACGAACATACAGTTTCACGAGTAAGTTTTTGTTGTTCCCATTAAGCTTTGTGGTGTTACCTTTTTGCCGCAATAATATTGTGCCTTCCAAATATTTGTAGGCTTGATAGGAAAAAACAGAAGAGCAAACAAAATTGGCCTAAGGAACATAGGGTGCATGTGGACAAGTTCAAAAGGTGCTTGGCCAAGATGGAGAATGGTGAAGGAACCCCCAACGGGTGGCAAATCTTGAGGCATTTAACAACTACCTGCGTTGGTATCTTGAGAACACCAGAGTGGAGCTTTGCCAGCCCGCATACAACCATGAAATTTTGGAAGATGACAACCTATTCGATGAGGCTTTAAACGCGGAGTACAACAGGCTTGTAAAGCATGGGAGGCAAACATCATATGCTAATGTCTTGCACTTTGTGGTAACGGTGTTATGCTTCTCCAGTCTTTTGTGCATCTTGAATATTTTGGTGTTAAACATTATTTTCCTCATTTCAGCATGATGAGATCAGGAAGGACGGCGACAGAACCGAGATAGTTCTCGATGAAACTCCTCACGGGAAAAAGGGGGAGAGTACACTAAGGAAGTTTATGAAGGTGCGTGCTTGGATGTCTTGTATTTGCATATATGTGAACCGACAAATCAATTTTTCATTTCTGAACAATACAGCGGCAAGGCAATAGGCTATGTCGGTTAGCCAACCTAATAGGAGGTTTCCGTGACCCCGAGATGTCATCGTCAGCACTGTCTAGTTCGTCTTCACCCACCGATGTTGATGAAGATCTTCAAGATGACTTGTCCAATGAGATTTGAATCGTGCTTACATTAATGCAATTTTCATGTCATGTTAAATCCATGACAAGGTTTGACGCATTTGTCTTACGGGCAATCGAATGCAGGAAGGACCAGATGTGGAAGACGACACCACATTAGCTGATTATCAACGTTCAATCCCTAAGCAGCAACGTCGAAACAAGGGCAAGGGACCCCATAGATTTACACCATCGGATTATTTGACGAAAAACAAGAAGGTGGTCGTTCATTCCGACAGTGAAGATGAGGAAGCGGCAGAGGAAGCTAATTTCAGCTCAGGTACAAGGAGACGGATGAGGGGCATCTCCGAAGAAGAGGAAAAAGGAGAGGAAGAGGAAGAGATACATGAAGATGATCAGGACGCGGAACCACCCCGACGGGGGAAGAAGTTGGCTACGAAGAGAGGAAGAGGGTCTAGGAAGTAGATGTGGTTTTAGATAACTGTCATGCTTCTCGTAAATGCTCTGTTTTGTGAACTATGATAGTACAACATCTGCTCGTAAATGGTTCTCTCTACATATTTGGTGTGCTCTGGTGCTAGTTGTGTATAACTGTTATGTTGCTCTGGTGCTAGTTGTGTATAACTGTTATGTTGGAACGGCACGTATAGCGCCTACACTAAAGGCGTTACACCCTTCAGCGCCTCTGCAGTGGGCGTTAACTAGGTAAGTTTAGCGCCCTACAATTAGGCGTTATGCAATGACTTAGAAAAAATTTGGCCACCGAAACGATACTGGATCCTTCTGGTATGTGGAATTAATATGTATAGCGCCTCAATACTAGGCGTTAACTAGGTAAGTTTAGCGCCCTACAATTAGGCGTTATGCAATGACTTAGAAAAAATTTGGCCACCGAAACGATACTGGATCCTTCTGGTATGTGGAATTAATATGTATAGCGCCTCAATACTAGGCGTTAACTAGGTAAGTTTAGCGCCCTCCGATTAGGCGTTATGCGATGACTTAGAAAAAATTCGGCCACCGAAACGGTACTGGACCCTTCTGGTATGTGGAATTAATATGTATAGCGCCTCAAGACTGGGCATTAACTAGGTAAGTTTAGCGCCCTATGACTAGGCGTTATGCAATGACTTAGAAAAAATTTGTCCACCGAAACGGTACTGGATCCTTCTGGTATGTGGAATTAATATGTATAGCGCCTCAAGACTGGGCGTTAACTTCGTAAGTTTAGCGCCCTACGATTAGGCGTTATGCAATGACTTAGAAAAAATTCCAACAATGTGTTGCTGTTTGAGTGCAACACCATGACATAAATAACATGGACCACAATTAAAATATTCACACTTGGAATCTAAAATGTCCTGAATCAAATGGGACATCACAACTCATAGTTCAATACAGATTACAAATTCTAATACGTAGTTCTCGACATTAAATTAATGTTCACATGAAGGTCATCATACGGCATTGCTGAACGAAATGTTAGATTCAAGACAAAGGACTAAACTGAGAAACAAGAGTCTATTGGGTCGAACAAGGACCCTTTCCCTTCCTCTCCTTCAGCTCAGCTTCCTCCTCGAGTTCCGTTGCGCGACTAGCCTCACGAACCAGCTTCTCCTTGGATTCCTTCTCCCTCTCCCTCTTCTTGGCGGCTTCTTTCTCTGACCTTTCCCATGACTCAGTTAATCCTTACTTGTTCATTCTTCCTAAGCTCAGCTTGTTGCTTCAACCAAATTTCCCGGTTCCAACTGTACATGTGCACCTCAAATCTCATTCGAGAATTCTCTTGAACTTTCTGATTGTGCTTCCTAATTCTTTCCATCTCCCTCTCCCTTGCTTCCTGCTCTTTCACCTTCATCTCAGCTGCCTTCCACCACCCTGGCCTCTCACCCTTGTCCCCCTCCTCTTCATCGTCCCACTTAGGTGGCGCCTTCGGAGGTTGAGTACCGGCCATACCTACAAAATGTGCAACGTATATGTTAGTTTTGGTAACGTAGCATCATAATGTATATATTACGGAAACAAATATGTAGTGGAATAAAGAAATTCTTAAGGAAACAAATATGTAGTGGAATAAAGAAATTCTTACGGAAATGGTCCTGCTAGGTATCCAATCATACCACCACCCGGGTTGACTGCTTGTTGCCTGGGAGCTTGAAATGTGCGTCTCCCTCGTGTCCCTCTTTGTTGGCTACGAGTACCTCGTTGGCGACCTCTCCCTCGGGTACTTTCTTGCTGGCTAGAACCATCTCGTGTACTTCCTTGTTGGCTAACTCCTTCTTGGCTAGGACCTTGTTGGCTAGAACCATCTCGTGTACTTCCTTGTTGGCTAATCCCTTGTCGGCTTGGAGCTTGCTGGGCAGTACCTTGTTGGCTGCCACCATGTTGGCTTGTGCTTGCCGCATTTCCCTCTGATCTTTTTCTAGATTCCTGGATGCTGCAACCTCTAGTGTTGTGTCCCTCCACATTGCAATCTCCACACCTTGATCTTTCAGAAGGCTCCTCGAATATATTGTTGCCCATTTCTCGGCGGCCGCCACCACCCCATCCGTCCATGTCACCCCTAAGACGCTTGGTTTTCCGTCTACCTCGTGAAACCACCTTCAACTCTAGATCGGGCCACATCTGAATTCCATGATACTCAGGCCACCGCGATTGGTCAAAGTACGGGTGAAATCTAGGATCCCATGTCTTCCTCGTTGTCTCGATCGAGTATTCGGCCTCCCTCACGGTCAGCGGATTGTGAACATTCACATTTCTAAGTCGTGCCGCCGCCCGCAAATGTGAGCACGCGAGATGCATCAACGATGGTCTCATGCACGAGCACTCAGATTTCGTTAACGAGACCTCGAAACTCCTGCCTCCATGTTGCACACCATCGCTTGTGCTGCCTCCAGGCTCGTTTACTTGGTAAATCATTTGATCGTTGTCAAAGTATACAAGCTTTAAAGTGTGCGCCTTCCGTGACTGATATGTATGATCAACCTTAGGTGGGTATTCGTAAGGCCTCTTACGCTTCTTCCACATACCTAGAATCTGCTTGCTGGTTTCGTCTGAATATTTCAAAAAGCACTCATTCAGCTTATCGAAAGTGTATTGAGCAATTGCCGTAACGAGCAATGCACGGACCCCCTTCAGCACATTATTGAAGCATTCTGCCTTGTCATTTGACTGTACCTGCGGCCCCCTTCATCAAAAGCGCGTGCCCACTTCGACCAATCAGCGAGGTGCCTAATCAGGAATTCATGCCCCCCCCCCTGCGTTGAGGTCCCGTGAAGCGAGCAATGTGTTAATCAAGTTTGTGAAACGCCGATCAGAGTAAGCCTTGCAAGATTCTTGAAGAAGATCCGTTAGTTCCTTGTTCCTACATGCTCTAAAGAAGTTGGCACAAAAATGCCGCATGCACCATCGATGGTGCAATCGAGCATGGCCAGGAATGTCAACCTCCACCGCGTTCAAAATTCCTTGATGGCGATCTGATATAACACATACTTCCCTTTCCGGCGGTATAACTTTTGATCTAAGCAGACCCATGAACCATGCCCAATTATCGTTGTTCTCTGCTGAAACCAATGCAAAAGCCAAAGGCAACAACCGGCTGTTCGCATCACAACTTATTGCGACCAACATTGTGCCCTTGAATTGGCCGGTCAAGAAGGTACCATCGACGGATATCACTGGCCTGCAGTGCTGGAAAGCCTGTATGCATTGTTCAAAAGCCCAGAAAGCACGGCCAAAAATCCGCACGGTTGCACCTTTGTAAGTCCTTGTTCGTTGGCCAAAAGGCTCGACCACATGAACCATGCCTGGGTTTGTATGCGCCATAGCACCCAACAACCTTGGGAGACGGTTGTAGGCTTCCTCCTAGTCACCATACAACATCTTGAATGCGGCTTGCTTCGCCTTCCATGCCTTCCCATACTTCACCCGGTAATGGAACAGAGTATAGACAAGCTCCATGACCGACTTAATGGGCATTATTGGAAGTGACTTGATGGAATTAGAAAGCCTATAAGCGATGAATTCTGAGGTCGGCTGTCTATGATTGTTCTTTACCGCAGGGTCATCTATGTTCTTGCCATCGCACAAGTGAGTTGCACAACAACTCACGATGTACCATTCGGACCCTACTTTACGTGGCCTTGCATGGACAATCCATGGACAACGATCTTCGGTACACTTAACCGTGTATCGAATCTTGTTGTTAGAGTGGACAACCTTGTATGGTCGATGGTGCTTGACCGAGAACTCCTTTATCCACATCTTAAATTCCAGCAATGTTCGGAACCTCAATCTAGCCTTAATGCCATACCGTCTTTGTGTCACATCCTGATGGGAACTTAGCCTAGGTCCAAGCACGAACCCTTCGCCACCGTCAACCACGGCCTGATTCGCCAGGCTAACATCACAGAACAATGGTATACTTGGATCCCGGCCAGTTACAACCTTGAAAGCGTTAGCTTCTTTGGCTGTCAACCCATCCTCATCAACTTCTTCCTCAGGACCATCTTCATCCGAATCCGATGCAAATACTCGGTTAAATGGGATTTCACGTTCCATGTCCTCTTGCTCACAATATGCCTCCAAATCA
Organism: Brachypodium distachyon; assembly: GCF_000005505.3. NCBI lineage: Eukaryota > Viridiplantae > Streptophyta > Magnoliopsida > Poales > Poaceae > Brachypodium > Brachypodium distachyon. Next base: position 14,292,220 of record NC_016133.3, read on the forward strand.
CCTACATTATTGTCATGCATATCATCGTTCTCCTCTAGCCACGGTTCAGGTTGTTCGTCTGTCATCAAGCTCGATGGTTGCGCCTCTTCATGTTGGGTCTCTTCAGGTTGAGGCCGACTCATTGTAGTCTTGCCAACATCGGCCTCAACATTTGGCTCAGTTCGGATAGGACTTCTTGCGCAAGAAGGGGAAGACGCACTACGGTTCAGGTCAATGTGAAAATCTGGAACAACCTTTGTTGTAGCTAATATCTCTAGAGCTTTGTCTTGTGATTGGCCCACCGTCTCTTTGTATGCCTTCCAACGTTGCTCGGAAGATATGCGCATTGTCTTCCAACGAAGGTGCACTCCATACCCAACATTGTGTCTTCCCTCCAACTCTACCACGTCGCTTGGGTCCATCCATTTCAACTCAAGCCTCACTTCCTCCAATAGCTCGGCATAGGTTGGACTAAAATTGAACACCAAGTCTAGCTCCTCCGTGTCCGCCTTTACATTGCTTCCCAAAAATGCCTCTTTGTCCACGTGATGAACATGAACAATTCTTGCCATCTAGAATATAATTAGAATGGAAAACATCCATCAACGTCCCTGAGATTAACTAATATCCAACAAGAAAGTGCTACATATCCAAATACTATACACCCTAAATACCATCCCATAATTCGGACCAAACATTCTTGGGCCAAGTACATAAACTAGGGTTTGCCACAAATCCTATAAGATATCCCAAATGTACAGCGAATCAGAGCAACTATGCGGACCAAACTGAGGGGATCGAAGGAGAATACCTGGGGGGAGCAAATGCGAACGGAATCCACGGAAAAATCGACGAATCGGGGGAGAGATTTTCTCGGGAGCAACCGCCACCGCCCCTGTGTTCTTACGGGAGAGGAAAAAGGGCCGAACCCTTCTTTGCGTGCTGAGCCTCTGGCCCGAGTGGTTCGGCCACTTTAGGGTACGGGGGTATAGCGCCCGGTGACAAGGCGCTAAAGTACTTGTATAGCGTCCGTGGACGAGGCGCTATAGTGGCTTGGCATGGGTCTCCGGCATCGCCACGCTGGCACCGGTTCAACGCCTAGTCACAAGGGCGTTATAGTGCAAGGCTAACGCCAAGTATGCGGGCGCTACACGGAAGGGTCAGACTTATGAAATAGTTTCGCGTGGAGTCCATATTTCAAATTTCTTTGGATTTCGGGTCAATTTTATCGAAATTCAGGTTGTAGTATAATAAATTTTCGGTTTTTCCGGGTGATCTTTACTTCAATCAGGCACTCTGACGACTGGGGTCCACTTCCCGCGCGAGCAAAAACACAGGGAAATCCCCAACGAGAAAAAAGAAAGGAGAGCAGAAACATTAACCGAGGGAAGCGCTGCGTGTACGGCTGGTCTCTCGCCGTCGACGAAGTTATCTCGCCTGCCTCAGGGCCGCAGACGGTGGCAGCTGCAGCGGCAGCCGGGCAATTCAAAGGTAACGCCATTCGTCGTCGCTCACCAAATTTGACCTCCTTTCCGTGCATTTCTGCTGGTATCCCCGGTCTCACGGAGTCAAATTTCTAGGGTTCTATCTGCGGTTGGAGCTACTTGCTTGCGGTTTTCGAGCGAATTTGTTGAAGCTTCGGGCTTGTTCCTTCCCCGCAGCAGGTTGGGAGGCAGCGCGGAGCCAGAGGAAGAGGACCTGGAGTTGGTTTGTTGGTCCTTTTTTGGATTCGGCATCAGGAATTTGCTTTTTGTGGCGGAGGGAAGGGCTGAAGAGACGGCGGAGGGGGACTGGGGGTGAGGTTAATGGAGGTCGAGGGGCAGGGTATGATGGAGCCCCAAGGGGTGGAGCTCGAGGACGACAGCATCAATTTCTGGGCCTCCCTCGGAGTGAGCACCACCCATGTCCATGGCGTCGACCAGATGCCTGCTCTGCATAATGTCCAGATGGTCGACCACCATGTACAGCTGCTGCCTGCGGCGACTACGGTGTCACACCCGCAGTCTGTCTGCAAGGAGCTATTCCCCGTGGAAGCCGACCCCTGCCTCGAGCCCCGGGTGGGGATGGAATTCGAGTCGGGCGAGGCTGCCAAGACCTTCTACATTGCCTATGCCGGCCGTGTCGGGTTCTCTGTCCGCATTGCTCGGTCCCGCAAGTCCAAGTGCAGCGAGTCAATCATCATGCTAAGGTTTGTTTGCTCCAAGGAGGGGTTCAGCAAGGAGAAGCGTGTCGTCGAGGGGAAGAAGACAAGGAAAAGGCCAGCCTCCATTAGGGAGGGCTGCAACGCTATGCTTGAGGTTCTCCGCAGAGGCGACAACAAGTGGGTTGTCACCAAGCTTGTCAAGGAGCATAACCATGAGGTTGGGATGCCCAGCACAGTGCACTATATCGCCACTGAGAGCGATACTGTGGTTGACCCTTACATCGGTATGGAGTTTGAATCCCTTGAGTCTGCCAAGACATTCTACTACTCTTATGCTATTCGTGTGGGATTTGAAGCTCGCGTGCGCCAGTCCCGGAAGTCGCAAGATGAGTCACTCAAGATGCTGAAGCTTGTGTGCTCAAGGCACCGGTATCATTCAGGACGGGAAACCAATGCAGAGGATGCCAAGAGAGGGCAAGCCTTGGATCCCTTGAGAGATGGTTGTGAAGCACTATTTGAGATAATTCGGAAGCAGCAAGATGTTTGGATGGTCTCCAAACTCATCATAGAACATACTCATGAGCTGAACCCCGCACCACCAAGTAGAGTTTGCTGTGTCCGCTCACAAGGTGAGATACTTGTAATTGCAAAGAACTTTGCTGACACACGAAATCTCCTATTGAATGGGCAAGATTCCCAGCCTTCTCGAGAGATCCGGTATAATGATTTAGGACCAGAGGATGCTCAAAGCCTACTTGAATATCTTAGGAAGGTACAGGTCGAGGATCCTGCATTTTTTTACGCAGTGCAGCTTGACAAGAATGAGCAGACGGTCAATATCTTCTGGGCTGATGCTAACGCTAGGATGGCTTATTACCATTTTGGTGATGCTGTTAGGTTTGAGACAGCATACAGAAACAGCAAGGAGCATATACCTATTGTCATATTTTCTGGTGTCAATCATCATGTGCAGCCCGTTGTTTTTGGCTGCGCACTACTTGTCGATGAATCTGAAAAATCATTTGCATGGCTATTTGAAAAATGGCTTGAAGCAATGCATGTGAGGCCCCCTGTTTCTTTCGTAACAGAGCTGAACCAACAGATGGCAGCAGCTGCTGCCAAGGTACTACCTGACACCTGTCATATTTTCTGCGAGAAGCATATATTTGGTACTGTCAAGGAGGAGCTGCATAATATTTATCCAGAGCTAGACCATTTCATAACTGACCTGAGAAAGTGCATTGATGAATGTAGAATAGAAGAATCATTTGAATCATGTTGGGATTCTGTTCTCATAAAACATGGCTTCAGAAATAATGAAGTTTTACGGTCTCTTTATGATATTCGCCAACAATGGGCCCCTGCATACACAAAGAAATCATTTCATGCCGCAAACCTGCTTCCACAAAGCTCTGAAAATTTTGAAAAGATTATTGATAAGTACTTCTCGTCCAAGACCCAGTTACAGGTTTCCGTGCAGCAACTTGGAAAAGCTATTTGTAGTTTCTATGAGAAAGAAGCTCAGGCGGATTATCTGACGATGGTTCAAGTACCAGCACTGAGGACTGCTTCACCGATGGAAAAACAAGCGAGTTTAATATTTACTAGGACAGTGTTTGATATATTTCAGGAGCAATTTGCCGAGTCCTTTGGGTACCATGCAGAGAGGCTTGAGGATGGGATGGTACATAGGTACCGTGTCACGGTAGATGATGGTGATGAGGAGTCACATACTGTCACTTTCAGTCCAGATCAAAGTACAGTGTGTTGTAGTTGTTGCCTTTTTGAGAGTTGTGGAATCTTGTGCAGGCATGCCCTTCGAGTGTTCATCATCGAAGGAGTACGTTTCCTTCCAAAGGCTTATGTCTTGAAACGCTGGACAAAACATGCAAAAAGTACTGTCACCTTGGACAACTACACTGATCTACGGGGATACTCTGAGGATCCTTCAACTTCAAGGTACAATGATCTTTGCTATGATGCAATCAAATGTGCAAAAGAGGGCTCGGCATCCTCTGAGCTCTATAAAATTGCTAAGGATGCACTGCACAAGGCTCTTGATGAGGTCATGTCTTTAAGGAATACCAGGCAGCAAAATCTGCCAAACCGTACAACGTCATTAAAAAGCCCAGTCAAGAAGTTTGGGAAGGCTAAAGATACCTCTGCCAAGAGCTTAAAGAGGTCAGCATCCAAAAATTCCCTTTTGGACATCAATGACATTAGATAACTAGGTATTGTGAATTAGAGCACAATGAGATTATACCCCTTCTGACCTTGTGTAGTTTCGGTATCATTCAATTTAGTAGTTATATCTTAGATTGCAGATGGCTCCTGCATGTTTTCTGTTAGCGCATCTAGTGACTGTAAGGTTGCTAATGACACATTTGATATATTACTGGTCAAAAAGATTGTAGAAACATTTGGCATTTTCTGGGTATAAAAGCCACTGTAAAACAAGACCATTTTGTTACATGGAAGTATGGAACTGCAGCCATGATTTTCTATGTTCCATTGTGTGACCAATGCATCCTACCATTATTTTATCGTGATTCAATTTTCCGTTTTAATAGGAAAAACATCTGATGGAAAGTTGGAAACCATCCTTACGTAAAAGCCCTGTGAAAATCATTTGTAGATGTTCTAAAAACTTCTCAAAAATACTATTTGTAGCTGCTCTACAGATGTAAGTTCAAACTTAAAGTTCACTTCAAAGCCAGGGAAAAGAAAATTCACCATGAACTGTGACTTTGTACTGTTTGTCACTATTAAATATTAATTTCTCCGTTTCTCTTCTTTTTTTCATAACTCCCCAAAAAGATAACATATTTTTTTCTAATTTTACATGGTCATAAAACATCAGGGTTGTTTCCACCATATTTCCTTGTTTTAAGTAGCACTTGTTATGGCCTTAACCTGTGGCACATGTGGAAATGACAGTTGTGCTGCAACAGTTTGTGGTCTCGTACTTGTGCAGTTCAATACATATGCCATGAGGTTAGACATTTCTACGTTTGAGTTATGTGCTTTCCTTCGATCATTTTTATGAAACGCAATATTTTCTCATTGTCATTTATGTTGCACCTTTGTGTATTTGTATTTTTAAATCATTAAACCAATAATAGTTGTTAATTATTTATAATGCATGTAAATTGCAGCAAATTAATATGATTATGAGCCTACCAGTATTCGATGTATTGTGCATTTACTCTTTGTATTCTGGTCTTCTGTTGTATGTTTATACACATGAGAATTAACAACCATGTGGATAAGTGAATTTTTAACTGACTTTGTTTCCGGAATGTTATTGTTTGAAACTTGATGTAAATTATACATCTCTGATTTAACCCATTTGATGATATAAAAATGCCCCGATGCCCACATGCTGTTGCTACTAATGAGTTGTTCACACCGTTTTACATATGTGGAGGAACAAAGGTCAGGAAAAAGTACATCTGCCCTTCTATTTTTGGTGTGCTTCATAGTAAAAGAGAAGCGTTCAGCATATGTCGTCATATGTTCCTTCCACTTCTGGTAACTGTTAAATTATCTCTGCAGATAACTGTTATAACTTATAAGTAGTTTCGAGATGCCTTAGATCACCTTTCTGTATTTTATTTTTTTGAGTTTTCTTTTAATTGTTGTTGAGTTTTTCTTGGAGCATCTCTCTGCAAGTACATGCCGTCTATTTCTTTCACTGGTCTATATGAAGGAATTGCCAATGGAGCAGTTGGTGAAACAGGTGTCCTCTAGTTTTCATTTCTGAAACAGTGCTAAAACATTTGAATTTGTACATTTTGCCATCCTAAATGCACAGTTAGAAATGAACCTGGACAGCAGCAGAAATCAGTGCTTGCTCATTTTTTCACTGCAGCATGGACCCACTCCAGATGGAAGTTATATGCTTGAATAGAAAACATCAATAGTTCAATGCTTGGTTAGGTGGTTCTTGTTTCTCTTTTGAATTAATGTTACTGAATATAACCATATAGCGGAAATTCAAAGTGGTGCCTAGGAGCATGCGCTCTCAGTTCAAAAAACATTCCAAAAAAGAACCCAAAACAATTTACACACGCCCTGCGTACATATCTGTATCTGTTATACTCACGTGAATTTTCATGGAAAAAAATAAGAATTGTGTCATGTGTGCAAAAAGAGAAACTTAACGCTTTTTCGAGCACTAGATTTCTCCTCTTTTTCCAGTGCGCAAAAATGTTCACTTTTCCATGGAAATTTACAGCCATACAAAGGACACGAGTATTTCTGTAAAAAAAAAGTCAGATTTGTTTTACACTTTTAAGGTTTCTTTTTTCGATTTTACTGTTCATCCTGAGAGCATGTGATCCTGGAAGCCAGAACCCTGCACTCCATGTATAGCCCAATTTGTAGGTGATATATAACCTTTTTTTTAATATGGTGTTGGAAATATTAATAATTAAACAGATCTGCCTTGTGCTCTTTCCTGCTAAATAGGCATTGGTTCTTTTTTTTTTGCGTGAAAAAAATAGGCATTGGTTCTGTGTTAATGCAAATCACAATCTTGAATAAACTGATGCTAGTGTGGGCAGCTCATGACTATCTTTTAATCTTGCAGGATAAGAACAATGAAGATTATTCTTGTTGCCCTAGCTGGTTCGGAGAAAGCTTGGAAAAATGGTGCTGAAGGACAAGTTTGTTTTGAGGTGAAAACTATTAAAAAAAATACCAATGCCCTAAAGGCCCCTAACTACTGGTACATACAACAATTCCCCGTGCAAAGAATAAGCAGAGCATAAGTTATTCAACTATTGTACTATCAATGACCAGCTTTACGTGTCTTATTTTTTCATCTCCAGCCTCCAGGCAAACCAAATCACGTGCCTTACCACGTATCGGAGCTTGACATATTTTTCAAGATGCACTGGTTAATCCTCCCTCTGGAGTGTCTAAGACCAGGGGCTTGTTAATCAATTGTCATGTGTGGTTTCGGGCATAGTTCCTTGGAAGAGAGGGCTAGAGGTCTGCTTGATCCTTCAGTTCCCACTCCGGCGTTCGTGTGTGTGATTCTGATTCTTCATGCCGTACCCATATCCAAAGTTGGTCCCATGGAGAGTGGTGCAATAGACACATAAGAAACCATAAGCTCATGTATATATCTTTGAGCATTGATATGCTTTCAGAAGAAGCTTGCTCTCCCATCCTGTTGATCATTTTCTTGACTTAACAATCAGTTGCAGTGCCTGGCAAAATGTGGAAGGGAAGCCTGCTTTCCCCACTATGGCCTATGGGAGCAAGTGGCACCTTCCATGACATGTCCTCATCCATGGCAAATCCGATTCCACGGCAGGAAGGAAGTTGTAGGTTGCTGTTGTTGGATCAGTTGAATTTTTTTGCTGGAACAGCACAGTGCACATGCACGTAATGCCAAAGCCGTGTACGGTGAGAGACCAGATATCCCCGGAGTCGACACAAAGGATCAGCAGCGTGCAATGATTTGTCAATACAGAAAGCAATGGATGCACGCAGGCATGTATGGTGCAATGCAAGATCTAGCTCAGTCGAGAAGGATGCATCTGCGTCGTTGCACAAGTGGAGGGCCTAGATGAAAGGCGAAAGCAAAGCTATCTGGTTATGGGTGTTCTTGAGATGCTGCAGGTTGTTGCAGAGTTAGGTGGTGTTGCAGCTGTCAGGACCTGAATGGGAGCATTGCAAAGCTCGATCCTGCAGGTTCCTTGAGCTGGTGGTTCCAGGACCAGGGTGGGGGATGTGTCCCAACAGTGGGTGGTTTGATTGTTAATTTTTCTTCCTTGTACATGTCTCCATCCTGGTTCTTGTTCATCTACACATGCATGATAGACAGATGCCCCCGCCGCACCTCGATCGCCGGCCCACGGTTTCGGTCTCGTCGTCTCGGCGCACGTCAAGATATGTTTGCTGTGTGTTGTCGCTGGCATAGTGGCATGGAGCTTGTGGCCGGAATGGATAGAGCACTATGCAGGCCGGCCATTGGTCGCCATGGGGCATGCCTGTGCCTGCCTTTAGCTGCTCCAGTTCCTCCTTGGTTTCTGCTTCCTGCTTTGCTTTGTGTTGCTTTGCTGAGTTCATGTGGCAAAAGCTAGCAATGATATGTTGCTTCTGTAGCTTCAGTGCTCCAATGTCAAACCTTCTTCCTTCGCATCTGGTTTAATTTTATCACCCATTCATCAATTATATTGTATTTTTGTATGGCCTGTTGTATTGCACACCTTTCTTTTCCCCAAACACTCAGTACTGTAGTGTAAACTTAGTGTGGACCAGCAGTTCATGTACTCCTTTATTCTCCTCTCTAAAAAAAGTGGCATATCTATGCTAATCCTTTAAGGTGCTCAGTTCATGTCTCATGTCCAACATGAGTACTATTTATATGTACACTAGCAACAAAGAGAATACAAGATAGTAAAGTGCACTCGTGGTCCTTAAACTTGTCTCGCATTTTTCAAGTAGGTCTCCAGAGCATACAGCACACTGGTCTGTAACACGCAGCACGAAAAGGCGAACTTGCCAACCTAAATGATATCTTCTTCACTCTCTTTTGGAGGCTGAGATGATCATATCTTTACTTGATTAATCATTCCATGGTACAAGAAAGACGAGCATGTGCATGCTTCGCTTAATCAAGTAAAGTTGCTTGCTGGGGATGAAGAGATCAGCTTGGCTCTTGGGGATGAGTTTGATGGAACTGTCCCTAGTTCCTATTGGGTTTGCCCCTTAAAACAATCCCCCCAGAACTAACTCCCCAACTCGCCTGTCTAAGCTGCCAAGGATTATGTCACCCATATATATAAATATATAATCCATGCCAAGTGACATTTCTTTCTGCCCAAGAAGAGCTATTTTAGAGAGAATGATCTAGAAGGAGGAGATTATGTAAGATATGATCTGTACTTGATTTTCCAAATCAAGACTAGATGTCCATTCGAGATGTGACTCCCCAAGCGAAGCTTTGGAGAGAAAAAGAAGAGAGGGATTCTAAAGGTGAATTAGCAAGAGCATGATGCATCTTGGCTTGTCATCTCAAAAAGATGTGGATGTAAAATATTATAAAAAAAGAGAGCAAAACTCAAATTTTGGGTAGTCCTGTGTTATCATGACCCTTTTACTACAGCATTGATATTCGTCGAGCCATGGTCCAACGGGCACCAACTTCGATCTCTGATCAAGATAAGAGGCCAATCTGAGAAAGGATAATCCACATCTGTATACAACATAAAAGTTGAAAAATGTTGAACTATAGTCGAAAAGTAAAGGTCTTAGATCGATTTTCTCTTGAGTTATTCATGTTCTTATATAATTGAATGTTCAAGAAGAAGACAGTTAACAATGGACACCTGCAGGCGCAGCATATCGCGGATCGGATATGTTACCGACCAATGGATCATCGAAGACCATAAAACATGCTAGTTTTACTTACCAGTATAAATTGTGCATTATATTGATGCCTCTAGGCAGTTGAAAAGTAACAATATGTAAACATTCACGATTTTTTTCTCGAACCACATTCACAGAAAAAAAAACGCATTCACAAAAAATTCACCTTTACTTCTGCGAGAAATGTAGCTATTAGCCTTTAATAAACGTAAGGATCGAAGGCAAGCTGAGGATCATGCGCACTTCTATTAGTTCCCTATATTATATATAGATGTGATCAGAATTAATCTATGAACTAGCTCTAAGGAAGAAGCCAACTAACTGTACTTTCCTAGATTGCTCAAATCTGGAAGATACCTGAGATTGCTTACTTAACACGGGGCAAGCTAGTGCAGTGTTTGCCATGCTTGCATTGCATTCAACAAAGATTTGGAGGTAACACTACTACTATTATGTATTATGCATTGCTATTTGAACTGACTGCTTGTATCTTTTAATTGAAAAATTGTAGCTTTTATATGTTACATATGTGTATCCATGAATTTTGAGAATTTCGGAACATTCCCGAGCTTCTTTGGCCTGGAAACTCATATAGTTGAAAATAACACAGCAAAGCTTTGTACTCTTTTCTTTTGGAAGAGGAGAGATGTATAGATTCTTAACCTTTTAATTGCAATGAAAAACAATTAGTCATTGCTATTTTGTACCTCAAACAAGGAGTGTTCCTTGATCAGGTAGATTGTTTTCCATCAAACTAATTTATTTATTTCATCATCATCAAATTCTAAACTACTCACTAGCTAAGACCCTTTTCTTTATTAGGTCCGAAATAAATTATGCAACTGGACTTGAATCTAGGCATACTAGACTTAAGCAGATCAAATATATATTTTGGTAAGTGAATATGATCAATATTTATCATCACGAATGCAAGTGGGAATCCAGAGAATCCATCCCCTTCCCACTTCTGCAACCCTAGATAATGTATTTTAGCTATGGATCCCCTGGTTGATTAAATAACGGATCCATTTCAGTTAGGCATCCATTAAATTCAAACTCGCTTTACCACTTTTGCCTAAGTACATATATCTTTCGGTTGCCCAGAGAACATTTCACCATCCAGGTAATGCAGCACATTATGTTGAGAGCATTGATGCATGTGTGTAGCTCTCTCTAGTACAGTGTGAAAATTAATTCTTGCAATTGTTATCTCAATTGTGAAATGTACTTCCATCTAGTAACTACTTTTTGTCGGTGGTGTTCATTTATATTTGGATGCAGAACCACAGAAAGTATAATTAGTTTATAACTGATCTATTTAATTTATATATGCGGTCTATTCTCTAGATAGTGGCAACCACTACTAATGGTTAGGTACATCGTGAAAATGTATATGAAACAAGATTATTTGGACTGAACGGTTGGAAAAAAAAAGTATATATCAGGCCCACAAAATGTGGGGTTTGAATTGATCAAGCTTCCAAACAAACTACGTCCATGTGTGGATATTTTATTGGTCCCACATTTGTCATTGGGTGAGAAACTCTTGCTTGATCAAAATTTGATGTAAATGTGAACTTTATCGGTCCATTCACGGTAAAAAAAATCAACTCCTGCATTTTCCACCTTTGGCTGAATAATACTCCATTTGTTCCTTAAATTCGAGCGTATATTGTTTTCTTTGACCAAGCCTTTGACCAAGAATTACTTGATCAACATGTGATTTATGTGATATAAATCAAGTACTTTTGAATACGAATGCATGCATGATATCAATTTTATTTCGCATATATATATATATATATATATATATATATATATATATATATATATATATATATATATATATATATATGGACTAATTCTTGGTCAAATGGTCGGTCAAAAAAGACAATGTACGCTCTAATTTAAGGAACAGAGTGAGTATTAATTGGTTTGCTATCGATTTTTGTCATAACATTCTAGATGTGCATAATATGGTCACTTAATTTTAGATATTGTATTGATCTAATAACTAATGTAGCACCTGACCTATGATTGCTGTTTCACACTTTTGTGCAGAAAGTTATTATGGAGTAAGTGGGAGCTATAATTTGTCCTAGGATATATATGCACAACATCAACTCCAGATTTCCTCCATCATCACTTAGGGAATGGACACGATGCGACATCTTAAAAATCAAATTTCTTGTAGTGCTTCCACCTTTGATATGCCTATAATGGCTAGATCATAGGTTAGAAAACGACCTACTCCAGGTGTACTACACTTGCATCACTTCATTAATATATGGATATGTATTATATATATGTATGTAAAACCTAGCAAGGTTCCAAAAATTGCATCTGACTCGGGTGATCACAGGCTAGAGATAAAACAAATAGATTAGTTTCATCCGTATTTATTTTAATGAGATGATTATCTTTTCAAGATTTTCCATGTACGTTGATTAATATTTTTAACCATGCAAAAAAAGATAATGATAATGTAAAACAAATACCATAAATTTAATCCTTGGCCGGATATCCCTAGCCGATCAATCAATTATTTTAATTCAAAGATAGCTGTGGAATGTCAAAATGCATCGATATGGGAGCATTCCACCTTAGAGGGAAGTAACCGCGACTTGATCAACACGTGTATTCGACAAACTTATATGAGATTTTTGCGAATGCCGGCCGGCCAAACTTAATTGTGTAAATATCCAGAAGTCACAATTCTTGTCGGCCACAGTTTGAAATGGATCGTCAAATCGTCATGTGAAAAGGGATGGTTAATGTTACGAGTTGGTGCATGCCTTGATGCTAACGCAAGTAATATATAGATTCTAAGCTATGTCTATATAGTCATAGAGATAGATGCTTAGGGCGGCAGTACGTATCTGCGTTTATTCAGCTCTACATATGTAGGTAACTAGACTGAGCATTGATGCCTCTAGTCTCTGTATGATTCTCCAAATACCCCAAAATCAAAATACAGAATACATGCGACGTGTCAACAATACAGGATACATGCAATGTATTAACTAACACCAGCAAAATGGACGATATATACTTTAGCACTATACTTTGATGTGTAGGTCTCCATCATATGCACATTGATTTATCAAAACGGATATATATTCCATCAGGGGTTCTAGCTTGGTTCCCAAACATTGATCATGGGGACTGATAATATGATCTTATTTGTCGTACAGGTTAGTCTCTGGTCTCTACACATGGCAGCCTTAATTTGAAAAGAGAGAATATCCGGAATTGATGGTTGCCAGTTAACTTGCTCAGGAATATATCATATCAAGTTTACTCACCACTGCTTTCTCAACGGAGGCTAAGAAGCTCAGAGAATATTTCTATTTCTATGGTGAATCAAAGATAACTAAGGTAAATACATAGCCATTTGTCGAGTAAATATGCTGCTGCATCAACTCAATCTGTTCGCACGGATTTCTGTGTTAAAGACATATGGTTTCTTTGAATGAAATAGGAGAGGCCGCTCTCTTTAATCAAATAATAATAATCTGTTCGCACGGGGAAAAACCTTGTTAAAAGAAGGTGTATCTTATTTATTTTCCATTCTATCTTCTACTGTATTTGCCATATTTGTTACTCCCTCCGTTTCATAATTTTTGTCTCAAATTTGTTCAAAAATGAATGTATCTATTTTTAAAAAACGTCTAGATATATGTAATATTTCGACAAGAATTATGAAAGAAGGAATACTAGATTAATTTACAAACTAATAATCTTAGTCACATTTCTAAGACTTTAGATTTGGATCTAACAGCCAACCATATTCTCATGCTGCAGGCACGTGGCTACTGCATGTGGGTTGCTGTAGTGTCGATTCTGCAAGTACACGTTTTTCCCCTTGTAGTGCATATATAGGAGTATTATGCATGCATGTTCAAAGGGAATATGATCCTCGATCTTGCAGGTTAGCTTTATTCCTTCATCCAGCAGAGAATATATATTACTGCTGCACAAATACAGATTGCTCGTGCACAACGACCAAAGTAGCTGATGCGCCTATTCCTAAACAAACAAACAAACAAACAAAGCAGCTATAACGCACTATATATTCCTCAAAATTTCAACGCTGCAGGGAAGCCACATAAATAAACAGTTTCTTGCGAACTAATCTTCAGTTGCCTGGACTTTTTTTAACTTCTTTTGGGAAGGGGTCTGAAAAATATTTTTTAAAATGGTCTTAAAATGGTTAATTTTCCTTGTCTCGGCCACTTAATCAGGAGCGGAATTACACCTGTGGCAGTTGGGGCTGCAGCCCCAGCCCGGGCGTAATCCAAATCCTAATGATACTTCTAAGCAAAATCTTGCTTAATTTGTTGGTTTATAAAGACACAACCCCATACTTCTAGCTCCATGTTCAACCCATCACAATACTGCCCTAGCTTTGTCAATTCCTAGCCCCGCCACTGCACTTAATTAAAATCGACATCACATTTAACCAGAGACCAATATTTGGGCTGCATTTCGTATTGTTGTGGATTCTCGTATTTATCTGCCCACACTTCTATTTTTTTGTTTGGCTAACCAACTTTTATCTGCTTTTATGTGCATTTTTTCATAACAGAGTATAAGATAATCATTGCACAACACATACCAGCAACCGTAAACTGAGCCTTGATATTGCACCTCTGTTCAGCAACTCATCCATGATTCTCTCAGGTGATGTGGCCATGACCAAACATTCCTAGCTGGTTTCGGGCTATGGAACACAAAACCTAACCTTGCGGTAGGAGATTGACACCAAGTGGACGAGCTTGATGTAGACACATGGAAGATGACGGATCGAGGTGCTCGTGTACAAATAATGGTAAATGCATATAAAAATAATAATTAAATTGCTTAATTAAGTACATATATACTATACATCAGTGCCCAAACCAAATTATTTGACCATATTTTCTTTGTGCTCGAAACAAAAAAAAATTCTTTTCTTTTCCATGTGTAAGTCAACAGGAATTTAGATTTAAATTTTGTGACATGTGAGAATAATTTTGTTCCCATGCTACCGAGTTACCTGGGATATTTTCATAACCGTTTATACCATGTTTATAGTGGGAAGCTGAGTGGAAGCCACTTAAGTTGGCATATGCAGTTATTTGATGCATATCTATATGCGTGAAAGATATGATTAGCTAATCATGCAATAAGTTAAGGATAATAAGGAAATAAATGAAGGCACAAGGAGAGGATGTGTAGTGATGGAGAGGAGAGAGGGGGTTGCACAGGTATATGGTGGCTTGCCCACAGTGGAATTTTGGACCAATAGAAGCAAGTGAAGATCACAAGTACAAGATCTAGTGGGTATCACCATGCCATCAATCTATCTCTGCAATCTCATTATACATGTACTCACCTTTCTTGATGAAACCTGTTGGAAATAATCCTGCTACATATAACATTAATTTAAAAGAGTTTTTTCTGAATACATTTTTATCTGTCAAGTGAAACACGAATCGTCTTAGTGAAGCAAAGTTCACAGGAATATGTGGGCACAAATACATAATTAAGTAGTCAAATTAACAAACGCTCATAAATTACGGAACTGATTCCCCCTCTTTCTCTGACGGTTGGCTGGAGCTGCCTATCTAAATTAACCATTCTTCTTCTTATAATTTATACTTGAGAAGAATCCAATGTCTCACCCCAGCTCTCTGTACTCTGTACTGCGCCCACTCGAAAAAGATATCCTCCTCCCTTTCCCCCCTCTATTCCAGGCTTTCTGTCTTCTGTTAGCTCTGCACGCATGCCCTTCAACAAAGCATTTTGATGATCAAGTCCAGATAACCTTACATGCATTGGGTTGCATTGCATGCATAGATGCCTTTTTATTGTTTGTGGTGTCTGCTTGTATATATAATATGAGCCATCCTATATAGCCATGAATTCATCTCAGACACTATATGTACTACATTCACACATTGTGGTACATATGCATGAACATATATATATGCATCTAGGTAGCACTGATGGGTAGCATGTGCCTTCATGTATGCTATCTTGTTGGCCTCTAGTTCTACAAACCACCACCAAATTAAAGGTGGCATGCATGAACTGTGTGGAGAAATAAAGATACCCTGCTAGGGGTCAAGCCCTACAGACACATTAGATTACATGCACACAAGTAAACATAAGTATCCGTCCATGCATTACAGCTATCCATGTAGGCCTTTTTCTGGTCCAACTCCTTTAAATTGTTCCTGCAAACCCAAAGGCCGGAAAAGTCCATGCATTACAGCTATCCGTCCATGTATTCCCGGGGAATTATTATCCCCTGGCTATGCCCTTTAGTATTGAGAACATATGAATCCAAAGAATTAGCTAAAGCTTAGTCAATATATGCGTAGCGTCAAACACACACACGCACACTTATATTCCTAGCTACGTGCTAATTAGCATGTTCTTAATTAGTTCCAAGATGCTTGTGTTGGTCTTGGAAGAAAGGAATTTGATCGATCACAGTAGCTGGCTATGTATACCAGGATTCAAGTATTTCGTGACAGGGAAACCTCCGTTTATTGTCTTCATTCACTTTCTAGCCCCCCTGTTTCTAACGTGTTTCTATGTACTTTCCGGGTCAATCCCGTATCGACCCTCTTGGCAATAAATAACACCTTCGTTGTTTCGTAAAAAATAACCCGTCGGAAATAGGAAAACTCCATCTTGATGGCATTGTAGTTTCCTTACGAATAGCTTACCTGTCTGACGGAAACCAATATCAGATATTTTATATGCAGGAGAAACCCGATATCCTCGTGAAAGAAAGATCCGGTGGTTCTTTGTAGCTAGCATATCAGATATTTTATATGCTGGAGAAATGACAGGTAATTGCACTCCAACTACCTATCTATTAACCTAGATGATCAGCTAACTAATCAAGATTGCATATTTAGCATGGTATGACCAATTGTTGTAGGGATCACAGTCCATAAAAGGCATGCAACTGTAACCTAACATGGATCATCTTTGTTGGGGGTCAATTTCGATACCCGGTCGATATCGATCGTTTGATCTGACATTTATTCCCTGGGTCGGAACCGCGTGCATGGAAGATCATGATCGATCAAGAATTAGCACAAGTGCTAGCTTAGCTAGCAGATCATCGACACTGAGCCATCACCATCATGCCATGCTTATGCATTATGTATCATATAACCATCATTGCACACTCTTATTCGATGCAAAAATGTGCCAAAACGGTCCCCAATTTCGCAAGCTTCATATGTGAAAAGGACCCATGAGCAAATGCCCAGTGGACAAGTGGATCACACTAGCTAATTTCAGACATTTCTTGGGCATATATCTGAAGCCAACAAATGTTAATTGATGCCGGAATAACATCACATGATCTCATATGGGTGCTGACAGAGCAGTTGCAACAAAAATCAAGTACCCTAGCTAGCGCCATTACTTCTCACTAGATTCTGATGGTAGCCGTTGGGTTTGGGTCTCACCCCCTACTTCTGGTCATGATCGATCATCAACAGCAACCAAAATAAATTAGCCCAAAGTACACCATCCACTGGAAAGGAATCCCCTCTATTTAAGGCTAGATTACATCTACTACATTACAAACCATGCAATGCCAATGTTAACTTAATGTACTCTCTCAATAGTCTACAATATCTAACTTCCCATGCATGCTTTTTTTGCACTCTATACAAAAAAAAAACATTACAGATCCAGAAATTAGTGAGTACAGTCGATGATCCCTAAATACGTGCGGATCACCTGTTCGATTGCTTTATATATGATTTGTATATTTTCCTTTTAGAAAAGCAAGCACCGGTCCTGTCGGAGGCACAAAAATTAACGCTAGCTAGCTCACTCTTTATGTGCAGAGGGTCACTAGCTATACTAAACTTTGAGGGCTTCACATCATGATTGTGTGCAATGGATGGCAGCTAGCTGTTGGGGAAAAACTGAACAAGTACCACTATACTTTTTTCATGTCATGCAAAGGTAACAAAACACTAGCAGCTGCTGATTTGGTTGTATCATAGTTCATGAGGTGGCTGGTTTTAGTCCTCATATGCATCATTGCCTGCACATGCATGGTGATGCAAAAGGCCCAAATGAAACAGCTGATCTACCAGATATCTCAATTTGGCAGCCTTTACAAATCTGTAGGAGCTATCAGTCAGGCTCTATATGGCTAGTGCAAGCAAGGCAATCAAGGAAAAAGAGAGAGAAAAAGAAAGAAAGATTTAAAGAAAGAAAGGAGATGGGGAGAAAAAGAAGGGCAGTGGCGGCAGCATAAATACAAATGGAAAAATTGACATGAGTGGCACAGATTCACCTCCCAGGACAAAACTGATGACCTGTTACTACTAGCTAAAGGTGCATATGTCTAGCTCTGACTTTTCACATAGATTATTGTAAATTTGTGTGACACACACCTAAATGGTTTGAGATTTGGAGCAAGCAGGAACCACACATGGATGCATGTTCTATCAGTGTTCCCTTGCTAGTTGCTAATTACACATGCAGCAGCTGCTGCTAGCAGGGGCTTCCTTTTAACTCATTCCCTGCATGATCAGTAATTTGGTCTGCTCTGCATGGTAGCTAGCTATTGCTTTGTGCTGCAAGTAAAGGTGTTGGCATGGGGCCTGCAATTGTGCAGCAAGTAGCCAAAGTTAAGGGCTTTAATGTTAATGTGACATCACTGGCCAAAGGCACAAGGCGGATCTTGTTCCAAGATCTCTCTATTTCACAACTGATTCTCAACAGTAATATGCTTTCTAGCTAGCCAGTTTTTTCTTCAAAATGCAGGTATTGTGCTAACCCATTGAGTTACATATATATAATAATACAAGTATTTCTTTTGTGATTTAATGGGCTATTTGGAGGTAGTTAGGCGCATACATTTTACTTTATCCTCTAGATATATAGTGTCCTTGGAGTTGAACAGTTGAAGAAATGAACAACAGGACAAAGAGAGGGGAAAGAAAGGAAAAGTGACAAGTGGTGTTCTAGATTAGATTGCACACAAGAATGGAGATTGTGTATAAAAAAGATGAGATGTTTTAAAACTTCTGAAGAATTAAAATAAATAAAAGAATGGAAAAGGAAGAAAAATATGGACCGGGATGTGAGAGCTTTTACTTGTATATATTTTTCCAGATTTTCTTTTGGGGCAGAGCGCACCCAACAGCCAGACGTCACAATCATTCCTATTCAAGTTCATATATATTCACACTGATCATCTTTTGTTAGTTTGCTATATACCATCACACCACAACCTCTAAGTATGTTACTATTCATAAACACATATATACATCGATCATAGCTAGCTAGCTAGGTGAAAAATTCGTTTCTCGCCCCTTCTTCTCTGCTTGTGATTTTCATTAATCATGCATGGATGCCCAAGTGTATAGCTTACATATTGAAATTTTCTACAGTTGACCTCTAACCTATAAGTTCCATTGATTGCTTATTGTCTATCTCAAACAATATAACAAGGTTCAATAAATAATTGTGGGCTTGCTCGTCAAAAATCATGATAGATATTGGTGTAGTGCAGAAAGTAGGTAGTAATTATAGATAATATGCTGTCTATATCTAGTGTTGTAGTATTACATATATAAGAAGACTGTACATACCCTTCGAGAGGAGAGTGTGGAGCACCTGAGGTGGCATGCACCCAATAAGATTGCCTTATAGTAGATGACCACATGGTCCTTGCAAAATTATATGTACATATACACAATATATGCAGTACTCTCTCCGTTTCATAAAGATTGGCGTGGTTTTGAACTAGAGCAATCACTTGGTAGTTGGTACAAGCATGAATGCAACTGATGCAAGCAATGTGCAATGTAAAAAAATGATGAATTTCTGGAATTTCCGTATATATAGAATATATATACTCTCTGTTCAACTATTCATGTGGTTTGGGTCTTGGCAAGGTCTAGTTAGCGCACGACTTTGACACATCCACTTTTCATATGAATATGTATACAAAACTTGCAAATTACGATACTACGGAAAAAAATCATGAAAAATCTAATGGCATCGTTTTCACTTGGCTAATATATAATTACAATTTTATTGGTGTTGGTATATATCAAAGTAGTACGATATTTCAGCCTTATGGGATTTCGCGTCCATGTATATATAAAATCTAGCTAGGTAGCTAGAAGCTTGTTCCTAACATTCTGAAAGCGAGGTTGAGATCTCCATATGTCAGCTTCCACAATCAGCCCACTAAACTCACTCATTAATGGGTTACAATGTCACGCCGCAAAGGCTAACACACGCCAACAATTTTCAGTGTTTCATCTCATTTCGCTCAAAAAGGGTCAAGCAATGTTGTGCTACATGACAAGTGCCCAAAACCACTTAATCGTGATGCAAACTTATGTTCAATCCCACCTAGCTATGCTCAATATGCATGGTTCTACCTGAGCCATCTCTTCTCATATTTTACCTTAGTGTTCAAAACTTTAGCATCCAAATTACTTGATGAATACACCAAAAGAGAGATACAATATTTTCTTAATTTTCACAATTTGTTGGGACTTTCTTTCTTCTTATTTATTGTAGTCAGTCATATCCTGGTGTTTATCTCGTCTATTCAAAGAACTCTCCTTGGACAGGTGTTTCCTCAAAAAAAAAAAAAAAAAAACTCTCCTTGGACAGGTGACTTGGGTGTATATACACTACTGTGGGGGTGCTAGCTGACTTGTCAAATGGAGTGGCATGTAGACCTAACTGCTTTGGCAGCCTTGCATTTTCGACTTACAGAGGTTCAAACAGGCCCATCGCCCTCGCCGAGAATGACTTTGATGGACTCATCCACACAAGTTATGGGCTCTCGGGGCGACACCGACGATCAAGGCTGTTTTCGACCTTCTGGAAAGACGTCTCTTAGGCGATTGACGGACATGGCGCGTATGCTCTCAAAAACACGAAGTGGATCAAAGACTTGAGGATCAAAGCCTAGCTGAAGATTATAGACATCATAGATTTCAAGAAGGTCTCATCCCCCCGGCTGGATCCGTCGTGATTGCCCGATCCCATCCATCCCCTTAGACCACTAGAGCGGTCCGGCTACTCCCACCACGAAGCGCGGCTAGTCTCCAGAGCCGCCGGCGATCAACCACATTGCCTCTGGGACATCGTCGGAAGGTGCCATGCGTCCAAGAGGAAGCCTCGTTGGCGAAGCCGATAACCCTGTCGCGAAGAGCCCCGCCGTCGCCACGACAGCCGGCGCAGCGCTAGTGATCATGTGGGTTGCCCGACGGTCAGGGTTTCATATCCTGGGTCGCCCCTCCTAGAGCAACAAGGGACATCATATATGGGGATACTATAATGCATTCAGTATAGGATAAAGAAGGGTATGAGGCCGAGTGCAAACTTGTTTGATAATGCGAATTTTCAAATTCAATAAAAGCTCATTTTAACCCAAAAAAAAAGGTATGTGAATTAGTAACATATATAGAGAGCAATTATTCGCCCGTGTCCATCCGGTTTTCACTCCTTTGGACATGCCACGGGAACCAGATTTATGATCAAAACAGGCGCCCACAGACATCCTAACTAATTGCAAACCAACTTCGAAATTTGATCAATATCAGCACACGGTATCATGCATACACAATATCTAGTGCCTGAAAGAAAGGAAGGAGATGAGATATGTTATCCTCTGAATATATGTCCACCCACACCCAAGCTAGCTAGCCATCCCCTCCATACCAAGAGCTACAGCTAACCACTATTTTTGACATCTGTAAAACCCCTTTCAGGGTTAACAATAATAACTACCATTTGTAACTACTAGATAGCTAGTGATGTTACTTTCACACACCACCACGCGCGCCCACACAACATTGTTAATCATGAGGATTAGTCAGTAAATACATATACAATTACCAGGAACTAACTAACTAGGATTGCCATGCCATCCTACATATATGCATATAGTACTAAAGAAATTCGAAAAGTGAGAGTGTTGCTCTCCTAGCTACCCCATTTGGTAGGCCCCCTTCTTCCTTTCTTTGCCTTTGTCTTTGCCGTTGCCTCCTAGCTCCTCCTCCTCCCCATGATAAATACTCCACCTTGCAATCAGCCACACCCCAACCAGACAAGTTAACCAAGTAGAACCATTAGCTAGGGACTGAGGAGAGTGTGGCAATCTAGCCAAGGCTTCTCTCTGTTTCCCCTTCTTCTGCTTGCAA
Source organism: Brachypodium distachyon (assembly GCF_000005505.3). Classification (NCBI taxonomy): domain Eukaryota; kingdom Viridiplantae; phylum Streptophyta; class Magnoliopsida; order Poales; family Poaceae; genus Brachypodium; species Brachypodium distachyon. Next base: position 14,313,925 of record NC_016133.3, read on the forward strand.
GCTCCATCTAATTAACTAGCTCGTCTTCGTCGTTGTTTCCTAAGCTTTTAACTACGGAAAGAAAGATATATAGACATAGAGAGAGAGATCGCCATGGCGGCTCAGGAATTGCATAACGTTGGTGAGCATCAGCACAAGGAGAATACTCCTCCTTCTACTTGTACCACGACCACCAATAGCAGCAACCCTTCCGGCGCCGTCCATCCCACCACCTCCAGCCCTCCCTCAGCCACCGCCGGCTCCGGCGGCGCCTCCTGCTTCCGCCCCGCCGCCTCCAACTCCTTCCCTCTCGTCCTCAAGGTACAGTATATAAAAAAAAAATCTTTCATTACATACACACACATTTACATTATTACATATGTGTTTGAATGATACTGAGGAGACTACCTCACGTGTGTACCGAACTATCATCCAGTTTGAGGATGTGGTGTACAAGGTGAAGGTCGGGCAGAGCGGCTCAGGCGAAGGATGGTGCTCGAGACTCTCGTCGGCGATCGGCGGCGTCGGGAGCGCAGGGAACAAGAAGAAGCCGTCATCGGCGCCGGCGCCGGCGTGGGAGAAGACGATCATCAGCGGCATGTCGGGCGTTGTCCGGCCAGGGGAGATGCTGGCCATGCTAGGCCCATCGGGCAGCGGCAAGACGACACTCCTCACGGCCCTCGGCGGCCGCCAAACCACGGGCCACCTCTCCGGCAAGATCACCTACAACGGGCACCCATTCTCCGGCCCAGTAAAGCGCCGCACGGGCTTCGTGACCCAGCACGACGTGCTCTACCCCCACCTGACAGTCTCCGAGACCCTCTGGTACACGGCCCTGCTCCGTCTCCCGCGAACCCTCTCCGCCGCCGAGAAGCGGGCCCAAGCGGAGTCCGTGGCCCACGAACTCGGCCTTGGGCCCAAAGTGGCCCACAGCATGGTGGGCGGGGTCCGTGGGGTGAGGGGCCTGTCGGGCGGCGAGCGGAAGCGGGTCAGCATCGGGCTGGAGATGCTGGTGGACCCGAGCTTGCTGCTGCTCGATGAGCCCACCTCGGGTCTCGACTCCACCACCGCCGCCCGCATCGTCGGCACGCTCCGGCGCGTGGCGCATGGCGGCGGCGGTGGAGGCGGGCGTACCGTGGTGGTGACTATCCACCAGCCGAGTTCGAGGCTGTACCACATGTTTGACAAGGTGATCTTGCTGTCGGCGGACGGAAGGCCGATCTACTACGGCCGTGCCGCCGACGCGCTGGAGTACTTCGCCGGCGTCGGGTTCGCGTCGCCGCTCTCGCTCAACCCTGCCGACCTCATGCTCGACCTCGCCAACGGTACGTTTACGTCACCGTATATACTTACTCTCGCCACTCACTTAAGCAATATATATGCTCTCGCTCCATCTTCTTTAGCCGATATCCAGCTTTGTTTCCCCTTTTTTTTTCATGATGTGCCTTCCAATTCATATGGCATCATGGTGTTGGCAATTGGCATGCATGTGTGCCACCATGCCATTCCATCACGCTCACGTCACCAACCAAATTACACCTTTTTTGACAGTCCGGCTAGCTAGCTCTTCCCTGGATCGACGCACAAGATCGACACGAAATTCCACCTCTGTTTTTTGAAGGAAAAATAATCAATTCATCGATTGCATATGCATAACTGGGTTCGTTGTTGACCAGAAAACGGTTTGGATTTGGGGAACACTTGACTGGCTTAACAGTGGCAATGAAAGTGCATGCAAGCTCCGGCGAAGGCGCCGGTGGCCGTCGGCGTCTGGCCGCTACTGTTGAATGCTGCTTGACAGTTGCCAGACGCCTTTCTCTTCTTCTTTTCACTTTTCTTAACCTGATCGTTAGATGATGCACCGAATCACCGAAAGCGACGTGAAGAACACCCTTTCACAAAACAAGGAAGAAAAGAGAATAACGAGAAAACTAGTATTCCATCCGTCCAATAAAATATGTCTCAAAGTTTGACTAAATTTTAATGTATCTATACACTAGGTTATGTCTAGATACGTTCAAATTTGACAAACTTTAGACATTTTTTGCTGAACGGAGTGAGCGATAGTATCTGATCCGCACGCGCCACAGTTGGTCGTTCGTTCGGTTAACACAAGGAAAAAAAATAAAGCTAGCAGAGAATAAAGCACTGTCCAGACAACATTCTCATATTATACCCACCAAGAAATAAACTAAAATTACTTTTTGGTAAAAAAGGGTACTAATAATTAAAAAAGAAATTAAAAGTTTGATCTTCTCGGATGCGTGCCAAGATCGTGTCCCAGCTGCTTTCCTGCATTTGCATCATGATTAATTACCAGCCTCGTCCGTCAGTCAATCAATCAGCATCAGCGCATCCGATAGAGTTTTTTTGATTGAGTACGCTGACGCGCCCCCCAAATCGGCGGCCGGTAGTGGGAGCCGAAATGGCAATGGGCCAATGGCCATGGCGTTGGTCGATTCCGTCGATCCATGGATCAATGGAGCCCATGGGCCATGGCACGGGTGTTGTCCACTGCCCCAATCATGGAGGCCACCCGCACTACTGCCGGCGTTCGTGGCCGGCAGCCTCATCATTCCCTCTGACCCTCTGTCCTCTGTCCCAATCTCTGTTGCCGGCCGTGAACAATGCCGGACACTTGTCGACCTCACACGCACTTCTCCACTGGTGATTTAATTCTCAATTACGTTCTTCTTCACGCAGGTATCGCGCCGGCGACGAGCGGCGACGACGGCGGGACGGCGGCGGCGTTGCTCCATGGCAGCAACGAGAGCGAGCAGAAGGAGGTTCGGGCAAAGCTCTCAGCCGCGTACGAGCGCCACATTGCGCCGGCAGTGAATCTCGACATCTGCTCCTCCACGGACCCCACCGCCGGCGCCGCCACCGGCGGACCAACGCGGCGGCGCCATGGCGGTGGGGAATGGACTGCCGGCTGGTGGGCCCAGTTCTCCGTCCTCCTCCGGCGCGGCCTCAAAGAACGCCGCCACGAGTCCTTCAACAAGCTCCGGATCTTCCAGGTGCTCAGCGTGGCCTCCCTCGCCGGCCTCCTCTGGTGGCGCACGCCGGCATCCCACCTCCAAGACCGCACGGCGCTCATCTTCTTCTTCTCCGTCTTCTGGGGCTTCTTCCCGCTCTACAACGCCGTCTTCGTCTTCCCCCTGGAGCGCCCCTTCCTCCTCAAGGAGCGCTCCTCCGGCATGTACCGGCTCTCCTCCTACTTCGCGGCGCGCACGGCCGCCGACCTCCCCATGGAGCTCGGCCTGCCGACGGCGTTCGTGCTCATCCTCTACTGGATGGGCGGCCTGGACCCGCGCCCGGCCTCCTTCCTCCTCTCCCTCCTCGTCGTCCTCTACTCCGTGCTCGTCGCCCAGAGCCTGGGGCTCGCCGTCGGTGCCGTGCTCATGGACGTCAAGCAAGGGACGACCCTGGCTTCCGTCATCACCATGGTGTTCCTCATCGCCGGTGGCTACTACGTGCAGCATATCCCGCCGTTTGTCGGCTGGCTCCGGTGGCTCAACTACAGCTTCTACTGCTACCGGCTGCTGCTTGGGATACAGTTCCCCGACGGGGGCGGGTACTATGAATGCGGCAGCGGCGGGGCGATGTGCCCCGTGGCGGAGTTCCCGGCCATCAAGGCTGTCGGGCTTGAGAACCATTGGGTGGATGTCTGCGTCATGGCGTTGCTCCTTGTTGGCTACCGCGTCGTCGCCTACCTCGCCTTGGACCGGCTCCAGCCCAGGTGATGGATGAGCTCCGAGCTTCCATTTCCATGGAGGACAGGAAAGCAGAGTAGATTTTGTTCCCATGTCTACCAAGAGGAAGGAACTAATTAAGCTACTAATGACGGATTGCAAATTGACCGGACAACTTAAGCTAGTTGGTTAGCTGCTTGTTCCTTTTGCCGTGGCCTCATGGATCGGTGGGTTGATGGCGATCGATGCCTGTGGCTTGATCAGTCGAGCTCTGTTGAGGAGAATGGAAACAGAGGAGGGTTAATGGGCTAATGGCGATGGGCCGGCTTACACTAGTTGAGATGTTGTAGTACTCCAGCTAATAAGTCTACAACCCCCGTGTATTAGTACTTGGGGATTGAAATCCCAGCCCTGTGTATTATTATTACGAGGAAGAACAAATACAAACTGCTGCTTCAGCTGCAGCTTGCCTCTGACTCTCACTCACAATTTCAAATACAGATACAAGTTACTGACGATTTAGTAATCTGATGTGTTTCTTCAGAAAAGAAGTAATAATAGGTAGCTTCTTCTGCCACTCACGGTAGCATTTGTTCTCGAGAAATCAATAAGTTGTAATGAGCTTTTCCAAACTACAAACATGCAGCCTTGAGAAGTCTGAACTGAAACTGAAACTTGTTCTTCTTCCGGTGATCACGTTTCAGGCGTACAGGTACAGCCAACCCCAAACTAACATTTGGCTCCAGGCCCATGAGCAGAAAAGCCCAACCAGACGGTCTCCTGAGGGCCAGTCCAGCACCGGACCTGTCTTACAGTTGGGCTTGGGCCGGGTCACGACCTGTGCTCTTCCGCTTCCCGCTTTTATAAATACGCCCCACGGCCGCGGGCCCTTAGGTTTTGCCCCGCCGCAAACATTGCTGCTGCTACTGACTTCCAAATTCCAATCCAATCCCGGCTTTACGGAATTCCCCATGGCGAGGACCACCACCACGCCGACCCGGCGGCCGGCGTGCGGCGCCGCCGCACCGCCGTTCTTCCCCCGCCGCGTCTGCTCCCGGCCATGCCCCGACGGATTCAACAGCCTGCCGTCGTCGTCCTCGTCGCCCGTCCGCCTCGCGCCGGCGGCCTTGGTGTCGACCCACGACCGCGGCGGCCGGGCGAAAAGGGCGTGCATGTGCTCGCCCACGACGCACCCGGGCTCCTTCCGCTGCGCGCTCCACCGCGGCTGCTCCTCTTCTCCGGGTACGGCGGCGGCGGGAGGGCTGCATCAGGACGCGAGGCGGTCGGCGATGGCCAACTCGCTGGTGCGCATCGCGGCGGTGGAGGGCGGCGACCACGTGAGACGCGCGCTGGCGGCGCTCGTCCGCCCTTCCTCGCACCACCAGCGCCGCGGCACCTCCTTCCGCGCCCTGCCCAGCCGCCTCTCCGCCATGTCCGCCGCCGCCGCAGTCGCAGAGCCACCGCCGTCGCAATGAGTAATCCTCAGACCACCACCTTGTAATGTAGGAGCAATTCGTTCATTCCCGCGGGCGCTTCGCCGCCGCGCGCCACAATTTTGCTTTGATGCTCTCCCCATCCCCCCTCGCTGTAAGATTGATTTGTTTGATCTTCCACTGCTCTGTTTTCCGTTGCCGGAAGGTTTGTCTGTAAGAAGAACTCATGGCCGAGCTGCACGCCATTGACGCCAGCCAATGGTAGCAGTTTAAACTGGCATCAGACTGCAAAAACTTTCGCTAAAACAAAAATGATCAAGTGGGTGGTAATTAATTAACGATTCATGTCTCCGTAGCCTCGATTGCGAAGGCCGCCGATTACTTGCACGACGGGTTGACGAACGATGAAAGGTCAGCGGGGCGCCGTGCCGTCTCCTGTCTGTGTGAAAACCGCTTAGATGCGGGAGCAGCTGTTGACTTTTTCCCGGGAGTTGCGGTCGCCCGAACGGCAGAGACGAAACGGGCGTGGAGAACAAGAAAGAAACGGACGCCCGGGTGGAGTCGTCGCTGGCGCTTCCATTCTTGCTCCCGTAATTCCGTCGGTCCTGGGTGCGCGCTCGCGCTGGGCAGTTGAGAAAGAGCAAATGGTGCGACCAAGTCAAAATGTTACTAGTGCCTCCCGTTCATATTAATTATCGAAATATTACTAGACGTTTTTTAAACATAAATACATTCATATTTGACAAATTTAAAACAATTAATATGGATTGGAGGGAGTAGAAACAAAACAAAAGTTGAGTTCTTGCTAAGCAGATCGACCAAGCACCAGATCTATTGAGCGCCGACTACTGAGAACCAATTCCGCAGCGGCTGTGGCGGACCCAAGTTTTCAAAATCGGGTGGAAAAAACAATGTATTTCAACATTGGGTGGGAACAATACACTACAATTCTATTATTTTTCCTAATATATTTTACTTATGATAAAAAGATTTCCAAATTTATTGGGTGGGGCAGACCCCACCCAATCACCCGGCTGGATCCACCCCTCTGCAGCGACAGGTGCAGAAATGGGATACTACTCCCTTCGTCCCATATTAAGTGACTTTCTATTACATGTATCTAGATGTTTTAGGCAGACATGACATATACATCCATATTTGAACAAATTTGAGTCGCTTAATATGGGACGGAGGGAGTACAAAACTCTTCGTCCAACTCTTTTTCTATTCTTCATCCAACTATTTTCCTTTCTCTAAGAGAAAGTTGGACATGGACATGGTCAAGTTCATTGTACTTTTTTTTTAGCGGGTCAAGTTCATTGTGCATATTTTTTTTTAGAAAAACCCTTACAGTATAATTATGAGCACCAGGTTTTGAACCTTGCTGGGTAGAATCATACATCCACAACTCCACCACCACACGAAAGTCAAATGGAGGGGGCCTCAGGCCTGCATGTAAGCTAAAGTGGGGATATGTCAATAACCCGTTAACGTATAATGCCAATTTGTAGTTAGGATTTGAGCCTCCTAATGCTAACAAGCACATGCATGCTAAATTGCTAATGCGGAAGACAATGTTGGGAACTTGGGACATGAAGGAACGCTCATGTGCATAGGGACTTATGGAGAAGAAAACCCTAGCTTCCTGACAAAAAGCCATCAATCAAATCTTCACAGGTTCATCTTGTCTCGCTTACGAAGGGGGGGGGGGGGTTCACATATCAACGTTTGTTCCGTTATTTTAGTATCTTCGTTGTAAGATTTTGTGTCTCATTGCAGTCTCGCGACACAGAGATTCAAGGTCTTTTTGGCTCCATATTCCGGTGTGACTACCATGGTATACTCCGAAGAGCTTGTGGATCTCGTGTCTCTTAATTTCGTGATTTTGATCATTTTTCTCATCAGATTGTGTCGGAGGAATGACCACGGGTAGTGTCATGACAACACGCAGTTGCCGACTTGGCAGAGGCTGGGCCGGCATATGAGAATAGGCCGGCATTCGTAAGCCGGCTTCTAACAAGTGATATGCCAACGGTCATATCCTGGTCCTCCGGTCAAAAGTGAAGTCGTGCCACTTTAATGACGGAAAAGCAGTCGGCGCTCATGTCGCCATGCCGGACGGCTGCATAAGTAAAACGCTGCATTGTCCCCTCCCGGACAATCCGGAGGGGACCACGGGCAGCACCCGGCAGGCCCGGGAGCGTGGCTACAGTGGCAAGTTGCCCCACCTGGCAGGGAGACACTTCGGCACTATAAATAGAGGTGCCAGCCCTCCTTAGAGAGGGGTTCCAAGAGACGACACTTATTTAGTTCTTCTTCTTCCTCCTCTCTGCACAGTTCAACGAGCACCATTGTAATTCTTGTACACCTCGAGCAATACAATCAAGGCAGGAGTATGAGTTTTACCTCATCTAGGGGGCTCCGAACCTACGTAAACGACCGTGTGTTCTTACTTTCGTGCGTGGTTTACACTGCGCCATCCCTCCTCCGGTTCCTCCTTCGTCCATCGGCCCCATCTTAAGCCATCTGCCGTGACACCACACGACATATTGACAGGCTACCTTTCGAGGGGGTGCGTCACAAACCAACGTTAAAGGATCTCAAGTTCTCACCTATTGGTTGGGCATCTCATGCGACTTGTAAAATCTACAGGGTTATTCCACTTTGTTAGGTTTGGTGCCATGCAATTTCACATCATTAGAGTTTGTTTGATGCGCTATCTCAGAACCCTAGTTTCTTCATGCGTCGCCAGGGCGACGGCAGCAGATCGATTCACTTGATCGTTGTTGATTAAGTATATTTACCGGATGGACGGAGACCGGCCGGGACGGTAATGAGCGCATCATGGTCGAGAAATCTGGGCTGGACTTCCCATGACGCGCTAGGGGGGTTGCTCCGACACTCACCTGGATCAATTAGCCATGTGACCAGTTCACTCCTTGATCAAATAAACGGTACTCCATCTGATTCTAAATTTTTATTGTTGTTTTAGTTCAAGAATTTAGGATCAGAGTGAGTACTATTGTCGCCATGTGGTCGAATCACGGCCCATTCAGGGGTGCGCGCGCCCAGCACCGGCACCCTCAAGTTGTAAAACGCGATCCTGGAGATGAATCTCTCTGCTTCTCTGTATATAGACAAATCGACGCGCGACGACAATTGCATGCCGGAGAGCGAAAAAACACTTAGCGATTTCATACAAATAAGCACATATGCTCACCTGACTGCAGCTGTGCCAGCCTTGAATCCGTTAGGTCTACTGGTATTTCCATTTTATTGTGGAATGGAATAGTTAGGCTGAATAAGACAGAGCAAGAAATGGCAAACATGAGTGAACCTTCATAATTAGGGGGGGAAGATATTCAGATGAAGGCACCAAGCAGTCAGTCAAACATGAAAAGAAAAAAAGAGCTACACTACCTCGGGTTTACTTTGAACTGGAACCTACCAATATCACTTGCGCAGTGACAGGAACATGAAGAATCAGGTATTCAGGTTCAGAAATTATTGAGTAATGAGCATGAAGGAATCATAATAGGTAAATACCCGAAAGCAGGTGCCCAAACCACAAAAGGCGCATAAAGGAAGATAAATCAGCAGCTTAGTTGAGTAATATCTGCATTCATTCTATAATTATCTGTCTTTAAAAAACACTATCCGAGCAGAAGAAATATATTGACTCCTGATTTGACATGCGCAGGTAGATGCATAAGTTACATAGACACCACGAATGTTGCCTAGATACCGCTGCTACCTTTTCACCAACTAACCATTGACCACTAAGAAGCCAAAACACAACTTGGTGTAAAAAACTTCATCAACGCATGACTTTGTGTCACCATTTCCGGCTCCACCCAACTGTGAAATCCTAATGCCAAAAGGTTAATGAGCGCATCCTCCATAGTTCCATCACCCATTTAATTCACCATCAACTTCTGTTGGATCAAAAAACCAAAGTACAAAGCCGTGAGGACTAAACTAACACAAACTATTCAAATAGAACAAGGCTTGGATAGTGAATAACATTCATAAACTTGTGATCTAGGGTGATAAAAACTTTGCCTCGAACACACGCAAACGTGCCATTTTGGGATGAGAGAAAAAAATCAAGAAATCATAAAGTAACATTTTTACTCACTCTAAAATGACACTTGACCATCCAATGCTCGTGTGGAATTGATGGAAAATGAGGGTTTAAGATATCTTCAGACAGATTATACTACCTTTAAATTAAATTAAATGTTATCTACAAAGAAACATGATCAAACTTTACATAAAACATGTTAAATGGCACCAATTACTGGTATATGCCAGGTTATGTAAGTTTAGGAATCAATGGCAAACTGTACATCTCAACGAAATAAATTATAGATCAACTTGCATTTTCCGTTTCTTGTTGCCATGTGAAACTAGATAATAGCCTGCACATTGCAGCAGGAATTCATAACAATACACGTTAGCAAGATTCATTCATGTAAACTGTATTTGGACTAGTAATATGCTACATGCAATTTGAAATGTAATCATTTTTATTTTATTGCATATCTGATCAGCAGGAATACTTTGGGGAAAAGGCGCACCATACAATTTCTAATATATGCATGGAGTTGATGAATCAGCGTAGCTAGAAATGAACGCAAGAACCATGGTAGTGCCATGAGTGATGAAATGTATCACCAGAAAAAAAAAAGGCTTCCTAGTATCTACCAATAATATCGTGACTAGCAAAAAAAAAACAAATAGGCAACAAATTACACTATCATGCTACCTGAGCAATCCAGTAGTACAAGAACAGAAAGGAGAAATAAATAAGAACTTAAGTAACCAGAAGTGTTTACCCCATAACTGGAAGAAAAATGCACAGCCTACTGATTGAATATATGGAATGAGAAATGGAATAGAGAAGCATTAAGATTGGAAAGCCACCAAAAATAACAAAATGTTTATACAGAGATAAAGAAACAAGTGGAATAAGGTACTACCTCCGACCCAGACAAGTAATATGGGTCGGAGGGAGTAGTATAAAGCAAGATGAAGAAAAAGGCCACAGCACAAAACTCAGGACTAAAAGAACATCGATTGATCTTCCAAAAGGAACAAAATGCAATACTTTCAATCACACTACAATATATCTTGTACCCTGCTGTAACCAAATCCCCATTCAAAGACACTCAAACGATATAATTTGTTGATGAAACAATCAATACCAGGCATAAGGCAACTCCTTAATCTGATACAGTTAGTACACTAAAAGCATAGTAAACTTTGCCTCCAAAAACATATGCGCTATCAATTCCAAAAGGAACAACCATGTACTATTCAAGATCACCCAAGATTAAAGTGCTACAGATGATGAGATGAGGCCTAACTATCATCCTCTTGACGTTATTGTTTAGTCAACACGGCCTCTATATACATGAACTGAATCTTTCTTTTATTACCAATGTTATGCATTATTGTATTATTTTTCTCATTTTCTTTTGAGAATTAACATATTTAACAATTGACGAACAAAGGTTATTACCCACATGTACTCTATCAACCAAATGATAAATAAAAGGAAAACAATAACACCATATCCCATACCTTCGTACTTTCTTGGCAACCTTCTCTCCCAAACGGGCAAGTTTCTTCCTAACCATTGCCTTCGGTGATATTACCTTTGCCTCCATTCGCTTCTGGAGCTTCAGCTCTGCCCCTTTGATTTTCCCTAGCCGCTTCTCAATCGAAAGTGCTGTCTCGGCATCAAGTCCAATGCACAAGCTTTTAGCGGAAGGGTCTTCATCCGCAATAAGCTTCACCTCCTGTGCGAGAAGAGGATACATCTCCTCGAACTTCTTCTCAGCCTCAACTAGGGAGATTTTGTCCTCATTCTTGTAGCCAGCAACAGCATTATTTGATGACCGGGGTCCCCAGATTTTTTCAGAGAGATTGTCAAGGAGCCTTTCGTGATTTGTAGTAGATACGACATGGGCATCGTAGCGGCGCTTCAGACTTTTCATTTTATCCTTAACATTACGAATATCACAGCTGTCGTCCTCAAGCTGCTCGAGTATAGATTCAAAGAAGTCATTCTCCTTCAGTTCGGGCAGCCTCTTACGCTCGAGGAGAAAATTGTGGATCTCATTGAGAATCAGGACCTCATCTTTGTTATACCATACGCGCCTGACTTTCTCCACCTTGCCAAACCACACCCCTCGCTCGCCTGGTTGATGTGGTGACGCAGGCCTGATTTCCTTTGGTCCATGGGGCCCTTCATCCTCTGCTTCCTGATCCAACGCTGGCACCTCAGGCTGATCTGACGCAGTATCCCTTTTCTTCTTGTTCGGCTGTGGATTCGGACCCGGCGCATCGTTGCTCCTACTCCTCTTCATCCTTTGTGGCTGCATATCACCCTCGTGCCCGTTATCCGGTGATTCATCTTCGTCGTCGTCTTCCTGAGAAACAACAGGGCTGCTGGCCGACGGAGGCGGTTCGAGATCGCTGGAAGAGATATATCCGTCTTCTTCTTCTTCCCCAGCGACAGCGCCATCGGTGGGTGCCCGGTCTTGATCGGACCGGGAACCCTCGATGTCCTGTTCCGGCGGCGGCGGTTTGTTGTCGATTTGGGGCTCCACCGCGACGAGGCTGCTCCCAGAGTCCACCGAGCCCTTCGATCCAGAGGCGGTTTTGCGGCTGCGCTTGTGCTTCATCGGGGCGAGAGGTCGGCGGCGATGACGGCGGACGGGGTGGTGAGGGCCGGCGGGAAGAGAAAACGATGGGGTTGAGGTTGGCGGCTAGGCTAGGGCAACGGGGTAGACTGCGAAGACGTCGAGACGAGTCGTTTAAAAGGCCAGGCCCATCCCTGTTCATATCCTTGAACCAGGCCCAGGCCCAGAGTCTCACTACCCTGCATCGTATCCTTGAACCAGGCCCAGCTTGGCTGAGTGGATACAACGACAAGCCAAGAGCCCAAGACGAGTTACACAAAAAAAAAAAAAGCCAAGACGTGTGTTTGGCAGAGCTGCAGAGACGAGCTCCTGTCCTGTGCCTTGGTACCTGCGATTGCAGAGGCACCGGATTAGGCAACCTGGAGAAGAGGGATGGGCTGCGGTGGAGCTCTAACCTTGGGAAGTTGGGATCTCGGTGCAGATGGGGCGGCGGAGACAGGCGACAGACGGGAGGGTGGGTGCGAGCTCGGCGGCGGAGATGGACGACGGGGAGGGTGTGAGCTCGGTGGCGGCGATGGGCGACGCTCGGCTGATTCAGCGGGGTGCAGCGGTGGCGGCAGGAGAGGATCTCGGGGAGTCGACGACGCTAGCCGGGGCAAAGGACGGAGGTGGCGCCGGATCAGGATGAGGTCAGGGGAGGACGAGGAGGTCGGGGACGATGGCTTCGGCCCGGGCCGGTCGGGAAAGAGCACGAAGAGCTCGAAACGCCTTGGCTGAAGCACGGTTTTTGCATTAGCTGGGCCAGGCCCAAATGCTGGTGCAAGCCACCAAACAGGTTCGAACTTGCATGACTGATGGGAGTCAGGAGGGCTGCAGGCAACCAAACATACCTTAGCTTCCTCATCATTTGTTGGGCTGGGACATGGTCGGTTAGTTGGGCTGGGCCTGTGCCGGAAGGGTCCCGTGGGCCGGATGCCAGCCGCCAGGGTTTAGTTTTGGATGGGCCATTACAGTTTTCCGGTTAATCGAAGCAAATAACCAACTGACCAAATCCACTCGAAAAAGAAATCCAGTTCGATTATTTTTTGTGACGAAAAAAAATAAGTATCCATTCCGATTAGCAACCCAAAAAAAATTCAAAAAGTATTGCATAGTAGCAATATAAAAAAACCAAAAAATTGGCCCGTTTGATTTCGGTAAGTTGTTTTTCCTGTCCAAGTGAGGAAGATGACGTTTTTTTCCATGAGACCAAAAAGCCCGTGATGTTGCGAACTGAGACTAGCTCAGATGGTTGGTTTTTTGTGGTGGAACCAGCACACCCCGGTTCAAGTAACAGATTTGACATGGGTGGTCGCATTTTCCTGAATTTATTTCAAGTTTAACCGGCGTTGTGCTTTCAGTGGGAGTGACGTACCCGTTAACTACAAGACGCCTATGATGATTCATCAATCTCAAGATGATCTGCCGGCGGCACAGTCTCTCGGAGGTGCTCATAGGGGTAGGGTGTGCGTTCATAGGGACGAGTGTACGTGTGTGTGAGTGCTTGCGTCTGTACTGTGTTTCCTAAAAAAAAGGCCCATGATGTTTTTTTTTCCGAAACATGCATGCGCAAATGATTATTGTCACGCGCTCTTTCTTTTTTAAGAAAAAATCACACCCAAAACCTTTGGATCAACTTGTTTAGCTGTGCTATTCGCATCTTGACAATTCTCCAAATCTCTTGTGACGAAACGGTAGAAAACCAAACTTGCATGAGCTGAATTAACCTTGTAGGTTTATAGAGCCGCATGAGCCGTCCACCCAAGCGGGTGAGGGCCTTAGATCTCTTGCATTGTGGCCCGAAGACAAACCCCTTGCAAACCAGGTTGTCAAACCATTGAATCAACGTAGATAACCGAAATCAGGGAATTACGGAATGTAAGACCCACAAGTTACATGGAGTGGACCAAAATAATCACACCTAGGGCTGGATGACGAGCCGGCTCGGATCAACTCAACTCGTTAAGGTAACCAGTTAGCTCGACTCGACTCATTAACATAAAGTTCAAAACCAAACCTGGCTTGGCTCATGTAACTCACAAGTTAGCTCATTAAACTCACTAAGTTCGATAACAAAAATTGGATATGTATGCTATATAAATTGGGGAAATATCCACTGAAAACTTCCATCCGGTGAAAACCTAAAAACTCTCACAGTGAGCCGTTGGATCGATAATCTATGGTTCAGATTGAAGGTGGGATTGAAACAGCCACTTAAACGTACATTTGTGCAAAAACCCCTACTTTTACGTAGAAACTCGGTAACGATTAGGCAACTCGGAAACGATTCGTCTTCATCATCATGAATTCACGATCGATCGTGAGATTGCAGTGGAGCCGCGCGCGTCTGACTCCAGTCGCCGGCGCTGGCCCTCCGCCGCCTACCTCTTGACAACCCCCACAACGTTGTGCCCTCCTCCTCGCCTTCCATCCATCCCGTCCGGGAGCCCGCGTCCAGCGCTCATGATTCCCTGCCCTCCGCCGTCCATATTCAGGCGTACCGGTGCGTTCGCCGGCCTTGATCCTCCGCCCTCCGACGGCTTCGTACATGACCACTATCCCTTTGCCGTCGACTTTCGGGAGCATCCCCCGCCTCCAGCGTCCACGTGCAGGAGCACTGGACCTCCTACGGCCATGTTCGGGAGTGGTCACAAGCAACAATGTCGACGGACCTTTGTCCCCTTCCGTGCACCTGCTGAAAGGGCATTTCTTTCCTAAGTGGTTTTGGTGGTGATGACAACATGTTGTGTATCTTATCGTGTGTCAAGTATTTCAGATTTCATAAAGAAATTGGCACAAGACGTTGATGTGGACCCTCAAGATGCTATGAAGCGTAGCGGTGTTAGCGGCTTTTTCGTTTTGATTTGAGTCGTAGGACATCCGTACTATTAAGAGGGAATCCACAAGTGAAGGTAATGGGTGAATCAATTTCACGTACACAACTACACAATTTGCACCCACTAAAAAGCCTACCCCAAAAAGTGAGAGAGAAGAACTAAACTCAGCATGTTGTGTTCTGCCTGCAATCCAGGTGGCAGAAGTTCCGGCCGGAACTTCCGCCCCAACCTCCGGTCGCTCTCTGGTAGGATCGGCAGAAAATGCAGAACTTCCGGTAATATGCGGAACTTCCGTTTGACCGGAAGTTTCGTCTATGACCGGAAGTTCCGGCCTGTCTCTGCGCAGTGCATAACGGTTCGATTTTAGGGACCCCATATATATACCCATTCGTCCCCAACGACCTAACTGACCGTTTTCACAGCCAAGAACAGTCCCTCTCAGTCCAAGAACACAAAAAGCTCAAATCTCCAAGATCTCCCTCTCTAGCTACTCCTAACTCTTGATTCTTTGAGAATTGGAGGAGAAGATCTTGCTTTAGAGTTTCACTAAGTCAAAAAGTTGATTCCCCTTGTTTTCTTTGTGGATTTCATTTCTCTTAGGTTGTTGGGAACCCTAAACGGAAGCGGTCACCTCAAGCTCTCTCTTGGTGTATGAGGAGCTTGAGGCTTGGATTGGGAGCTTCGTATTGAATTGTGGAGTTTGCCCCGGTCAAGTTTGTAAGGGTTCGACGTTAACCCTCAAGGAAGCCATTAGTGGAACTCACCTCACCTTTGTGGTGTTGTGAGAGCTCATCCCACCTTTGTGGTGTGATGAGTTGGAGAATAGAGTGAGCCTTCGTGGCGTCTCTACGAGCACTCATCTAAACGGAGACGTACACCGATCCCAATAGGTGGAACTCCGGTGAAATCTTCGTCTCCACGTGTGGTATCATTTCCCCTTTACATTTTTGCTATATAGTGTTGCTTCGGCTATTGCATTTCATTCTAGAGTTGCATTCACTTTAGAGAATTTAGAAAACCCTAGGATTAAGTGTTTGTATCTCTCAAGAAAAGAAAAAGAAAAGTCATAATTTGTTAGTCTCCTATTCAACCCCCCCTTAGTCGACCATACCGATCTTTCACCTGCCTCCTAGCAGCAGCCAGCAGTACACAGATAAGCATTAGAATTCATTGATGGTTTCTTTTCTTGTTCATTGATTCAAATTGATCACAGTGCAATGGTTGTTTTCTTATTTGCGCGGATGCGATTTTATTTGCCAGACCCCTGATTGCCACCGTAGGGGAAAGCAAGCGTCGGGACGCCGAGCAATGGAGGCACCACCGCGGCTGCTATCTCACCCTCACGAGGTGCAGCGTCAGCGGCCGTCGCACAAATCCGTTAATTTGACAGGCCGCCGTCACCTGATGTCTCCGCCGCCGCCGCCGCCGCACGCGGGCTCAACACCACCGCCGCCAAGCGCGTGGGGTTCGTGGTCTCCGTCGCTTGGGGAAGGGATCCGCGCGAGATTCTCCAGTTCGCCGCGCCGGTGGGGATTCCGATTGGTGCAGATGGGGAATCGGCAGTGTAGGTGGCTTGAGGATAACTCTCCACCTAGTTCTACGTAAAAGCAGTGTAAAGGCAGGGTTTTTTGCGCAAATGTACATTTAAGTGGCTGCTTTCAATCCCACCTTTGATCTGAACCATACATTATCGATCCAACGGCTCACAGTGAGAGTTTTCAGGTTTTCATCGGATGGAAGTTTTTACCGGATATTTCTCCCTATAAATTTGACTATATCAACATGTATTGCATCTATACACACAAATGATCTCATATGAACATGTGTTTAGTTTCACATTAATCAACTTAAACAACTCAGAGTGATTACATAATCATTCATATGTTTGTGACCTGGACGTCTAAGGTTATATAGACTGTGTTAAACGAGTTCAACAAGTACTTCCTCCAATACATAAAAAGTGTCGCCCACTTAGTACAAAATTTGTACTAACTTGGTACAAAATGGGCGACATTTTTTATGAATCGGATGGAGTAAGTTGTTACTCGATTCGTTAAACCCGTTTTCGATAACAAGTTCAAATTCAAACTTGACTTGACTCGACTCATTAGGATCTGAATTCGTTACTGGTTTAAGTTTTTTTTTTTTTTTGAAAATCGTTACTGGTTTAAGTGAGTTTCGAGCTAAGTGTCCACGTCCTCTTCCTCTGCGCTGCGTTGCATGCCAATCAGTCGGCAGGCCGAACAATAACAGCCGAAACAAAACTCTCGGTCCAAAGCCCACCCATAGGTCCTCTCCTCCTATATCCATTGGGCCTCGGACCACACAAATGGAAGGACAGCAGGCCACTCTTGCCCCGCGCAACTCTTCGCCACCCGAAACCCTACCCTCCCGCACCAGCTATAAAATGCGTCCTCTTCCCTTCCTTCCTCCTCTCGCGCCGCCAGTCCCAACCGCAAAACCCTAGCCGCCGCTCTCCCTGCTCGCCGCCGCCGGAGCAGCAGCGAGCTCTCACCCCCACCACCTCAACCAGCCATGGCGACCCAGATCAGCAAGAAGAAGAAGGTATGTAAACCCTCCCCCAAACCCAGCGTCCTTTTCATCGCATCGTCCGATCTGACGCTTTTCTGTGTGTAGTTTGTGAGCGATGGCGTGTTCTACGCCGAGCTGAACGAGATGCTCACCAGGGAGCTGGCGGAGGACGGCTACTCCGGCGTGGAGGTGCGCGTCACGCCGATGCGCACGGAGATCATCATCCGCGCCACGAGGACGCAGAACGTGCTCGGCGAGAAGGGCCGCAGGATCAGGGAGCTCACCTCCGTCGTCCAGAAGCGCTTCAACTTCCCCGAGAACGGCGTCGAGCTATACGCCGAGAAGGTCGTCAACCGTGGCCTCTGCGCCATCGCCCAGGCCGAGTCTCTCCGCTACAAGCTCCTTGGAGGCCTTGCCGTCCGCAGGTATAACCACTGGCAATTCGCAACAGTTCTTATCTTTCTATACACTGATGCTTGATTTGCGTGGTAGAATCAG
Organism: Brachypodium distachyon; assembly: GCF_000005505.3. Taxonomy (NCBI): domain Eukaryota; kingdom Viridiplantae; phylum Streptophyta; class Magnoliopsida; order Poales; family Poaceae; genus Brachypodium; species Brachypodium distachyon. The sequence goes on from NC_016133.3 coordinate 14,331,585, forward strand.
CAGTTGTTAGTTTGGTCTGAATTTAAAGTGGTTGTAGTGACGTGCTATACTCTTCATATGCTTAGAATTTCATCATGACGCTGAAATCAAACCAATACAATTAATTTGCCTGTGTAGTTTTGTCTTAAATTTTGTGGTTAATTAGCTGTGTATGCACTATGAGCCGTAGTGAAAGTTAATGCACCTCTCCTTTGATTTACCCTGCTTTCTGTCTATGTTTGTGGGATAGTGACATTGGTGCATAAAGGAAAAGCTGATTCTCTAAGCAGTGGCGGCCAGACAACCGTAGAGATAGATCCACAGATGAATAGCTAATGTGCTGTTTGTCTACTAATTCTCTCTCACATTTTTTGTTTACCATCTATGATACTTCAGCATTGCACAAAATAACTACTGCTTAGTGTTTCTGTGCTGCACCCGTGTTTGTTTTGTCCTGCTTTCTACCCATGCTAGTAGGATATAACACTGGTGCAAAAAGGAAAAGCTACTCCCTGGAGCAGCAGCGGCCAGACAACCGTAGAGATAGATCCACAGATGAATGGCTAATCTGCCACTTGTCTACTAATTCTATCTCACATTTCTCTGCCATTGGTTATGCACGTTAGTTCCTATTAATTCCATTTAGTACGTTTTACAATGTGTAAGTATTCTTTATGTGATGCATTTGTAACTAGTTTTTTTGTATCTCATCTTGTTTCTTAACTAGATTAGTTTTTGGGGTGTGAGTTTATAACCATCATGTTAGTTTATATTACTTTTGTAACTCTTAAATGCGTCAGTTGTTCACAATTGTGGGTTTGTGTGCACTTGTGCATTTCTTCTCTTTTCAATTGTGTAGTCCTCTTTCTTGTGATGATTGTGGGATGTGTAAAACTGGTGCATAGATGAAATGCTCCTTCTAGAGCAGTGGCGGCCAGACAACCGTTGAGATAGATCCACAGATGAACAGTCTTTCTAGTGTTTGTCTACTAATTATATCTCAAATGCACATTTGTTATTTATATGATTATTTGTTTTAATCTGTATACATTCATTCCATTGTTAGGTACATATGTTCTTTTATTAGTTTCCTTTTCTATTGTGTGGTACTTTTATCTCCTTGGTTTCAGTTTTTGGGTTCATTTCCTTTGCTAACATACTTGTATTCATGGCAGGGCTTGCTATGGTGTTCTTCGCTTTGTTATGGAGAGTGGTGCCAAGGGTTGTGAGGTAGATTTTCTTATACATGTGCAGATATTATTGTTGTGTACTTTTGATGGGGCTGCAGACTGATCTGTCAAAATTTGTTTTAGGTCATTGTCAGTGGAAAGCTCAGGGCCCAGAGGGCCAAGTCCATGAAGTTCAAGGATGGGTACATGATCTCATCCGGTCAGCCAGTGAATGAGTACATTGACGCAGCTGTGAGACACGTCCTTCTCAGACAGGTCTGATTATTAAACTTTTTAGTTCATGTTTGCTTGATTTTGATCTCACATTTTGCATAGTGGATTGATCGATCATATTGATTTGTTTTCTGCAGGGTGTTCTTGGCATCAAGGTGAAGATCATGCTTGACTGGGACCCCAAGGGCAAGCTTGGCCCGACCACCCCGCTGCCTGACCTCGTCACCATCCACCCCCCGAAGGAGGAGGATGAGCTGCGCCCTCCGACTTTGGTCGAGGTCTAAGCTCTCAGGGATCTTGGGCAAGGCGTTCACTGGTCTTGTCCTAGCTAGGTTTCTGTGCTTGCGATAAGCATGTGTCATGCAACACCTGGTTACCTTATGTTTTATGGACAAAGTTCTGTGTACTGGTGTTAATTTCGTTTAAACTAAGTTTTGCCGAGGCAAGTTACATTCATATATGTATGCCAAAAATCTTTGTTTGAGCAATCTCTAGATCTATGTTGTGTCTTAAGTTTATGAACCTCTAATTCCGCCTTGCTGTAGCAAATCATTGGTACGTCCAAAAGTTCCCTTTCTATTAAGTATCAAGCCATTGATTAGCAATTTATTGATATTTACTGTCGATGGAGAAAACTTATTTCTGTTCCTCTAATTCCACCTTCAAGGATCGAATTAGTGCTACGATGGAATGAATTATCGGTTCTTTCTAGATTTCTGCTCTTCCCTTTCGATCGTGGCAAACTATTATTTTATTTTTTGTTTACGGTCTTCGTTCAATAAAAGATGTCTCAAGTTTGTCAAAATTTGAATATATCTAGACATGACTTAATATATAGATGCATTCAAATTTAATCAAAATTGAGACATCTTTTGTTGGACGGAATACAAGGAGAGAATTAGTGTTGGTTAAACAGACTCCAATGCTGGCAAATGGTGCGAGAGTTGATGTCGATTAGGAGGCGGGGAAGGCCACCGGAGGATGGGCGGTGGCGGGCCGGCGAATCTCGGGAGTGGGGGGCGAGGTGGGAGTTGGGAAGGCCTCGGGTTGGATAGGGAAATAGAACAACGGGGAGAGAAAATAGAGCGGACACCTTCGTAATTTCAGTCATTTCTCCTTCGTAATTTCAGTCATTTCTCCTTCGTAATTTCAGTCATTTCAGGTTCGGGAATCTTCAAAAAGGTGCTCCAAGTTTTGTGAATAAAATTGGAATAGCTTCTTGGATCTAGTTTTTTTAATTTTTTGTGTTCGGTGATGCTCCAGTGTGGATTTACGTAAAGCTGGAAGCTGGTGGTTGCCGAACACACTCTAAACATGACTCGATGAAAGCAAGTCTGAAGTAAAAATAGAATCCATACTAAAGTAATATAGACTGGACTCGATGAAAGCAAGTCGGAAGTAAAAATAGAATTCATACTAAAGTAATATAGACTGGACTCGATGAAAGCAAGTCGGAAGTAAAAATAGAATCCATACTAAAGTAATATAGACCGGAGGGAGTAGGTAAAATAGTCACCGTTGTAATCTTGAAGTATGTGATGCTCCCTGTCGGTGCTTAAAATCGTTCGCAAGATGAAACTTTGGTTATTTCTGTCACAAATATCCTACGAGACTTTGAAAATACTCTCTCTGATTTTAAATTTTTATACTCTCTCCAATCCTAAATTTTTGTCGCACTAGAACAACAAGAATTTATGATAGGAGGGAGTAGTACTTTTCAATATATCCAGATCCAGGAAACTCTAGGGAGTTTGGTTTAGTCATATGAGTAGAATGGGATCTTCCAGAGTTTAGTTTAGTCATATGATTAGATTGGGATCTTGTTTCGGGATAGTGGCTACGAAGCTAACCCAAAGCAAACTAAGTACTCCGTATATTGCAAGTTAAACATGCTCTACTTCTTTTCGGATGACATCAAGGTAAACCAGCGCGATGGCGGCAGGCTTTAGATCACTGGATTTATAGTTTCTTCCATGCAGCATGTTCTGAATGGGGATTACATTTGCATAAATCAGATGACAAGGGGGACGGTCTCATCTCCATCGGCAACAGGCGAGGAGTCCGGCAGCTCAGGCAGGTCCTCGCTGACAGAGAACCTCAGCCACCGCTTCTTCTCCACGTACACCAGGCTCGGCTGGAGCGCAAACCCAATAAGGACCGCCAGGATGCTCACTGCCATCACCTTGAAGGACGCCAGCGCCATCACCACGATGATCAGGATGGCTGGGGGGATGATCATCAGGACCGCGCCCACGGTGCCCAGCGGGATCCTGTAAGGCCGGGAGGTGTTGGGGTGGGTCATCCTCAGCTTGATGAAGGCTATGAACTCCAGGATCATCCCGAAGCAGTAGAGGTAGTTCTCTGCGGCGATGATCTCCTGGAAGCTCATCCAGGACAGCAGGACCACGCCGAACGCGGAGAACAGGATGCCGACCAGCGGAGTCCCGTGCCGCGATCTCTTGGCGAAGAACTCAGGGAGCATACCTCGCTCGGCCATCCCGAGAAGCTGATAAGAATCACTGCTCATTTCGGTGACAAAGTTGCCCATGTTTGACAATGCTGCTGCTGCTTGAATCCATGAATGCAACCAGAAACCACCAAGAATTTTTGCAACATCTGAGAAATATCCGTCTGTCCATGACTCCCGAACAACTGGTAGTGCTGCTGTACAGGTGATCAGAGGGTACAGGTATCCCCCAACTACCAAAACTAGAGCATAAGAAAGTGCCTTCGGAAGAGTCCTCTTTGGATTCTCGACCTCTCCAGCCAATGTACTGATTGAATCCCAATAGTTGAGGTTCCAAAACAGAGTGTTCAGATACAAGCTCCAATTCACATTGCTCAGGTCCATTTCAAGCCATCTTGAAGGTTCAATGCGTGGAATAGCTATCAATCCCATTACAAAGAATGGTAGCAGAGAGAACACCCCAAGAAAGACTGCCACCCAGCCAACTATTGTTAACCCTCTGTAGTTCATGTAAGTAAGAGCAACTGTGAGGATAAGCACTGCAAAGGTTCTTGGAAGTCCACCACCAAGAGCTGGAATACTAGACTTGACATAGTCAAGAAAAAGGACAGGATAGAGGGCATTATCTATGACACCGCTGATCCACTTCGCCCAGCCTTGCTGAAATCCCCAAAATGGCCCAAGAGCTGAAGAGACCCAGACAACATAGCCACCATTCTCAGGGAACATAGTGCCCATCTCAGCAGTGATCAGTGCTTCTGGAACACTCCATATGAGTGCAAACAGAAGAAATCCCACAATTGCTAGGAGCGGCCCAGCAGCCTTAACACTATCCTCAATCCCGAAGGGCCCCCCTGAAACTTCATAGAATATGAGGAATATAAGGGGGACCATGGAAACCTTTGGGATGCCATGCCCTCCCTTTCGCTCTTCTTCGCCCTCATTGACACCATTGTACTTAAAACAACCACGATCCTCCATAGGAAGACAGGCTGAATTTGCTCGTGTTATTGCTGTGCTCCTCAATTTCTGCAGTTCGAAAGTCAATTATCAACAAAAAAACAAGCCTCAGGTTGTGCGTTGTTATAAAATGCAGCTGATGTAGATATGCACAAAAAAAAAACTGTCTTAGACTTAGTAATTTGTTCTACACGTAATAGTGTAATACTAAAAGAGAGAAAAATGGCTTCGTGGAACCCAAAGTTTAGCAAAGTTCCACTGAACTTGAATGGTTCTCTATATCATAACACTAAAAGATGCGGTATTAGATTTTTTACCATTCCGTCAACCAAGGTTAGGTTTTCCCCCCATCATTTTTTGCATCTCTCGAAAGCTGTACTGGAAATAAAAAAAGTCCTTGATAGGAAGGGCAGGCTGATTTTGCTCGTGTTATGCTGCGCTCCTCAGTTTCTGCAGTTGGAAAGCCAATTATTAATAAAACTGCAAACCTTAGGCTGTTTTTGTTAGCAGCTGCAACACATGTACATGAGGAACGTAAATGGTAGCGCAAACCAAAACTTTGGTTTCAATTAAATAGCTTGTCTACATGTGCTCCTAAAAGAAAAGAAAAATGACTTTGTGCTCACTCAAAGATGCCCAGTTAGCATAAAATTTATGCATAATGTAGCATAATATCTCTAAACCAGGGGCAGAATGACAGCTAGGGCTATAGCCCCAGACGTAATCCAACTTCTAGTGATACTTTTAAGTAATATTTTTGCTCAATTTGTTAGTTTACAAAGACACAGCCCCAGACATCTAGCTCCATCTTAACAGTACTGCCCTAAACTTTGCCAATTCCTGGCTCAGCCACTGCAGTAAACCAGTGGCATTTTGCTAAACTAGGCATCTTTATGTGATGCAAAACCAAATTTTGCTGGTAAAAAATAGTAGGCCCTGAAATATATCAAATAAACAACAAAGAATTGATACCGGCAGAATCCCATCTCAACCAACAACCTAATGACTATTTCGATGATTTTTGTGTTTGCTAGGTTGCATCGGCAGCGCCGAGCTCACCTAGAATTTTGGTATCTGACAACCAACAACCCAACATTGTTATTTAGCAGTCTGTGACTTTTGAAGGATTACACCTAGATCATGAACTTTCCATTCAAATATTCAACTGAGATAATTGGCACGCGTTGTCAAAAATGTTAGATGTTCTTTTACCATATTTGACTTCTAAGATGGCATTTGCATATGTTCAAGTGACGGATGGTATTAATTTCTAGCTATCCTTATTCTCAAAATAACAGGGCAGAGAACCAAAAGAACACATCACAAAAAGACTCTGCGAGGTAAACAGCCTTGAGCTCAGCGACAAATACATCACCAAGAAGATGAAGAGTTAATTTCTATTAGAATGCAGAAGCTTTTGGGCCCCATGATAAAAGTATGACCTCAGCAGGTCACCACACCTACTCAAGGGATTAGGTTGTGAATCTTTCATCCCAGTATCAAATTTCATATCTGGAGTGCAATCAAGGTGATGTTCAAACTCGAGGGCACACGGTAACAAGAAAACTATACCGACCGTAAGAGAAGTTCACTGACAATTAGGGGGATGATTTCAATATAACACAGATAGATTGAGATGTCAGCTTTTAAAGATGCTCACAGTTAGAACTTAATGGCTAGTTGTACTAGCACAACACGTCAGACCATCGTAAAGCCAAGATTTGAGAAGTTTGAACTCTAGCACGGGCGGAGGACCCAGTAGGGCAAAGGTAGGGCGGCCGCCCTACCTTGATTTTTGCCTCAGTTACGGATTGGAGAAGATTATGAAACGGGGAGCTAAAGGCGGAATCCGAAGGGGAGATCAACCTGCGGTGGAGGCGCTCGCGCGAGGAGGAAGACGATGGGCGCTCGGCAGCGGGATGGGTGGCGGCGCTCGGCCGAGGAGGAAGAAGATCCAGGAGCGAGGGGGCAGGGTCGCTCGGCAGGGAGGGGTACAGTTAGCCAACTACCTTCGCCGAGGGGTGCCAAGTACAGAGTAGTAAACGAGCTCGCTTAGAGCATCCACGCTGTTTAGAAATATTGCTAGGCAGAAAATGGTTTCTTCCATGGGATAACCTCTGACCAATGTAGTTACATGTAAAATAAATGAGAGACTAGATCACTAAAAAGACTTCAAATACTTTATCCTCAGACGTGGGGTCCATCTAAAGGTAAAATTATCTTTAAGAACTGCAGCATTTGGTGACAAGGCAAGAGACAGGGATGGGTCCCAGTTTAGAGGTAAAACTATCTTTAAAGACTGCGAATGACCTTACACCTCAGTAAATTAGTGCTCTGTAACAGTTTAGTTCAAACTTGAACATGCTTCAAAAAACATCGCTTAAGCTTCCAAAAGCACTCATCGCTTGGCTTAGGCCTGTTAGGTTGGGGTAAACACAGCTTTTTAACTTTTGGCTTTTAAGCCACAAAAGCACCTATTTAGATAGCTACTTATGCGCCGATAAGGTTCGTTAGCACAATTCTCTGCCACAGGGGCGGCTTCTCTCTCCTGCATGATTCCCTTCAATGATCCCTCCAATTTTTCCAATTCGTCTTTTTCCTCCAAGGATCCCGCCAATTTTCCCTGTGCGAGCCACACCCGTCAATTTCTCCAATTTCCCTGGATTTCCTCCAAGGATCCCACCAATTTCTTCTGGGCGAGCAACGGTGTGTCTCAAATTCTCCAATTCCCCCTGATTTTCTCCTAAGAATCTCGCCAACTTCTCAAAAACAGAGTCCGTACGGAACGCTTAAGTTTCAATTTCCTCTCAGCAATGCCTCACCGTTGGCTTAGCGTGTTTTTGAACCATGGTTCACAAACTTATAAAATGCAAAAATAACATATTAAACTGGGATTAGTGATACTGTTTAAGAATACATGATAGGTGAAAGAATGACAAACTCGTGTTAAATACTGTAATAGTTGCATCAAATTGTTGGCTATTTGTTAGATGTTGTCGTACCAGTGGCCCGTGGGGTCCCACTGATACGGGACGCGTGGGTCGCCAGTGACGAAGCCCCGTCAGGTAAGGCCTCCCGAGAAGCGATGAGTACGGGGAGCCTGCCTCGAGGAAACGACCCTTGGTGGAGGAGAAGCTAAGGGCTGAGTACAAGAAGCCCCCGGGAACCCCGGTCCCGGGAAGCCGAAGGAATGCCTCCCGGCAACTAGCCGGGTGTGCTAGCCGGGGAGGGGCACCCCAGCAACCCGCACTCGGGCATGCAGACGGGCCCCGCAGAACAGTGAAGACAAGACAATACGGCGGGCACAGTGCATTTAATGCACCGACAGGAGTCTTATCGGCAGGCCTGGTCTTGCTGAGCAAGGCCAGGGCGACTACCCTGCGAACCGTTTTTTCTACCATGTACAGTAGACAGGACGCTGCATGGCGTCCAGCGCGGATCAACCAAAGTGTATCTCGTGTGGCCGTGACACGCGTCTGGGAAACGTGTCACGCTGCATGCTTAGGCACCTGTGGTATCCCCTTGTCTATAAAAGGAGGATCAATGCCACCGGTCAAAGGGTTCCAACCCCAGTTATTAGAACATAGCACAATGTTCACCTAAGTAGCTAACCTGGGAACCTCTCGGGTGATCTGTACGCACTCATACTTGTGAATACAACACAAAGTAGGACGTAGGGTATTACACCTCCGGGTGTCCCGAACCTGGGTAAACTCTTGTGTCTACACTTCGTGTCTATCACCACGCCGGCGATCGCCGGAGCGATCACCTCGTCCTCCACCGAACCAAAAAGGGGGTGCCCGGCCTCCCCGGTGCCGGAGACCGTGCTCTGACATCTGGCGTGCCAGGTAGGGGGGCGTGCAGAGAGTTTCGGGTGACCGCCGGCGTCATCGTCATCAACATCGGCTCCTTCGTCTACGACGTCTTCGACAACTAACTCGCCATGCCACCCAAGAGGGCAGACGAGCCTCGGGTCGACTTGTGCGACACTCTCGCCATGCGCACTCGGTCCCATGACGCTGCGCGCGCGTCACAAGCACAAGGGGACCAGGGGTCCCCTACACGGTGGCAGCAGCAGTCGCAGCTGCCACCTCCGCCTCCTCCGTCGGCGGACAACTGGCCGAGGGGGCTTGCGGCGCCCAGCACCGGAGCTAGGCACGCAAGCGGCCACAACGCCGCGCGCGCCGGCCAGCGAGCCCACTCACGGGCCGAAGACGTGCAGCAACAGCTGCGCCCCGAGTGACGCCGACGGAGTCTCGCCCCACACATCCGAGGGCACCGGGTGACAAGGCGGAGGGCAGCCGGTCGGAGAATCAGCAGCCTCCCGCCCAGACCCCAGCGGAAGCCATTATAGCTGCGTGTGTCATGGTGTGCTACGAACCACCGCAAGGCACGCCGACACATGAAGCATGGAATGCGGAGCTAGACGCGCTCCTCGTACTCGCCGCCCAGCAGCCGCAAGGCAAGGGCGCCCCGGCTGGTTCTGGCGGGGGGCAGAACCCGGGACGCGGAGACACGCCTCGCATCTCAGGACACGGAGAACACCCTCCCCTGCCGGGAGGGCAAGGAGACAAGGATCCCGTGGGGTCCTTGGATTCATCACCGACCGTTACACGGGGTGACGCGCGAGGCGTCCTGAACGCCCGCCAGCAGGAAGACCTCCGCCCGCGCTTGGAGCGCTGGCGTCGGCGTGAAGCAGAACGCCGGCGCCCAGAGGAGCAAGAAGATGCTCCCATGGGTGCCGATGACGGCTGCGCCGCGTTCACTCGCGAGCTGCGCCTGGTGACATGGCCCCGCAAGTTTCGAGCGCCGACGCTCGGGACGTACGACGGGACCGTGAATCCCGAGGATTTCCTCCTGACCTACACGTTGGGCATGCACGCCATTGGTGCCGACGATAAGGTCAGGGCCAACTGGTTCTCGATGGTCCTCATAGGATCAGCGAGGACTTGGTTGCTTAACCTGCCCACCGGGTCCATAGCCTCCTGGGCTGACCTGCGCGAGCAGTTTGTGAACGCGTTCTACGGCGGTTACAAGCGCCCGGGAACCATGGCGGAACTGCACACGGTAGTGCAGAAACCGGGGGAGACGTTGTGGAACTTCACCAACAGGTTCTCCAACCTCTCCTACTAAACCCTACTTGGTTAGCAAACCCTGTTGTAGTCACTAAAGTTGGAAATAAGTTGCGCATGTGTGTAGATTTTACTGATCTTAACCGTGCATGTCCTAAGGACCCCTTTCCTGTACCCCGTATCGATCAAATAGTAGATTCTACAATAGCTTGTGAGTCTTTGTGCTTTTTAGATGCCTTCTCCGGCTACCATCAGATTAAAATGGCAGTCGAAGACGAGGAGAAAACAACGTTTATCACCCCGGTTGGCTGCTACTGTTACATGTGCATGCCTTTCGGATTGAAGAACGCGGGCTCAATATTTCAGCGCGCCCTGCGCGAGTGTCTGGGGCCCCAGCTAGGCCGGAACATCGAGGCCTACATGGATGATATCGTCGTCAAGTCACGGCGTAGGGACTCGCTCGTCGGCGACCTGCAGGAGACATTCAACAACCTCCGCAGGATCAAGCTCAAGCTTAACCCCGAGAAGTGCACGTTTGGTGTGGACTCGGGGCACTTGCTGGGCTTCTTGGTCTCTCTCAGGGGAACCGAAGCCAATCCATAGAAGATTGAAGCGATCGAGAAAATGGAGGCCCCCCTGCAAGGTTAGAGACGTCCAACGCCTCAATGTGTGCGTTGCGGCGCTTGGGCGTTTCATCTCAAGGCTGGGCGAGCGAGCCCTGCCTTTCTTCAAGGTAATGAAGAAGAAGGGTCCAATAAATTGGACTCCCAAGGTGGAAGCGGCGTTCCAGGACTTGAAGAGGTACCTGAAGTCGCCGCCGGTCCTCGTCGCCCCCAAGCCGGGCGAGCCGTTGCTGCTGTACCTGGCAGCGACGAATCAAGTAGTGAGCTCCGTGCCCGTTGCCGAAAGAGAAGAGCAAGTCCCGGGGGGTGAGACGGAAGGGCCGGGGGCTCCCAGCGAGCCGAGGGAACCCCCGGCTACTGCCTCTGCCCCTGGATCCGAGGGACAACCCCCGCAGGCTGCCCCCCGCAAGCGGCTAGTGCAGCATCCCGTGTACTTCGTTAGCACGGTGCTGCGCGATGCCCGAGTACGATACCCGCAGGTCCAGAAGCTTCTACTTGGGATCCTGCTCGCTTCAAGGAAGATGTGCCATTACTTTCAGGAGCATAGCATCACGGTGGTGTCGGGGTTCTACCTAGAGAGGGCCTCACTAACTGTGAAGCCACTGGAAGGGTGGCCGAGTGGAGGATGGAACTAGTGGAGTTTGGGCTACGTTTCGCAAACACCAAGAGCATCAAGAGCACCGCTCTCGCTGATTTTGTTGCAGAGTGGACATCGACATGCATAGAGCCGGAAGCGAGCCTTCCCGGCAGATTGGACGACGGGTACTGGGTCATGTACTTCGACGACGCCTTCTGCTTACAGGGCGCCAGTGCCGGAGTGGTGATTGAGTCGCCCACCGGAGACCAGCTCAAGTTCGTGATATAGCTCGACTTTGCTAACTCCACCAACAACACAGCAGAGTACGAGGGACTATTTGCCGGGCTGCGCGCGGCGATTGCCCTCGACATCAAGCGCTTGGTTGTTCGCGGGGACTCACAGCTCGTGATCAACCAGGTAAATAAGGACTCGACTGCCCCCAGATGGCAGCGTACGTGGAGGAAGTGTGAAAAGTGGAGTCCAAGTTCAAAGGACTTCGGTTTGAGCACGTGAAGCGCAAGGACAACTTTGTTGCGGATGAACTGTCCATGTGGGCAGTAGAACGCAGCAAGGTGCCTCCTAGGGTGTTCGTGCAGAAGCAGCCGAAGCCCTCTGTCGACCCCAAGACAGTTGCCGGGGAAGCCCCTCCGGCAACTCAAGGTGGCCCTGCAGCTGCAGGGGACTATGCCGCCAAGTTGGTGGCATATACTAGTCGGGAGCCACCACCCTGGGGGACGGATATTATTCGTTACCTCAGGGATGGGACCCTCCCGGAGAAAGACGTTTCCGCGGAGCGAGTAGCCCGGCAAACCAAGATGTACGCCCTGGTGGACGGAGAACTCTACCGGAGGCGTCCTAATGGAGTCATGCTCCTCTGCGTGCCCCAGGAGGAAGGGCGCACGTTGCTGGAGGATATACATCGAGGCACATGCTCGCACCATGTGGCCTCCAGGGCACTAGCTGGGAAAGCGTTCCGGCATGGCTTCTACTGGCCGACAGCACTAGCCGATGCCGAGCAATTAGTCAAGACCTGTGAAGCATGCCAGTGGCACGCCAAGAAGAGCAACCAACCAGCGCAAGCCCTGCAAGTCACTCCGTCCTCGTGGCAGTTCGCGGTCTAGGGGCTGGACATCGTCGGCAAGTTGCCGAGAGCAGTTGGCGGCTACGAGTACCTGCTCGTGGCCATCAACAAGTTCTCAAAGTGGATCGAGGTGGAGCCTGTCCGAGCCGTCACGGCACAGGCGGCCATCAAGTTTTTCAAGGGCATTGTGTGCCGGTTTGGTGTGCCTAACGGCATCATCACCGACAACAGCACACAATTCACTAGTGCGGTGTTCCAAGTTTACTGCGAGGACATGGGCACTAAGATCCTAGAAGCAATGGGCAAGTTGAGAGAGCCAACGCAGAAGTGCTGCGAGGGCTCAAGACGAGAACCTTTGTCAAGCTCAAGGGCCACGGGAAACACTGGGTTGAAGAACTCCAGCCCGTGTTGTGGTCGTTGCGGACCACACCAAGTCGGGCGACGGGTCAAACTCCGTTTTCCCTCATCTACGGGGCAGAAGCTGTGCTGCCCCTCGAGCTCAAGTATGGGTCACCTCGGGTACGCGCGTACGGCGACAAGAGCCAACACACGCAGAGGATTGATGACCTTACCTTCATCGAGGAGATTCGATGCCGGGCTACTGTGCAAGCTGCAGGCTACCAGCAGGGACTCCGTCGTTATCATGACAGGAGAGTCCGTCCCCGGGGGCTCAAGGTTGGAGACCTCGTCATGCGCCAGATACAAGGAACGAAGGCCGAGAACAAGTTGACTCCAATCTGAGAAGGCCCTTTCCGGGTAGTGCGGGTGACAAGACCGGGGGCTGTCCAGCTGGAAACCGAAGAAGGCTTGCCGGTGCCCAATAGTTGGAACATTGAGCACCTGCGCAAGATTCTACCCGTGAAACGGTGGAGCCATACCCACGAGTGACGCTGCGGCAGTGTGCCTCTTTAAGCTAGTGTAGCCGGGCAAGGCCCGGTTGTAATCCGCTAGCACAAAGTGAATAAAGATAAATGTTACCTCAGTGAATATTGTGCTTTGAATATTTAATAAGTGCTTCTGTTTCCTGCTCTAGGTACACAGAATTGTCTCCTCATCCTTGGCTGTGAGCAGGGGCTGCCAGAACCCCGAAAACCAAGCTCATCGTCGAGACATCCGGAACGAGGCCTGGCAGTTGCCAGACCCGTCCGCAACGTGCTACGTGCTAGCGAGGCACCATGGGAATAGAAAGATGCTCACACCCAAGCCTGAGGTCGACTCTTTTATGCCCGGGGACTAGGAGGCAGGAGGTTATCCAGTTTGAACTATTTTTCGTGCATTTCGAAATTTTTGCTATGCACCTTGGGCACTACAGAAATATGACATGCAGGGTAAAGATGAGGCGAAGGCACACTGTGACCCTCGTGGGGTGGTCACGGGTGTCGTCGTCTTGCAAGTAACTTGTACATATATGGCAATTACTTCGAGGCTTGATGCAGGAAACTGAGACAGGGCCAGTGCCTCCACGCGGCGACTGGTGGTCCCGGGCGTGTGGAGGCAAGAGCAGCGTTTCGGCCATTTAAAGAGACCGGGGCAAGTGCAGCACCAGCAACGGGCAAGAAGGCAAGAGATGTCGGAGAGAGGCGATGGTGGTGCATCCCTCTGCGCTTGTCGCTGAGGGTGTTCCCACCATCACGGCTCTGCCACATCTCTTACGAAACGACTCCAGAAATGGCGATGAGACAAGCGAGAGGCGTCGTAAAGACGCGGTGGTGGTGCATGCCTCCGCGGCTCCGAGGGTGCTACTGGAGGGTGCACTGCCACCGCGTCCTTGCCACGGCTCTCAACAAGGCGCAACAAGTCCAAAAAGAACGGGAAGCTAAGTATCTCATTTTGGGTCCGTGGTTTTTCCCTTTAGTAACACTGGTTTGCTGGGGTAAGCTCGGTCCCTGTGTTACCGGAGCGTAGGAAGGACGCTTGCGGGGTGAGGACGCCCCCCACACGTGGCTCGCGGGTCCGTCCCGGAGGCGTGAGCGCTGGGGTAGTTAACCCGCAGACGGAATGACTAGCCGCTGTTGTTTGGTCCTAGGTCAGCACCGCGGGTCCGTCCCGGGTCCCTAGTCTAGCCAAGCACGTGATTGGCGAGTCCCCGTGTACGCAAGGCTAAAACACGAGAAGTACATAGCCCCTCCCCGGCAAGCTAGTCTTAGGCAAAGAAGCAACTAAAAGTAGCATTGGATATATATTGAAGCTTGAGAAAAAAGAGTTAACAAGTAACACTGGTGATGACAAGGGAAAGCTAACATAAAAAGTTCCAAGGCACCATGCGCCAGTTGCACGAAAACAAAAAAAGAGGGGAAACTATGCGGGAGGTGCTTCCGAGGTGGCTGCGTCGGTGCCAGGTGCATCCTCGGCATCGGGGGCTTCCCCGGCAACCTCCCCAGCAGCGGCTTCGTCTTCTTCGACCTTGCCCTACATCCATGCCACCATCTCGTCCACGACGCCCTGCACCGCTTCCCGGTGGGTCTTGGCTTCTTCTTCGTCCGATTAGGCGTCGAAGACCGACTCGAACGGGAAGTCGGGATGGGCCGAGTGGACCCGGGTGAGAATTTGCCCGGCGACCTGCTCGGCCGCAAGGCCGACTTGCCGGTCCCTGAAGGCCGTCACACAGCTCTGCAGGCCGCTCAGCCGGCCGACGAAGTCTGTGAAGAATGAAGTGAAGCTCCCCATGTCTCCCCCATCGAAGGAAGCCACAGGGATGTCGAACCCCTGCAGTGCCTCCACCGTCGAGTCAGCCAGCTTCTTCAGCCTGGCCACCTCCCCTGCCTGCAGGCCCGCAGCTCGGTGCACGCACCACGAGCCTCCTGGGCATGCAGCTTGTGCTCGCGGCACTCGGACTTCAGCCTGCTGATCTCAGACGCCTTCTTGGTGTTGTCGTCGTCGACTTGCCGAAGTTCCTGCCGCACCATGTCAAGCTCACCCTGAAGGGACGAGCTGGCAGCTTGGGCAGCCTTGAGCTGCCCCGCAAGCTCGTGCTCCCGGAAGCGAGCCTGGTCCTGGAGCTCCTTCTCCCGGCGCGCTGAGGCTTCGGCTGCCGTTGCAGCCGCCATCTCCAGCTCTCCGACCTCACGGCGGAGACGCTGGATCTCCAGGGAGTAGTCGGACAGCAAGTCCGTCTTCTCCCGGAGACGCCCCTGAAACGCGTCCAGAGCCGCCTGGTGCTCTTCCTCGCTCTTGGCGTGAGAGGCTTTCACCAGCTCGAGCTCCCGCTGGTGCTCTTGCTGGAGATCCCACGGCTGCTGGAAGACTTCCGCCTCCGGCGCCCCTTGCACTGCAGGCGTCGCCCTGACTTGCCGTGCCTACTGGAGCTCCTCCCGGAGCCGCTGCAGCTCGGTATGCTGCTCCTCCGCTTCTCGTCGTGCTGCGCCCAACTTCGCCACTACGCGGGCGTGGTGCTGCTGCGCATTGTTGAAGAAATCGATGAACATCCGCTGCTCCTGCTAGATGTTGTCGATCACTTGGTGTCCTTGATGGAACACGCTGGGTTCGAAGGTGATCCGACCCCAAGTCCGCCCGGCGAGCTCCCCTGCTCCCGGGCTGAAGGCAGCCCCGACAGAGGAGGAGGACCCCGCCGCGATCGTCTGCGATCCCGAGGGTGCGTCAGGATTTGGCGACACGCCCCCGGCTTGGCCAAGCCCTATTGCTCCTTGCTTGTCCAAAGTGGCGGGCTGGGGGCTCGGGGGCTTCTCCAGAGCGTTGCCGCCTGTCCCGGCTGGCGGAGGCTGCTCTGTGTCACTCGCCTCAGATGGCGCCCCCTGCGTGGCGTCACCTGTGGCAGCGGTCACGGCCCCGGCAGGCGCCGTGGCCGATTGCTGAAGGGCTCCGACAGAGGCAACTTCCGTCGGAGCATCATCGTCGACCTCACCGGTGAGGTCGATTACCCGCACCTCTGTAGGCGCGGAAGCAGTCGGAACCGCTCCAGCACCTGCACGAGGAGCACTCGCGTCAAGCATGGGAAATGGCGCAAATAGATAGAAGAAACGCTGGAACTCACATGAACCTGCCGCCGGGCCAGTGCCCTGCACAACTGCTGCGTCAGCGGCATCTTGGTCGCCGCCACACGATACTAGGCGAGGCTTCTTGGTTGGGGCTGCCGGCGACGCGCTGCTCTGCCCCCTCTTCCTCGGCGAACTGGAAAACAAAAAAATAGATTAGTCAGGCACAAAATAATTTCGTGAAATCAAAGGTGTTCCGGATAACATTGGACTTACCCCGCCGGTTTGAGCTTGAGCATCCTGTCCGCCAGGATGTTCCTCCTGGACAGCCGCTTCGCGCGGGGGGAGCTGTCGGAGTCGCAGGGATGGTTAGGGCGGGTGCTGCAGCCACGTCGCTGCCGCCGGAGGCTCCTGAGGCTGCAGGCGGGCCTCCTGCCTGCTCGCCCGTTCCGCCGCGGACCGCCTCACCAGGGGGACGTCGTTTTCCTTGTCGTCCTCCTCCGGCGCGCCCCTGCCTGCTGCCGGGGGAGCGTCGTCGTCGTCGTCGCTAAGGTCCCCTCCGACGCCCAGCGAGGAGTCGTCGGAGTCCGTGCCCTCAGCCCTGGCAGAGGCCTGGCCTTGGCCCTCCTTCCCCGAGTCGGCAGCCGGCTCCTTGCCCTTGCGGGGCCTGGGCTGCGGGGGGGGGGGGGGGGGGGGGAGGGCTGCGCCGAGGGGTTCTCCATGATCCCCACTCGTCGCAGAGTGGGAGATCCCGAGGCTCCCGAGTTCGGGATCCCGGCGTGGAGCGGTTGCGCTCCAAGCGGGGGCAGCCGGTAAGGTTCATCCTCGCCGGTGATGCCCTTCACCTAGAACTGCACCTCCCCCAGGAGGAGGTCCGTGCGTTGCAGTCAGGTCCGGTTGCCGGCCTCGGTGTACATCCACGTCGGATGTGAGCGCCGCTGCAGGGGAGCCACGCGCCTCCCGATGAAGTGGCGCGCCACATCCGTGTCCGTGAGCCTAGCCTTATGGAACGCCTTGATCTTCGCACAGATTGGGGCCATCTCCTCGTCCTTCTGGTCGCAGAGCGTCCAGTCGTCAGAGCCCTTTGGAGGCCCGAGGGGCTCCTCGTGGAACTCCTGGAGCTCGTCAGTGCACACCCAGCACCAGTCGCGGCGCCACTCGTGCTCGATCTTCTTCTTCCCCAGCTCGATGAATTCCGACTTGATCCTGTCGCGAAATCGGAACACTACTCCCGAGGACAGGGGAGCCTTCTTCTCCACCCTCGGGTAGTAGTAGTGGCGGAATAACGCCACCGACGGCATCACCCCACGAACGATTCACAGAGATGTTGGAAAACAGCCAATGTGAAAAACGACGTGGGGTGAAGCTGCGTCATGATGAGCCCGTAGGTCTCCATGATGGCTGAAAAGAAGTAGGAGTGCGGCGGCACGAACCCGACAAGGATGAACCTTCCAAAGATCTGGAAGTAGTGCTCGTCATGCTCCGCACCGACGGGGAGGACCCGCGTTGGCCCGTGCTCATTGTGCTTGGTGGCGAGCGCCAAGACCAGCTTGTCGACTCCCTCGCCGTTGTATCCGGGGGAGAAGAAAGCGAACTTAGCCGCATTTCCTCATCCTTCCGAGCTCAGTCCGACAGCTCCTTCTTGCTGGCCTTTTCACGCTTTCCCATTTGCTGATGCTCCCCTTGGGACGGTTCTGGCCCTTTGAAGGCATCGGCAGAGGTGGAGAGGTGATTTGGTTGGAGTTGGGGCGCGGGGAGCTTTGGAGGAGGCAATGGCAGGAGCGAGAGACAATGGGGAGTGCCCGCCGCTGGCCTGGGTATTTATCGGGGCTGGCGTACTCCAACGGACACCCCCACGATCGGCAATAAAGAGTCCTAAAGAATAAGAGATTAAGAGGGGGGCGCACGACGTGGCCTTAATTCTCTGGTGATTAAGGGGAGTAAGGCACAGAATCGTGCGCCCGACCATTCCGCTAGGAGGAGTAGAGCAGTAAATGCGGCCCACAAGGCCGGGTGCCAGGGGGACTCCCCTTGAGACCCACGCGTCGGATAGGGCGTAGCCCAGCAACCGACCAAGGATAGCACTTGCTGGGAGCTTCAGGGCTGCCGGCCCACGCCCAGGGGGTTATTGTCGTACCAGTGGCCCGCGGGATCCCACTGATACGGGACGCGTGAGTCGCCTGTGACGAAGCCCCATCAGGAAGGCCTCCCGAGAAGCGATGAGTCCGGAGAGCCTGCCTCGAGGAAACGGCCCTTGGTGGGGGAGAAGCTAAGGGCCGAGTACAAGAAGCCCCCGGGAACCCCGGTCCCGGGAAGCTGAAGGAATGCCTCCCGGCAACCAGCCGGGTGTGCTAGCCGGGGAGGGGCACCCCAGCAACCCCCGCTCGTGCATGCAGACGGGGCCTGCAGAACAGTGAAGACAGGACAAGACGGCGGGCGCAGTGCATTTAATGCACCGACATGAGTCTTAACTAGTTATTTTTGTAATGTTCAGTTAAAGTTCATGGGATGCCATATTGTGTAGATTTGGATTGATCCAGGGGTTTTGTGCTCACGTGGCAAAATTTAGAGATTTGGATCGATGGGCAACATTAGACTTGGGCCTAATCAACGCCCTTGCTGTGCCATGCCGGCTCACCTGGGCCAAATGCAATGTGGTGAAGCCTTAAATGCATCCATGTGGTGGGCCTAGCTGGACGATGTACGAAAAGGCCTTGCCTGTGGGCCGGACGATTGGGAAACGAAGGACCACGATAGGAGCCACTCCTAGGTCACGGCCATCTCCTTATATATCTCCTTTGCCGAGCGACCCAGCCCCCTCTTCGTCCTCCTCGCGCCAGCGCCGCCACCCCTCCGAGCGCCCGAGCCCCAGCAGCAGGTATCTATCTCCCCTTCGATTCTCTCGCTCCCGACCGTTTCTCCTCCCATCTCCCCACGAACGGATTCCGCCCTTTAGATCCTCTTTTCATAATCTCCCCCCCCCCTCCCCCCCTCCCCCCCCAATTCGTAACTGAGACAAAGATCAAGGTAGAGCGGCCGCTGTACCTTGCCCTACTGGGTCCTCCGCCCGTGGTTGGATATTATTAGTTCTAAGCATAAGCATGATTTACTGTTTTGGGTAATATCTTGAATAGAGTTTAGATTTAGATCCCCGTTTCATAATCTTCCCCAATTCGTAACTGAGGCAAAAATCACGGTAGCTCTCAATGATGCATCCGGTTCTCCTGTGTGAAGCCTGGTGTGAATCAACTGTTTAGTAGTCTTGCCATGGGGTCCTGAACTTAGCTCGCTGCTCGCTAGGTTGCCCCGGTCGTGCAGCGTTGCTCAGCACAGCAGCGGGTTGGAGACGTAGGGACCTGTTCGGTTGGTTGTTTTTGCTCCTGTAGTTATGTGTTTTTGCCTTGTTGTGTAGGTAGGTAAGAAGAAGCAGGGGACGAAATGGTGAAGCACAACAACGTTATCCCCAACGGCCACTTCAAGAAGCACTGGCAGAACTATGTCAAGACCTGGTTCAACCAGCCCGCCCGCAAGCAACGCCGCCGCATTGGTGAGCGAAACCCTTGTGATTTTAATTTTAGTGTTTATCAGCCGTGCATATGTAATTATACCATGTTATGTGTCGCCTGATTATAATAGCGATGTCCGATGTTTGCAGTGATTGTGGTTTTTAAGTTGTGACATCAGAACATTTGCTAACTAGGATGACTGCAGTATATATGTTGTGTTGATGTTAGCCGGATCACCTTAGCTATGTCGAGGGACTTGTTTTGTCTCAACTAGAATGCATATTTGCTGTAATCTGAAAGGAATGACTGGTATATGCTGTATTGTCTAGTGAAAGAAATCTTGCTTATCTGGCACTGGAATGTCTCTGCATAATCTTCCTTTTTCTGTAACTATTTCCAGTTAATTGTTTGCTGTAAACCTACCTGAACTCTTATAACTGAATGCGAGGTAGCTGTTAGATGTCTATATTGTGTCCTTTTAGTGTCACGGTGGATGCGTTTCCGTTTCACAATGGGAATACTTCTAATGCCAGGCATTGAACAAGCCGTTAATACTGTTTGCTCTACATCCGTTTGTTGTTTAGTTGGACATTTGATCTTTGACAATGTCATGATGTAGCAGCATCAGTAAACAGCTATCAGCATATTTGGGACTTTGTCTCATCTTTCAAGTTTTTTATCGTGCTAAACTATTTTAAAACAACCATCTTACGTTTTGTATTCTAATACAGCCCGCCAAAAGAAGGCTGTGAAGATCTTCCCCCGCCCAACATCTGGTCCTCTTCGCCCCATCGTCCAATGCCAGACTCTGAAGTACAACATGAAGGCAAGAGCTGGGAGAGGCTTCACCCTTGAGGAGCTGAAGGTGACATGTTTCTTTCTTTCATTGTCGCTCCATCTTTGAGTAGCACAAAAACCTAAACTATTATATTACTTTGTGTAACAGAATGAATTCCAATTCTTTCAATATGCATGGTTGATTCTTTTTGTTTCAATGGCTGGGCATAACTGGTTTTGTCGCATTGTAATATATTTGGTTGCATACAGAAAGTTTATGTCTAAGTAAATGGTGCATGATGCTTTGGTTCATATTCTGATTGTTATTGCTTGATGATCTTTTAGTGTATCCTTGCACTTAAATCACTACTGATGAACTGTGATAGGCCTTCCCATTCATTACATAATATATCTTATCATTATGCTGATGTTCTTAATCTGTAATGGCAGGCAGCAGGGATTCCAAAGAAGCTTGCCCCAACCATTGGCATTTCTGTGGACCACCGCCGCAAGAACCGGTCACTTGAGGGTATGCAGTCTAACGTTCAGAGGCTGAAGACCTACAAGGCCAAGCTGGTCATCTTCCCAAGGCGTGCTCGCAAGGTCAAGGTATGGCTTGAGTTTTCTTTCTTTTGCGTACATTATATTATTATATGATATGATATGTTTGTTGTGTTTATGACCTTCATTATGTTCTTTTCCCAGGCTGGTGATTCTACCCCAGAGGAGCTTGCTACTGCAACCCAGGTCCAGGGTGACTTTATGCCTATTGCTCGTGGCGAGAAGCGCTCGGTCGAGGTGGTGAAGGTGACTGACGAGATGAAGGCGTTCAAGGCCTACGGCAAGCTCCGTGTCGAGAGGATGAACCAGCGCCAGGTCGGCGCCCGGATGAAGAAGGCCGCCGAGGCAGAGAAGGACGAGAAGAAGTGATAAACATATCTTGTTTCGTGTTCATCAGCTAGTGGATGTTATCATCATCGAGGACTTGTTCTGAATTTTGTTTTTGTGCTGGAAATAGAGACCAGCCGATCGTTGTGATACCTGTACTTGTTTCTGCATTCTGCATGCAGTGGTATTCTATGAGCCTATGGATTTATATGCTAGAGTATTTCTTGTTAAATTGATGACCTAATACGATTTATACCTAAATTGCAGACTGTCCATGCTGTTCATCTCAATCCTGTGAAGTTTAGACCTGGCCCAACCCCAATGGTTACATCGGGAGATCTCTGAACAACTGTTTGTTTTGTGTGAATATTGTTTTGCCGACAGCTAAGAGAAGAAAAATGAAATACAGTCTGGCTGTAGCGCTCATGGACCATGGAATCATCAATCTGTTGTAGATGCCCATCTCACCTTCACGTATTCAATTCGAGATTGATTTGTGCCGCTGGCGTAGCCATCGCATATTGGCATGTCATTATGTTGCATTGCAGGGATTAGATCCTGTACCCACTATCTATCTATCCAGCAGCGACAGCGGGGGACTTGCCGCCCTTCTTTCCGGTTTGACCCATGGAAATTAGCTTCAACCGAACTGATTCGCCTTCTTTGCATGTTGCAAAGATAAGATATAGATGCCCATCTTAAATCGTCTCATTGTTTTCTTTGAAGAATAGCCTCGAATTGTGAACAGACAGAAAACATATACGGCGCACTTGTCCATTTTGGTGCTATTTCACGCCCACGACAACTGGGGAGGCAGGGGTTTATGATGGCCTGAACTACAATAGACATGTACTCCATGGCATTAATACAACGGAAAATTCGCTAATAAACCTCTTTTTGGATTAGAAGACGTAAAAATAACATACACCCCTACATTGTTCATATGAAATTTCTATTCTGAAAACCAGACGAACGTCACAGCAAAATGGATACATCATGAACTTTTTTATATATATTTTTGTTTCTTGATGTTAGATTAAACATGGATTTGAAAATTATGGCACTAGATTCATCTATTCTCAATGTTATGGGTCTTCAAAAATAAAATAAAATCATGACTAGCTTGGGAAGGATACCAGTTGCTACGCTCCAATGCATGTGCAAGTAGTCAAATGGGACGGTTATGGCATTAATGCCTCCTCCAGTCATTGTCAATATGGTTAGTACTTTCTTTTGAAACATCTTAACAAATGGATGGTATTTCCAACTACTCCCTCTAGTTCATACAGAAAGATGATATGATAGATTTGATGGGGTCTTCAAGATCTAGAAGAATCTGGAATGACTTATTATATAAAGCAGACACATGATACAATTAGAGAAGATTAACATGGTTTCTCCGCCAAAAAAAGACCCATAGAAACCAACCTAAAAGAATCTTGTTTTACTTTGTAGCATATCATTTTACCATAAATTAAATATGAATATTATGAAGACAAAAAATAGTCCTTGGAGCTTTTAAATATTTCCAACCTACAGATTTGTCATAGAATCTTTTCAATTATTTAGATTTAGAAAGAGTTATGGGAGGGCCTCTCTGCAAAATGCTCCCCCAATCCAGGGAATAATTCACAATACTATAAACCTTAGGGAGTATATCAAACTACACAATTCAAGGACCGGGCTATATAAATCAGATCGATCTGATCTCATCGCCTCGGCATCATCGTCAAAAACCAACAAGAAATAGAAGAATTTCCCCCCTCTAAAACCTCGAAGCCATGGGTCTGAAGGTATACGAATCTCTCTCCCCGTCGCCCCCAATTCAGAATCGTTTTCCCTAAGTTTATCCCTCTGAAGATGAACTCTTGAACCATCTCGCATGGTTTCGGTTCAATTCACCATTTATTTTTTCATCCCATTTGATTCTGTTTACCCAGTCAATGTTAGATTCTTCAACTGCGATCTATGGCAGTTTCCGTTGGTGTGCGTTTCTTTTTCTCGTGAGGCGGATCTAGCAGGCTGGGAATTAAGTGCCGTCAGGCCCTTGAATTTATCAGAGATCTCTGTAGTTCGTCGAGATCTGATAGATCAGTTGGACTGTTCTGGATGGGATCGCCTTTGCTGTCGGGCAAATCCGGACTCGCCGTGGTGTCTATCGATGACCTTAGCTTCTATCGCAGATGAAATCTGATGCATCCGTACTTTTTTTTAATCCATAGTTCCCTGCTAGTCCTATGAGATCCTCGATATTGTTGTTTTCTTTGTCAGAAAACGCGAGCAATGGATGACATGAGGTCCCATTGTTCGGATAGATCAATTTGCAGTGATTTACTAGGCCGATGCAGCTTGATGGAACGATGATTTGGAATCTATGTATTTTGCAGGAGGAATTTGAAGAGCAGGCCGAGAAGGCGAAGACCTTGCCTGAGACCACTTCCAATGAGAACAAGCTTATTCTCTATGGACTTTACAAGCAAGCCACGGTTGGAGTTGTGAATACACGTATGTATATGTGTTAACACCAAGTAGATATTTTGCTTTTATCTGTTTCTTATGTGAATGCTGCTATTCAATATTGTCTTGTACTCCCTCCGTCCCATATTAAGTGCCTTTCTGTTACATGTATCTAGATGTATTTTAGTATATATATATATATACATTCATATTTAGACAAATTTGAGTCACTTAATATAGGATGGAGGGAGTACGAGATTAGAAGTTCAGTAAATTAGTGCTTGTATATTCAAATCCTGCTGAAAAGATGTTCGGGTTGAAACTGACATCCACAAGATTGAAAGAGAAACACAGAGGAATTCCTCTAGCAAGCAACTAGGAACAGAAAAGAAAGAACAAAAGAGTTTTCAAGTTTCAGTATTGCATTTTTCTTTCTTTCTTGAACACACATCAAAAGAGTAGAAAAGAACGCCGAACAAGGTGCTACAGAATATGGCCTTATCTAACTAAGGCGTGTTGACCAGAAATTTTCCCCATCGTGGTTTTAGAAGTATTCTCCATCTGAATTTAGTTGCCAACTCTGCATATGAACATGCTATTGCCCAGCATTTCATTTGTTTTCCTGTTTGCTCGTGGTTGTATTCACTGCAATTGTACTTACAACTGCTTCTATTATAATCTTCTGAAGCTCGCCCTGGCTTGTTCAACTTGAAGGACAAGGCCAAATGGGATGCATGGAAAGCTGTTGAAGGTTCGTGCACTTGTCAAATCCTACGCAGTCGTGATTACATCCTGTAGTTCACTCTAGTACTCTTGCACGGCGTCACCACACGGAGCTAAAACTCTTGTGATGTTTGCAGGAAAATCGACGGAGGAAGCGATGAGCGACTACATCACCAAGGTGAAGCAGCTCCAGGAGGAGGCATCTGCCGCATGAGCTTCTTGAAAGTTGGCTG
Organism: Brachypodium distachyon; assembly: GCF_000005505.3. Taxonomy (NCBI): domain Eukaryota; kingdom Viridiplantae; phylum Streptophyta; class Magnoliopsida; order Poales; family Poaceae; genus Brachypodium; species Brachypodium distachyon. The sequence goes on from NC_016133.3 coordinate 14,356,263, forward strand.
AACCAGCTACTGTCAGCTGAACTCTATATGATATCTTGTTATGAGAACCTAGATCAGTCTATCCATTGGGGATGTGAACCATGTACCTTTAAATGTACTATCTCGCGCAATCTGCTATCCATCTATGAAGACTGTACTTAATTATTATCTGCTATAAGCATCTCTCCACCTGTGTTATGCCCGTCTGTGATAATTGCATAGCAAATTGTTGGTTTTGCAAACTAGTTCTTCGCCAGCTCCTGCTGGATCACAAGTTTCTACTGACACTTGTATAAATCAGTACACCCCTCGTCTTACAAAATATATCGATGAATTCGAAGGCTGCTTTACTAATAATACACATATACTGTAGGTTAATAGCACTGCTAATATATACTGTCCTAGTTATATTGTTTCTACACATCCATCATCTTATCTAGGATGCCATGAGACAATAACCAAGCTCTGTCCTGAAGACGAAGAAGAAGGAAAACATGTTCAAAAGTATTCATAACCCATGACTTTACCACCTGAGAAGAGATTGAGGCAGAGCAGGCATGCAGCCAGCAGCACACCTGGGATCCACCAGCTGCCACCCTCCTCAGAGAACATGGCGCACAGCACCAGGCAAAGAAGCAGCAGCATGTAGAAGCCCAGCCCGGAGCCTGCCCAGTCACCACTGGCGGCAAGGCTGCCGCCACCGTATCCCCGGTGGGGCGGGCTGTAATATATGCCGGCGAAGTACAGCGCCAGCAGCAGCAGGAGCACGGCAAGAACGATGTTCTGGATCAAGAGCATGACCAGCACCAGCACTGCTGGCACGAGGACCACCTCCATCCGGCTGCTGAGAATGACGATGGCGACCAGGAGGAACCCGGCGGTGAGGATCAAGACGAAGGAGTTTTCGGTCACGGTTTCCTGCACCTCGGTCACCTGCTCGTACCACCCCATCAGGGTCTCATTGCAGATGACCCAACCCAAGGCCAGAACCACCATGAGGGGTACCATCGGAGACGGTCCGTGGCGTGCCGCCCCCCATGCCGGCGAGGTACCTGGACTTCCCCAGTAGTTCATGGCAGTCTCTTCTTCCAGTTTACTCTCTGGCGACCTCTTCCTGCAGTTCACTCAAATATGTAGTAGTAGGCTAGCTGAAGAAGATGGCAGTGCAGGTCTGGTCAGCTTCTTATGGTTCCAACTAATTTTAACTACCTGCTTGTGTGCTGATGTCTACTGTCCTGGAGTGTAGCTGAGGCAATGGGCCTACTTAATCTGGTAGATGAACCGATCCTAGACAAATATGGCATAGAGAATAAGGGGCTTGTAGATCAGGTCATTTTCATGCATGATCACACACTTTGATTGCGCTTGGGTAAGATTCTTCTATTGCCTCCATTTAGACTTAAAAGCCGATTAAGTAGCCGAATAAGATGGCTGATATCATGAAGTGGACAAGGTATTACATTACCTGCCTCAAGTCTTCAACCACACAAAACAATAGTTGAAGTAGTTATGGACTTCAGTACAATTGCCCTTATTGTAATGGTCATCTAAAAGGCGGTGATAAAGCTTATGTAATTGATCTTATGCAAAAAATGCACTTCATTCATAATTTCTTCAAAAGACCAGTGAATTTTAGGACACCACTTCATTACCTACAGTATTCTAGAAAAAAACTTCATTACCTACAGACCATCTAAAAGATCTTTTGCTTTGTATGATTCTGAGCAATAGTAGGCATTTAGGTTTTGGGGCACGTGTTTAAAGAGAAGCATTATTGCATGATGACAAGATGAGGTATGCTTTCACTAGCAACACCAGACGCATCCATAACCTTTCAGCAAAAGCTCACTACTGTGTTGAGAGCAACATGACACTGGAAACATTTCTGTGAAGTGGGTTGTCTTTTGGTGACAATACCGAGTAATGATCCAAAGAATAGAGGGAGTCAGTAAACCAAATCTCCACTCAAGAACTGTCTTCTCCCCTTCGTTATATATATCATTCGGAATGTTTTGTTAGATAGAGTACAGTGTCAATTTGCTGAGCCTTTTGATCCACAGCCAGAAACAAAATTTCTGAAGAGCTGAACAGCCTATTGAAGGCCATACACAAGCAAAGCCCCTATTCCAACGATGCCTATTACCAAACTGACAATCACCGTAAGAGGTGGTAGTGTACCACCGATGGGCTTCCCAGTCTCTGCATCGTATTGCACAAATCGCTTCTTTGGAGCATTGCACTGGGGGCAGCCATACTCATCAGGCTGAAAAGCACGAGGAAATGGTCATAACTCATCAGCCATACAACCTTAAATTGCCAGTTACTTGCTAATTGAATCAAGGAAGTACATGTCTGATCTTACCTGCTCTTCAAAAGGCTTTGGTAGGAAGTATATGTATCCACAATCAAGGCAGATGTGTGTTGCTCTCGCCTGAAAAATCGAATGCGGCATGTTATAACGTATACAGATTGAGATCTAGAAGAACTTTGTAGGAACACAAGAACTATGAAGCAGCAAGGACAATCTTGATCTTGCCTTCTGTGAATCAGTCAACTTCCGGCCAAACCGAGGTGGCGCTGGCCTGTTCGGCAGGCGTTTCACATCAATATCACCTCCACCCCTAATGTCATCATACAAAGTTAGAATTGTTTGTAGAAGGTAAGAACCACTTAAAACCCACTCCACCTTGCAGAAAAAATAGTTCCCTAAAATTCAGAACTTTATTTTTGCGGGGACCTAAAATTCAGACTTGATCCTAATAACATCTGATCTCTGAACAAAATTGACCATGCAAACAGTGAAGAGGTGTTTACCTGCTGACAACAAAGTAGACAGAGTCTGGCTTTGCCTGGATGGCAGTCTTGGTGAACCCCAGCTTGTCTGCAGGCCAGAGCTCATCCCCAAAGAAGCTGCTTGTGTAGAGCACTTGGTCACCGGACTTGAGCCCTGCTCTCGCAGCATTCCCTCCAGACTCCACACCCTACCATTATTCAACAATCCGAAACCAACCAGTTGTAATTCCAGTTGCTAATTGCAATCCTGATGCGCTAAATTCTCAGTTTAATTCAGCTTATGAGGCAACTCCGCTTGCTTTTTACATATATCAGAACCAGCTAAAACCTATGTCATCAGGTTGATTTGATCAGATGTGTTCTTGAAGCAATGGCAGAGGAGAGGGAATGAGGTACTGACGGTGATGACGACGCCGCCGCCCGACTTCTGGCCGAGGGTGAGGCCGAGCGGCTTGTCGACCTCAACCTCGATGTTCTTGGCCGCGCCGGCGATCCTGGCGTTCACCTGCACCAGCCTCCGCCGCCCGCTGACGGCAGAGCCCGCCGCCCACCGCCTGTCCACCAGCGCCGCCCCATGGAAGGCGGTCTTCTTCTGCACCATCACAGGAGGGAGCATCATCATAAGCAACAACGAATCCACACAAAGAATTGAACAAGCATCAAGAATCAACCAAATAACACCCACGGCTGATGATGAGAGGATGGAGGGAGGAGGCGACCGCTGGGCTCTGACGACGGAGCAGTGCTTGGCGGAGGAGGGGAGCGTGGCAGCCATGGCGTTGGGGTGGGGGGATGGCTGGTGATGGTGTGGCGGAAGAGGAAGATTGAGATGGTGGTTGCCATGCCATTTGGATGGATGGAGATGCTGTGGCTGAGACGAGCTTGTGGCCTCTCAGACTCAGTGATGTGGAGTAGATTGCAGAGGCGCGTGGCATTCACACTTCCAATCAAAGCGTATTCATTTATTTTATTTTTAAAGATCATCACTCGTGCAATGAACTTTCGGTCTGGGTAGCGTGAAATTGATTGAACTTTCGTCTTTTCGAGGAGCTTGAAATTTCTGAATAAACCAGTCGTCTCGTCGACTCAAATTCAAATTCAAAGAATGTATTATAAAGATGGATACCTTGAGCAGTACTCCCTCGGTTCCTTAAATTAAGTCATATATTGTTTCCTTTGACCGAGCGTTTGACCAAAAATTACTCCATCAATGTGTGAATTACTATGTGATATAAATCATAATACTTTCCAATTACATCAATTTTATTTCAAAAATATATATTAATATACTAAATCTTGGTCAAAGAAAACAATATATACATCTAATTTAAGGAACGAAGGTAATATTACTCCCTTCTTTCCGAGTATTCTCTTTTGTTTCTAAATGTCTGTACGTTCGTGGCTGTCTATGTCAAATTTCATCTAACTTTGAACGATCATAAAATTTTTTGATAAACACACACATATTTTTAGTGGAGTTTTGCTATGGCAATTTGGTACACAAACTGAGAATCAGGGAGAACAGTGGAACCAGAACTTTCCCCAGGGACCTGAGCAAAGCACACATAGGCCAAAGAAGATACAGAACACAACAAACAGCAGCAGATGATAAGTTCCTTGGCATTCAGGCTCATGGAGGGAGCACAAGCTCCAATCTACACTACACGCTATACATCAGATGTCTTTTAGACTAGAGGAGCACTATCAGAGGAGCTCAGCTATCATTGTCGTTCTGACATGCAGAATTCCATTGCTTCAGCTACCAACAAACCGAATCAAAATGAGAAGGATAATAATAAGAAGAAAAAAAACAAGATATAAACAGGTAGTGTTCTAAAGAAAACCTTATTGGAGACGTAACATGAGTCATTGAAATCCTCCCCTCCTTTTAAGTGTTCGATTCGGGCCTTCATGGTGCTGTTCCTTTCTTCAGCCTGTTATTGTTTTGAACAGAAAGTAACTTAGAAATTAGGATATTTCACCAGAAAAATATTCTAAAGTAATTTGAGACAATGATAAATTGTTTTGTCTACACTTGTTAAGCTGGCCATCCTGTAAAACACCATGATGACAGAAATCATCAGGTCTTCTGAGTTGTTGGCGGAATGTAAGAAAGTGTTGTTTAGACACCAAATATGATTCGCAACAATACCCACAGCAGTCTTTGCTATTAATGGAAGGACATGGAGTGATGAAAGCCCAGTTTTTTATGAATAAATAAAAGGTTGTCACACCTATATTCTGCAAAACTACCTTCAGAGTTTAGATGGATAATACCTTCTCCAGTAAACCTTTCAAACGCTCAATCTCATCCTTTTTTGCCTTTGATGTCCTTTCCTTGATGTCTTCAATGCTAGTGCTGTAATTGAATAAGAAGTCATCGGAAGTGAACTGTATTGGGCCACTTTGAACAGAGAATAATTCAAGAAAAAAACATGCTGAATTTCCAGAAAGAACATATTCACAAATTTATATAGATTTACAACTGAATGAGCAGTAATCACAACTGATGATTGACTTCGAACGAAAGATAAATCAAGTAAAATATGCTGAAATTTCCAGAAAGAACATACTCATGCCTTTACATAGGTTTCAGTAATGAGCAACAGATAAAAGAGATCATCAACTGCAACTGTGAATCCTAACCGGCCTATTTGTAACATCTGTTCGTACTTCTTAGAAAGTGAACACGATTTAGAACCTAATGAATTTCACAATAGGGTCTTGAAGTCAAAGGAAACAGCTCTTACTTGTCTGAAGATAATACATCCAGACTTTGCTCTTCAACAAATTGATCTACCTTCTCGAGGGCAGTAGCAATCTAAAACAATTGATGGTCATGCCATTAACATTTAAAATGCTGCTACAAACAAACAGACACAGTTCGCAAAATTTATCACCGGTGTTAATAAATTTGAAGTTGATTATTTTTTAGCCCAAAAGTGTGCTCAAAACATATCAGTAAGATGAGAATGTGTTTGTCGAGAAATTACATCTATTTCTTCGCAGAAATTTTGGAATTCCTCCTGCAGCATGAAAAACAAGTATCACTTATATTGATACAGTGCTAGCACATGCAAGAGATGAATAAACAGCATCAGGTTCAGCCAACATAACATAAGATATTTTAGCTTCATAGTTCAGACACATTATGACAATGTTTTTGGCTGATAGTTCGTGGAACCATCAAGCTTTCCTTTAACTTCATTATTATAATTTTAGATAATTCATAAAAAAAATTAAGCTACTGTTACTATTTCTATAAAAAGGCTAATAAGAGAAACATAAAGAACGTGCACAGTTCAATATATGATAATATATATTACCACCATTGCTAAATAGTGTACTCTTTTTCAAAATTTTGAACATATATACTAACAGTTTCCACAGCGGAGAGCAGTGATGATCCTAATATTAACTAATATTCTGGCGCAATGCAGTTAACGGACAATCATTTTGTTTGTAATATCTGAAATGGTGTTTCGGAAGACTGGACATTGAAAATGCCCTGTCACGCCCAAGGCAAGCATTCAGTAAGTGTTCAGTGCAGCTTTAAATATTTGCGTCACAGATTTACAACATAAACCAACTTGGTAAAAGAAACAGTACCTCTATGTTTTCATGCAAAGACTTGATCGCCTGGAGGAAAAAAAGCAAGAAAAGTTAGTCGCATTCAGATACAGATGCACAATCCGGTTTCCGGATGGCATTCAATTTCTTCGTAGAGAAGAAAAATCATGGTAATTGTGAACTAGGAAGGGACTAGAACAACTCACATATATGAACATTTGGTACAGGCGCTCCTTCTGGGCATCCGTGAACGACGAGAAAGCCTTGTTAACATCCTGAAACGCGACAGGAGCACGAATCAATTCGTCCGAACGGCATAAGGAACCTAGGTATCGCATACATTCCCCGGAGAAGACCAGACCAGACCAGAGGCTCTCCACTAGGCTAGGCGAGGATAGGCCCCTATCCAGATCGGCGTCACAGGGAGAAACGAGGGCCGGGGCCGAGTAGGAGATTGGGGGGGAGGAAGCGAACGGACCTCGCGGGAGAAGGCGGTGAGGAGGGAGCGGGCGGCGAGCTTGAACGACGTTTCGAGGTTGCCGTACCTCCCAGCTGCAGCCGCCATCGGTGCTGGGCTCCGGCAAGGCGGAGGCGGAGGCACCGCGCGCTAGGTTTTCGAATTCCGGTGGAATGGTTTGGCGTTGCTGCGGGAGGGAAGGTGAAATGGTGAATGGATAGGTTTTGTTGGGCCGACGGAGCATGGGCCGAAGTTGCCTTTTCAGTCGCAAGCATAAACATTCTTCGGGAAAAGTTTTACTACGTATTATCAACATTAGTACTCCGTTGATCAACTCTTTCTATCAACAAGGATCCAGTTTAAGGTCCAGTCTGAGCAACCAAGTGTTACAATTCTGAGAATGCATGACTGATCATTCGTTCCAAGAAAATAGGCAGCAGGTTCTTGTAACTGTAAAGATTTGGTTGTAACAATCTCTCTGAATTAGATTTCATGCCAAGAAAAATTCTTCCTGCAACATCTAGTTCTGATTCAGATAAACTAAACACAGATAGAAAGGTTTTTGGACTTAATGTTTGGCGTTAATTTATATGATTCTAACAATATTAGTAGGATGTACAAAAGAGAAAGTGGACTTTATCTTTTCATCTTGTTCCCTTCTCCCGCTGCCTTCCCACACGAAACTCAGTAGAAAGGCGAAGGAATGTTTGAATTTTCACTATCGTCTTTTTGCATCCTTCTACGGTTTCTCGCCACTCACACGAAATTGATATTTAAAACTTATATGAGTACGTCTTTCGTGCTATTTCAACCTTAGCGTGGGTCTGTTGAAGTACGCGCTCTAGGATTAAAATCATTGTGAATAAATGACGGAATATAAAAGATTATAAAATTAGTGTAGCATCAATTAATGACCATTTATTAAAAGATCGATATATTCGGCTACAATTAAAGCTTTCCAATTTTTGCAAAAAGATAAATACAAGAATTCTATTTTAAAAAAAAATCTACAAATGTTTTTTCCCAAAAGATCTATAAAGTGGCTTGGAGGCGTGTTTTGGAAGACAACAGCCCCAACACCAGCAGGAGACGGAGCAGGAGGGGCGGAAATAAAACCTCTGCTTCGCTCTTCGTCCTTGTCTCGACTCGATCCACTCCGGCCACACTCCCAAATCCGCCACAACCCCCACCAAATCCCAACACAAATCCTCCATGAATCAACCTAATCACATGGCTCCTTGCCAAAATTCGCCCCACCGGTGATCGTAGTGAGCTCTCCGTAGCTAGCGATTCCCCGCCGCAAGAACTACTCGCAGTCCATGGGAAGAACCCTCGCCAGCAGCGTCCCCATCGATTCAAGCCGTCGCCGGTGATTTTCGGAGAACCTCCGTAAGGTTAGGCCAAATACCCTATTTTGCTCGGGCGCTTTTCATCCTATGCGTAGATCTGTACCGCTTTTCGGCTGTTGCAACTGGTAACCGTCCCTGGCGCATCGAGCTTGTTCTCGAAGCTCGGATTTGGATCCGTGTGTAGAGGTGCTAATTTGGTCTGTTTTGTCAGGGGATAGCAAGCACCCGCACCGTAGCGTGTAGGTGTTCAGCCATGGCGGGGGAGGAACCTGCGGAGGGAAGCCAGAGCAGGAGGCGGTTGGATCTGAACCTGTACACGAGCGTCCCTCCGTTGTCGCGCCGTCCATGCCGGCTGGGTGGGGCTATGGGCAGTCCGGTGCAGGCGCAACTGCCGGAGATGCCCATCGCTGAAGTTCCAAGAACAGATGAGCTAGCAGGATGGCTCGCACGAGAGGAAATACCTCTACAGCCCGCGGTGTACTCGTCATCCAATGCGTTGTCCGTCCCAGAGCTCTCCAATCCGGAGCTATCGTTGATAGATCCGATGATCATTGAGTGGCTCGACGGCCACACTACTGACGGTGAACATGGTCTTAATGCTGGTGAACCAGCTGCGTTGCCCTCAAATGATGCCAATGTCTCGCCGCCACTCCCGTCGACTCTTACTAGGTTTGAAGGGGTTGGTCTTGAATGGGTGGAAAGGCTTTCACACCCTGTTGTGGTGCCTCCTGCCATCCCAGTGGAGATGGTCAGCACAATGAGAGGGCGCGGAGGTGCCGCAATTGAAGAGATGACGCCTGAGCTCCGCCTGCAGAGGATAATCCAGGTGAGCGAACAACACCGCATTGTGAGTCCTGGACCAGTGACCCACAACCAGCAGTCCATCAAGCTAGGCACATCAAGGGGCCCCGTCAAGGATGGGAACTGCAGATGCAACTCCACTTTCCATTGCTATATCTGCCTAGAAGCAGCTAAAGAGCCAGTCGTTACACCGTGCGGCCACCTCTTCTGCTGGCCATGCTTGTACCAGTGGTTGCATGGACGTCCAGTCCACTCTAAGTGCCCTGTCTGCAAGGAAAAGGTGCTCGAACTAAACATCATACCGATTTATGGAAGATCGGGTGATGAACGTGACGCCTCCAACAATGACGTCCCTCCTAGGCCTCATGCTAACAGAACTGAGAGCTTGAGGCATCAGCTGCAAACGCAAGACCCAAGAGGCACCGCAAACATGGTGTGGCAGTTCATAGAAAATCAAGGGATAGTGAGAGCCAATTCTGTTGCACCTAGAGGTGGGGGTGAGGTGACTGTGCTTCTTGCAGCGCAGCCAAGGGGTGGTAGGGTTCGGCAACAGCAAAGACAAGATAACATGAATTCAGCTTTCCCAGTACTGCTGCACGCACGCAATACAGCTTCCCCAACATTGCAGCAAGGGAGCAACCCTGCCCCTCAGGGTGGCATTCAGGTTCCAATGCCATCTTCTAGTGGTGATAATGCTGCACTAGCAATTCCTCAGCAGTCATCATCTATGGATCAGGCATCAACTTCCAGCACCGTGCCTGTTATAGTGGGACAGGCAGCCCAAAGTAGGAGGTCAAGGCCTTCGGAGTCCACCACAACCACAAGGAGAACAAGGAGGAGGAGGCAGCAGCAGCAGTAGGTAAAGGTGGTGCTGGCATTTTCAGCAATAAAACTTAGGGGTTCCCTAAAACCTATATGGATCATGCCCCATTGTTACCATGATTAGCTCCCAAAAAATGTTGGTATCTTAATGTAGGAATGATATGCCATCGCTCGCTCATGTATACCCTTTTCATGGCAAATGAATAAAACTTTCAGTTTCAGCATATTTGGCTGTGTTGTTATTAATTCTTTACAATGTATGCTGGTATAAATTTTCTTGATTTTGCATCTGTTACCTGTATGTACAGTGGATTAGTAAGAGTTATTGCTGCTACACTATGTATGCCATTGTGTTTCCTGATATTGAAAACTCAGAAATTTGGAGGTTTTCAAGTGTGCGTCCGTTTGCTCAGCTACAGTCCTGTGCTGTAAAGGGTCGTCGCTGTAAAGACCGATGAAGATGGCAACCAATGCATTGTTCTTCTCCTATTTCCCTCTTATAGTAATCAGTTAATATCGGTAGTTAATCTACAAATCTAGTGTCAAAGGAAGACTGGCTTCCATATAAGGATGAATCTCTTTCTTTGTTTTCCTTAAGTGGTCTGAAATGCAAGCTCCCATATGAATGGCAGCAAAATTTCCATCATGTAAGCAGTACATACCACTGCCAAATAAAGAAATTTTACCTCTGGCCCCGCTTGGCAACTTCAGAAAATTATACAGCCGGGATAGATTACAAGTGTAAACCATTGTGCACAACGATTACCTCTGTATCTGTTTTCCCCTGTTTAGATTGGGACCGTTCAACGAACAACACCTGTGGTGCAAGCCGCCGGCGGTGAAGATGGCAGTGATCCAGTTGAGGTAGAGGAGGGAGCCGGGGAGGTTGTGGGAAGCTAAAGTCGCTCATCGCCGCCGCCTTGCGCCACCGGGGCTGCTCCGGTCGACGACCCGTGTGTTGCTGGAACCAGCTCTAGTTGCCGATGCCTCACGCTGCCGGAATCTGCTCCACTCGTAGACGCCTCGCACGCCCAGACATCAGAAAGCGTCGCCGCTCGCGCGGTCTTTTTAGGGTTCCCCGTGTCGGCGGTGCAGTCACCCTTTTCTTTCCTCTCGATTTTGTTTCCAGGCCTCTTCAGGTCCGTATTCTTTTCCAGGCGTTTTGGGGCAATACGAGCGTAAAAAAGAAATCTGGAAACGACGAGCCAATCGCAAGTGTGGGCTGCAGGGTATATTTTTGGGGCCTGTAAATTACACCGGTAATGAGCCTCAAAACAACCATCCAAGCAGGGCATAGGGTGCCGCAGAACATGGAGAATCCTTTTGGATTTGCCAATTTTGTAATGACAGGTGTATTTTGATAGTGTCATGGGCTGATGGCGGCATCTTTTTGTGCCACATGTTTGGCAAGCCACGATTTTCGCAACTCCCAAATTGGTCGCCACACTAGCTAGTGGCAAAGTTAGCTAACAGAGTCCATGACAGATAAGGTAAGAAAGTGTGGCACATTACGATACAACATATGGCTGCAATGTTTGGCCAAATATGGCTACTAACCAAACATGTCATGGTAACAAGTAATCCCTCCGATCCATATTAATTGCCACATGTATCTGGACGCTTTTTAGACATAGATACATTCATATTTAGGCAAACTTGAGACAATTAATATGGATCAGAGGAAGTAGATAAACTGTACCTCTATGTTTTCATGCAAAGACTTGGTTCGCTTGGAGGAAAAAAAATAGTAACGAAATTAGTCGCATTCCGATACAGATGCACAATCCGGTTTTCAGGTGGCATTCAATTTCTACGTAGAGAAGAAAAATCAGGGTAATTGTGAACTAGGAAAAGATTAGAACAACTGAGATATATAGATGAACATTGGGTACAAGCGCCCCTTCTGGGCATACGTAAACAACGAGAAAGCCTGATCAACATTCTAAAATGCGACATGATCACATATCAACTCAACTCGTCCCAACGACATAAGAAACCTACGAATGACATCCATTCCCGGCCGACACTAGATGCTCTCCACTAGGCTAGGCTAGGCCTCTGTCCAGATCGGCATCACAAGGAGAACCTAGGGCTGAGGAGAGGGAGCACGAAGCAGACCGACCTCGCGGGAGAAGGCGATGAGGAGGTAGCAGGCGGTAAGCTTGAACGACGTTTCGAGGTTGCCATACCTCCGTGTCGCAGCCGCCATCGGTGTTGAGCCCCGACGAGGCGGACGCTGAGGCGCTGCGCACTAGGTTTTTCAATGCGCGTTGTGTGTTTTTTCTTTTCGAAACGTGGTGGAATGGTCTGGCTTCGCTGCGGGAGGGACTTGTGAAGGTTTCGTTGGGCCGACAAAAAATGGGCCCAAATTCAACAATACCCATATCTCTGTCTCTATCTCTACTACTTACAAGACGACGTATCATGTTAAACCGTTATTCGGTGCAAACATGCAAACATTTTTCATAGCCCATCAAATCAAAAGTGCGGGGCTCGGATCGAAGGTGGACATCCCTCAAGTCACCCCTCTACTTCCCATTTTTTTTGGCAACAATTCAACAAAAAAACAATAGAAGAGGCGATTCGTCTTTGATCTGGCGACGCAGCCACCATGGAGCCGCTTCCGAAGGCCGAGCGTCGATCCACCATCCGGCGGCGACAGTTGTAATATCCCAAAATTTCAAACCTTTACATGTGCATTGCATCCATGAGTTTCATGCCACAATTGCATGTTTGAATTCAAATTTTGAATCACAAAAGGCTTTAAGAGATTTTGTTTACATCCCCGTAACCTTTGGATTTTCAAACCAATAGGGTTGATGTATAAAAAGGGTTTAATGCATATATAAGCTATCCCACAATTTTTGGATAATTATTTGGAGTTGAAAAAGTATTTTATTTTAAATAGATATATGGCCCTAAAAGCATTTATAGGGCAAATGTATTTTTTTCATATTTTATTTTGAAGAGAAACTACTTCCAAAAGTTGTATCTTGGTAGAACATGATTTTACAAATTTTCTGAAATTTGTTTGGACCAATTTAGAGTTCAAACACAAAAGATATCAAAGAAATGAGAAAAACAGAAAAAGAAAAGGCCTAAAAGAAAAAAAAAAGGGGGGGTAAACGGACCGGCCCGGCCGAATTGGGCCGAACCGGCCCAACTCCCCTGCGCGCGCCACAGCCCAGCTGGCCCAGCCGCCCACTCGCGCGCGCCCGAGCCACCGACAGGTGGGACCCACTTGTCGGGGTCGTCCCCTACCTCGGGCAAGCGCCCGAGATCGCGCCGCCGTCCCCGCGCGTGACCGCCGCGCGCCATCACCGGGATCCGCTCCTCCGGCCTTCTATTTTCATGCCCGAGCACGCCTTTATAATCCCCGCGACCCCCTCTCTCTTTCCCCCTTGTTTCCCCATCCAATCGCGCCGCCAGGCTGCCCCGATTTCTCGCCGGAGTCCGACCGCGCCGCCCGCCCGTCTTCGACCACGGCGCCGACCCCGACCGTCCCCGACCGCGCCCCCGTCTCCGCCGTGCCGCGCCGCGTCTCCCCGTGAACTCCCCGCGTCGCCCGCCTCGTCGGAGCACCCCGCCCGCCGCCCGCCCGTGGCCGCGCCGCCGTCCGCCGACCGCACCGCCCGCTCGTCCCGTCCTAGGCGCCGACCCGCGCCGCCCGAGCCCACGCCGACCACGGCCCCGTCTCCGCCGTGCCGCGCCGTCATCGCCCGTCACTTCCCCGTCGCGCCCTGACGTCGGAGCACCCCCGCGCCGCGCCGCCGCCGGTTTCCGTCGCCGGAACCCTAACCCGCCGGTGAGCTTCCCCCGATCGATCTCGTCCGTCCATCCATCTCCAACGGTGTAGATTAGATCGTCCTTATTCATTTAAACCGAACCGGTACCAACGAATAGGAATGCGCCATGTGGCACCCGAGTTATAAAATAAAAATGTAATTTTATTTCCCCGGATTAATAAAAGGCATTTTGCAGATAGACCCCTGTAACTTCAAATGATCACAACTACAAATCTGTTTGGCCAAATTTAGTGATCCACACCTTTTTGGAATCCTTAGGAAGTGTAGAATCTTTTGGCACTGTCCAAATTCAAATTTGAATATTTGAATCACATTCAAATTACAGATTAGGGTTTTATACCATTTAAATCATAACTAATTATCTAGAAGTCCTTTTTGAATGAAACCAGTGCCAAAATTTTGTTTTATTGTCCTCTGTCCAATGGTATAGATAAATAAACATTTTGAATTAAATTATTCTGCAGATGCAATTAAAATCTCATTTTAGGGTTTAAAAAAGCCTAGCTTTTGCTTGTCGTTTAAAACTCTAATTGCATATGCTTAATTTATTTTATGCTTTGGTTCAGTAGATCACCCAAATAAAATAAACCAAAGCTCATGTCACATGATTTGCATTGCATCATAGCATACATATTTTTTGCTTGTATGGTGTGTTTTATGTATGTGTATGTTTGCTTGATTGTATAGCTTTCTCGAAGAGCGAACTGTGTGACTGTGAAGAGTGTCTGAATACCAACTTCTATCAAGACAAGTTCACTTTGATCATTCACCTATTACTTTATTATGCACTAGATTTTATTAGTTGCATTGTTAGGATTATTATTGTATCTATGCTAGCTATGATCGGTCCTACTAGTATTGGATACCTTTGTCATGATCCTTACCACCAATTGCCATCGTGCTAGTAAAATGCTATGCTATGATAATATACGAGGGTGGTATTATTACAAATGTGATACTATTGAATTACAATATGATTTTCCTAGTGTATGGCAAAACAAGTAATTCAATGAATCGTCCTGGTGGGCTGCTTTGAGTTTTCGGATGTCGTGACGTTGGGTCCATTTCTATGGGGCCCGCTGAGTCGTCTCTCCGTGTGATTCGGGAGCGTCCATGGTCGTCTCCCCGTGCGATTCGGGGAGCGCCTGCGTCACAATGTGGGATGCCACCCGGGATAACCAGAGACTGGACTAGTTTCCTGTTTAGTAACTTCCAGTACAACCACATGGTATTATGGGCTCTGCCAGGATGGATGTAAGAAATATGAACCCGGATCCGAGGTGACATCGGTATGTAGCAGTGTAGGTGGGGGCGCGTCTCTCAGGTGGTTTGGGGGAATATGTTCTGAAAATTCCTGTAATCGATGCCGTTGCTACTCTACCCTGAGGACAGCAAGGGATTAACACGTCGATTTCTTGTGGGTAAAGTGTACCACCTCTCGAGAGTGTCAAACTAAGTACTTAGCCGTGTCCCCGGTTACGGACAATTATGAGCAACTAGATGTTGAAGCTGTAAGGAAAGTCTCACTCATTCAAATTTTCTAATAAAATGAATGGTTTGAACTGGGTAGGAGCATTGATGTTTCTACTCAATGTGCCTAGGTTAATAGGAGCATGGGTGTTTCTACCCCGTGTACAATAGAATTCAAAACTATTTGCCTAAAAATGATAGGATTTGAATAATGATGCTTTTATGCAAAATAACCAAACCCCACCTATCCAAACTATGCATGTACTTGGTAGGTCCTTTATAACTCTAGTGAGCTTGCCAATACATTCAAATGTATTGACCACGTAGTGGCTGCAATTAATAATGCAGGTGAAACTGACGAAGAGTGAGGTTCGTCGATATTTCTCTGGGTCATGTGCTTACATTCCAACATGCTCTCTCCTCTGGGAGTAGATGAGGCCCTTCTTCTCTACTTTTCCGCTGCAGCTTCGTGATACTTTGTTATCATGGTTTTGAACATTATTTGTTTATGCTGGCTTAGGAGGTCATGCAAGTTTGTAAGTACAATTTAAGTTCTGGATGATACGATGTAATAAAGTACTTTTGACCATTGTATCTTGGTATTACATCTTGAACTGTGTGTGCTAGTGAGTCGATCCAGGGACTAGCACAAATAAGCACAGAGATCGAACTCTTGGTGAAGGGGGATTGCTTCAACAGTGCTATATAATACATTCTTCATTCTACGTACTCCCAATTGCGCTATATAATACATTCTACATTCTACGTACTGCCAATTGCACTATATAATACATTCTACATTCTACATACTCCCAATTGTGCCATATTCTCCCTAATTCATGTGAAACGTACGTGGGAGCAACTACACCCGATAGGTTGATATATGGCTATTACATACATTAACCACGTCTTGAACCGTATCCATGCTTTGTAGGGGAGATGATAAATGAATGTCCTAAAAAGTTCACTAGATTTGTGCATGTGGCCTTCGTGTTCAGTTTATGTCTAAATGAGGTCCACTGATCCAAATATCCAGTGATCCCATAGCTAGTCACCATTGAATAGGTACTGGGTATACACCGAAGACCCTGAAGCACCGCCGAAGGCTCACCTTATTCTCCTTGAGCCTCTTCCACGAAGTTGTGGTTCATTCACTTCGACTACATTCTTCCTCCACTCCAGAGATGGCAAGCTCCAATGCCACTTCACAAATCCCATGAAGGGGAACCTCGGGCCTCTTCATAATCTCCACGAAGAGGTCACCAAAGCAACAAATACTAAGCTATCTAGTAGGAGAACCCCCAAGAGTAACAAGCTCATGGTATCTCACTCGAACTAATCAAGGTGGAGAGTTCGAACCAATGCACCAAATGCAAAACAAAAACATAAGATATGCACAAATCCCTCTCTCCCAAATCCCACCCAAAGCAACAAATGCTTGGGAGAAATTCGAGAGGAAGAACAAGGGAGGAGGTCAACCAATGAATCCTCCAACTAGATCCATAAATTTCCCTTCACTAAGATGGGGGATTTGGGGCTTCGGGAGGTGGAGAAAGCTCAAGAAAATGGGGGAATTTTAGATCCAAGAAGCCCTCTTACTTTTGGGGAAGAAGTTCCTTATATAGGGATCCCCAAATCTTCCCGTTCGGACAAGATTCCACGACCAGGAGGCCATCCTGTAGGCTCCATGCCAAATTCTGGATGAAACAATGTGCTTAGAAAAATCTTACTGGACTCACTCGGAGGCCAACCGGAGGCTCCAGATTCAAATCCGGGCTGCCCAAAACTGCAGCAACTCACACTAAAACGGCAATAACTTTTGCATACGAACTCCGATTTCGATGAACTTGGTCTTGTTTCGAAGATAACAACGAGCTCTATGTTCTCACATAGAAAACCAGCAAATATAAACCAAAAAAGATGATGCAAAATTTGCAAAATTGAAAAGCTTTGAGCACTTTACGCAGGACGAGTTTAAGCAACTTGCCCGAAAGCCCCTCTTGATACAATGGCTATCGAACTTATAATCCACTCTCTCACCAAAATCCTTGAGACTAGTAAAACTAGGAAACCTAGCTAATATATACATTTGCCTTGTGCAATCCACTTGAGGTTGATCTTTGCGCTTCATCTTGGTCAACCTTCATCTTTGCTTTACATCTTGATGATATTTTGAAGCCAATAATGAACTCTTCACTTAATCTTCATTGCTTCAAGACTTGATTACCAAAAGCTTTCTCATGATTATACTTGCGATTCACCATGAATAACATTTTGGTCCTCATTTTTATCACAAAATCTTGAGACACTAAATGGATTCTTCGTTCGATTGCTTGCTCCAAGACTTGGTTATATTAACATGACTCAACTCATGAGCTCAACATAACCTTGTCTTGAAACCATATGTTGAATCTTTATCTTGTAATCATTCTCTCAAGATATTAATCCTCCATGGCTCAACTCATGAGCCCAACATGATCATCTTCATGCCTTCAAGTTCTCTTCATTTTCATTTTCTTGAGCATATTTGATTTACTCATTGAAATCCAACTTGATGTCTTCAATTTCATACACTTTACTTACTAACATTCCTTCATATAAAGCTCAATGCAAACATTTGTCCATAGGGATTGCCAACACTTACCAAAACCACACGTCCAATTGTCAAATTTCAATGTATATATTTATCTTTAAACATTTATCAGTGAATTAACCAAGTGGTCTTCTTGCATTGCCTATGAACCACACATATAGGTTTGATGGAACAGTTTGTAAATTGCATATAGCCAAAGATGTAGAAGATGGCCATATCAAATCTTTTAATAAAAGGCCATAAATTAATGCAACATTACTTCCTTGATCTCTATATTTTCCCATATGTTTGAGAAGATATGGATTTTAAAGCACCAATCTTGAGACCCACACTCTATGGTTGAGATAGTAGGACCACATACATATACAAGTATTAAAGATCCAATCTCTATGAACAGCTGGAATCGATGGAAGCATGAACAAAAGTGGAAGTTGGTTTCATTTTTCATCTTGTTTCATTCTCCGACTGCCTTCCCAAAGGAAACTCGGCAGGAGGCCATTTTATCAACATATTTTGCATTTACTTATTCTTGCAAAGGAACGTTTGAACTTTTGATTGTTCAAAAATATCAATATTTCAAAAGAACTTACTGTAGCAGTAAATACATGGTAAAGAAATTGATCTTTAGAACTTTAGAACTTATACGATCTTTTGTGTCCTACAGATTTTGGCCACTCACATGAAATTGATCTTTAGAACTTATACGATTATGTCTTACGAATAAGTCTTTATGCTATCTCAACCATAGTATGGGTATGTCAAGATAGTGCTTTAGGATAAAAATCTTTGTGAATAAATGACAAAATCTAAAAGATTATAAATTAGTGTAGCAGTAAATAATGATCATTTATTAAAAGATCAATATATTCGGCTACGATTAAAGCTTTCCAATTTTTTTCGTAAATAGATAAATACAAAACATTCTATAAATTGTGTTTTTGAAATATCTGTATTTTTTTTCTTTTCGAAATATCTATAAATTGTCTAGGAGGCGTGTTTTGGAAGACATCAGCTCAGTTGGAGACAGAAGAAGAGCGGAAAAGAAAAACGCCAGCTCCGTTCTCCATCCTTGTCCCGGCTAGATCCATCCCGACCACTCTCCCAAATCAGCCACAAATCCCACCACCAAATCCCAATTTGATTCCTCCCTGAATCAACCCGCTTACATGGCTCCCTGCTGAAATCCGCACAACTGATGATCGCCGTGAGCTCTCTACAACAAGCGATTCCCCACAGCAAGAACTGCTCATGGTCCATTGGTAGAACCCTCGTCGACAACGTCCCCATCAATTCAAGCATGCATCGCTGAACTTTCAAATAATCTCCTTAAGGTTAGACCAAATATTGAATTTTTTTTCTCAGACCCTTTTCGTCTTATGCATAGATCTGTATGACTTTTAGCCATCGCAGCCTTCCTTGGCGCATCGAGCTCGTTCTCGTTGCCCGGATTTGGATCAATGTGTATACGTGGTAATTTGGTATGTTTGTCAGGGATAGCAAGCACCTACACCGTAGTGTGCATGTGTTCGACCATGGCGGGGGAGGAGCCCGTGGAGGGAAGCCAGAGTAGGAGTCGGATGGATCTGAACCTCACACAATTGCCGCGGCCTCTAGGACAGCTGGGAGGGGCTATTGATTGTTTGGAGCTGGCAAAACTGCAGGAGCTGCCCATCGCTGAAGTTCCAAGAACGGGTGAGGTAGCAGGGTTGCAGGCACCAGAGGAGACACCGCTACAGCCCGCGGTGTACTCTTCATCCAATGCACTATCCATGCCAGAGCTCCCCACTCCGGAGCTATCGCTTATAGATCCGATGATCATTGAGTGGATCGACAACCTAACTACAAACAGTGGAGAGGGTCTTGATGTTGGTGAACCTGCTGCGGTGCCCGCAAATGATGGAAATGTGTCGTCACCCGTGATGCCGCCACCGCTGCCGACTCTAGTTGGTTCGGATGATATTGGTCTTGAATGGGTGGAAAGGCGTTTGCACCCTCTTGTGGTGCCTCATGTCATCCCTATGGAGATGGTCAACACAACGCGAGGGCATGGCGGTGGTGCAATTGAAGAGATGACGCCCGAGCTCCACCCACAAAGGCTCTCACAGGTGAGCGAACACCACTGCATCATGAGTCCAGGACCAGTGACCCGCAACCAGCGGGCAACTAGTCCAGAAGGGGATAGACTGGTGCAGGCCATCAAGGAGTCTCATAGCTCACTAGTCGCCTCAAGGGGTTCTATAAAGTGCAGGGACTGTGGATGTAACTCCAGTTTTGGGTGCAATATCTGCCTAGAAGCAGCCAAAGAGCCGGTGGTTACACCGTGCGGTCACATGTTCTGCTGGCCATGCTTGTACCAGTGGCTTCATGGACGTTCGGTCCACCCTGTGTGCCCTGTCTGCAAGGGAGGGGTACTCGAAGTAAACGTCACACCGATTTATGGAAGTTCAGGTGATGAACGTGGCGCCTCCAACAATCATATCCCTCCTAGGCCTCGTGCTAACAGAACTGGGAGCTTGAGGCAGCATCTGGAAATGCAGGAATCAAGAGGCATCGCAAACATGGTGAGACAGTTTATAGAAAATCAGGAGATATTGAGAGCCAATTCTGTTGCACCTGGAGGTGGGGGTGAGGTGACTGTGCTTCCTGCAGCCCAGCCAAGGGGTGGTAGGGTTCAGCGACAACAAAGACAAGATAATGATGCAGGCAATACAAATTCCCCAACACTGCAGCAAGTGAGCAATCCTGCCCCTCGGGGTGGCATTCAGGTTACAATGCAATCTTCTAGTGCTGATAATGATGCACTAGCAATTCCTCAGCAGTCATCATCCATGGAGCAGGCATCGACTTCCAGCACCGTGGCTGTTATAGTGGGGCAGACAGCCCAAAGTAGGAGGTCAAGGCCTTCGGAGTCTACCACAACCACAAGGAGAACAAGGAGGAGGAGGCAGCAGCAACAGCAGTAGGTAAAGGTGATGCTGGCATTTTCAGCAATAAAACTTAGGGGTTCCCTAAAACCTATATAGATCATGACCAATTGTTACCATGGTTAGCTCCCGATACATCTTGGGATCTTAATGTAGGAATGATATGCTATCACTCGCTCATGTATACCCTTTTCATGGCAAATGAGTAAAACTTTCGGTTTCAGCATATTTGGGAAATTTTGAGCATATGGATGTGTTGTCAGTTCTTTACCATGTATGATGGTATAAATTTTCTTGATTTTGCATCTGTTACCTGTATGTACAATAGATTAGTGTATGTCATTGTGTTTCCTGATACTGAAAACTTTCAGGTGTGCATCTATTTGCTCAGCTACAGTTTTTGTGCTGTCAGGGCCGATGAAGACGGCAACCAACCAATGCATTGTTCTTCTCGTTGTTCTCCTATTTCCCTCTTATAATTAATATCAGTAGTTAATCTACTAATCTAGTGTCAAAAGAAAGACTGCCTTCCAGATCTAGCTACTAACCAAACAGGTCATTATATAAATAGATAACACATAAATAGCAACTGTACCTCCATGTTTTCATGCAAAGACTTAATCGGCTGGAGGAAAAGTAAGAGAGAAAAAAGATTAACAAAATATTATTGCAGACCCATTCGGACACAAAAGCACAATCCGGTTTCATTCGGCTTGTACAGAAATGAAAGGCCTTTTCCGTCCCATTTTTTGACGAACCTGGCAGTTGTACTGCCTTTTCAAATAGAACGAGAACAAGAAACAAATTCACCTAGTACAAATTACAGCGATTGAGAAAAGCTCCAGGAAAAATAACATCAACTTGACCAGCAAGTGCAAGTTGACAACAACACACACTCAGACTACCTCTCTATCGCCTCCAAAAGGAGACATAATTCATCCTCGATCAACGTATACAGAGAAAAGGTGTTACACTCCTTTTGTTGGAACACTCTGTTGTTCCTTTCCTTTCACAAATGCCACACAATTATGGCAGCCATCGTAGTTTCCTTCTTCTTGGTCTCCGACTTTGGTCCCGAGACGATGCGCCGCCACCAAGATCTCACTGTGAAGCTAGACGCTGCAATAGCGGCAAGCCGAGGCCATCTAGTACCGCTAGCATGCCACAGCTCCTTCGCGAAAGAACATCCCAGAAGTAGATGTGCACTTTTCCGTCCCATTATCAACGTGCTTTGCTGCTGTTGTTTTTCCGTGATATTTTCTGCTTTCTAGGTTGTTGTCAGGTTCATAGGGATGTGAAATTTGACGCATTCTTTTCTCCATCAGGTATGTAGAGGTTGTGCTATAGAAAACACATCGCATTATGCGCTGACAAATTCAGCAGTGAGCATGTACTTATCGTACATAGCGTCAGGTCAATACAAAAAACACTTGTCATCATAGTACAGGGGTTAAGAGTAATATGCCCTCATATATTTTGTTTATGCGCATAGCAGCCTAGCAGGAGACCTAAGCTCCGTTGGAGGCAGAATTTACATACAAACTCTGAAGATTGCAACAGAACAAACCGCTGAGAGATAACTAAATCTAACATCATTTTGTATAACCAAGACTGGGTAAAGAAACAAATGTACTTTCTCAAAAATTGGCCTAAAAATCGTGCCAAAAAATGGCCTAAAAATAAAAGAACTCATCATTAGGCACCGAAATAATTTGAACCAGAGGGGAAATGAAAAACCATTGTGTTCCATGAAGCTTACAAACCTGCTAGTCAGAAGATGGCACGCGGAGAAGCAGCTTGTACCATGCGTATATCTTGTGTACTCGAGAACCAATACTCCATATGTACAATTGAGGGCACAGGCAACCAGATCGTATTGATAATAAAAGAATCCAACATAAACAAAATGCAAGACCAACTGAGCTACAAAATTTAAACGAAGTTGGCATAAATTTAATTCCATCAAGTAGATACAGAGTGCCATGAAACCATGTTTGATGAGTTTTCACCTAAATTACTGGAAATATGCAAAAGAAAATCATTTAGCATGGAAGAGATGAACTTTTTTCTCCCTTTAATTTTCAAAGAAATCCATCGTAGTGCATACAAGCTTATAGCAGCCTTTAACTATGTGAACAGGCAAGGTTCATGTCTTGTCACACTTTTTGAAATCCATTATTCATAATGCTTGATTGCGAGTTATTATAACTATAGTTCAAGTGGAAAAAATTATTTGGTGTTGGCGACAAACAATTGGTCTGGTGGTGTGGATGCTATTTAAGCTCCCGCCGAAGTTGTTGATCCACATAAAGCAAAAAGAAATTGATTCAAGGATTTTACATACTCACATTCATATATTCACTTATATTGTGCTGCAACCATCGATGAGAAAATATATCGTGCTAATGCCTTGTCCAGGCCGCCGGAGAAGTCAACCGGCCGGCGCCACGTATTGGGAGCAAACCATGGCTTGGTCCCTGGAGTTCGTATCTGGCAACTGCGGAGTCCACGGCCGGCAAGGATGCTGATCTGGAAAGAAAAAATTGGGATGAAGAGGAAACCAATTCGCATCTAATCGCGTCATTTTTTGGATCAACATCCTGTGAGTAACGTGCATAGAGCTTGTGCGGGCGTCCCTGCAGATCTGTCGCGAAGAAACGGCCGCCACCGGCGGAGGCGACAGCGGCGTGGGAGGAAATGGATGGGCGAGGGAGGCAGTCGAGCGGCTGCCCAAGAAAACGCCCCGAGGACCGGCTTCTCCAGCCCGAGTTGGTATGGGCCCAGTACAAAGTTAATCGGGCCCAAATGCCTCCTGCGGCCCTTAACTTTGTGCCGGGCCCAGCTATACTCGCCAGGGGTTTTCCGGCCCGATCCATGCCGTTTCCACGAGAAAACAATCCACGCCTCCGCCTTCTCCTCTCTCCCTCCGGCGGCGAACTCCCCGGACGGCCGTCTTCTCCGGATGCCTTCCCAAAGGAAACTCGGCAGGAGGCCATTTTATCAGCATATTTTGCATTTGCTTATTCTTGGTAAAGAATGTATAAACTTTTGATTGTTAAAGAATATCAATATTTCAACAGAACTTACTCCTCTTTTTACGTTCTTCTACGGATTTTGGCCACTCGCACACTGAATTGATCTTTAAAACTTATACGATTATGTCTTGCAAGTAAGTCTTTGTGCTATCTCAACTATAGTGTGGGTCTGTCGAGACAGTGCTTTAGGATCAAAATCTTTGCGAATAAATGATGAAATGTAAATTTTTAATTAATGGCTGTCTATTAAATGATCGATATATTCAGCGACAATTAAAGTTTTCCAATTTTTTCAAAATAAAAAATAAGTACAAAACGTTTTATAAATTGTGTTTTTTAAAGATCTATAAAAAAAATTCTTCTTCAAAAGATCAATAAATTGGCATGGAGGCGTGTTTTGGAAGACCGCAATGCCAGCCGGAGAGACAGGAGAAGAGGAGCGGAAGTAAAACGCCAGCTCCATTCTCCATCCTTGTCTCGGCTCGATCCACTCTTGCCACTCTCCCGAGTCCGTCACAAACCCCACCAAATCCCAATCTTATTCCTCCCCAATCTACCTACTCACATGGCTCCTTGCCGAAAACTGCACCACCGCTGATCGTCGTGAGCGGTGGGCAAAACCCTCACCGACAACGTCTCCATCGATTCAAGCAGGCGCCGCTGAATTTACGGAGTGTCTCCTTAAGGTTAGGCAAAATACCCATTTTTTCTCAAGCCCTTTTCATCATATGCGTAGATCTGTACGGCTTTTGTCCATCGCAACCGTCCCCGGCGCAACGAGCTCGTTCTTACAGCCCAGATTCGGATCAGCGTGTAGAGGTGCTAATTTGGTTTGTTTTGTCGAGGTTAGCAAACATTTGCACCGCAGAGTGTAGGTGTTCGGCCATGGCAGGGGAGGAGCCCGCAAAGGGAAGCCAGAGCAGCAGGCGGATGGATCTGAACCTCAATCCGTTGCCATGGTCTCCAGGCCGACTAGGTGGGGCTATGGATTGTCCTGAGCCGACACAGCTATCGGAGATGCCCATCGCTGAACTTCTAAGAATGGATGAGCCACCAGGATTGTTGGTACTTGAGGAGCCACCGCTACAGCCCTTTCCGGAGCTATCGCTGAGGAGGCAGGTGTCCGATGCGCTCTCCATGCCAGATGTCTCCAATCCATTGCTGACGGATCCAATGATCCTCGAGTGGCTCGACGGACTCATTATAGGAAATGGAGAGGGTCTTGATGATGGTGAACCAGTTGTGGTGCAATCAAACGATGCCAATGCCTCGTCAGCGTTGCCGCCGCCACTACTACCGACTCTTGCTGGGTTGGAAGAGGTTGGTCTTGAAAGGATGGAAATGGCCAGTGCGACTCAAGGGCGCGGCAGTGTCTCAATTGTAGATTTGACGCCTGAATTCCGCCTGCAGCTTGCCATCCAGGTGGGCGAACATGACCGCATTGTGAGACCTCGACGAGTGAGCCACTACGAGCAGGCAAGTAGTCCAGAAGCAGATAGACTGGTCCAGGCTATCACTAGGTCTCATAGCTCACTAGGCGTATCAAGGGGTGCTATCAAGAACTGGAACTGCGGATGCAACTCAAGTTTTGAGTGCAATATCTGCCTAGAAGCAGACAAAGAGCCAGTGGTTACACCGTGTGGCCACTTCTTCTGTTGGCCATGCTTGTACCAGTGGCTCAATGGACATTCAATCCACTCTGAGTGCCCTGTCTGCAACAGAGAGGTGTTCGAAGTAAACGTCACACCGATTTATGGAAGATCAGTTCATGAATGTGACCCCTCCAACAATGATGTCCCTCCTAGACCTCATGCTAACACAATGGAGAGCTTGAGGCAACAGTTGCAAACGCAAGACCCAAGAGGCATCGCCTCAGCTGACCCAGTACCGCTGCACGCGGGCTATACAGCTTCCCAAACACTGTTGGAAGTAAGCAATCCTGCCCCTAACGGTGGCATTGAGATTACAATGCCATCTTGCAGTGCTGATAATGCTGCCCTTGCAATTCTTTGAAGCGACCGCCCCCTTACTAGGGTTCGATCTCTGTGTTTATCTGTGCTAGTCCTTGAATCGACTCACTAGCACACACAGTTCAAGATGTAATACCAAAATACAAAGGTCAAATGTACTTTATTACATCGTATCATTCAAAACTTAAATTGTACTTACAAACTTGCATGACCACTTAGGCCAGCATAAACAAATACTGTTTCAAAACCATGATAACATTGTATCATAAAACTACAGCGGAAAGGTAGAGCAAATGGGCCTCATCTACTCCCAGAGGAGAGAGCGTGTTGTAATGTAAGCACATGACCCAAAGAACATCGACGAACCTCATTCTTCGTCAGATTCACCTGCATTATTAATTGCAGCCACTACGTGGTCAATACATTTGAATATATTGCCAAGTTCACCTGGAAGTTATAACAGATCCTACCAAATATATGTCATTGAGGTAGAGTGGAGTTCAGGCTTTGTGGCGTGGTAGCAAAACATAGTTTATGTTACTACAAGTGATTGTTACAATATTGTTAACTAATGGACACGGGGTAGAAACACCCATGCTCCTATTAACCTAGAGCACATTGAGTGGATTCATCAAGTGCTACTACCCTGTTCAAACCATTCATTGTATTTAAGAAATTGGAATGAGTGAGACTTTCCTTACAGCCCCAATATCTAGTTGCTCATAATTGTCCGTAACCGGGGACACGGCTAAGTACTTAGTTTGACACTCTCGAGAGGTTGTACACATTTTTCACAAAAAATCGACGTGTTAATCCCTTGCTGTCCTCCTGGGGGAGTAGCAACAACATGTTTGCCCAGACCACCTGAGGGACCCGCGCTCCCACCTACACAACTACCTCAGTACAATCCCTCGGATCTGGGTTCACATTTCTTACTCCATCCAGCCAGAGCCCATTTAGCTTGTGGTTGTACTGGAAGCTACTAAACAGGAAACTAGTCCAGTCTCTGTTTATCCCGGGTGGCATCCCACATTGTGACGCAGGCGCTCCCTGAATCCACAGAAGAGACGTCCATGGACGATCCATTCCTGAATCCACAGGAACTCGACTCAGAGGAACCCATAGAAATGGACCTAACGTCACGACAACCGAATACTCAAAGCGGCCCACCCAGGACGGTTCATTAGGGTTGTTTTTGCCAAGTTTCCAAAATACTTTATAATAACACTTTCATGGTAATTGAGATTTCCTCCCACGTATACTAACATAACGTAACAAATCAACTACTCACGATGGCAATTGGTGGAAGGGTAATGGCAAAGGTAACCCTATAGCTAGTAGGTCAATCATAGCTAGCATAAGTACGAGTAATAGTCCTATCAATGCATTTCTACAAACAACTCTAATGCATAAGTACTTTAAAAACAAACAGTAATAGGATATGATCAAGATGAACTTGCCTTGATAGTAGTTAGAGTAAAACACTCGTCACAATCGCAAGGTTCGCTCTCCGAGAATACTATACAATCAACAAACATATACACACACATAAACACACAATACAAACATGACAAAAGAATATGTATGCCATAATGTGATGCAAAACATGTGACATGAGTGGGTTGGTTTTATTTTGGTGATCTACTGGTCCAAAGCATTGATAATTAAGCACAAGTAATTAGGGTTTTAAACAAAATGCAATGGCTAGGGTTTAAACCCTAAAATGAGGTTTTATTTGCATCAGCAAATTTACTTAATTCAAAATAAAACAAAATTTTGGGCACTGGTTTCATTCAAAAAGGACTTCTAAATAATTAGTTATGATTTAAATGGCATAAAACCCTAATCTGTAATTTGAATGTGATTCAAATATTCAAATTTGAAATTGGACAGTGCCAAAAGATTCTACATTTCCCAAGGATTCCAAAAAGGTGTGGATCATTAAATTTGGCCAAACAGATTTAAAGTTATGAACATTTGAAGTTACAAGGGCTTTTCTGCAAAAGTGCCTTTTATTAATTCCGGGGGATTAAAAATTAGATTTTCATTTTATTTACGCAGTGACACGTGGCGGCTCCTGATTGGTGCGTACCGGTTCGTTTAAGTGAAATAAAAGAGATCTAATCTACACCGTTGGAGATGGATGGACGGACGAGATTGATCGGGGAGGCTCACGCTAGGGTTTCGGCCGGGGGAATTCCGGCGAGCGGCGGGGTGCGGCGGCGGGCGGCTCGGGGACGGGCTGGGTCGACGCGGCGCGGCACGGCGGAGTCGGCGGCGCTCGGGGTCGGCACGGTCGGCGCCTAGGAAGAAGGCGGGCGGGCGGGGGCGCGACGCAGACTCCGGCGAGCGGCGGGCGGCGCTACTCCGGCGGCTGCAGGGCACCATGGTCAAAAACACACGCGTCAAAAGATGCGCCTGGACGAGGGGCTCCAGAAATTTGTAAGCGCGGGCGGTAATGCTCACCGGCGAGGTCCGGGCGGCGCGGTGAACGGCGGCGGCGGAGCTCTTCGGCGAAGAATCGGGACGGCCTGGTGGCGTGATAGCGAGGGGGAGCAGACGAGAAGAGGAGAGGGGCGCGTTGGCTTTAAAAGGACGCGAGCGGCTCGGTTCGGGAAGGTCGGGAGGGGCGGATCCCGGTGATGGCGCGCGGCGCAAGATTTCCGGCCGCCTTCCTTGCGAGGAAGAAGACCCCGACAGGTGGGGCCCACCTGTCGGTGGCTTACGCGGGCACGCGCGCGGGCGGACCGGGCTGGCTGGGCCGGCTCGCGTGCGGTCGGTCGCGGTCGGACTGGGCCGGTTCGGCCCAAAGTGGCCGGGCCGGTCCGGTTTTCTCCTCTCTTTTTTTTCCTTTAGCCCTTTTCTTTTTCTGTTTTTCTTATTTCTTTGATGACCGTCTCCATATGGGCTATAAAAGGTTGTTCCTTCAAATCTCTCCCATATGTATCACCTAACCCTCAACCAAGTAAACATATACATAGTATGGGTTAGTCCACAAGTTCAATATACGATTGCTTACCATATGCTTCATGCATATAATCCTCGAGGTGTTGTTCTTGAACTTGCTCTTCTCAACCTTCAGAATAATCACCACTTGATGGCATCTCTCATGGGCTATATGAAATCTTCCTTTTTGATCCAAACCCATGAGTTGCACCTAACCCACATATCGATATACCAAATACATAGTTTATGGGTTAGTTCACAAAGGCAATTGACAGATGCTTACCATACCACTAGATCACACGCCGTACATCATTTATGCTTGTGTGCACTTCATTTCGGTCAACCTTCATACTTGCTTCACTTTCCATCTTTATGATACCTTGAAGCCAATAATGAACTCTTCACTTAACCTTCATTGCTTCAAAACTTAATCACCAAATGCACTCTCATGACCATACATGGGATTCACCATGAATATCACTTTGGTCTTCTTTATTCTCTATCGCAATATCTTGAGACACATAATGGATTCTTCACTTGAGTGCTTGCTCCACAACTCGGTCAACCATGACTCAACTCATGAGCTCAACATAACCTTATCATGAAACCATATGTTGAATCCTTATCTTGTAATCATTATCTCAAGATATTAATCCTTCACGGAAACTTCACTTTCTTCTTCTTGATAATATTTGATTCACTCATTGAAATCAAATGCACATATTCAATTACGAACAATTGGAGGAGCTCACAATATATTGAGGATCAGAGAATGCAACAAGATAATATGATAAGATAAAAGCATCAAACATGTAAAACATTCATTCAGGATCCAAATGACATATTTTGGACAAGATGCAACAAAGATATTCAATAAGATCACCAAGTCAAGCATGGATTCAAAATACATCCAAAAACAGATGAGTGCATAAAGAGAGATGAAATTCATAATACAAGCACTCATAAAGCAAATTTTTATTCGAGTCACCAAAGAATTAAAAGGATAAGATGGGTGACTGACAAGGAATGAGGATATCAAGAAAAGACATGAACTTTCTTATATGTATAAGTTTCTAGGTGGATAATAATCAAGATGATATGTATCCTCAAAGAAACATGTACACACAAAAGAGTTACAAAAGAAAGCAACATGATATCCAAGAACAATGACAAAAATATACAAATTTGATCTTTGCATAGAAGCATAGCCCACGGCTAAATTTGATCTCATTTGCATAAAAGTGAACTTCAAATAGAGATATGCACTTGTTCACATATAAAATTTTCCAAGTGACAAAAATAGTCATCAAGATGTCCATACACAAGGAAACATGTACACATAAAAAGCAATTTTAAGACAAGATCAAGATGTTCAAAAGAAAGGTATTCATAATCACACAAATTTGATGTTAGCATACAAGCATGGCACATGGCACAACAGTGATCTCATTTGCATAATCATGAATTGAAGCATGAGAGCATTCTAGCCATCCCTACTAGTAAGAAGAATCAATTTGAAAAATAGTTGAGATGCTTAAAATCAAATAACCAATTAAGATACCAAATGGAAATAAAATCTTTTGCAGATCCAATTGAAGATGCCAATTGTAACATCTCAAAATTTCAAACTTTTACATGTGCATTGCATCCATGAGCATCATGCCACAATTGCATGTTTGAATTCAAATTTTGAATCACAAAAAGCTTTAAGAGATTTTGTTTACATCCCTGTAACCTTTGGATTTTCAAACCAATAGGGTTGATGTATAAAAAGGGTTTAATGCATATATAAGCTATCCCATAATTTTTGGACAATTATTTAGAGTTGAAAACGTACTTTATTTAAATAGATATATGGCCCTAAAGGCATTTATAGGGCAAATGTATTTTTATATATTTTATTTTGAAGATAAACTATTTCCAAAAGTGTATCATGGTAGAATATGATTTTAGAAATTTTCTGGGATTTATTTGGACCAATTTGGAGTTCAAACTCAAAAGATATCAAAGAAATGAGAAAAACAAAAAAAAGAAAAGGTCTAAAAGAAAAAAAAAGGGTAAACCGGACCGGCCCGGCCACTTTGGGCCGAACCGGCCCCGTCCGACCGCGCCTGAACCGGCCCAGTCCGACCGCGCCCGACCGGCCCAGCCCGCCCGGCCGCCCGCGCGCGCCCGCACCCGCTGACAGGTGGGGCCCACCTGTCAGGGGCTTCTTCCCCGGAAGGAAACCCTCGCACCGCCGCCGCGATTTCCGGCCGCCATCCCGGCGCGCCCGCCGCCGCAATCTCCTCCTCCGGCCTTCCATTTTCACGCCCGAGCACGTCTATATAACCCCCGCGACCCCCTCTTCTTTTCCCCCCCGTTTTCCCTCGCTCGCACGCCGCCAGGCCGCCGGAATCCTTTGCCGGAGCCGCACCCGCGCCGCCGCATCCTCTTCGTCCTAGGCGCCGACCGCACCGTCCCCGAGCGCCGCCGACCGCACCCCCGTCTCCGCCGTGCCGCGCCGCGCCTCCCCGTGACTTCCCCGAGCCGCCCGCGACGCCGGAGCACCCCGCGCCGCCTCACCCGTGCCCGCGCCGCCTTCTCCCCCGACTCCGGCAACCCGCGCCGCCTCGCCCGTGCCCGCGCCGCCGTCTCCCCCGACTCCGGCCGCCCGCGCCGCCCGGTAAACCCTAGAACCCCCCCCCCCCTCGTCCGTCCGATCTAGATCGATGGCTAGGATTAGATCACTTATAAGACGAACCGGTACGCACTGTGGAGCGTCCGATCTTTATAAGTTAGATCTAACGGCTCGGATTAATCCACTTAAACCGAACCGGTACGCACCAATGAGAACGCGCCACGTGGCCCTAGTTAATAAAATGAAAATCTAATTTTTAATTTCCCGGATTAATTAAATGGCATTTTGCAGATAGGCCCCTGTTATTTCAAATGATCATAATTTTAAATCTGTTTGGCCAAATTTAGTGATCCACACCTTTTTGGAATCCTTAGGAAGTGTAGAATCTTTTGGCACTGTCCAATTTCAAATTTGAATATTTGAATCACATTCAAATTACAGATTAGGGTTTTATGCCATTTAAATCATAACTTTAGAAGTCCTTTTTGAATGAAACCAGTGCCCAAAATTTTGTTTTAATGTCCTCTGTCCAATGGGGCAGAGAAATAAATATTTTGAATTAAATTGTTTTGCAGATGCAAATAAAACCTCATTTTAGGATTTAAATCCTAGCCATTGCAATTTATTTAAAAACCCTAATTGCATGTGCTTAATTATCAACGCCTTGGACCAGTAGATCACCCAAATAAAACCAACCCACTCATGTCACATGTTTTGCATCGCATCATGGCATACATATTCTTTTGTCATGTTTGTATTGTGTGTTTATGTGTGTGTATATGTTTGTTGATTGTATATTATTCTCGGAGAGCGAACCTTGCGATTGTGATGAGTGTTTAAACTCCAACTACTATCAAGGCAAGTTCACGTTGATCATTTACCCATTATTTTATTGTGCACTAGATTTTATTAGTTACATTGTCAGGATTATTATTGTATCTATGCTAGTTATGATCTGTCCTAGTAGTATAGGATACCTTTGCCATGACTTCACCACCAATTGCCATCGTAGTAGTAAAATGCTATGCTATGATAATATACGAGGGTGGTATTATTACAATGTGATACTATTGAATTACAAATATAGTTTTCCTAGTGTATGGCAAAACAAGTAATTCAATGAACCATCCTGAGTGGGCTGCTTTGAGTATTCGGATGTCGTGACGTTAGGTCCATTTCAATGGGTCCCTCTGAGTCGAGTCTCCGTGGATTCGGAGATGGATCGTCCATGGACGTCTCTCCCGTGGATTCGGGGAGCGCCTTCGTCACAATGTGGGATGCCACCCGGGATAACCAGAGACTGGACTAGTTTCCTATTTAGTAGCTTCCAGTACAACCACATGGTAATATGGGCTCTGCCTGGATGGAGTAAGAAATGTTTACCCAGATCCGAGGGATTGTACTGAGGTAGTTGTGTAGGTAGGAGCGCGGGTCCCTCAGGTGGTTTGGGTGAACATGTTCTGAAAATTCTTGAAGTCGATGCCGTTGCTACTCCACCCAGAGGACAGCAAGGGATTAACACGTCGAATTCTTGTGGGTAAAGTGTACCACCTCTCGAGAGTGTCAAACTAAGTACTTAGCCGTGTCCCCGGTTACGGACAATTATGAGCAACTGGATATTGGAGCTGTAAGGAAAGTTTCACTCATTTTAATTTCCTAATAAAATGAATGGTTTGAACTGGGTAGGAGCATTGATGTTTCTACTCAATGTGCCTAGGTTAATAGGAGCATGGGTGTTTCTACCCCATGTCCAATAGAATTCAAAACTATTTGTCTAAAAATGATAGGATTTGAATAATGATGCTTTTATGCAAAATAACCAAACCCCACCTAGCCAAACTATGCATGTACTTGGTAGGTCCTTTATAACTCTGAGCTTGCCTATACATTCAAATGTATTGACCACGTAGTGGCTGCAATTAATAATGCAGGTGAAACTGACGAAGAGTGAGGTTCGTCGATATTTCTCTGGGTCATGTGCTTACATTCTAACATGCTCTCTCCTCTGGGAGTAGATGAGGCCCTTTTTCTCTACTTTTCCGCTGCAGCTTCGTGATACTTTGTTATCATGATTTTGAACATTATTTGTTTATGCTGGCCTAGGAGGTCATGCAAGTTTGTAAGTACAATTTAAGTTCTGTATGATACGATGTAATAAAGTACTTTTGACCATTGTATCTTGGTATTACATCTTGAACTGTGTGTGCTAGTGAGTCGATCCAGGGACTAGCACAGGTAAGCACAGAGATCGAACCCTTGGTGAAGAGGGATCGCTTCACCAATTGAGGATAAAACCTTTTGCAAATTCCATCAATGTTGCATACGAGAGCACTTTGGGTATTTGATATGCAATAAATTGCCTATTTGCATATATGGGATTAATGGATCATGAACATGATTTGTAGATCCCACACTGTATGCTACTTCTCAAATTGCTCTCATTTGCGCTAAAGAGGTTTTTAAGCACTTGCAATAAACTCAAAGTTTGCAAACATTTTTCATGCCATGATGCAACCTACACAAGGTTGAACAATTTCCATACATGCATGAATTTAAATACCTGTTACCGATATAGCATTGGTAAGATGTATAGTAGATCAAATAATCATATATAGCTTGGCTTCCAAGTTGCACATGGTGTCATCTCCTTCCACATGTATGAGCCAAGCATCCAATGCATCTCCAATGTACCTACAACTCATTTAAGTACATTTGGTCCCCAAACTCATTGGGTCCGAAGTAGTTAGAATCAACTACAATACATAGGACAAACTCCACTTGAATATGTACATGTCTATATGAACTAGAATTTCATGCACATCTTAGGCCCTGTTTGTTTGGACTTCTGCTTCAGCTTTTGGTGCTTTTAGCAATTTCAAAAGCACTTCTCCTGAGAAACACATTCGGAGGTGTTTCTCAGCTTCATGTGTAAACGGGAGAAGTGTATCTGAGAAGCACGTTCGGAGGTGCTTCTCAGCTTCATGTGTAACCAGAAGAAGTGCTTTTGAGATTGCTAGAAGCGCTAAAGCAGAAGCCCAAACAAATAGGGCATTAGGCATTAAGTATGAAGGAGTTTCCCCTATATATTGGATCAAAGAAAGCAAGCAATCCGTGATAATAAACATAAAGTACATATGCACAAGGCTTCCAAAATCCAAAAGGAGACACAATTTGGATAACAACAAAAGAATCACAAACATGTGGCAAATAAAATATGGTGTTCAAATTATATCCAAGAACCAAATCAACACATGATAGATCTCAAAGTTCAACATATGAACTAAGCAAACTAATGAGCATAATAGGTATAGATTGCATACATGCTCATAGCCATATCTCATTCAAGAAGATAATAAAGAATTATACAAGCAATGAGATAACAAACTCCCAAAAGCGCAAGGTTTCCTAAAACGACCAAAATAAGCTCATACACTTTTCACGATGGCACCAAGTACCAAAAGAAAAGGTTTGTCTTCCCCCTCAATACACAATTGGAATGAATCAAAAAGAAAAGAACTCAAAAAGATCCACAAGAAAGCAAGGAAGACACGGGAGTCAAAAAACATTTTCTTGGCAAGAGATAAGATAACATGAAACAAAAGCCAAGGTGAAGATGATCAACAAATTCTACCACACAAAGGAATACCAAATGTAAAAGAACAACTTGGTATTTGGAATATCACTCATTGGTAGATTGCAAACATATGCAAGATCAACTTCACTATAAAAAGCATATCAAAAGATATGAGAGTTAAGCACAATGCTTGGATAGAGATTCTTGAGATTCCAGTTAGTCAAAAGATCATTGATAGAAACAATTTGAATAACATGAAGCAAGCGGTTTCCCAAATAAAATGTTGAGATAAACATGGACGAAAAACCACATCAAGAAATATCTCTCAAACAAAATCCAAATGAAGAACAATAGACTAGTATATAAAAATGGAGTTTGTTTGAACTTTGCATGCCACAAAGATACAAGATAATCTCTAATATCAATACTAAGTGACATTCCTCAAATGTTCACATTTTCTAGGCTTGTGATGTGCACAAAGCATATCACTCCCCCATAATGTGATAAATCATTTATTTTCCACAAGAGGCAAATAAAATTCAACAAGAAACAATTGATGGACACAATGATAATTTGAATTTCATATGAGCTTGACATACCACATAGAGACTAGATAATTTTGAAATATCAATACTAAGTGGTATTTCTCATGTATCACATTTTAGGATTGTGAAGTGCCAAAGGCTTATCACTCCCTCATAATATGATGATCCATTAATTTCTCATAAGAGCCGAATAAGATACAAATAAGATGCAATAAAGGCTCAACACAACAAACACAAGTATATGATGTGCAATGCAACCCTACACATGCAAGATTACTCAAGCTAAGCAAGGTAAGAGGCACAACATATACATACACATGATAGGTACAAAACCTAAACATGCAAATGGGTCTAGCAACTTTCAATGTAAGCGATACAAAAAGAAGTTACCGCAAGGAGGAGCATTGGTTTAATAGTATGATGATAATCCACATGACTTGGCTTGATCTCCAAAAGATATGAAGATCATTTCTCTCCATGTTCATGTCAAGTCTCCAATGACCTCCACAACACCTATTGATCAAGTTTGAGCTTGATGATCCCCAACCAAGTTGGGACCTAAGAAGTTAGTCACAATAGGCTTGGCAACCCAAATGGTCTTTTTCACTTCCAAACCACTTTGGGCACCAACAAACTTGGCAAACACATTACCAACCTTATCCTTCCTAAGAGAATAATCATTAAGTACAATTGGAGGATAAGAAGTGTTACCCTTGGGACAAGATTTGGCTATATGTCCCTTCTCACGGCATATATAGCAACATGTGCTCCTCTTTCTCTTCTTCTTTATTTTCTCAACTTGGAGAGCAATAACTTGATTTTTCATGGGTAGTGGCCTTTCTTCAAATTGAGGTTGTACTTGAGTTTGAACTTGAGGCCGGTTCCCTTGTTGCTTCTCATTTAGTGACTTCTTCAATGGACAATCTCTAACATAGTGTCCTTCTTTATTGCACTTGAAGCAAATGATGTTGGCCAAATTCTTCATTTTATCTTGGCCCTTCTTTTTCTTCTTATTGTTATTGCTCTTGGACTTCTTCTTACTGGAGTTGAATCCAAATCCACTCTTGTCATCAGGTGATTTTTGCATATCCAACATATTGTTGAGTGTGGATTTCCCATCATGTCATCTTTCCAAGTCTTTCTTCAAATTAGTGACTTGAGCCTTGAGCTCTTTGTTTTCCTCTACAAGGTTAGTATCAACAAAAGAACTAGAGGAGCTAGAAGCTTCATTGTTAGAGCAACAAGGCATGGAAAGCAATTCATCACAAGATGTAGCAACATTAATATGTTTAGATGAATTACTAGGACTAGCACAAGTCAATGAAGCATGTGATATAGAAGTAGTGCTAATGTCCACATGAGGGTCACAAGATGTTACCTTTGTCATAATAGCCTCATGAGCTAACTTTAGCCTACCATGAAAGATTAGAAGATTATCATGAGAGCTCAAGATCTTTTTATTGATTTCTTCCAATTTCCCATAATTGCTAGTTAGCACCTCAAGTTGAGCTCTTAGCTCAACATTCTCCTTTTGAGTTAGATACTTCACAAGAAATAAAGTTAGTAGCACAAGCATCATTACTTTGATTAGACAAGCTAAGAGAATCATTTCTAATCCTTTCTTTGTGGAGCTTCTTCTCGAGGAGTTTAACTCCCCTTTTCTCCTCATCAATAATGGATTCCATTTCCTCAATGGTCTCACCATGTTCATTAATGAAATCCATGAGAAATTTGAATTTATAGAGTGGTCATGAATCTAATCATATCATCAAAGGTGGCTTTCGTCTCATCATCACTATCATCATCATTATTACAATCACTATCAATAGATATATCAGGATTATTAGTGAAGTAATGAGGACTCGAAGTGTGAGTTACTTTTGACTCCCTAGCCATGAGGCACATGAGAGAATCGGAAGATGATAAAGGTTCTTTTAGAGAAGATGATTCTTCATTGATAATGCGTGACATCTTTTTCTTGATTTCCTCTACATGGTTAGGCATACAAGAACTAGAGGAAATATAAGAATTTTGATCATAGCAACAAGGAGTAGCAAGCATATCATCACAAAACTTATTCAAGCAATTTCTAGATGATATGCATGAACTATCAACAAAAGAATTTATGACATCTTCGGTGCTAGATATATTGAAGTCCAAGAAAAAAACACTACAAGCATTGGTAGCATAAGAATCATCGCTTTTAAGACAAAATCATCATCACATATGATTTGTCCACTCACCATGTCATTACCTTGTAATAAGCAACATGTTGGTGAAGTAGATGGGGTTGTGATGTCCAAGCACTCGGAGGTGGATGCAATTGGAAGCTCCTCATGATATGAAGAAGTAGAGAGCTCCTCAATTGATTCCTCCAAATGAATATTATCCTCATGAAGATTGCACCCACCAAATGTCTCTTCAAGTTTGGTCCACTCCTGATGAGCCGTCTTACAATGGTTGATTGACAAGAATACTTCAAAAGTTATAGCTCGGTCAATGGCAAGCTTAGCTTCAATGTCAACATTCCAATCATCCCAAGAGGAAGAACCTACAATGTGAGATCGAGATAGGCAATCAGAGGGGGGGTGAATGATTGCGCGGAAGCAAATTAAAACTTTTTCCGAAAGTTCAAACCCTAAATCACCTTTCTGTCCGTGATAGTAAAACAGCCGTAACTTTTGATTGGATGAACCAAAAAATACGTATGAGTATGGAAAAGAAAGGTATTAAAATTATCTAACCAACGCAACAAGAATCAGTTCAATCGGACTTACCAATCAAAAGATATGATCAAAATAGTAACAGCTGACAGAAAGTTACGAGGATTAATCTAAAACCAATTTCGAGTAATAACAAAAAAGATGAATTAATCGCAATCTTCTCTTGATCTCGTGATAAACCTGCAGCAAAGTATTATGAACTTGTGATGAACCTGCACCACAGTATTAGAAAGATCTAGCACGAAGATTTCACGAAGATCCGAAAAGAACAGAGATGACACCGCCAACGAATCTCTTTATTGCAACGATGTCGATCGATTACAAAAGATGCAACCATGCATCGAAGAACTCTCCAAGAATTGATCTAGATCTAAGGATTTGAGTTCCCTCACGTCCTTGCTAAAACCCTAGCTAGGATGCCCTCTATTTATAAGGAAAAATTCGCAACCCTAAACCGAATCCGAATCCAACACGGACTCCTCTGTCTCGGTCAGTATTTTGCCCGTGGGTCCCGCATACGACCTCGGATTGAGATGACTCCAAAAGAAAAGTTGTTCGTCTCGACGACGCGCACAATTTTCATGTGGATCACTTTTCCATCCGACGCCATCTTGATGATGCTACTGTTTAATCTTTAAACAGCTCTCATCCAGCCACGGCTGGACCTACATATCTTCACCTCGATGTCACTTCATGCCATCAACTCTTCTTGTGATGTCTTCAAAACTCGACCATCACGTATCGAATATCTCCAATACCGTACATCTCCGGTATAAACAACATACGACAAACCGGTGCCCTTTCGGATCATCGTAGCCTTCACTTCCATTGTTCCTTCGCACAAACGTCCCGCATGACCTTGATCCTCGATCTCAGCTTCTCCCAAGCTTCGTCCCTCGATCCCGTCATCGACCACGTTCCTCTAGCTCCGGCAACACCTGAAAGCGAACACACAAATAACCAGTACGAGCACAAGTCCACGACTTGACTCAGGGTAAGTTCCACCCAACTCACGCCATGTTATCACATAAGAAACTAATGGATCAGCACACCACTAGCAAAGCACTAAGTCCAAACAAGATACATGTCATCACTTAAATATTCATATTATCCAAAGTATCCACATCAATGTTTCATCTAAAACACTTGCCAATGTTACACATCACATATGATTTCACATACAACAACAACTCGCATAGTATTTGGACCCATGGCCCTAAATTTACAAAGCATGCGACTTTTCCACAAGTGATAATTTGTGCCATCTAAACGAAAAGTGTCATCGTGCACTATACCACTAGTCAACATCTTTACTCTCAAGGCGGTTAAGCCTAAGCAAGAGAGACCTTTGAAAGATCAGTATGGTCAACTAGAGGAGGGGTTGAATAGGCGACTAACAAGTTTTA
Source organism: Brachypodium distachyon (assembly GCF_000005505.3). Taxonomy (NCBI): domain Eukaryota; kingdom Viridiplantae; phylum Streptophyta; class Magnoliopsida; order Poales; family Poaceae; genus Brachypodium; species Brachypodium distachyon. The sequence goes on from NC_016133.3 coordinate 14,395,646, forward strand.
CTTTTTCTTTTCACTTTTATGGGATACAAGCATCAATACATGGGTTCACTAAAACGTCTAAATGATGAACACCCCTAGTATGATGCAATAACCGAAGCACGAGCACAAGCAATAAGTAATCAATTGAAACTTGCTTGATAGCCGAAGCACATGATAAACAATTAAGCTTTGCAAGTAAGTAAAGGGGCAAGAATGATACCACACGGGGAGACGAAGATTTCACCGGAGTTCCACCTATTGGGGTCGGTGTACGTCTCCGTTTGGAGGAATGCTCTACCACAAAGGTAGAGGCGCCACAAAGGATCACTCTATTCTCCAACTCACCACACCACAAAGGTGGGATGAGCTCTCACAACACCACAAAGGTGAGGTGAGTTCCACTAGTGGCTTCCTTGAGGGCGAACGCCGAACCCTTACAAACAAAGAGAAGGGCACGACTTCACAACTTAATTGGAGGCTCCTTCCCGAATCCTCAAGCACCTCCTCACAAGATTGAAGGCCTTGAAGAGACACATTCCGGCTAGGGATCCCAAAATCTCAAGAGTAACAAAGTCCACAAAGGAAACAAGGGGAATCAACATTTTGCTTTGGTGAAACCCTAGATCTAGATCTCCTCCTCCAATCCTCAAAGAATCAACAAGGGGGGAGCTCTATGGAGGGAGATATAGCACTTTGAAGCTTTAGAAATGGTGTGGAGAGAGTTGGGCTTCAGATAAGTTCATCCCGAGGTAGGGGATGACTATTTATGGGGGTCCCGAAATCTAACCATTATGCACTAAGTCTGGCAGGGGAGGAAGTTCCGGTCATACCCCGGAAGTTCCGGTAACCCGGAACTTCCGTCCTTGTTCCGGTCCAACCTCCGCCAAACACAAATGAATTCCAGTAGCATCACGAGGTAGGCCGGACTTTGGGTGGAAGTTCCTCCCTACCGGAGATAGGCCGGAAGTTCCGGGCCTGGAACAGACCTGGCAACACAGTTAGACTTTGGGTGGCTCTCTCTCGCACGGGTAGCCTTTATGTGGGTGCAAATATGATAGTTTGTGTAGGTGAAGTTGATTCACCCACTACCTTCCCCTGTGGACTCCCTCTTAATAGTACGGAGTTCCTACGACTCAATATAAATAAAAAGCCACTAAACACCGGTACGCTTCTTTCCTTTTTGAGGGCAACGAACCGTCTTGTGCCATATGATCTCAAATCTGAAACACTCGAGCACACGGTTAGTCCACGAGTCATGTTGTCATTAACACCAAAACACTTAGGGATCGAAATGCTCTTTCAACCTTGCTCTGATACCAATTGAAAAGACCTCGATGTCGCCTAGAGGGGGGGAGTGAATAGGCGTTTTAAAACTTCTACGGATTTGGCTTTATATATATCCTAAATGTGGAATTAAACTAGTCAGACATTTTCAAGCACAAATTATAAATATGCTAGGCTTAACTAAGTGCACCCACAATAAAAGCTAAAGCAAGATGAGCACTTACTAAAGAACAACCTAGCACAATATATAAGATAGCACAAAGCACATATAAGATAATATATGACTTCAAGCATGATGGCTATCACAAATTAAAGCACAAGTGAATGAACTCGGTTTAGGAATACCCGAGGCACGCAGAGATGATGATTTATCCTGATGTTCACTTCCTACGAAGCTAATCACCGTTGGAGAGGTGCGGGCACCACAAGCCCGAATAGCCGTGAAAGGGCACACCCAACTCCTTGAGCCTCCCACACCAAAGTAGGAACTCAATCACTAAGATGGCTAGCTTCTTCCTCCACTCCGGAGATGGCAAGCTCCACAAACACTTCACAAAGCACCACAAAGGAGAACCTCGGGCCTCTTCACAATCTCCAGGAAGAGGTCATCGGGGCAACAACCACTAAGCCGTCTAGGAGGAGAACTTCCAAGAGTAACAACCTCACGAGCTCTCACTCGAACTAATCAAGGTGGAGAGCTCAAACCAATGCACCAAATGCAAAGCAAGAACACAAGAAATGCTCAAATCCCTCTCTCCCAAATCTCACCCAAATCAACAAATGGATTGGAGAAAATAGAGAGTAGGAACAAGGAGGAGATCAACAAATGAACTCTCCAAATAGATCTACAAACTCCCTTCAAATGGATGGAAGATTTGGGGCTTGGGGGAGGTGGAGAAAGCTCTCAAAGAATGGGGATTTTCGGCTCTTGGAACCCTAAACCCGATGGGGAAGAAGACCCCTATTTATAGGGCCCCCAAAATCTACCCGTTAGACATAGATTTTGCGACCCAGAGGCAATCCCGGAGGCTCCGAGATTCATTCCGGACCAAACCCGAAGCTACTGGACACACCCGGAGGCAATCCCGCAGGTTTCGGATTTAAATCCGGGCTGCCCAAAACTGCAGCACAACACACACGAAAACGGCGATAACTTTTGCAAACGAACTCTGATTTTGATGAACTTGGTCTCGTTTCGAAGAAGACAACGAGCTTTACATTTTAACACAGAAAACCAGAAAAGATGAACCAAAAGAGATGATGCAAGATATGCAAAGGTCTGAGCACTCTATGCACGACATGTTCAAGTTACTGCCCGAAAGACCCTCTTGATAGAATGGCTATCAAACCTATAAACCGGTCTCTCACCAAACTCCTTGAGACCGGTAAAACTAGGAAAACCTAGCTAAATATACCTTTGCCTTGAGCAATCCACTTTAAGTTGATCTTGACGTTCATGCTTGTCTCACTTTGGAATACTTCTTTTGATCACGGTCACTTGGTGAAGATTGTCAATTTGCTCCCCCCATACTCCAATGTGGGAGACCATTACTTTAAGCAAATATTCACAAGTACATTACCAAAAATTAGACGACAAGGTTCAAGCATGTACTCTCTTTGTATGCTCATCTTGAACTTGCACAATTCGACCTTGATGACCGTCCTCCATATGGGCTATAAAAGGTTGTTCCTTCAAAGTTCTCCCATATGTATCACCTAACCCTCAACCAAGTAACATATACATAATATGGGTTAGTCCACAAGTTCAATATACGATTGCTTACCATATGCTTCATGCATATAATCCTCGAGGTGTTGTTCTTGAACTTGCTCTTCTCAACCTTCAGAATAATCACCACTTGATGTCATCTCTCATGGGCTATATGAAATCTTCCTTTTTGATCCAAACCCATGAGTTGCACCTAACCCACATATCGATATACCAAATACATAATTTATGGGTTAGTTCACAAAGGCAATTGACAAATGCTTACCATACCACTAGATCACACGCCGTACATCACTTATGCTTGTGTGCACTTCATTTCGGTCAACCTTCATACTTGCTTCACTTTCCATCTTTATGATAGCTTGAAGCCAATAATGAACTCTTCACTTAACCTTCGTTGCTTCAAGACTTAATCACCAAATGCACTCTCAGGACCATACATGGGATTCAGCATGAATATCACTTTGGTCTTCTTTATTCTCTCTATCGCAATATCTTGAGACACATAATGGATTCTTCACTTGAGTGCTTGCTCCATAACTCGGTCAACCATGACTCAACTCATGAGCTCAACATAACCTTATCATGAAACCATATGTTGAATCCTTATTTTGTAATCATTCTCTCAAGATATTAATCCTTCACGGGAACTTCACTTTCTTCTTCTTGATAATATTTGATTCACTCATTGAAATCCAATTCATGCTTTCAATTCAATATACTTTTCTTACTAGCATTCCTTGAATTAAAGCTCAATGCAAACCACTTATGCAAAAGGATTGTCATCGGATACCAAAACCACACATCCAATTGTCAACAACTCAATGTATATCTTTATCTTCATGACATTTATCATTGAATTAACCAAGTGGTCTTCCTTCATTGCCTATGAAACATTCCTTCAAATATATCTCAACTAAAACATTAGTCCATAGGGATTGTCATTAATTACCAAAACCACACATGGGGCAACATGTACTTTCAAGTAGACTAGTAAGAGTTATTGCTGCTGCACTGTGTATGTTTCCAGATACAGAAAAGTCAGAAACTCAGAATTTGGAGGTTTTCATGTTTGCAACCATTTGCCTAGCTATCCACTGCAGTTTGTTTTGTTGTCAAGACCGATGAAGATGTCAGTCAATGTATTCATCTTCTATTACCATCTTATAGTAATCAGTTAATATCGGTAGTTAATCTTAATTAAGTGTCAAAGAAAGACTGGCTTCCAGATCTGGATGTGAATCTCTTTTTTCCCCTTAAGTGGTCTGAAATGCCAGCTCCAATATGAATGGCGGCACATTTCCATTATATAGTACATGCCAGTATGCCACTGCCAAATAAAGAAGTTTTACATGCTAGGCTGCTGCAGAACATGGAGAATCCTTTTGGAATTGCCACTTTTGTAAGGGAAGAAGATTGCATTACAGAGTGAGGAGAAGGCGGCAAGGTTGATGCCACCAAAGACCTTACAGAGTGCAGATGTGCTAGACCTATAGTTTTGGAAATGTGGCACCACATCTATCTAGCAATGCAAGTGTGAAAAAGAGCAAGGCATGCAGTGAGGCGCACAAGCAATATGAAAAGGGGGGAAGCGAGCGAATGTTGGGGAGACAAGGAGAAGGCTATGGTGGGAATATAGTGAAGAAGAATGAGCGTCAAGAGGAAGATCAATTGGAGGTTCACACAATATGGTTTTACGGTTTAGTCACGAACACTGCACGTCAGATGATCCATTCACTCTGTCCTACTCCCTCTGATTCACAATAAGTGTTTCGATTTAGTACAACTTTGTACTAAATTAGTACAAAATCTGAGACACTTATTATGAATCGGAGGGATACAGAAGGTTGATGTAAGGGCTCCAATAGTCTCAGCCCGCAATCGATCGAAAGGGGTAGGTCCGCATCGAAATCCCCTTTTGTTTATTAACCACCCTGGAACCCTGGTAATAAACATAGGGGGTGTCTTCTATCAGAGGCTGACGCACACCGCCTCTCGCACCAACATGCACACATACACATGCCAGCAATCCCATAAACGAGTGCTAAATTGATCCATAACGTAGATCAGAGAATACATGGTTTGTCCTATGCGTCACAGACCATGGAGCATACCGTCTACGCCACTGAATCCACATGATCATATGGATCCCTGCCGAAATCCGTCCCACCGCTGATAGCGGAAAGCTTTCCAGAGCAAAGCGATTCACCTCCCCGCCGCAAGAACTGCTCGCGGTCCATGGGCAAAACCCTTGCCGGCAGCATCCCGTCGATTCAACCCGACGCTTGTGAACTTTCAAAGAATCCCTGTAAGGTTAGGCCAAATACCTAGTTTTTGGTCCCGTCCTTTTCGTCTTATGCTTAGATCCGTACGGCTTTCCGGCCGTCACAACCGTCCCCGGCACAGCAATCTCGTCTTTTACTGCTCGGGTTAGCATTGGCGTGTAGAGGTGCTAATTTGGTATGTTTTGTCGAAGGGTTGAAAGCACGTGCACATAGCGTGCGGACAGCATGTAGTGGTCCAACTCGCTGTTTCTAAGTTAATTAGGTATGAATTGAAATCGATCTTGCAAAAGAGTCGAAGAAAAAACGCTCAATAAAAACGAGAAAATAGACAAATTTTACAAGTTTCCTTTTAATTAGAAGATGAATTCCGGACCACCGCTCCGCAACCGGTCTCCGACTCTCCGGTCTCCCCTCTGCTTTCTTTTTCATCTATCTCCATCTTTTCCTTCGTGAGCCGCACCGAGCCCTCGTTCTGCCCCATCTCGCTGCCGACCGCCCCAGCCCCCTCGCTCATCTTCTTCCTCGAGCTAGCGCCGCCGCTGCCGGTGGATCCCCCTTCGATTCTCTCGCTCCCGACCGTTTCTCCTCCCATCTCTCCCAGTTCCATCTCCTAAACCTTCCCCGATTTGTAACTGAGCCAAGAATCGAGGTACGGCGGCCGCCCTACCTTGCCCTACTGCGTCCTCCGGCCCCTGCGTGCAGGTGTTCGGACATGGCGGGGGAGGATCCCGCGGAGGGAAGCCGGAGCAGGAGGCGGATGGATCTGAACCTGTACCTGGGCCTCCCTCCGTTGCCGCGGCCTCCAGGCCGGCTGGGTGCGGCTATGGACTGTCCGGCGCCGGCGCCGGCGCAGCTGCCGGATATGCCGGTTGCTGAAGCTCCAAGAACGGGTGAGCCGGAGGAGGTACAGCCCGCGGTGTACTCGCCGTCCAACGCGCTCTCCATGCCGGAGCTCTCCACTCCGGAGCTTTCGCTGATAGATCCCATGATCATTGACTGGCTTGATGGCCTCACTGCTGACGGTGAAGAAGCTCTTTCTGCTGGTGAGCCAGCTGCGGTGCTTGACGCCCTCTCAGGTGATGCCAATGTCTCCCAACCGGTGCCGGCGCCACTGCCGCCTACTCTTGCTGGGTTGGAAGGGGTTCGTCTTGAATGGGTGGAAAGGCTTTCGCACCCTGCTGTGGTGCCTCCTGCCGTCCCAGGGGAGATGATCAGCACGACGCCCGGGCGTGGTGGCGGCACGTTTGAAGAGATGACGCCTGAGCTCCGCCTGCAGAGGCTGATCCAGGTGAGCGAACAGCACCGCATCGGGACTCCGGGACCAGTGACCCGTAACCAGCGGGCAACCAGTCCAGGAGCGGATAGACTGCTGCAGGCCATCAAGCGGTCTCATAACTCTCTAGGCACATCAAAGGGTGCTGTCAACGATGAGATCTGCGAATGCAACTCCAGTTTTGACTGCAATATCTGCTTAGAAGCAGCCAAAGAGCCAGTGGTTACGCCGTGCGGCCACCTCTTCTGCTGGCCATGCTTGTACCAGTGGCTCCATGGATATTCAGTCCACTCTGAGTGCCCTATCTGCAAGGGAGAGGTGCTCGAAGTAAACGTCACACCCATTTATGGAAGATCAGATGATGAACGGGGCGCCTCCAACAATGACATCCCTCCTAGGCCTCGTGCTAACAGAACTGAGAGCTTGAGGCAGCAGCTGCAAACGCAAGATCCAAGAGGCATCGCAAACATGGTGAGGCGGTTGATAGAAAATCAGGATACAGTGAGAGCCCATTCTGCTGCACCTGCAGGCGGGGTTGAGGTGACTGTGCTTCCTGCAGCCCGGCCAAGGGCTAGGGTTCGGCGACAGCAAAGACAAGATAATCTTAATTCACGTTCCCCAATACTGGGGCATCCGGGCAATACAGCTTCGCCAACACTGCAGCACGGGAGCAATGATGCTCCTCAGGGTGGCAATGAGGTTACATTTTCCCCAGTAGTGCTGCAAGTGGGTAATATGGCTTCGCCAACACTGCAGCACGGGGGCAATGATGCCCCTCAGGGTGGCAATCAGGTTACATTGCCATCTTCTAGTGCTGATAATGTTGCACTGGCAATTCCTCAGCAATCATCATCTATGGAGCAGGCATCGACTTCCAGCACCGTGGCTGTTATAGTGGGGCAGGCAGCCCAAAGTAGGAGATCGAGGCCTTCTGAGTACGCCATAAGCACAAGGAGAACAAGGAGGAGGCAGCAGCAGCAGTAGGTAAAGGTGGTGCTGCCATTTTCAGCAATAAAACTTAGGGGTTCCCTAAAACTTATATAGATTATGCCCCATTGTTACCATGGTTGGCTCCCAAAACATGTTGGGATCTTAATGTAGGTTTGTATATCATGTTTGTTGTATATGCTATCGCTCGCTCATGTGTACTCTTTTCATGGCAAATGAGTTAAACTTCCGGTTTCAGCATACTTTGCTGTGTTGTTAGTTCTTAGTGTGTATGCTGGTATAAATTTTCTTGATATTGCATCTGTTACCTATATATAAAGTGGATTACTAAGAGTTACCTCTGCGCTGTGTATGGGTATGCCATTTTGTTTCCTGATACTGAGAACTCAGAATTCGGAGGTTGTCAGGTGAGCATCTTTGCTGAGCTACAGTTTCTGTGTTGTCAGGTGAGCATCATTGCTGAGCTACAGTTTCTGTGTTGTCAGGTGAGCATCTTTGCTGAGCTACAGTTTTTGTGTTGTCAAGACTAAAGACCAATGAAGATAGCAACCAATGCACTGTCCTTCTATTTTCCTCTTATAGTGATCAGTTCATGTCAGTAGTTAATCTACTAATCTAGTGTCAAAGAAAGATTGTCTCATCCAGATCTGGATAAATCTCTTTCTTAGATTTCCATGTACATGCCACTGCCAAATAAAGAATTTTATGTTAAGGCTGCTGCAGAACAAGAATAATCCTTTTGGATTTGCCACTTTTGTAACGACAGGTGTATTTTTTGCAGTGACATGGGCTGATGGGGGCATCCACACTTTTGTGCCACTAGTATAGCAAGCCACAACAGGTGTATTTTTGCAGTGACATGGGCTGATGGGGGCATCCACACTTTTGTGCCACTAGTATAGCAAGCCACAATTTTCGCAACGCCCAAATTGGTTGCCACAAGTGTGGCGAAGTTAGCTAACAGCGAGTCCATGATAGATGGGGTGAGGATAAGAAAGTGTGGCACCCTACAACTGTGTCTGCAATGTTTGGCCAAATATGACTACTAAGTACTAACCAAACATGTCATGGTATAAGTAGATAACACATAAATAGGATGTTATGTTTTTGTACTGGTAATGGCAACAGTAGTCTACTTTTTCCCGAAAATAGAATAAGTCTAGTTTGAACCGAATCTCACATGGGGCAATATCATCATTTGCCGGGCCCTTCATATCTGAAGCCGGCCATCCTTTTGTTGCAAATGGAAAGACAATCAGATTGGTGCAAATGGACGAATGTCATTTACATTTCAGCTGTATCATTTGGTTGCCAGAACATTTTACAGCATATTTCCCTCATGAAACATGAAGATAATGATCGTGGGTTCCTTCGCAACCTCCAGAAGGATCATCATTAACATATTGCTGGATGTCAGGACGATTGAATGAATTCGTCCAGTGTTTAATGTATCCAATCAACTGCCAGATGTTAGCATGGACACTGTTGAACTGTAGATTTGTGATGTCTTTGCATGGACGTTTTGTACAAGACAAAATGTCAGGCTGCTGACTTGCAACTACCTTGCTGGAGGCAGATCACCACCTTTTTCTTCAGCATGGCTTCTGCAAAGAGAGTCAGCGACTGTTTCCTCAGTGGCACAATATGAATCTAGACAGCAGTGAGCTACAGGGCACCATCTCCGCGGGCCTGCAAAGACTCTTCCATAATATGCTTGAAATCTTTGTATGAATGCACGTTTTTTCATTGTAATATGCTGACGATTCCACTTGCTTGAGATCTTTGTACTCCAGCTAATGTAATTTGCCTTGTGCCCTTTTACCCTATTCTGAAACGAAATGCACATTTCTTGCGAGGTTTCCAGAAAACAAAACTCCAAGTTACAATAGGGATCATGGTCTTCACCAAGAATCAGTGACCTTGGTCAATATCCATATCATGCATGTTTTACCTTGCACAAAGTGCTTGGGATAGCGGAAAAAAAGGTGTACTTCATCAATTAGATCGCACACATGCTGGGATGGCCATCTACCATACCCACCATAAAATTGGTGATTAGATAATCATGTGCCAAAGAAATGGTTCAATTAGCACTGGTGTTTTCCATTTCATCCTGATCCTTAGAAGGCCCAGTAGTCAGCTATGTACATACACAATCATGTCTTGTACTGTTCAATCAGTCTCAGAAGGCTATGTGTCTCGGCATCAGGCATTGCTCCTCTCAAAATCATCGTCCTCACAAAATTTGGCTCATAAACTTTTGCCTTAACATAAGCTTTTAGAAGAGTATTATACACAAAGGAATTCCTGCAGTACTTTGATTCATTCAGTTCCGCGTAAACTATCTTTGCATTTTCCAAGTCACCAATTTCTGCAAAGTTCTCAAGCAACATATGCGTGGTCTCTAACCATGGAGTTGAATTTCTCACCTTTCTGGTGACGACTTCTTTTTTCCCCATATCCATCGTGTTCAAAGCTTGTTTCACAAGGCCTGCTTTCAAGCAACCCAATGCCAAGTGGCGATATGTAATAGCATTCGGTTGACAACCACTTGCTCTCATTTCTTTGAACACTGCCGATGCTTTATCCACAACGCCATGCCTGCAGTAAACTGATAACATGGAATTGAACTGTTCTGTAAGCCTTAGCTTTCTTGCTGATTTAATCTCTCCCCATATCTCTTCTGCCTGTTCAATGGAACCAATCTTTCCAAATGCCTCAATTGCTAGTGTGAAGCTTTTGGATCGAATATGAGGGAGGACTTGCATGAGTTTCCATGTCATCTTTAGCTCCTTCTCCTTTCCAAGGTATCCATACAAGATAAGAAGAATTTCCTGCGTAGACCAGTTAGTACCTGTCATAGAATTCTTGATGGCTTCTATATATGTCTGGGAAACGGTATATAGCCTTGCTACAGCATGTGAAATTGCTAGAATTCCGTATGTGATCTCATTCGGCTCGACCTTTGCTCTTTTCATATCATTGAACACCCTCGCCACTCCATCAATGTTGTGCTCATTGGCCTGTATTTTCAATAAGATGTTGTAGGTAGACGTGTGAGGGGTCACTTTACTGGCTTTCATCTGAGCGAGGATCTTGGGGATAGTCTTCCTACGACCCTCAGAAGAATGGAGGATGATCAGGCGGTTGTAAACATACGGCGAAATCGGAAGGGACAATTCCCTCATCTTCCTCATGTAACCGTATGAAAGCTTAATCAAGCTTAACTCCAAACAAGCCATTACAAGGTTGTTGTAGAGCAGCTCGTTCCGGTATTCTTGAGGTATGCGAAGGAAGAGGCTCTCGGCTTCAGAAATACCATGCACTTTAGCTGTGAACTCTAGGAGATATGAGTAATCAAGCTCACTCAGCTTGTAGGGCCTCTCTCTTATCACCCACTCCATGACCTGTAGCAAGAAAATTGCAAAATCCTGTTACTTCCTGAACAAACAGAAGAAAGTAAAAATATATCTATGTTGATTTAGTTGACATCATCCGTACATAGTGATGAGCTAATTTCATCATAATGTGCCGAGAAATCATGCCATGAAAGAGAAGGAATAATTAACAGTCATCTGGAGAAAAAAATCAGATCATCTCTGCATCTTTACACACAGACAAGCAGCACAAAATGCAAGACGACTTTAACATTTTTCAACACATTCATGCACAACAACGGCGATCACTGGTCCATAAGAAAATGCAACATCGTGCGGAGCCAAGGTGATATACCACTAAAATCAACCATGAAGGCATGAACACGAACCAAAAGCTCAAGGGATGCGAGTGGGAGAGGAAAGGGGGACCTGGAGGCCGGTGCGGTGGAGGCGGCGGCGGCGGAGGCGGTTGATGGCGTGGAAGACGTGGCCGCGGTGCACGGCGCGGCCCGCGGCCATCCAGCCTCGGATGGCGGCGCACGCCGACGACGCCCGCTCCAGCCGCTGCGCCAGCGAGCCCTCCTGCTCCCGCTCGTCAGCGGGCTCCGCCGGCGGAGTAGGAGGAGGAGGAGCAGGCGCGAGGGGCGCGCTGCCTGAGTTGGTGAAGAAGGCGGCGGCTGACGCGATCGGCGGCCGACGGCAGCGGAGCAGCATGCGCATCGGCGTCAACATCGTCGCGGCAACTCGTCGAACAGCTGGTGTGCAGGAGGCCCCGATACTCCCAGGCCGCCGCGGCCTCCCCACCGCAAAGTGCCGCAGGAATAACGCCCGGCACTGCTCAGAGCTTCGAATGGATGATCTCTGTTCCACGGCGGCTGGCTCCTCCGCCCGCGTCCATGAGGGTCACCCGCGAGCTCAGTGTGCTGGGAGTTTACCGACGGAACCGAGAGCTTGCTCTTTGGTCCTCTTCGATCCCGCTTGTGCAATCGGGCGTGTGGGTTCGGAGCTCACAGTTCGGGTGCGTAACCCTCTGACCCTCTATGTGTACAAGAGAACAAAAAAGCTTTTTTTGTTTCAACAAACATCTCGTACATCTCACAAAACGATTTTTTTTACTCTTAATTAATACAGGGGTCCGTCTGGTGTGCAATCAGGCAAGCGGTGCAATCCTGCAATCAAATTAACACTCCCCGTCCGATACATAAACTACGGCCCAGAAATCGGTTGGGTTACTCCCACGATCTGACGCATCCATGTAAATCAGACTTTTGCAAAGAACCTTCGCGGAACGTGTTGATGTTGCGCAGAATTCCTCGTCTTCGACCGTCTTAAATCGGCCATCTCACATCTTCTTCTCCGTGATCCCTCTAGGGCTGCATACAGCTGCCACCGGCCGATGCTGCGCAAGATTCTTCTCTGGTTGCCCGCTTATCCGAGGTGAAGGGGATCACCCCAGCCCCCACACCCCCACAAAGGCATTGCGAGCATACTCTTGATACAAAATCAATTGCATTTGTAGGCAGTGATTCCTGTTGCATTTGGGGATTTGTTTTCTTTGCTCAACCGTTGACAACTCAGGAACTTTATTCTCCAGTTTGTTTTACTTTTTCAAGTACCAATTGCAGCTTTGACCAAACAGCGACCTGACAAGAACGAACTAATTACAGAGAACAAATTGATGCGTCCTCCCTTCGATCCTCTACAACTTAGAAACGCAAGCGGTTTGCACGATGGTGTCTCAGACCATGTTGCACATCGAGTTATGAACGGGGATTAGGGAATTGAATTGAAGTTTCCCACACGGTTGGAGATGTGGAAGACAAAGGATAGGGGATGGAGCGACGAGGAGAGGGGGAACAGGTAGGCCGTCGACTCCTAAGAAACGCACAGTTGATGTTGCTCCATGCAGAGAGGGAGAAGGAGATAGATCGATCAAGGCGAGATAGGATCAGACGGGAAAGAAGCTGGTTTGGGGATGGTCAAGGCCTCAAGGGGGTGGGGTTCTGCACAGCATTAGCCGAGAATGCGAGGCGTGTTTCGCAAAACTCAACTTGGCGATGGGAGTTCCGGGATTTGTTCCAGGCTGCAGATCGCCTGTCGGATGGATCGTGCTAATTTGATTGCACGATTGCACAACTTGACTGATTGCATCCCATACGAAACCTTAATACAGTTACTCGTTTGAGTGTTTTTTTTGGGTGCGGAACACAACACAAGTAATCATTTCTTGCACTGTTCTGATGATTTGATTTTCATAATTCTTTTGAAAACTTGAAGTGGCTTAAATAAGAGCAGAAGGTAGTTCAACGTAGACATCAGTCATCCTACGATCACGCTCAGTCACTCACACTCAAGCATACATGCTTACATGAGGTCTCCAGTTTCGAACACGACGCAGATTAGTGCTACCTACACCTAGGGTAGAAAAAGTTCAACCACAGGACAATTACATTTAGTAGATAAGTACTCCCTCCCTCCGATACATAAAAAGTGTCGTCCCCTTAGTACAAAATTTGACAAACTTCGTACAAAATGGACGGACACTTTTTATGAACCAGAGTAGCAGTACGTAGCAGAGTATTTGATCAAATTTGTCATAATAGTTCAAGGGCAAGCAAACATCACTGCCCCTCATACACTACAACAAAAGGACCGAAATAAAGAACTTGTAGCTGCCGCTATTTGGTAGCCGACGGAAGTGCTTGAACGATGTGCCGGGGATTGGACATATTTTGGTATTCTTCTTCTTGACCACGCTAGGAACACATTGCTGCAGAATTTCGTTCAGCAGTAACATTCAGAAACAAACATGTGCAGGTACACCCATTTTCTTTCCCTAGCTACAGAAAATATTTTCGCTAGAAACTTACTACTCCCTCCTGTTGGAATTACTTGCCATTACATGTATCTAGACGCTTTTTAAACATAGATACATCCATGTTTAGGCAAATTTGAGACAAGTAATATGAATCGGAGGGAGTACTACGAAATAGTGATGACTGGCATGGGAACTAACAAGAAACTAAGCAAGACGAAATATATGCACACACACACATGGAGCTTTAACCATTTACAAACTCAGCAGTCAGCATCCGTTAGATCTTGGTATCAGAAAATTCATACCTGAGAGGCGTCTGAAGATGAAATACATTACGTGATCGAGAAAATTCCAATCCAAATTCTTCTCCGACTTCTAATGTGATGTAGTTTGATTGAGATATGGAAATATTAGAGCCAGATCAGTAACGAGTAGAAACCAGATACTCTCACGATGTACTTGCCAAGTACTGTTGCTCATACTGGCAGTGAGGCACCTCTTTTGGCACAACTAAGTGGACATGCCAATCTCCTGGTTCATCTTACTGACGTTGCAGTGAATACCTTCTCCAGATATAGTTCCTGAAGGGGGGGAAAACTGCATTACAAGACAGCAAGCTAAGGGTCAATAGCCTGTCAAAATCATCAATTATTCAATTTAATTAGTGAGATGTAGTTTTTTTTATAAACAACCTTGTGGTGTGTAATATTAGTTTTACAATTTGTTAACAGATGTTGCATACAATCAGAACGAATAGAAATAGTTTACTGTTTGACTATATAAAAAGGCTATGTGCCGAACACTTGACAAAAGCTGGCGTATTACACTATGGAAAGTAACTTTTGAAGATATCCACAGTTCGCAATGAACAGCTCTCCATGTAAAGGGCAAGTTAGTGTCAATTATCTAAGGCAGATAGCTAGTGCACAACCGCGAAGGACATTGAAAAAGATAGAGTTCTCCGGTGCAAATTACTTTGAAATACGGACCGATCATGAACTTACTTTGAAATGATCAAAATTTCTCAGGTACCAAGATGAATGCATCAAGCCACCCAAGCAGGAGCCAGCAGAATCAACTGAATCCATTATCTGCACCTACAAGGATAAGTCAGGAAAGATGAAGGTGAACAACTGAACAAAGGAGGAATCAACCACCCTATAACATGAAGAGTTTTATATTGAGTTACTGACTGACCCAATTCATCAAAATGAGCAAGATCAATACAGAATGAATTTATGCAGCCTGCACCCAACTACTCCCAGGCATCTTACTCAAGCCCATTTCCATCATTGTCTTCCTTAAACTCTTAACCTTGTCCCATTTGTTTGCTTGTGCATATATGTTACCCAACAGTATGTAATATCCACTCTCTCCAGGTGCCAATTCAAAGCACTTGGAAGCAACCATTTCCCCAAGCTCAACATTGGTGTGCAACCGGCAAGCAAGAAGCAAAGCACCCCAAACACTAGCATGTGGCTGCATCGGCATCTTCATGATCAGCTGAAACGCCTCGTCCAACTTTCCGCTGCGCCCAAGAAGATCTACCATGATGGTGTAGTGTTCCATGGAAGGTCTAATATTATACTTGCTTGACATGAAAGCAAAACAAGCTCGAGCTTCTTCCATTAGCCCAGCATGGTTGTATGCAGACAGCAATCCCACAAAGGTGACTGCATTTGGGACAATCTTTGCATCGGACATCTCCTTGAACAGACCAATAGCTTCGCTTAACTTGCCATTCATCCCACAGCCCACAATCATTGCACTATAAGACACCACATCCCTTGTCCTCAAGCCTCTGAACAATTTAAAGGCATTATCAATCCGGCCACTCTTGGTGTACAGATCTACAAGAGCGGTGCGCAGGTGATCATCGAGTTCAATTCCCAAGGAACACATGAAGCTCTCGACCCACAGCCCAAACCTCAGGTTCCCCAGCTGTGAGCAAGCCGAGATGACAGACGAAAAAGTCTTCTCATTGGGCAGCACACAGATATGAGGCTTGAGCATCCGGATGAAAACAGAAATAGCCTCCCGTGCGCAACCATTCTGCCCGTAGCACGCAATCATCGCGTTCCACGCATAAAGGTCGTTCTGGTTCTCCATCCGTTCGAACAGGCTGGCAGCAGCTTGGACGTCACCAGCCTTGGCATACCCGGAGATCATCGTGATCCAGGAGACATTGCTCCTGACGGGCATCTGCTCGAACCACTCCCTCGCTCGGGCAAGGTGGCCATGGGCGATGAGCCCGCACATGACAGCGTTCCAGGACGCGGCGTTCCGCTCGGGCATCTGGTGGAAGAGCTCGATGGCGCAGTCGAGCCGGCCGGCCTTGGCGAGGCCAGCAACCATGGAGTTCCAGGACACGACGTCCCTTACGGGCATCTGGTCAAACAGAGCGCGCGCGGCGGGGAGGTCACCGGAGCGGAGGAGGGAGGCGAGGAGCGAGTTGCGGGAGACGAGGAGGGAGTGCGCCGACCGTGCCCCCGCGGGAGGCGTTTCGTCGAGCAGGCTGCGCGCGGCGTCCGGGTGGTCGCGGGAGTAGAGGTGGGCGAGCGCGGCGTGCGGGTACGGGTGCGCCAGGAGGCCGAGGCGGAGGAGGTGGGCGTGGAAGGAGGCGGCGGCCAAGGCGTGGGCGGGAAGGCGGGATACGGACTTGAGGACGGCGGCGAGGGCGAAGGGGCAGGAGCGGTGGGCGGCGGCGTCGGAGCGGAAGGACGAGACGTAGAGCGCGATCGCCCGGCGAGGGCGGCCCTGGTCGGCGGCGGCGCGGATGGCCAGCGTCAACGGCGAGTTGACGCAGGACGCGGCGGTAGACGTCGGCATTGGCCGGCTGGTGCCTCTGTCCTCGTCGGAGA
Source organism: Brachypodium distachyon (assembly GCF_000005505.3). Classification (NCBI taxonomy): domain Eukaryota; kingdom Viridiplantae; phylum Streptophyta; class Magnoliopsida; order Poales; family Poaceae; genus Brachypodium; species Brachypodium distachyon. The sequence goes on from NC_016133.3 coordinate 14,412,200, forward strand.
CTTATGCTCCCGGCAGGGGAGATAGCACAAACATGCTTCGCTCCAGGTTGATTGCTTTCCCGCACAAATGGTACTGCCTTCCAACGTTCTTACTCCCTCTGTTTAAAAAAATTGGCGTGGTTTTGAAATAGGCTATTTCAAAACCGTGCTAATCTTTATGAAACGGGGGAGTAATTCTAAATTATTACCGCTGTTTTAGTTTAAATTAGAATCAGAGTGAGTATTGTGCCATTTTTTGTTCCTAGCAAATTTGAAAAGGCAAAAACAAAGGAGAACCGTTTTTCAGTATTACCTCGGATACCGGATAGTATTATTCTTGCGGAAGACCTTTTGCATCACTGAAAACGGATTCGACACAAAATATCTAAAAAAAAAACTCATGAAACAAATATGAGTATTTCACAATACATTCTAGAAAAATAAATTGAATATGAAAACTCAAGGAAAACGATGAAATTTGGAGAAGTTATATCTGAAATCTTGAATGAAATAACTGTTGGACATTCTTGGCACTTAAGTTCTCAACTTATATTTATTTATTTTGTTACCCACTCCGTTTCATAAAGATTGGCACAGTTTTAAACTAAAGGTAAATCAAAAAATTCAAAATCATGCTAATCTTTACGAAACGGAAGAAGTAACTACTAACCAAAGCTAAAGATCTACTATGAGTTTGTTAAGACTTTATTGAATGTGAATAGTGGTGAGAAAGAAATCAAATGAAGCAGTCACGAAAAGACAGGGCTTAAATATGATGAAACTTAGTGAGAAGGGAAGAAAGATCAATCATTTGTACTCCCTCTGATCGATAATAAGTGAGTTTGATCCGAGGGAGTATATTTTTGGGAAACATTGACGCGAGATCCGACAAAAGAATACATCAACAAAGCTGGAAGTAATAGTTGGTACAAACAAAACTATCTTAACGATCATAATGTAGTCCTCGGTGTCAAATTTCACGCACGGCAAAGATAAAACAAGGCAAATCAAATCATTTCCGACCCATGAACATTACAACAACTTCATCAAATAAACCGAATATTTGATCGAATCCATCATCACAGGCCAAGTAAATCCAGCATGCCGACCACGTTTAACAGTTTACACTACAAATAGCTGCCCCACCAAACAAAGGGGCAGAAACAAAGAACAGCTTCTTCTAAGGTACCACCACTAGCTCAGAGCAGGAAAGCTTTACAAACGATGAGGAAAGATGCCAGCCATGTCAAGCAACACCAGGTGACGAGGTTAAGATTTTTGGGGCCAAAAATGAACCAAAAACTAGTTTAGACAAGTCATCATGAATCGCCACCTGTCCTGCTGCTGATGCCACAGGCAAGGGAGACGGTGGTACGGACTTGATGCATATCACCTCACCTCACCTCATGAATCTAACTGTTTCTTCTTTCTCCCTATCTCCTACGGTCCTACCATTCTTTGGGCTAACGAATTTAGGCGCTGCTGGTCCGAGTCACCTCGTCGGCTGATCAGACGCCTGGTTGTTAGATGCTGCCGGCGCTGATGACATTGACGGGTGGGCTCCGTTGTCCTGGGGAGGGGCAACTCCCCACTTTGTGTCCGTGTCCAATGGCTCCACCACATGAACTGCACCATCGCTCATGCCCACTGCTATCTGATTAGGCTCCAAGGGATGTGCAGCGATAACCATCGGATACACACTTCCGCCACTGTTGGATAAGAAGATGCAAAATCAACAGTAAGTTCACCTGGAATATGACTAACAAAACACAAGTATGAAAAGAAAAATAAGAGCAGTGACTCATGAGACTAGGCATACCTAGGCATTGAAGGAGGTATATAGGCAGAAAGTGCAATCCTGCAACGTAACCTAAGAGACTCTGCTTCAAATACTCCAATAGCACCATCGCAGAATCCAGCGTAAATCAGGAGACCATCACATGAGTATATTGCACTTGAAACTGGGGCCGGGAGTGCATCTCTAGGGTACCACTGCATTATCAAGTAACAAAGGGAGAAATCAATAAGATAATCACACTGATAAATGTAGCGATAACAAGCAGTGGTCTAATGTAAACCTAAGAGGCTAAGACATAATTTGAATACGGAAAGTAACGAGATATAAAGAATTTTGGTGATGACTAACCGAGCGTGAGCATTCGAGCTTCCCATCATAGATAGCCAATTGACTCTCATGAACTACCAAAACATGTGTTTGGTCATTGTGAAATTGGACCCTTGTATCGCCAACTAAAGCACCAGAATGATTTGCCGGTGGTTGGATATATCTCGATTTCTTCTTTTCCCAACCATCAATGCTCCAAACGCACAGCTGCAAAATTTCCATTCCAGAAATGAATGAATCAAATATAAAATGTAGTTGGAAGACCAATCACAAAGAAGATTTCAACAGAACAGACCAATAGATGGATTGGCTTGTGTACTACGAATTAAGCAAATGTACGGATAAAGAGATTTAAACATTTAAAAAAGAATCCAATGGAATAATGATTCATACCTGAGCATCAGCACCTGAAGATACAAGGACATTCATTGACTGAGAAAATGCTAGTCCAGTAATCTTTTTCTGATGGCCCTTGAGCTTGCTTTTAACCTACGTAATTTAATTAAGGTGAGTATACATATATGCATGTCTATTGGATCATGATTTGGTGCAAGAAAAATAAACATCAAGTCCAAGAAGCCCCCAATTCTTTAAAAATGCTAGTTGATGATTGCTGAGCATTACACCTTGTAACCATAAAAAAGAACATGCAAAACTTCATCTTTAAGTGTCTAATAAGCTTCAAGCCTCAGATACATCAAATAAGATTGTCGGGAGCAAGAGGAGATACAAAATGTGAAATAAGCAACACGTTATTAAACAGGAATACTCTACTTAGAGTGAGGATCACAAGCTAAAATAAATTGTACACACCTCATCAACACGGACATTGTAAATCTGAATGGTTGAGTCCTCCATTCCAATAGCAATGATATTATTGTCTTGTGGGTGGAACGCGAGGAAAGTTGCAGCAGGTGGAGGTGCCATGAACGTAGTCATGACCTGTAAGAGATTCCACACATTTAATCAGAAATGTGGAGGAAGGCAGTGACAAACTTAGGTGGTTCTTGTTATTTGAAGTTATGATCTATCAGGAAGCTATGTTTGCCATTAAGCTGCATACCAAAGAGAGACGGGGAATCAAACTACACAACTTGCTGTGCTATATGCTCAAGAAGCATTACCTTGAATGTCATCATGTTGAACAATGAGACTTTGCCACCAGATGCAGACATTACATAGGAGTCATTTTTGGATAATGCAATGCAGGCAGTTGCCTCTTCTGGGTTACCATCACTGGTGTCATTTGTCATTAGAATCCCATTTGGCGGTTGCCACAGATGAGGCGAAATAGATGCGGTAGACTATCAAAAGATTGTGAAGACAATTCAGAACACAAGCAAAATAACATTGCAAATGAAATCCAAATAGGTGCAGTTCTTCAGTTTAACCTTGCCAGTAGGATTCCTGTCACTGCGTTGCCACTTCCACAGCTTGTGACCAGCATTGGAGCAGAGAGACAATAGTGCAATCCCATTATTTGTGTATAGCAAACGGACAACCTGTGAAACAAACAAATAATTGCCTCACTCAGAAATTTTACATTGCCAGGAGCACAAAACATAATTGCTTGCCTACTGCTGAACTGCTTATTGTTCACAAAAACAGACAAACATTGTCCTGAACAACAGGTCAAACATTGACCTTTCTGAAAAAACTATGGGCAAATTTAAACCTCCTCTCTACCTTTAAAAGAAAGATAAGATCGTATGTTTAAGTTGATATTGCATAGTATTTACTACTCAATAATGAGTTAATCACATCCAGATATCAAAATAAAAACAGCAAATGTTTAACGTACTTTGCTCGGATTTGATGCTGTATCTGGACAACGCCGTGCCCGAATATGTCCTGAATCAACAATGTCGGACAACTTCCAGGTCTTCATCTTTTCGGCTTCATCTGTTATTCTTGGTTTAACATCCTGCGTTCTGCTAACATCCATAGGTGCCTGCGAATTTGCTTGAAAATTTAGCAAACCAACATATTGAAGAACAAGAAAGGCTGTGGAACTAACCAATCCACTCATTGAAACAGCAGGCAACATCCTGTCAGGTCGTTCTGAGTTCACTGCTATAGGACTAGATACATTTGAAGCAGAACCAAGGGTGTTGATCAATGGGGGCTGCATTAAAAGTGGAATTATATGTAGTTAGATAGATCAGTTGTCCCAAAATCCTTCATTGGAACCCATCTTCAGTGCATCTCACGGATACACCAGATGCCAATGTTATTTAGACAACACGCAGCAATTATATGCTCAAATAAAAATCTCAATTGGGAGCAAAGGAAAAACAAATACCAGAAAACAAGCTAAAGAAGACTCTATGTAATATTAATAATCGAATCGACCAATACTGATAAGTAGATGCCTATCATTACCTTGGTATTAATTTGTTGAGGTCCACGAGAGCCTTCAAAAGCTCTGCTCTCCAGCATCCTCAGCAAACGCTGCCCATCAGTGTTGGCTAAAATTTTTATTCCATTATCGTTTGCTGTCACAGCAAGCAATGAGCCTTCTCTATTGAATCTCAAGCGAGGGCTTGCCTGCGCATGTTAGTAAAAAGTCATGTGAAAACCTTAAGTCGGTACATGTTTAATAGAAGCCACAGAAAATATACTCACAGGCAGTCCACCATCACACTCTGCTGTTGTTAGTATGTTGGTGTTATCCATATCCCAGAATTTAACAACAAATTCATCTCCAGCAGCCAAAAAGTGGTTCCTCGTTGTGTCAAACTGGACAACACCTAGTGATCGCTTCCTGAAGCCATTGTATGTCCTCTTAATAGCCCCTTCGGTCTCGTTCCACTCGACCAAGTGGGAATCACCGTCTTTACTAGTTCCACAAGAGAAGAGCCTGCAAGAAAAATTTATATTAAATAAATTATATGGGTTGGAAAAAAGTGAAGAAAAATATTAAATTGGGACCTGAGAAATCCAGATGATGAAATGATCTTTCATCCCTTAAAATGTTTACTTAATTTGGAAATATCTGATAGCCATTCTAATCTATTTAACAGTTGAAGCTTCTCACCTTGTTCCATCAGCGCTATAAGACATGGTAGTACACCAATGTCCAGGAGCATCATAGTCGACCCGCGAGCCCAAACAGTCGTACAGCCATGCCTTGATTTTCCCATCAATGGCAGTAGAGAAGATAAACTGCAAATAAAGCAAAAGTTGTAGAAACCCATAGAATAGATGATGCTAATCTAATAATTGAAGCTATGGCATATCAAAATTAAACCAACTGAACATGAAACAAATAAAAATTGGTGGACAACGATAATAAGTGCAGTACCAGTACAAAATGGATACAGCATATCTCGAGTATCAGAGTTGAAATCATCAGAAAGTACCTGAATGTTCTCCTTGTAGTGAGGACAAACGGAATAGACTGGAGCCTCATGGCCTTCAAATGTGTACTGCTTTTGTCCTGTTTGAGCATCCCATACCTGCAAATGAAATGTACAAGAATGCTAACGATGTTCTCTTTACATTTAAGAACAGTAGCATGTCATATGAATAATAATCTCACCTTAATGAGTTTGTCATCACCACATGTAATAATTGACAGGGTCTTGTTGGGGTGAGAAAAGGCAATGTCATTAACCCCACCAATGTGAGCATCAATCTGTGCAATTTACAAAAAAAGGCCAAAGAGTTAAGATCCTTTAAGAGGGTGTTTGGATGTGAAGGCTTAGTTTGGGTATTATGGAGACTTGATAGTTCCCCAAGGGGGTGTAAGGAAAAAGTATGTTGATTTTTCATTCTCGATCCTTATGAATGTACCTCTGCCTGCTGCCTTAACTCTCCATTCGGAACAAATGTATATGTCTGAACAATATGCTTCGAAAATGCCACACCTGAGAATCAAATTAAGCTTATTGAATCATTCTTGCAGATAAGCAGGAAAATGAAAAGGAATGGAACACTTCCAATTACAAAGTACCACGCAAATGCTGTCCTTTTTTAGAAAAAATAGGCATGACCATAGATGAATAATAATAGCACTTAAGTGGTCCATTTTTTATACCTAGAATATTTCCATCAGGGCTCCACAGACACCTATTGACAGATATCGCAGCATCTTTCATTAGTGCAGCCTGGACACATAAGAGCACAAATTGGGCATCAGAACAAACAAATGACAAGGCAGAATGCAGGTAATTACAGCTTGCAGCACAAACAAAGATGGTAAAAGCACAGAATAAAATAGACTGAGTTGATCAATGAACTAAGGACCTGCAGAGGCAAGGTGCAGGAGCTAATATCCCAAACTTTGAATGTCTTGTGTGCTATCCTCTCCCGTGAACCAACTTCCCATATCCCGATGTCACCGACATTCGTTCCAACTGTGTTACATCAAAAACTTTAGCACAGCAGAATATGTACTGATAAAGTAATGATTCAAGAACCGAGCGACATGTTTGAAGCATGTACCTAGAAGAATGGTCTGCTGAACAGGATGGAAATCCAGGCTCATAACATTAGAACCCTGATTAAGTGTGCGAACTACTTGTTTGGGGAGATCTTCTTGACTATAAGCATTGGGAGGATGGCTTGCACCGGAGAATGACACCTAACATAGTTTTTTTATGTATAGAAATTATTTCATGAGACAATGTTGCAGAAATGAGTACATAAGAGCAGAAACACAGGTAAGTCCAAGTTCACCCACGTACCTCATCTGGTTGGCCCACACGCATTCTTTTCATCAGATGTTCAGAATCTGCCGATTGGTAGTCAATGCCAGGCGCACTTGTGGGTGTTCTTGGATGTTTCAGAAATGCAGCTGCAAACAAATAGAGCATCCAAATGAAAAATCAAATAACGTTGCAATAGTGATATCCGCCATTCAGCATATTGCAATTTACCCTACCTGTATTTGGAGGCTGAACAAGACCAGATGGCCCTTGAGCAACAGCAGCATGTGGTAAAGAAGGATTGGCATTGGTCATCCAACCCGCAATTGCATTTGGAGTAACCACAGGTTGAAATGGCTGCAAGATTGAGATATAGTGAATGATAGAATGATAGAAATAAGTCAAATGTTTAACTGTTGCTATAATACGTACAGCATGAGCACCCATTGGTGGAAATCCAGCTGATTTGGGGATTGGTCCAGCAAGAGGACCATTGGCAGGGGGAGGAGCTCTTGCTCCATTCGTAGGAGCAGCACAAGAATGATCGGTAAAGAGTGTCTTGATATCAGGGTTTGGTCTGGGATTCTTGCAGAGCTGGTGTTGCCAGTTAAGACTACATGGCACAAGAAAACAGACAAGTCAAGTTAGTGTTACCTTTACAAGAAGCTGAAGCGAGAGAAGGCATACTGGAAGCCTAGTAGGTCTTCGTTATCGCAAACAGTAAACGACAAGCATTTAATTGCATGTGTAGAAAGTCCAATATAAAACCATTGACACGTCACCAACTGACATATATCCGTTATATTCCATCCGAACTTGCTAACTGGGAGAATCACATACAGCGTATCAAACTGACACCAAACAAATCTTGAAAGCAAAAAGAAAATACATCAAGTAGATTTCCTGGATAAGACATTGAAAGGATGAGCGCTTAAAATTGGAACTTGCCAAATGTCTTAAGAATTGACATGTTTACAATATGTGGACACGGCAACTCCTCCATCTTCACGTGTACAACCATGATTTGATAAAGCACCAAATGATGCTAATTTGATAAAGCAACCATCACTCTTAATTTCCAAACTAATTGGTTGGGCATGTCCATTGAACAGAACAACCAATCATGCAATAACCATAAATGTCCTTCCATTATGTTAGGTGCTAAAACTCCACATTAATTTCAATATAAGCACCGCACACCCCTTTGTCCTATTTGATTGATCATTTTTAGGAAAGATGGAAACTCAACCAGAAGAAAACAAAGAACAGAAAGGGAAACCCTCCAAGTATAGCAGTTTAGTGACAGCTCTTTTCCCAACTTATGACGTGAGCTGGCAGCTATGCACACAAATTTATATGTGGGATCTTAAGTCACGGCAACATTTATTTGCTTTAAAAGTATAGCATAAATAATGTTCATAGAGATAGTATCCCATTGGACACAAGGGGTACTAGCACAGAACTAAAAGCATGCCAGATTTTAAATCGACCAAATACCTTTGATTGATCAGCGTGCGCAGTCTTGATGCTTTAAATGGAGGAAAATTAAGCTTGTCCCGGAAAAGAGGATTTGCTTCAATAAGCTTCTTAAGCTCCATGAGCATGATATTCCGGGCTGACTTAGTGTCACCATACTTGGACAGCTGCTCATTTTGCCTGGCCATCATTGGCACACAACCACATCAATCCAATGCACAAACATTTTGCTATACCAAATTGCTCCGGATGAACTATTAGCATCATACCTAAAATTATCCAGAGTCAGCAGCTGTGTGATTTCCTTGAACAGCTCCTCGTTGAAGGACGCAAACACCTTCAAATCCTTGACGAGTATCTCCACTGCCTTGGCCCGATCATGCCTGCAAACACCAGGCCAATTCAGCACAAATCACAGCAGATACAGACAAATGGACATGAGAAATGCTCAAGTAAATATGAGTCACCTGTCGAGGGCTTCGAGGTACTTCTGCTTGCGGATCTCAAAGAATATCTTCATGGAGTAGCGGTTGTCCTCCACCTTGGTGAAGCCGCTGAGGTACCTCTCGACCTCGTCCCACTCGCCGCCCTGCACCATGTCTTCGAAGTGCTTCATGTTGAAGTAGAACCCAGACTCCTGCTCCAACCTGCGCGACCAAAACGGGCGGACAAAAAAAAATTAATTCAAAAACCCAGCCTCCTCAACAACTCCAGATAGCTACAAAAACCTTTTGACTCGATCAACTCGGCAGTCGCACTTACTTGTGCACCGTCTCCTTAAACTTTTCCTCATCCAGGAACTGCAGGATGAGGAAGACCAGCTCCCTGCTCAGCGAAGACATGGCTCCCCCGATCCCGCCCTGCGTCTCCAGCGCTCACGACAAAGGGAGAACTCCCGCCTGCGCGGCAGATCCCCTCCCAAATCTCGGAAGAAAAAAAAACCACCGCAAGGCCCCCCAACCGCCGCCCCCGAAAACCCGGACCAAACAGCCCCCCCACGAGCAGCTCAAAACCCTAGCGAGGCTCCAAACCGAACGGCGAGAGCGAGCTCACAGCCCAAGCAGGCCCATCCAGACGGGATCTCCCCCGATTCCGGCGGCGCGACCGCCGATCTGCAGCTGCCGGCGCGAATCCGGCGGCTGGAGAACCCAACCCAAACCCCTCGACCGCTCGCGGCGCTTCGTCGGCTAGGGTTTACCCGCCGCCGCCGCTTCCTTCTCCTTCGCTCTAGCCGCCGCGTTTCCCTTCCTTATCTCTCTCTCTTCTACCCCCAACCTCTCTCTCTCTCCACCTTCGCTTTCTTCTCTCTCCAAAACCAGCAGTCCCTCTCTCTCTCGCTTTTATTTTCCGGCTCTGCTTTTGGTTTTTCGGGGCCGCGTTTTATAACCACCCTCTCCACGCATCCCGTTATATAGCCGCCCAGACAGCCGCCCCAATTTACCCCTGCACCCTCGCCCCTCGGCTCTATTCACTCCGCCTGCCACTGAAAACGACTTGCGGCAGGGGCAAAACGGGCAAACCCCACTTTATCTCCAGCGCAGTTTGGTAAATTTCCGCGTCGCGTTCTGGGGCGGGCCCCGCCGGGTACGTGGGGGGCCCATTAGACAGGCGCACTCGACCGCGTCCGCTGGCTGGCTTCCGTTTCTGGTGAGCCATCTCTCGGCACGCCACGTCATCCTTCCTCGTACGCATTAATTTTCTCTCTCTTTCTGTATCCGCTCTCCCCGGTTTCGAAATTTGAACTGGCACGCAGGGGGGAGGGGGGGGTTGGTGGTAGCCGCACCCCGTACTGGCTACCCAGCTTTTCAGGCATGTACTTACTCACTACCAAGACTGTATTTTTCATGATAAGGAAACGTGGAATGATTATCCATGTGGTCCATATGTTTTTTTTCTATTGTCGAACATGGTTATTATTCTGGTGGATTCACATAGTTAGAGGGAAGGAATTTATGGAGGACATGAAGCCTATTTTTCTCACACAAGATGAATGGTTGTGCGCAAATATGTGTGATGGTCCAGACGTGGCGTCAAGATGTTATGTTTTTTTCTTCGTTGTTTTGTGTTCCTTGAGCATTAATATCAAGGCTACGGAGAAACATTATCTCGTACTACCTCTAGTTAACAAAAAAAATTACCCTCTTTCCAAAATATACGGAACGTTTGGCTTTTTACGGGCTCCAATGAAGATGTTTGACAAGTTATGTTTGCATGATTCATACAAGAACTTGTGGCATACGAGTGATTTGCGGAAAAATACAATGAGACCACGCTTGTATGCTCAATCCATATACTCTGGCCTATAACAGTGGTCAAACTTCTACATCGTCGATCGCACACATATTTATATGCCTTCTATATTATGGAACGTACGGAGTAGCGTTACACACATGCCTTCAGTTAAACTTGAATATTTGGACCATCCTATCAATACAAGTATGTATTATATGCGTATACGTGTCTTAGGAAGAATTTTCATATTATTATAGCTATAGTGGTTACTATTCATATACTTGCTTTTTCATGTTTTAGGTGGTGCCTGAGATTTTTTAGTTCTATTATTAGGGGGCGGCGATTTGGAGCAACTACACACGTGCAGCTGTTGTGGCCCGCAATAACAATTAAAACAAGCGCCTTCAGGCGTGGGAAGTACACGATGTGTGTCGCTTAATTGAGCACGTGTTGTAACTAATTAAGGCATCTCAAAGAGAGGGGTGATTGGCGAACGTGGCATGTGGAGATCGAGGGCTAGGTAGTGCGTCCAGCAAAAGAGGTGGGCATACAAGTGAGCATGGGCTAGGGCATTTCAATTACGTGCATGTTATAATAATTAATGGTGGCGAAGATTGAGGGGTGGGTGGCATGTCAAGCAAGAATTAATGACAGATATTTATATATACTCCCTCCAGACGTGATTACAGCCTACCCAAGGAATTTTGTGATACAAGTTTTTCTTAACTGACCTCTAGTCCGAAAAGGAGTATTCGATAGGAATCATTGGTTATTTCTAGATTTTTGATACTATGTCAATGCCCAAAATGATTTTTTTTTGTGAATCTAAGGAATGCGATTGAACAACAGGATCTGCAATTAGAAAAAAAATACATATATAAATTAAAATGTATACCAGCATATCCACACAACTTTCGTTTACCATGTATGCATTATGCAATGCAAGAAGTGTAATACACAAATGTTCTCCTTGACCATGTGAGTGCAAGACGACACCATAATATTTTTTAATATAAAATGCAGACAATGATAAGAATTTTACAAAGTGGGGCATGAAAGCTGACTTAATGTAGTTCTACATTACAGTAGCAATGAAAGTAACATGCCAGGGCTAAACTTGAATTTGTTTGTCAGTTGTTTAACCTTACTCACTCGTCACATATCAACTATCGTAATATCAACCTATCTAAACGTATTTTAATACATAGATACATCCATATTTAGTTAAATTTGAACCACTTAATATGGTACGAAAGAAGTACTCCGTAGTAAATTCCTGTAGAAAACACAGATATGTCTAGTTTTAAAATAAAAGATCAGAGATAAATTTGGTGAGAAAGAAAGTGTACGTACTCACTCAGCCAAAAGAACCGAAGTTGAGTATCCACAGGAAAGCAAAGGGGAGAGAGAGAGAGAACAAAAAAAAAAAGGAAAGCATGTGGGAGCCACTGGGTGCGCGTAGCAGGGAGGCAGGACGGGTGGGCAATTATTTCGGATTTCGGGAGCCGTCGCTTTCCCTCTGCGCTGTAGTAGTGGCCGAGCGAGTAGCTGTCGAGCCTTTAACACGTTATAAGCCAGATACCTTATCAAAAGCCCTATATAAGTACAGGACCTTATCAGACAACTGGCCACGCATTCGTTCATCCATCCATGCGTCCGGTTCCGTCCCGAATTTAATTCCTTTTTAAAAGGGAAAAGAAAAGGAAGAAAAAACCTGCACCGCCACGTCTCACGTGCCACTCAGGCTCTGACACGTGGCGAGGTCCTTGGACCACCTGCTCACGTACCGAGTTTGGCTTTGACCGCTCTGGAAGCAGGGCCCCACTACGTGTGCCTGTACGGGCTGGACGCGGAATATGAGGGCTCGGGGACTGGAAGTAATTACGATGAATGCCACTGAGGGGAACTTTGCCTCGGGAATGGCGGAGGGGTAATTCGGGGCTGAGGAAAGGGAATCCCTGGGTGCCTTTTTTCTGGTGTGGTGGGATCGATCGCGGCCCCCCCGTCCGTATCTGCGCGGCAGTGGGGATCACATGCATGCGCGCGTGTGGCGCGGGATCGTCTGTGGCTGGCTTCTTCTCGTTGGATCGCGTACAGTGAAGTCGACGGGCGATAGAGATTTTCTTTCCTTTGGAATTATGATGTTTTTAACGTCGAGAAAAAGTTAGTTGGTCAGGAGTAGTTCATTGAACGGTTGCTTGTCCGTTTTCGCTACGGCAGATCCTTGGGTCCATGGGGAAATGGACGCTAGACTTTAGATAAGAATGCAAAGCTAGACTTGGAAGAGAAAAATTGGATGCTATCTTGCATAGTTGCGAGTTTGTGGCTCGTGAACCGTTGGCCGGAAAGTCCCTTTGGATTAGGCGTCCGTGTGAAGCAGAAGCAGCTAGGGCCACAATTTTTTATGTGCGATCTCGGTATTTCTTTGTCCGGATTTATAAGGCTGGCGTGATTTTTTTTGGGTATAAGCTTGATCAACATTATGTTAATAGTGAGAAAGTAATGTGGTGTACTGGTTTCGTGTAGAAAAATCGTACAAACCTCGTAATGTATTTGTAGCACCAATTTCAGCACAGGTTAAAATTGTGCTCCGTACAAACAACTGCGTATAGGTTATCTAGTCTGCAACCCGATAAATATAACTGGGCTTTGCTTTCTCACCCGTTACTGTCATACCGGACCTTGTTACTACACGTGCAACGTTAATTTGTTCGTCCCGCTGTGCGTTATTACAAGCACAACAGGCCTGAGGACAACTTTTTTTTTCTCTCCGATGCAAATGCACAACATTAAAGATTATACCCAAAAGGTGGAAAACTAAATCGCGCAATCGAGTACGTACGCCTTGGATGGTCAAGGACGAATTTTGATGTCAACACGGACTACATCCGCAGAAAAATTAGATCGATCCTACTATAGCTAGGTACTGCCGGTACTATACTTATTACTCCAGGTTAAAAATAATGCTTCTGCAAGCCAATAAAGCAGTGCATCAAAATTGCATGCAGATAGGATATCTCTTTGCTACTTCTGCCGTGTTAGTACGTGCATGGATCCAGTAGTACCGAATGCCCATCTTCCAACTTTTCGTAATTAAAAGCAACGAGAAAGAAAGACAGAACTAGAGAAATAAAAAAAAATTGCAAGTGGAGCGCCTGCCCAGATCCGGACACGCACGAGAGAGAGAGAGAGAGAGAGAGAGAGATTGTGGAGTGAGGGATGAATGTGACGGGGGTAAACTGTTGGGTACGCCATAATTGGGTTGGGGCCATCATGTGCGTGCTACGCTGCTGCTAGTACTACTACTAGTAGTGCACTGTACGTACCGTCAAACGTGTGTACGGCGGGTAGCTAGGACGCGCCTTTCTCCACCTAGTGGGTCTTGTTTTGCTACAACCACCCCACGTACATGTCCACGCAAAACAATCTAGGCGTATATACATGCATGTCTCGATCTGTCTATTTAAAGTGCATAAGAAACTATGTGTATTCTTTTGTGTCATGCTCTCTCCATTTATAAAATTAGCCGCAAACAAGTCAAACTTTTTGAACTTTTACCGAGTTTATACAAAAAAATTACCAACAATACGACTCCAAATTAGTTTAACTAAATCTACCATGATATATATATTTCATAAGATATTTATTTGATATTCTAGATATTGATGCTTTCTTTAGTAAACTTAGTCAAATTTAAAAAAAAATTGACTTAGAACAAAGCTACTGATTTACTCTTATATTTAGAAAGGGTATGGACTAGGCTAGTCTTGTTTGGACCCGATTTCATGTGCCACATGCATGTGTAGGCGTAGAGGACGGAGCTAGCAGGGGGCATCCAAAACCCATGGTTCTCTTGTATCACGAGGCTGCTCAAAATATTGTTAGCCGAGTGAGCACCAAGATCTCTCTCTAGCTTTCACTCTCCATCTATTTCTCTCTCTCTCTTGCTCTCAACGCATAAAGAATGGACAAGTGAATTTCACACCTGCTTCAAAAGGCCTGGCTAGCTCCACGTGTCCCCACAACCACACCTGCTTGCTCCCAAAAAGGATAAGTTATAGGGTGCATTAGATGGGGACAAGCCATCCATCATGCTCTTTTGTACGTGTCGTATTTAAACAGAGTTTTTTTTTTTGAGGAAACAGAGGGAGTATTTTTGTTATGCTATAACTGTGCGAGTGGCAAGAAGAGGGAGCAGAATGATCCTGCTATTTTGGTCACCGCGGAAATTTGGCGAATCTATACAAAAATAGAATCCATGATAATGATGATTTTCAGTTTTCTTTGCAAGAGGAAGAAGAAGAAGATTTCCAGTTTTTTTTTTTGACGATTCCATGCTGACAATCACATCACTTGGACGTTTTCCTTGCGTCTGAACATTATATATAAAAAGTTTAAGTTTGCTGGTCGTACCGATGCTAACGCGTGCTGATTTGGACAGGCACCGTGGGAGCTAATTTTTGGTACGGTATAAGTCACCATCTTGATGTGAAACCTGATGCTAGATTTCCAGTTTGGCTATTTGTATTAATCAACGTGGTTTGTTTGTCGTTTAGGCGTACCAGTCCGGGACCTGACTTTGTAATTAGGACAATAGAGAAAGGCTAATCATGCTCAACAAAGCTGGCTTGATCGCTAGCTAGATACTTTTTGCTAGGCTAGCCAAGAGATAAAACTATAGAGCATCAAGATCCTTTCATTAGGTGTGCTCGATCGAACTTTCCCTGGGGAAAAAGGAGTCATCGATCGCCGATGAATTTTACAGAATTCTCACCAATTATTGGTAAGAGATGGTGTCGCCAGCAAATTTCCCTCAATTATTGGCACCTAGGACTGCGGGACCAATGTTTTGTGTCAAGGGAAATACATATACTCTTGCAAAAGAAAAGGGAAATACATATACGGAGTATGGGGCACAGAAACTTCCACCAAAATGCTCAAGCATTGTCACTGGTGTACTACCCAGCCATCTCCATCCCCCATTCTGAAATCTGAATTCAATATTGACCCACGAAATTCTATCTTATCATTTTCCTTCGTTAGATAAAATCTGACAAATTTCATTTCTGAGGATCTTGTCAAGGTCAGTCAAAATAGAGTACGTGTACGGACAACTGAAATCTTTGCCCAGATCCTGGCTAGGCGAGAAGGACCATACTAAGATCTCCTGTCAGTAGTTATCCGACGGTAATTATCGGTAGTGGTACGTGTTGTTGCAGATAGGCCAAACAGAAGGCACATGGTCGGCAGTATCGTCACTGTGACGACCCCACTGGCAGTACAAAAACTGAGGAGTCCTTTTCCACCAAAATTTTTTTCTCTTTCCGAGGAGAACACCAAAATGACAGGGAAGGAAAGGAAGAGGACGGAGGGGACGTGAGTGGAGCTGCTGCTGATGATGTGTGCTGCTGTTTGGCTCTGAGCATTTCTTTTTTTATTCTGGAAATTATTTTTTTTCTTAGAGAGAGAGGTGTGGCCTGGTCTGTCCGTCAGTGTCAAGGAAAGTGAGGTAGTTTGTGGTTGGAGGAACTATGATGGCAGGGAGCGCTCTCCCCTGCCCTGCATTGAAACCTCCCAGGCCGTACTATGTGGAAATGGAAAGTGTACACACTCAAGGTCTACCTCGGACTGTTTTTATTAGTTCTCCATTCAGCCTACTACTAAGCCGTATAACTTTTGACTAATAAATTGTTAAAGTTTGACTAAATTTATAGTAAAAATATATCTCATATACGAAATCAATAACTACAAAAGTTTATTCACGATAGATATAGTGATTATGATTTGGAAACGCAAATGTTAATAGTTGTGCTACACGCTGTATCGAACTTTCGAACGTCCGACAGTCAACAAAAATTATACTTGATATATTATGTATGACTTATATTCTGTAACAGAGAGAGCATGCGTGTGAGTTATTATATATGGCAACTTCTTGGTGGTGCGGTTAGAGCGTTACTTGATACTCCCTCCATTTCACAAAGATCGGCGTATTTTGTTTCGTTAAGACAAGGCTTTGACCAATGACAACTCTATTAATATGTGTTTTTACGTACATGAAATTTATATCAATATATTCATCTTTAAAATTCTTTCTAATAATCATGATTTTGTATGATATAGGTTACATATTAATAGTGTAATTCTTGATCAAAGCATTTTCTTCACGAAACAAAATACGTCAATCTGTATGAAATGGAGGGAGCATAAAGTAACGACTAAATTTCCTAAATCCCGACACTTATAATGGATCCGACGAAGTATTGACTTGTCTAGATTCCTCCGTCCAGAAATAAGTGACTCAACTTTATCTAAATTCGCACGTATCTATACGCTAAAACACGCCTAGAAAAGTAAAATCTAGACAAATCCGAGTCATTTATTTTCGTACGGCGGGAGTACTGAACGTTGCGGCAACAAGGCAACAGCCCGCGTGTGGCCGTAGCGGGGACGCCGATTGGCACGCCGCGTACGGCCGGCGGGGGAGCGAGCGAGAGCCGAATCGAATCACACATCCAGCAGACACACTCGTGACAGAAAGAGAAGCCCCGCCCCCCGTCTCCCCCCTTCCCCTCTCTCTCCATCGGTCGCTGTCGTCCACTGCTCTCTCCCGCAAGGGTTGACGAAACTGCCCCCCGCCCCAACGACCACCACGCCTCGCAGGGGCAAAACCGTCCGCTCCGATCCTCCTCCCCTCCGGAGAACTTCCTTTGCGTGTGCTTGGGTGGGGACCCCACACACGCGCATCTGCATCTCGGCCTGTGCGCACACACACGTCTGCGTCCGTTTCTCCATCCGTCTCGGCGGCTTATCGCGAGATATACATGTGCGCGCACGCACGCGCGGTACGATATGTACTCCGGTGCGTGGGAAGGCGTGAAAGGAGAGACGAGATGAGACGAGACGTGGGGGTGGGGAGGGAGTCTTTTTAAAGCCTGGAGCTGTACGCTTCTTTCCTGTGTCGCAGAGAGAGCAGGCGGGGGGTGGGAAGGGGTGTGTGTTTCCTGCCGTCCCTTCTCGACACGTCCCTCTTTCTCTACCTCCTCTCCCCGTGTGCCCTAGTACGTGTATCTACTCTCCGTGTTTGCGTACAGTTGCGTACCTGTCTATACATCCTTTTCTCTCTACAAATAATAATACTAGCTTGGGGACGAATTGGAAGGCTCGGGGAACGAAAAGTCACACTGCCCTGCGTTACAACGTAGAGCGAAATGATTCGACAACGTCGACACCTGTCATCTCGAGCTTACCGAACATTTTGCATGTCCAGCCCTGCAGACATTAAATGACTCGAGCCTGTCTAGATGTCCATTTAATATGAGACGGAGAAAGTAATTCCTACCGAATTCAACATTTGTATTGATTACGAAGGGAGTACTAACTTGATGATTTAAACACTTATTTAGTTCGCCAATGTTAAATGACTCTTAGTGAGGTTAGTTTTATAGAGACTATAGATAAATACAAACATTACATAACAAGCCAATGTAAGATGAGAGAGAATGAATAACCTCACTCTAACGTACTAGAAGTGCAAAAGGATGACCTTGAGAGCAACTTCTGGCCCTACCTTAGTTCAACCATGCAAATGAACAAAAATTTGTAAAATCACATTGCTTTATATAAAACTAGTTCATTTTTTTCAACTAAAAAGGGTTGGAAGGTACTCTTAGGGTCGTCTTTTTGCACCTCTAGTTACAACTACAAGGGCACAGACCCGCCCAAAAAAGCATCGGGTGTATTACAAAACATCGAACACCCGAGGTCTGTTACCCATTACATTCTTTTTCTAAGATGTTTAAACTTTATACTAAGTCAAACATTTAAAATTTGGTCAAGTTCATAGAAAAAACACTAACATCTACAACTCAAAATTGGTATTATTAAATCTGTCACGATATATACATATATAAATTGATAGAAGATATACTCCCTCCGACCGGTATTACTTGTCTCAAATTTTCCAAATACGGATGTATCTATGTGTAAAAAGCGTCTAGATACATGTAATATTTCGACAAGTAATTCCGGCCGGAGGGAGTAGTAGATTCCTATAAAATTTAGTCAAACATTAAACTTGGTCGACAATTTGACTTGGAACACAAAGCCACGATATGTTATAAAAAGATCGGAGGGAGTTGTACAATGCTAGGTGCTTATTAAAAATAAAATACTCTGTTCCTGCCTGTTTCTGTAAGATACGAGCTTAATTAGGACATCTTCAACAGGGCACAGTTACATAGCTTGCATGTCATCACTTCTTTTTCTATTTTAATCTCATCTATCCTTTATTATATAGGGATATTTTATTTTGTACTTTTCTCTTTCCTAGCAGGCCCACTGTCATCCCCTTTTCTAGTCTTGGTACCCGTGTAGTAGTGGTATCTTGCAGAGAAAACCATCTCTTCAACTTTGGTTCAACCTCAGCCCAAGAAGTAGGAAAAAGAATATAGGTAGTCCCTCCATTCTATAATTCTTGTCGAAATCTTACATGTATCTAGACACCTTTAGAAATAGATACATTCATTGTTAAACAAATTTGAGACAAGAATTATAGAACGGATGGAGTACTTGCTTAGTAGTACCCTGTTGGAGATACCCTTGGTACGGAGTAAAAAAAATAAGCATCAATGTTTAAGAATAAATCGATTTAATCTTATAAACACCATTACGCATGAATGCTCAGAGGAAAATAAAACACATGCTAACGTACTCGTTCATCATGAGACGGAGAGTACCCGTCAAGAAATGAGGAAATTGTACATTCCACTCATCTTTGTGAAGGTTGCTGCGGAAAACACCTACTCGACAATTTTTTTGTGGAAAACACCCACTCGACGTCTAATCCGTTGCACACAAGTTCTAATCCGTGTTTGATCTCGTTAACAAGCATTCTGACCGATGGGGCCCACATGTCAGAGACACCCTGGCCTAAGGGGGCTGCCACGGTGGCTCATCCCCTTCCTTGAGGCTCTTCAAGGGAGTGCGCTGCGGCGGAGGCGGCGCCCAGGCCCGCAGGGCGCGACAGCCCAGACACCGCCCGCGCGCTCGGCTTCTTCGGCCGCTCCATTATCTAGCTGCCCAGCTCCGACCTGCTCTGCAGGACCTTGCACGGGCTCGCTGCGGCGCACGGCGTGCGTGAGGCGTGATCAACCTCATGTCGAGTGCGTTCTGCTCCGCCGACGTGGTCGCCGACGCCAACCTGTCTTCCACGCTGGAGCTGCGGGAGCTCATGGAGGACCTCACTGTGACGGTCGCCAAACCCAACGTCTCCGGCCTCGTCCCTTTCCTACAGTGAGGTAGGTGCAGACGGCGGCGGCAACGAAGGATGGGATCCATCTGTCTCACGTGGCAAGCCGGAGCGGCCAGGGTGGCTATGACATGTGGGTCCCACCGATCAGAAAGCTTGTTAAGGAGTCCAAACACGAGTTAAGACTTGTGTGCAACGGATTAGTCGTCGAGTGGGTGTTTCATGCAACACCCTCCCCGTGACGGGGGTGGAAGGTACAATTTCCTCGTCAAAAAATTTACGTCGACGCTCCCTGGAAAAGGTCCTAAGCGGCGTTTGTACATGGGCGGTACACACTACCACGCATAGGATCCTCGCCACGAAAGGACTGCCCCGTCCGTACTATACTGGAGTACTATAAGCCAGAACCACACACATAACAAGAAACCAAGAAAACCAAAAAAAAAAAAACGGGGCGAAAATGAAAACCCTAGATAAATGGAGGCAGACCCTGACAACCACTTTCGTTTTCTTTATCGGGAGCCTTTCCTTTTCTTCTCTTCTCCATACGAGAAGAACAATCAAGCGCGATTCATGACAACACGCACCACAGAGGTCCGAGATTCTCTCCTGCGAGATATCTTCTCGCGACACGACACGGTACGACAAGTAGGCGACAAGGCACGATACTAGGTAAAATGGGCGCTTTTATTTTTTAACGGATGCGATGGCTTTAAGTTGTTCACAGGTCACCAGCACACGAGACCGGTCAGGCAGGCAGGACGGCTCAGGAGGTGTCAGTGCTAACGTTAGCACCAGTGTCACGTTCACTCGATCTCTCTCCTTGCTTTTTTAACGTTTTATTTTTCGTATTCTTTGGATCAGTAATTACTGAGTACGGAGTACGTGATTTATTTATTTTCTGGGTGGAGCCGCGCCTCGTGACAAACACGCTAGACTGGTCAAGGCCAACGCTAAATCCACAGGCATTGTACTCGTAGCACTCCCAGAAAAATAAAAGAGGCTTCATCGTATCTTTTTTTTTAGAAATGGGTACGAATACATAGCGGCAGATTACTCCGCCTACAAAAATGAAAAAAGTAATCTTCTTGTTAGTATTATACAGAGGTCCAGATATAGAAATGGCATCCTGTCCCGTGGTAAACTTTTCTGAATTTCAGACACGGTGTCAAATCAATATGCTCCCCAGTAGTAAATTATCTGTCCCAGCCTTTTGACCTAACTTCATTTTGGCGCAAACTGAATAAGCTAGGGTTAGAGTGTTGGACAACAACATCAAGAGAATCTAAAAGGGGGACCGCTAGCTCTTTGTTGAAAAGAATAATGTTTCTTAAGACAAATTAAATGTATACTCGTAATATTGTGGATCTACCCAAGGTTTTTTTTTCTTTTCTTCCTTTTTTCTTAGATCATGGGTGTCCCTACGTTTCCCGCCTATCATCATGGAAAGAAGAATGTCTTTGCGAGAATTGGCCAGGAGTTGCTGTCCGAACCAAAGCAGAATTAGCACAATGTGTACAGATGGCACTGTCAGGACCATCAAAAAGGCTAAATTAAACATTTAAGCAGCTGCAAGGAAAATGATTAAGATGGTTACACTTCTCGATCAAATGGTGGGCCACTGAAATTGACCTCGTCCCCTGGTCCAGAATAGCATGTTTATTCTCAATTATTGAGTCCTTTCTGTGGGTTTTTTCAAAGGACATGGGTAAGTGCACCCAAAGCGTGTTCAAAATTGTTGGATTATTTAATCAATTCAGTACTTCAACTTCAAGCTACGATTTCAATGTGATGCTACTCCACTGGGTTATGCTTGAGTCAAATTAATTTGTGGACAAGACAAAGGATGGGCCTGGCTCGAGTCAAAGGTATTTATCTGAATACCAATATTTTGGCCAAATAACTAGATACTACGTATATGTAGCACATGTGTGTATAAGGGCCTTTTTGATTCACAGGATTTCAAAATCGCAGAAATAGGAAAAACATAGGATTTGAATGTCATGTCATGTTGAATCTTATGGAAATTCAAAATACAGGAAGTTGTTTGATTGAACCACAAGGAAAAATGTAGAATTTGCTTAAAGGATTATGTGCTACTCATTTTTGTCATAGAGACAAAGGAAATTTTCCATGAGGTTGAAATTTTCCTTTGGAATTGCATGCAAACTAGTCCACAGGAATTATTCCTGTGGTTTCAAATCATGTAAATCAAACGAGCTATAAAGGAAATATTCCATAGGAATAGAACCCTTCAAATTTTCTATGAAATTTCTTTGAATCAAAGGAGCCCTAGATGGAAAAGTAAGTCAAAATGATAAGATGTTTAAGCTACTTATCCTCAAAACAACTCCCTCCTCCCTTGGCCTAATGGCCCAATTCTCAACTGAATCAAGTTTATATCTCCAAAAACATGGTTTTCAAGTGTAATTTTTTTGACATCTTGAAACTTTGAACACCAACTCTAAAAATCGTAGGCCCGTCCTTGGACCCAAGCTGACGTATCCTGTTTGCTTTTTTCGAAAAGGGAAAGCGATCCCCGCCTTCCCGCCCTCTGCATCAATTGATTCATTCTGTTTGTTGTTTCTATGTGTACGTCAGTGCACGTTACGGTAGGATTCATTCAAGAGGATTATCTTGGTTTCGTTCATATTCTTTTCTGATAACTTCAGGTGCACAGATTTATCTGGAAAAACATGAAAGCGATGGGTAATATAGTTACAGAACTTGGAAGTAAGAAAGAACGAGCTGGCCTCAATTATGGTGTTCCGCAGGCCGGTAATTGCTTTCCAGAATCCATTTGGGAATTTCAAGCAGAAGAATACTTTTTGCAGTAACACATGACACGTCAGTCTCATCGTCAGAGCACGCAGCCAAAGAGAAAACTGTATAGCTAAGCTTCAGGCGTTTCTTTTATAAGAACATGCAGAGCTTGCACGCCACTGGTCATTAAAAATACATGCGTTTCTGAGTTCAGAAAACAAATCCGATAAAAGATTGCTGGAACAAATCAGTATTTCCTGCATTAGCTCTCTTTGTTACTTCTTCCGTCACATATTTAATGACTCAATTTGTCTAAATATGATATATCTATACCGAAAAAGCATCTATGCATGTAAGGGCATCCACAGTATTTAGAGATATAATACCTCTAAGCTGGGACCCACCTCTTATCTCTAACCTTATCACCAAATGCTGCAGTCTTTAGAAACAATTTCATCTCTATCAGTACAAAGTACTATGATGCTCTCACATAATCTTTTTTCTTACTTATTCTATTGGACTTCTATAGCATAGAGGCTGCCTCCAAAGAAAGAGGCATTTCTCATCTCAGATTCTTAGAGGTAGGAGATTGGAATGCTTAGAGGTTGCCTCTAATGGTTAGATGCATCTATAGAGGTAGAAAAGCTAAAGACCGTGGATGCTCTAATATTTCGTTCACTTAATATGGGACGGAAGGAGTATAATTTCGAAGAGGACATGGCGAATAATTTCTTCGTCATATTTTACGGAATATGTATATCCTTATGCGCCTATACACTCGGGGGAACTTTTAGAAACGAGAAATTACATTTTGCTTAGTGGAAGATTTTGCAGGAGCTCGGTAGCCAAACAAGATTTTGGACACGTAACATATCCATCGAGGGGTCATGCCATGCACGTTGTTGGAGGGGGCATTTTCAGCTGCAGAAGAGTATTTTTGCAGTAACACAAAAATTCTTCAACGTACGCTGCG
Organism: Brachypodium distachyon; assembly: GCF_000005505.3. Taxonomy (NCBI): domain Eukaryota; kingdom Viridiplantae; phylum Streptophyta; class Magnoliopsida; order Poales; family Poaceae; genus Brachypodium; species Brachypodium distachyon. The sequence goes on from NC_016133.3 coordinate 14,435,647, forward strand.
GTTGCCGACCAAAGTACCAAACTCGGAGCCAAATTCTTCAACGCTACGGCCACCGTCCAAAGCTCGGATCGAGATTGACAACACCCATCGTCGATCTGATATATCGGAATCGTCGTGTCTAACAGACCGGATTGAAGCACCTGGTAGGAAAAAGATCCAAGGAATGTAGCCGTGCAAAAATACAGTCATGCTTGGTATTCTACAGTTTTTAACAAGTAAACTGAACTCTTGATAGACGGCTCTATACAAATCTGGAAGGAAAAAAAATTCAACCATACAGCTCAAAAGCAGCGAAGATGTTTTTTTTTGTTAGTCTTGACACTCTAACCCAGAAGTGTACGGTAAATCACTCCGGTGATGATATTTCAGACCGTCTTTGAAAGGATTTTGGTTGTAGGCTGGTAATTGATCACAACTCTAGCTAGCTATTTAGGGCCTCTTTGGAGTGAATACTGTCGGAGATCACCTTAACTATATTTGTCAGCGCATTTTTCCTGAATTCAAAATTGAGCAGACAATGTAATGAAAATCGGTTCATGTTGGTCATAAAACCTTATACGCGACTTCCGTCCGGTGTAGAACAATCGTTCCAGTTATTCGGGCAACAAAACCTGGATGAGGCCAGAATTTGTCACTTTGTTTATGTTCTCACAGTTACCACAGATCATCAATCCTCAAAGCAACGGCATTCCAAAACAGAAGCAATATCCTTACAAGAAAAACACAAGCAATACACCAGAGGGATTCATTCCTAAAATAAAACACACAAACACCAACCAAAAAGTAAGGAGTACTGCTCGGCATCTTCATCTTTTTCATTTTTTACTCGTAGAAGTACCTACGTACTTCCTCTCTCCCATAATATGAGGCACGTACGCATCTCTAGATTCTCAATTTGATTAATTAAATATGTATGTTTCTTAACAAATAGTACATCATTAGATTCGTTGTCGAAAAAACTTTCTAATGATATAACTTTTTAATTATTTAATTTATATTTAGTTAGCAAAATTAACGATTTAGGGATGCGTACTTGTGCCTCGATATTATGAGACGGAGAGAGTACTGTACTGCCGTTTTACTTTTCCTTCTCTCTTCACAGGCGAGTGAATCAGTAATACTAGAGTGACAGAGAGTATTCAATATAGGCATTCCAATTAGGTCAGGGCACATGCGCCTGCTGCATCTCGCAGAAAATGGAAGCACCTGCTCTTGCGCTCCCCACCAGTAGTACCTCTATTTTGGATTGCTGCCCGGTTCCTATATATACACCATGTTTCAGTTTTAGAATACTCATCCCAATGTTGAAATACGGTCCTGTGTTTGCCTTTCAAATTTCCCCCCTTCCATTTTGTGTTTTGATTTCAGGAAGACTCAGCTGTTATTTTCTCTCCTGCAAAAGCATAGGTATGCTATTTTCCTCATTGTTAATAGGCTGTTTAATTGTCAGCTCTCTTCCTTCATTTTTCAGCCTTACACTGTCTATTAGTAATGATTTCCTTTTGCTCTTATTTACTTTGTTATCTTGCTGAGATTGAAATTTATGCGTAACTAATGAGATAAACTATATGTTCTCTCTATAGTTTTTGCCCAAGTAACTTTGCTGTTCTTGATCCTCGGTGACATTTCCAACCTTTGGAGCTTTCTTAGGCCATCTATGTGTCTGGTCCAAACACACTCCAAAGAGGATGCAAGAACCAAGGAGGAGTGTATCACCACGAGCTAAACAGTTGTACAAAGGCAGGTGCTCTGCCAAATCCATAGGAAAAAAAAGAGGGTCAGCATCATCTTCTGGTGAGCCTAGCATTTCCCAATCCCCAGTGCTCTGCCTGCCTTCCAAATGAGTACAAACACAAACTGAGATTTCTTTTCTCTCCCTCTCTCTCTCTCCCTATACCTCTTTCCTTTAATGCGACTAGACTAGACTCATCGTCGGCAGAGGACTCTGGCTGGCTCCAATATATGCCCCCACAAGCCGCTTTTGTTCCTTACACATTTGTATGTTGTCCACCTATCATTGGCCCAAAAAACTGGAGTAGTACCACAGCACGGACTAGGTCCATTGCATATGGTCTAAATATTTTTGAGGGATCTCATCTTGTGTTTTCAGTCCAGATATTTGTGGGAATGTTGCTGATTTGGTCTTATTGCCTAATTTATATGTCTGGTTTATACCTGTAAGGTTTACCTTATTTTTTACGCTTTCCAGGTATTACTATAAAATGTCACCCATGAATAATGGGAAATTATTATTGCCAGAGCAATGAAAAGTAGAAACAACTTATTGTAGCCATGATGGTTTGGACAGTTTTTGGAGACGGACCGAGAGCACCGTGGTACCCATAGATTCCGGCGACCGATATATTTGAATAAGCTATTTCTAGTCCCCAACCGTTAGAAAACATTTCGTGGAATAAATCAAAGGAGTGTCTATATTTTGCACGGGCAACCGATTTTTTTTCTTGTTCCAATCATGACCGATCGAAAATGTAACATGTTTCCAGACAACTAAAACCAAATTGGCACATCTATTTTACGAAACCAAGACCGAATGGATCGACAAGCGGGTGCATGTAAACGCGACACGGAAGCAAAAGCCACATAGGATCGTGTCATTCTCCATTGGTACGCGTAGCAGGCCGGTCCCCCAAAGCCTACACTACACACACCCTCCTTCTCTCTAGGGAGGAACTAGGAGAAAGAGACCCGGTGGTAGTGTTGGGTTGGATGGACGTCGACGTGGACAGCTCTGTCTGAAAACCGCTGATCATCTTAATTAGACTCTCCAGGACATATATAATCTCTTCCACTTTACACAATATCTTCACTAAAAAAATTAGAATAACAAAGAACAACGACCGATTGCTGGTAATCAACGTCCCCATCATCATCAGAGTCCTTAAAAGAAAATTAAGACGAGGCATGCGATGCAAATTAAATGTGGAATCCATCCCAGGCTAGTTCCCCAACTAACATCACCAAGAATCTCTTTCTCGCCCGATATATCGCCACAGGTACCCTGATACCTGTCGCGAGACGAGATATCGTTGGCCGTTGCGATATGGGGAACGATGGGTGGCCTCGCATCACTTCAGCCAGCTCCATCGCTGTCTGAATTTCTCTCTCTGTAGACATGCAGCATGAACAGACAGCAGGGCTGGGACTATATAATTTGATATTGATAGAAACGATAACAATAATGATACTAACAATATTGGGAATATGTCGCTGGCTGAAAGGGATTGATGGATGGATGGACGCATAAACTCCTTTCTTTCTTTCTGACCTTTTCTTGTGGATGGCTACTCCTGCCTATATTTCCTCCTCCGCCATACACATGCAAAAGTCTAGCCTCAGATTTTTCCTTATATGCAGTAATTTCTCCGTTCCAAAATAAATGATTTGAATTTGTATCTGTACAATCATCTATACAAATTCAAGTCACTTATTTTGGGACGGAGAAAGCACTCACCTAAGCTAAGATCACCGAAAAAATTCACAAACCTAAATTTATGTAGTGACTTAATTGGCTGGGATAATAATCGTCGCCGGTTTTCCTAGTTTTCGAATTACCGGCAATTTGCGTACAGAAAATACTTGGATAAAAGACCCTGAAGAATATTTCGTACGTAAACTTTATGAACAGGCAGCTCCATGTATATCCACAGATGTATTTGATGGGGGTGAGTTGTCTGCAAGCAGAGGATTGTTGGGTTTGGGACAGCGACGTATCTGGCCCTCCCGCTTTGGAAAAGCCATCAAATGGAGCTTTCAAGGAACAAGGAGGAAACTAATAAAGGATTAGCTATTCCTTTGTAGCCTTGTCGGTCCAGGGGCAGGCCCTCTCTCTCTATATATATTCCATTCGAGCTGGAGTGTTAAAGCTAGACTGGATAGAAAAGGCTTTCTCATTTGCTTCCCAGATTGTTTTAGTTTGGACAGTGACTATCGTACACACATGTATAATGCAGAATTATCAGCTTTGCAGGCAATTTTTATTCTTATTTTTTAAAATGAATCCAAGTTTGGATAACCAGGTAATTCTCCAGACTCCTCCACAGGAGTACATGTCAACCTTTTCTAGTCATATTCAAAGATACAGCCATCAAGAAGTCTCAACTCATACTTTTCTTACCACTTTTTAAGAGGAAAGCTAGAATAGAACGTTTGGAAAAAGGTCCCATACTAGGCCAAGCCCATATGCTTTACAGCGCTAGGCTTAGATTGGGCCAATTTGCGTCCCATGACTGGTTTAACTTAGGCCCATCTGCCTCCCAGGTAAGCACAATGCTAACAAGAAACTGGGCAAACAGGCGATTCAGGACACTGAAGTGTCACATTGACTAGACTAAATAAGAGCACAGGTACCATCACATCATTATAATGCCGAAGCTATAGTATCAGTTCTACGCTACATAGTCATTCTTTAAGAGGACAGCAAGATAACGTAACAAGAGAAGAGGTTCATACTGACGACATGCAACTTGCTTGGACACAAAATTCAGGCGCAATCTCGTGAACAATCGTCCGATTCGTTCCACCCGAGCTTCTCTGGTAATAGCCATGTCTGGTGTCGCCACCATGGTCTAGGTCACTAGCTCACTCGCACTTGATGGAGCGGTAAATGTGCCGCACAAATAGCAGTGACGCACGGAAACCAACTGTGCCCAGCATCAGGAAGAAACCGTAGCAGACACAGGTCATGTAGCCGAAGAAGAAGGACGTTTGCATGAAGCCTGACATGTCTGACCGGGCATGGTAGTAGTAGATGCAGTAGAAGAAGATGAATATGCCAGTGGAGCCTCCACAAAGGACAGATCTGCAAATAGAAGGAAAAACTTTCATTCCACAGGCACAAACAAAAAACATGTGATGCAAGGAAGCATTAGGTCTGAGTAATAGAATCCGAGAATATGGAACATGGTTTCCTAATATGTAATGTGTTTTCTCCTGAAGTGCCTCTCAAGTTCTGTTGTTTGTAGTAAGTGTTTTATGTATAACTAGAAGCATTACTATAGATAACTTTCAAACACAAACAGTGGATCTATGCTCATTGCTCATTATAGCATAGTACTGAATACTGATCTAGCATGCCATGTACCAAATAGTTGCTGAACTGCATGTTTTTCTACAGTTTAAATTTTGGTTTGGATCTGTGGTCATGAGCAAACATAACAGAGAAGTAACCAAGTAAATATGACAAGAAACAAAAACATTAACATATGAGGATAAAAGCATCAAGATGAATAAATGTCCTGAACACTGACCTCCACCACCACTTGTGATCCTCAACAGCAAGCTGGAAGTATGTGAGGGCCACTGTGACAAACGCAGTGACGATGATGAGGATAATGAAGACAATGAAGAGGATGCTGTAGATGGTGTATATCTTATGCCCCCAGATGCTGGCAAATATGTAGTACAGCTCAATGTAAATAGCACTGAAAGGGAGGAACCCTGCCATTGCCATCTGAGGAATGGTGCTTCGGTACCAGGGCAGCTCAGGGATTTCCCTAGGATACTTGGTTGTGCGGCAGGGAGCTTGGAACTCTGTATTGCTATTTTTCCCAGCTATACCACCTAGCACTAGCAGGGGAGAGGTTACAAGTGCCCAAATGAGAATAATGACAATGATAGTACCGAAAGGCAAAGCTGCTGTGGCACTATATGCTATTGCAACGGTGTTTAGGAAGGAGAATGTCAAGAAAAGCGGGCCACAGAACAAGCAGCCAGTCAATATCAGATTCCTCACCTGAAACATAAAGGCAGAACATGTCAAACACAGCACCAAAGACTTGAAGAAACCAACCAATAATGGATGCCTTACCCAGTTTGTTCCTTCCAGCTGAAGATAGAAGGAAGTGGCTGTGTATCCAGCAATACCAGATGTAAGAGCGTAGATGACAACAAGGGCAGTAAAAAGGGCTCCTCTGTTGTATGGATAGAAGACGCCAACAATTGCAAGGAGAAAGATGAAAATTGCACTATCGAACAAGAAGAATTTGTTACTTGTTAGATCATTACAACATAGTTTAGATCATAGATTAAACAGACCCAGTAAGTTCTTACAGGGCAAGAAGCTGAGAACCAGATCCAATAATCGCTGCAAAAAGAGATTTTTGCTGCGGAAAACGGAAGACGTCACCATGTATATACTTCCATCCAGTCTCTTCCTGGTCTTCAAGGGACTCATCTTCATGGGAATATCTTCAACAAAAGTGAGGCATTAAGAATGATGTTAGTAAAGCTGTACAATCCATGCAACAACAATGGAATGTATTGATTAAGGTCTTACTTGATGAAATCGTTCTTGAGCACACGCATCAGGATTGTTGCCAGAAAGCCAGTCAGGAGAAGTACAGTTACACATGAGTTGATGATGGAAAACCAATGGATCTCTAGGTGTTGCGGCATAGAGGAAGACTTGGAGTATTTTTCCATTCTTTTCTCAAAAGGAATATCCGTCTTTTTCCATGCTACTGAATAAGAGAATTCTACTGGTACTTCCTTGTCCTCTGTGATATCTACAGCCACATTCGGGTCTGTTTGGACATTAATTTCTACGACACGGTCATTGTTGTACATGATGTCAAAGTGGATGTGCTTAAAAAGAAGGTACTTTCCAGCCCCTTGCTCCTTATCCTTCTCCAGTTTACCAAGGAATCCCCATAATGGCAGGTCATCATAGTACATCTGGAAGTAGTAATCCTTTGCAACTGCATCCCGGAGCTTGGCAACTTCCTCCTTGGACAATGTTTTCTTGCAGAGAGTCTTGGAGTTCTTATCTTCCTTAAAGTTCAACTCGTATGGTGCATCAACCAACCGATCACCGTTTAGAACCTCCCCGAGAGCCTCCTTTTTGTCCTTCGGGTGTTCTATTACAGGCCCAGCAGCAGTTAATAAGAAAGAGAAATGACTTGGGCATAAACCAACAAAGAGATTGCTAAATAAAGCAAGTAACATAAAGGCATGCGGCATTAGAAGAAAGCTCACAAACCTGGTGCACAAAAGGGTAGATCATAGTAGCGGTATGTCTCACTGCAACACACAAAGAGTAACTCAATTATTGATCTAAAGAAAAGTAAATCAATTTTAACAAGTGCCGATTAAGTAACAGAACATGGTTGCAGTCCTATTGTAGAATTGTTTTTTGATGTACTTGAATTGTGACTCGAAAAAAAAAGAGGTACTTGAATTTTGAAATACTGAAATTACCGTACAGTTCATGTGGCGTTTTTGTCAGGCCAGCAGAGAGCTACTTTGGGTATGATAGAGCTATCCATACTATTTACTACTCCCTCCGATCCATAATAAGTGTCACGTTGTACTATATCAGCGACACTTATTATGGATCGGAGGTAGTATCGTGCAAGTGAATTACAGAACTTATGTACCAACTACTCTAGCTCCCTCTCCTGGCACTGACAAACCCCGCACTTGCAGACTTTGGCAACTCATAGCTACAAGTAACACCCACCGCCAGAAATGCTTAGAATCAATTTAGCAGTAACACCATTCCAACTTAACCACAGTTACCGGCAAAAACACCAAACCAAGTCCTAAGTCCTAACTCATCCATCTCTACCCAGACAATGTACTCTTCACACAGTGCAAGGGCGAGACAACCGACATGAACTACAAATCGCAAGAGTAAAGACAACAGACAAACGTCGATCCCTGGTTGCCGAGCACCGCAGCAGAATTATACCTTGGGTTGTGGAAAGGGCCGACCTTGTTGGCGTAGAGCGGGACACGATCTCCCTCCTTGTACCGGTGGTCGGAGCCGTCGGCAGCAGCCCCCAGCAGCACACAGGCCAGAACCGCCACCGCAAGAGCAGCAATCGCTCTCGCCATCTCTTCCTCAGCCAGCACCTACCACGACCCCGAGTTCCAAAGGGCGGCGGATCTAAGATGACGCGCCCCGAAATTCCGAGGAGGTCAGTTCGGGTTTAAGAAATCAGTGGAGGAGGATGAGTAAAACGAGCTCGTACCTCAAGGAGACCCAGCCAAAGGCCCGAGATTGCGGACGGACGGGGCGGCGGAGAGACGGCAGGGGGGCCGCGATCTCGCGACGAGGCAGGACGGGGGACGGTGAGGAGGCACCGGCGGTGACACTAGGAAGAGTTGCGGCGTCGGCTGGTGGCGGCGGAGCGGCGAAGGGGCTAAAGGGGAGAATTTAGAGCCGCATTGGGGGAGAGGGATCGGAGCTCGGGTAGGTCAAACCATGAGAGGGAGGAGAGTCGGAAGGTGCGTGCGAGAGAATGCGAGATGGCGGAGAGGAAAAAACGCCGTGGAGGAGATGACGTTTTTGACTAGGGATCGGAGAATTGACGAGTACAGTACAGATTTGGTAACATATAAAACGAGAAATAAAAATAAATACTGTATATAAACTTGCTCGACAAAATAATAGTACTTTCTCCGTCCCAAAATAAGTGAGTCACCACATTTTATTAGCTTAGTCCGAGTGAAATATTGACTTGCAAGTACTCCATCCGTCACATATTAAATGTCACGACTCTGTCTAAATATGCATGTAGTGTCTAGATACATGTGTATTTAGAAAAAGTTGCGACACTTAATATGAGACAGAAAAAGTACTATTATTTAAGCATTAAAGACTATTGTTACTTAAGTTGACAATTAATCTAATACTAGCAGTGTTATCTCTTATGTAAATTTTTGGCGATTAAATTGATAACACGTGGTTTTTTTTTATCGGGATTACACGTGGTTATTGTGACACAAAAGTGGTAGCACTGGTTTGTATAAGAAATATTTTTTCAATGGTATAATAGAGCATATATTTTTTCTGTGCCTATTTGTTGGTCAAAGTTCAGCATAAGTTCATTCCAGAGTATTTTGCAACAAAGTATTACACAAATTAGGTATTCCATCGAGATGACTTTTGTTTTGCAGGACGGCATTCAAATTCCATCTTATCGGACGGTACATCATTTAAGCTATTCAAGAGGTTGTTTCCGGTGCCAGGAATTATTACCGTATTTAATTGTGCTGGCACGAACGTTCTTTAGTTGTGTGTGTCATTGTAACCGAATTAGGCTTGAACATCAAGGTGAAAACAAAAGATCTCAATAAAAGTGCACATATGACTACTTTCTTTGTTACTAAATATAAGACGTCTTAGTTTTGTCCTAAGTCAAACTTCTTCAAGTTTGACCATGTTCTTTAGTTGTGTGTGTCATCGTAACCGAATTAGGCTTGAACACCAGGGTGAAAACAAAATATCTCAATAAAAGTGCACATATAACTACTTCCTTTGTTACTAAATATAAGAAGTCTTAGTTTTGTCCTAAGTCAAACTTCTTCAAGTTTGACCATGTTTATAGTAAAATCTACTAAGATTTAGAATATCAAATAAATACTATGAAAATATATATCATGGTAGATTTGATAAAACTATTTCAGAGTTGTAGATGTTGCTAGATTTATTTTCTATAAACCTGATCAAATTTGAAAAGGTTTGAGTTAGACAAAGTTTGGATTTTTACTTTTAGGAGTAGTAAACAAAGTGCACCAAGAGACGCTTCTCTCCCTACGTACCATCCAGTGCACACCACACCCATATAGCGAGAAAGTGTAGGTGGAGATTCAGAGTCAGCGATGTGGTTATTTGAGTCTTTGAGGAGAAGCTCTGAAAGATTTAGTAGCTCAGAGGTCATAAAAGGACAAATAATGGAAATATGTATAGGTGTATTTTTCCATTAACTTACTTTTATCATGGAGTTTGGCAGGTTTGCATCCAAATTGTAGCTGACCGTTTGACACGATGGGAAAGTTTACCTACTCCCTCCGTCCAACAAAAGATGTCTCAAGTTTGTCAAAATTTGAATGTTACACATGACTTAGTGTATAGATGCATTCAAATTTAGTCAAAATCAATACATCTTTTGTTAGACAGAGGAAGTAAAACAATTTTGTGTCGTTAGAAAAACACACAAGTGCAGTGAAGTCGAAGCCTAGATAGATTACAAAATAGTCAAATTGCATATCAGGGTCAATCAATCTGCTTACCGCTTGATCTAGACATTCAAAATCAGAAAAAGTCAAACAAGACGTGCAATATACAATTAGAGATGTCAGTACGGCGTGTATGCCATCATTGCCATGCATGCGTGTAAACAAATTCAAGTACTCTTCCCTAGAACCGATTCGAGATAATACATACTACTCCTGTACGTTTGCATGCTAGTAGTAGTAAGCATGTAGAAACATGCATATCAAGTACTGGTAGTGCTGCATGCTAAGTAAATGTTGCCATTGTCATATACCACTGCATCCTACGGAGTACTATTTTCGCCATCATGGCTTGGGTTCAATAATCCTCACAGCCGTGTTAATGAATTGCACGACGTAACTTAAGATACGACACAAAAGAGATATTGTCACATTTATATTGGAAAACTCTATCTAATGGTATAATTTTTATATACATATCTTCAATGTATTTTTTATAAAAGTTTGGCACAAAACCCAACAGAGACCTTATAAATCCCAACAGAGATAGTATTTCTGTTCCGAATTAAATGACATTTTCGAAACTAATTTAATTATTCAAAACTTCATTTAATTCGATGCATGTGGATCCCACATATCTGCAAGAGTGACCTTTCTAGGCCAACCTTCAATTCTTCAAGCCAAATTTCGAACAAATTGTTTGAACCAGATAGCTGAAAGCGGGACATAACCGACGTCCTGCGCTTGCATCCCTAGATATGTTAATTCTGATAGTGAAAACAGAAAACAGAAGCAAGGACTAACTAAATGGATTGAGATTGAGCTAGCCATGTCCCGCGATTCATGGAGGAACACGTGCCTTTGCACCTCCAAAACAAAACTACGAAAGTGTGTTATCAAAAGGCTAATTGGAGTGTCAGCCACGACAAAGTGGGCAAAAAAAAAAGGAGAGACATATGAGAGCGACCATGCAAAGAGATTGCACCGCTGGTAATATTAGCCATCTGTTGGACGCACTGGCAAACAAGCAAGCAAGCAACGTGCAGAGATCCTAGTCGTGCCAGCCTCAACCAAAGAAGAGCTTAGCGAGCTAGCATCCATGATCTGTTCCTCTCCTTTGCTACCGTCACTCCTCATCTCCTACACATGGATGACATGTTACTTTTGCTTGCCTTTTCTTCTTTCAGCCCCTACCAGCTCCACACAGAATGTGCCAGGTGGGTTAATTAGTTTTGACCTTTGACTATTGAAAGCTAAGGTTAAGCTCCACAAACCCAACACTCTCGCCGTTTTGAAACATGGTCGGATTAATTTACGTAATACAAGCATATATTATATTTCTATGTTGTTAACGATTGCGAAAAAGTAGAAGCTCTGTGTCATCGTCCATCGGGTCAGCTAGCGATCATTCCATCGTTCAACATGACCGATCGATCATTAGCAAGGAATTACATCGATCTCTGTTTCTCTAAAAGACATGTTGAATTAGCATTGCATCTTTACTGATGTGTTTCACAAAAGATGGCTAAGACTGTTTGTTCCTCCTCCCCGGTTGCTCAAGAAAGTCAGAGCAGGAGGAACAAATGTCCTAAACCATCCCACGTGAGGTCCTTGTCTATTCCAAATCTCCCTCTAAGACCATTTCAAAGCAACACTTATTAAGATTTCGCAAAAGGGAGAAAATAAATAAATTCCATTAATGTTTTGTTCGATTTCATAAATGACAAATCTCATCAAGGTCTTACTATCAATGTTCCATCCCTGTTTCAAAAAAAAAATGTGGTCTCAATCCCATCACGACTCTCGAGTGCGACATGGATTGCGATCCACAGAGTTGTTTTTAGCAGCATTTCCACATCAAATAAAGATAGACAAAGAAAGAAGGATAAAGATAATACCTGCGAGCCAGGTGGATCACGCGGCCCCACATGTCGGCCCCACGTGACACGCCGGCCTGCCTGATGGCGCGTAGTAGTAGCTATTTTCTGCAAAAGCAAAAGCGTGGATTTTGGGCGGAGGGATCGTCCGTCGTCCCCAATAATGCCGTGACAAGCAGCCAACGAACGCCTCTTTCCGAGATCTCATCCCCCACCTTGTCTCTTTCCCCTTCCTCCCCAGCGAATCACAATCGCCCCTTCTTGACCCCTTCCAATTCCGATCCCGTTTCGCGACAAGCCACCGCTTTCTTGGCTGGTTCTTCCGGATTGGAGACAAAAAAGCCGCCGCCGCTGCTGCTCCTGCCATTGCTGCTGCTTCCTGGCGTGATTGGGACTAAAAGAGGCAACCAGGGCTCGATTCGAGGCAAGCTTGTTTTCGGATCCAGGGCGGGAAGGGACTGGATTGGCGGTGTGTTGTCGGTCTTGTTGTTGTTGTTGTTGTTGTTGTTGCTGTTCTTGGCATGAGCGTAGGGGAAGATGGGGCTGGACTACTACAACGTGCTCAAGGTGAACCGGGGCGCCACGGAGGACGACCTCAAGAAGTCGTACCGGCGGCTGGCCATGAAGTGGCACCCCGACAAGAACCCCGGCGACAACAAGGGAGAGGCCGAGGCCAAGTTCAAGAAGATCTCCGAGGCCTACGAGGTATATATCATATGGGCACTGTATAATTAATTTGTTGCAGCTAAACCTGAATGATTTACAATGCTAATCCTTCTTGGAAATGCGCCGTGCGAAATAAATTTAGCAGCAAATGATAGCATCTGTTTCGTCGTGCGATTCAGAAAATGTTTCTGATGATGCAAAATCGGAGGGAATCCTCTTTTTTTCTTTTTGCAATCATGTCGTTTATTGCACATTGCGTTTCAGGTTATGTCAACCTGGATTTTTGCAGGCACACAAAAAATGTTGTGCCTGCTTTCAAGGTTCATATGTATATGTTTAGACAGTTCAAGAAATCTGTGATTAGTTCTTTTGTTCTGAAGAATGCTGCTCAAATTGCTGAATTTTGTGACCAATGTCTATTGCCTTTCAGGTTCTGAGTGATCCTCAGAAGAGAGCGATATATGATCAGTACGGGGAGGAGGGCCTGAAGGCATCTGCAGACAACGGTGGCTCGTCATCGTCATCGATGAATGGCACCGCTAACCACCGTTTTAATCCCCGGAATGCCGAGGATGTGTTCGCTGAGTTCTTCGGTAGCAGCAAGCCTTTTGAGGGGATGGGGCGTGCCAAGTCGATGAGATTCCAGACAGAAGGCGCTGGCACCTTTGGTGGGTTCGGTGGTGGTAATGACAGCAAATACAGATCATACAATGATTCCGCTGGCACCAGCTCTAGCCAGCCCCGGAAGCCACCAGCTGTGGAGACGAAGCTGTCCTGCACGCTTCAAGAGCTATACTCTGGTTCAACGCGCAAGATGAAGATATCTAGGAACGTGGTGAAGCCTAATGGGTAATCCCACTGTTTCCTGTGAAATTCCTGCAAGATTTCAATGAATCCCTGCTTTCCAAACTGGAAGTACATTGAGATGTCAAGAACATGACGATTGATGCATTGCCATTTCGTTTCTGTCCCAAAATGCATTTTACTTACCTGCTGATTTTTTAACAGGCAACTGGGGACTGAATCCGAGATTCTGACGATCGATATAAAGCCCGGGTGGAAGAAAGGGACCAAGATCACATTCCCAGACAAGGGCAATGAGCAGCCAAACCAGCTCCCTGCAGATCTCATCTTCGTCATCGATGAGAAACCCCATGATCAGTACACAAGGGAAGGCAACGACCTCCTGGTCTATCAGAAGATTGACCTGGTGGATGCATTGGCAGGAACCACGGTTAACCTGAAGACCCTTGACGGGCGTGATCTGGTGATAAAGCTGACAGACGTGGTGACACCAGGGTATGAGCTTGCAATCGCAAAGGAGGGGATGCCTATCGTCAAAGAGAACGGGAGGAGAGGAAATCTGAGGATCAGGTTCGACGTTGATTTCCCAAAGAGGTTGTCATCGGAGCAGCGGCAGAATATTAGGAAGGTTCTTGGAGGGCAACCTTAGCAGCAATGATCAAACCCCGGATGCAAATTCAGCTACCCTCTAGTTCTCCACGAAATGCAGACTAATTCAGATGTTCTTCTTTTTCAGTTGGCTTGTATGTCTAGTTACTTTTGGTTTGCAGGAATTTCCTGATTTGCTCCTTTGTTGACAAGATAGCAATATTAATTGTTGACTAGATACAGATTACAGTGTGACATTGAATTTTTTTTTTCACCTCTTCTATTGCATGTTTCAACATTCATTTGCAAATATAACAGATTTCGATCTCTTGCCTTTTGTGAATTGTCATGCTCTTTGAAGTAAAAATATTCTGAGTAATGCCGAGCGCTCAAATTTGAAAACATTGCCAAATTTGTTTTTGATCAGTAGGATGGCGGTTTAGTTCATCATCTTCCAACAAATCTCTCCTATTTCAAATTCGACTTCAACCGATAAATATGAATCAAATCACACCAGCAAATCCATACCCTTGATAACCCATACAATTCAAAAGAAAAGTGTCATGCCACGGTGGGGGAACTTTGGGTTAGACGGACCAACTTTTACATAGATTTAGGCTAATTTGGAGAGACAAATAGGCTAAGTACTTCAACAAATGTTTTAAGGTGAAGGAGCATCAAATCTCTACTTATAAGCATTAACATTGCGCAACTCAAAAAAATACGTATTGCAATTAGAGACAAGTGGATCCAGACATGTTTCTGAAATTTGGTTTGAACATAAATTTGAAACCTATCAAACATTTCTCACCCAGCACAGACCTTACCCACCTATTCGTAAATAGCAACGGCCTCGCTTGAAAAACGGGCCCCACCCTCTTCCTCCCTACAAAAAAAACGACACTTTTCGCGGTTCCCTTTCCAAGCCGTAATTTTTTTCGCGCGCCCGCCGAAACCACCGCGTCCGGGAGCCGTCGGATCGCGAAACGGACGGTGTTCGATCGATGAAGCAGGCGGAGGAGAACTCGGCGGCGGCCGCCGGCGCCGCCCAGGAGCCGCCAACGCCGACGCCGACGGTGTGGTACGACCCGATGTCCCCGACGTCGTCTCCGACGGCGCCACGGCCGCCCGTCAGGGTTTACGCCGACGGCATCTACGATCTCTTCCACTTCGGCCATGCCCGCGCGCTCGAGCAGGCCAAGAAATCGTGAGCCCCGTTGGACCCTCTTCTCAATCACGATTTCCTTTCTTGTTTCTTTCTCTGAAAGCATTGACAACATTGTTTCTGAATTTCTGACACCAATTTCTGAATCTCTGGCATGGATTTGTTGTCTTCGTCAGATTCCCCAACACGTACTTGCTGGTGGGCTGCTGCAGCGACGAGGTGACCAACTGGTACAAAGGCAAGACCGTCATGACCGAGGAGGAGCGCTACGAATCGCTTCGCCATTGCAAGCAAGCAACCTTCTGTTTTCTACTTTACCTCCTCCGTTTCTGAATTTTACCTTTTGTTCTTATTACTGTCCCATTTCTGAATCTTGTTGAAGATGGGTGGACGAGGTCATACCCGATGCTCCATGGGTCATCGACGAGGAGTTCCTCGACAAGCACCGCATCGACTACGTTGCTCACGACGCTCTCCCGTGAGTGTGTACATACTATATTTATGCAGCATTGCATATTTCAAATCAATCTATGTATCTAATATAGATGACAGGTGTTCGAGAAACAAAAATCTATGACTCTGTGTTTTGTTGATCAGTTTGTGAAAAGTGTAATTGACTCACTTCATGTGATTTGTTTTCAGGTATGCAGACGCAAGTGGAGCTGCCAACGATGTCTATGATTTTGTTAGAATTGAATATCTGAATCCCCTCCTCATTTTTTTTTTGGACTAAGCAATGCTGATGGTCAGCTAACTGGAAAATGTGTTGTTTGGGCAGGTCAAGTCCATTGGCAAGTTCAAGGAGACGAAGCGCACCGATGGCATCTCAACATCGGACATCATCATGAGGATTTTGAAGGATTACAACCAGTACATCATGCGGAATCTGACCCGGGGGTACTCCCGCAAAGACCTTGGTGTGAGCTATGTCAAGGTGATCATCAGTTCCAGCAGTAACATCTCCCAAAGCAAAGGAAGGACACCAAGCACTAATGAATTACGTGTTTTCTATTACTGTAATGTGATCAGGAGAAGCAATTGAGAGTGAACATGGGGATTAGCAAGCTAAAAGAGAAGGTGAAGGAGCATCAAGAGAAGGTGATCCAAGTTACTCTACAAACCCCAAAAAAATTCGGCATAGATCTTCACATGATTTTGCAAATGATAGTGATAGTAACTTGGTAACGCATATGCAGATTCATAGTGCAGCAAAGATTGCTGGAAGCAATCCTGTGGAATGGATGGAGAATGCCGACCGTTGTATCGTTGGGTTTCTTGAAAAGTTTGAGGAAGGTTGCCACATGATGGTAAGCAAGTCTTTGATTAATTTAATTTATCCGCAGTTGTCAATACAGTATTTGGTGATTATGGATCGTGTTATTTATTTGACAGGAAACTGCAATTAAAGATCGAATTCAGGAGGGGCTGAAGAGGAGATCCAAATCAGAGTCGGAGCTGAACCTTTCTGGATCGGACTCGGACTCATAAAGATGTTTGTGGGAATCAGATTCCTGCAGTAAATGTATAGTATTAGATTAGCATGTTGTTATAGCCTTGTAAGACATCAAACTGCAACGGTGGTTTATAATAGGAGGTTATGTACCATTGAGAACAATAATTTTTTGCGGTGACCGATCAGTCTCTGTTTCTTAAAGATTGCTCATTTGCATTTTGCCTCCTAAATGACATTATTCCTCTGAGAAACTTGGATTTGCAGTACATGATCTCATTCTTGTGATTATGTTTGTCAATGGCCATGTGTTATTTTTATTTATTTCTTTTCGAGGAACCGGCAGGATAGAAGTTATTTACAGTGCTGCCTTTTCATTAAGAATGATAGAAGTTATTTACAGTGAGGAGCAGGTTTTTTGAGGGGAAATGCCGAGGAAACCCCAACGAGAACAAGAAAAAACTAGTCGGGCTGTAGCACTGTGTGATGTCCTCGAAGCTCGCAGGCAAGATGAGTGACTTCGACCTAATTGAGAAGCTTAAGAGTGAAAATGCGACAGTTCGCTCCTTCCTGGCTTTCCACCAGACGTAGATAAGTCAACCACTTTGCTTCCTCTTAATGTCCTTGCCAGAAAGGAAAAGGGAGGCGTCCCACCACTCCTCTGATTGCTTCTCCTGAATAAGATCATGTGTAATTTTATTGGCCATGTGCTATTGCCACCAACTAAATATCATTCATATACTTCTCCCTTTTCTTTCAGCTACCATGATATAGTTTTCAGGGTAGTATTGGTTATACACTTATACATGAAGATGCAATTGGTAGCGGTTCGTCAGATTTAGATAAGCTGGAGCTAGCCTATTTGCAGAACCCAATGTTACAATAATGTATTTTTAGCAACCAAGAACTAAATTTAACACATGCACATGGAGAATTCTGTTGATTCAGAAACACCTAACGAAAATAATATTTGTTATCCTGAGTCATACTCCTAGTATACCATCAAAACAATTTCCCCTCTACATACGAATACTAGAAACGGAAGCTAGCTATTTTCTAATCTTGCCACCAACAATTCGGTCCTGATACTACAGTATCACATAAAACTTTGATCATCATACAACACAACTCAAGAAATTAAGCAGAAACAGTTCATTGTCATTCACCCTGGACTTCCTGTTTTACATAATGATTTGATTATTTGGGAAACTGTTGTCTTCAATGATTTCACTGTCTCATTGTCAGTTCTTCACCTATGCCCTCTGAAATACATGTATACTCCCTGCAAAACAGTAGATTTGGAAGGATGTCATGAAACCACAGAAACTGTAGGATGTCATGTATGTTCACTAATTGCGCATGTAATAATATGGTAAAGGCACAACAAAAGCTGATCATTTCTGGTAGTCGAGGAGCCATACTAGAAAGCAAGGAAACAACAAAAGTTTCTAGGCATATTCTTTTTTAGTTCCTCTCAAAAAAATTGTTTTTCTTTGTTGAGCTTGCAACCAAGTGAACTTATAAGAGTGATAGTACAAACAAAGAGAAGATGTTCCATGAAAACAACAATGTGAAAGAAATGAAAGGTGGAACCGACAATAACCTCAAGAACCCAAATACTCATAAGCGATTCCGCAGTAAATAATATGAATCCAATTAGATACAGTACCTGCATTACTCCAAAAAGGACACAATTAAGGACTCACGGCAAGTTTTAGTGCTGAAGTAAAATATGTTCAAAGTTAACCATAATAGCGCAGAAGAACTAACCCCGACGAACATATCTCCGCTTAAAACATCGATAGCAACAAGAATTCCCCTGATTTCAGGTAAAGAACTGTATCGAACTATTGCAGTTGGAAACTTTGGCAAAATGAAAAATGCTTGACTTACGTAAGAGTTTTTCCCATGAATATTATTGGAGGAGCAATTGCAGCAATGACACAAAATCCAACATGCACCTGGCACATATCAAGCCATCACTATGCTCACCAGTGCATTACCATAGGATCAAACATAAAGATAGAAAAATGCAATAGGGTTATCTTTTTAGTTGAAGGTTATTAGCATGTGGAACTCAGCTCGGTGTATAAATAGAAGTACCGAGTAGAAGATGAAAAACTGGCCAAAGGTCACCACGCTATCGGTTCTGGTGTACAAAGGTAAGATAATTTTGTTACCATATTGGCATTCTCATAGAGCATTTCCAGATAATGGTAATTTACTTGGAATTTTAATTGAAAAGAAACCTCATGGCCTGGTACAGAGGCCTGTACCATAGTATGTATGAAAGAGGACATCCAAATATTGCATAGATGACGGCAAGGAGAAAAAGAACAATATCTGCCATAAAAAGGAGACATGATGTAAAATATGCATGCTTAAGAAAATGGTTTATCTGGCAAGATATTTAGCACCTTCCATGTGAATTGATTCGACTAAAACTGC
Source organism: Brachypodium distachyon (assembly GCF_000005505.3). Lineage (NCBI taxonomy): Eukaryota > Viridiplantae > Streptophyta > Magnoliopsida > Poales > Poaceae > Brachypodium > Brachypodium distachyon. The sequence continues at coordinate 14,454,623 of NC_016133.3, forward strand.
AAAGACATTCCAACTGAGACAGACAACAATTCCTGCAAGAAGAGCAGCCGATGAACAGGAGCTGAACTGATGATACTTCGTTCTTATCTATGTTGAAAACTATCAGCAATAATCTCAATTAATAGGAGAAAACTGATGTAAGGGTAAAAACCTAGCCAACTAGCAAATGCTGAGTACTGCAACTTTTGAGCATGGATGGGTATTTCATTGGCTATATCATGATGTATGATGGGGAAGAACGGTGGCCAATTTTTCACTTCGACCATGACACCGGCTGCACAACCAGATGTATATTTCAGAATTCAGACAAAACGTGAAAGCATGATGGATTTATCTTATGATGCTCTCTTAGGACTACCTCTGTTCATTGTATTCTCCCTTTGTATGATATCCTGCAACAAAAGTCACACTTCTGATTCTGAAAACTCTTTGAGGACTCACTTTCATAAATTTGTTGACTAGAAAGACAATAATTATTGGACATATGAAGCAACCCAAATGAACATATGACACTCTAAGATTACGAAATAATTGTGGAAGTGAATCTATAGGATTTCTAATTAAGTGAAAAGGAGAACGGACCCGCTCTCTCCTCTTCAAATCCTCCTCCCACGATAAGAGCTCTTTCTCCCGCTTCCTCGGATCCTACATGAATTAGGATTATCATTAGGTGTACCAAGAACACAATATTATCTTGTGTATGAACAATGTATACATATAGTGGGATGTCGATGGTGGCGCCATGGTTAATGCTGCCTCCAAAGCCCGCCGGGATCCAGGATTTCTTCGATGGAGCTGGTGCCAATGCCTGTCCATTATGAAATACAAACGATATGTCCCAAGAAAATAACAATCAACTGTCATCATGATTCTTCACAAAAAATGACACTGAAATAACACCCCGCTTAAACTCAGGCTGCATACTGAACTACATGAGAGTTGGATTGTTCTATTAGTATGCATAGAAAATGATCAGATCAGATAAGTCCAATGGAAAATCAAGATATAAAAGTTGAATAATTTGATCTAATCTCAATAAATCTATCCAAAGAAACCTCGCAAGCAGACCAGAATGCAAAACGATTCAGAGCATTTTGTTCTTCTAAGAAATTCAATCCAGACAGTCTCGATACAGAGATCATCAGAACGCATGGGTCTTTTTTTTAACCAAAGTTAATCTGGACATGAGAAACAATGCTCCAAAGAGAAATGTCTCATCAAAAGACAAATAATTTGAACCCCAAATAAGAAGAAGAAACATGTAAAGTCTGGAATACCGCTGTAGGATTGACATTTTCGTCTTCAAACGGATTTGTGTTACGAGACATCATTAGGAAGATCCCTCGGCATGAATAAATCCCTGTGTTGTCTACCTTTGGGATGAGCCGAAATCTGTGCTGCAATAAATCTGTGCATGGCCAACGAAAGGAAGTTAGTTATTTTCAGTTAATGCTGGCCGTCTAGCGCTTTGGTCCTTATTGGTTGTTACATTCCAATACCATCAGCCCCTCGTTTTATTACGTTTTACCTTTTTTATCCCTTCTTCCTCTCATTTTGGAAAGTGTAGGAATTCTTACAGAACTGTTGATTCGTAATCTCACAGAATTCACGAAAAATCCTGGGTTGTTAGTTTTGTCTTTTAAGCAGTTTAGTACATGCACGTTATAGACTGTAAGAAATCAGAACAGAAAGAAACACAGTAGGCCTGCGAAGTGGAATTTGATGGAGCTGAAGAGACAGAATCAATTTCATGCCCCGTTAAACATAACAACTGCATCCAGTATCCACATTGCAGTGAGCTCGATACAGAAAATGCATTGATTCAGAAATGAGACAAATGCCGTCTATAGAAGATCAATCTGAAGTTAACGCGGCGTTATTATGCCATACACAGTAGGAGGAATTTTCACAGATAACACTTTGCTATCAAGCGTAATACACAATACACTGGCAGACATTGTAAACCAAATAAGGAGGCAACAAATCCAAATTTCTGCAGTATCTTCTCTATTTAGTGATGGTGGTCTTGAACATAGCGAAGACCACAGTATTTGCACACAGCAGGGGCCTCCAGATCAAGGCAGATATACTCGATTGGATGGCCAAGGGCAGGGTTACTATCTGTATATATAATCCAAATGGAAACAGTCAGCCTTGCAGAAAATGAATGCCCATGACTCCATGGGTGAGTATATTAATATATGTAGCAAGCGAAAAAGGGACCGAAGCACGGTAATGAGAATTTGTAAAAAAAAAAAAAAAAAAGCAGGCTAGAGTTTGCTTTCGCCTACCCCCTTCACAAGCGACAATTCGCCCTTCAACCTTGATCGGCGGCACCTCATTGATCAGTTCCATCGGAGATTTCTTGCTTGTGTCCTGCGATAAATAAAATCAGAGAGGATCAAAAATTATAAACACTCCTTTCAAAAGAAAAATTATAAACACTGGCAATATAATGAGTGACAAAAAATATCACTGTCTTCAACCAATAAAGCTCACAAATTAGGTAGTTGTGCAACTTAAGTTGTGAATATCACACGACAAACTCATGCCAACTACCTGGTATATTGGTATAAGTACAAATTCTGCTATCTTTGAGGATATGGGAATCCCAAAGCTAAGAATTGACTTTCAGGCATCACTTTTTGACAGCGCAAGGAATATTGGTCTTTACTCAGTTCAACAATTGACCTCTCATATATTATTGCTGCAGTAGCCACTTGCTATAGTAGTTCCCAGAAAAGCCTCAAAATGATACACGTCGTTTAAGTTTTACTCAGTGAATAGGCGAAAACCAAAATCGATACTGTCCAAGTATGGTAGGATGGTGTTGGACTACTGGGCTGCTGGCTGTGACATTATTGTAACAGAAATACAATTGGAAGATTATTCAGATACATCATAAGCTCTTGCATACATTCTTATCTGTAACCTATGACATGAAATGAGGAGAAAACGGTTTCACTTGATCAACAAGGTCGATATAACAAATTGTTAGAAGGGAGGTCCAGCCATAAGTCGGTAAAACATCTGTAACCTATGACATGAAGAAATGAAGTAATACAAAAAGGAAAAGAAAGAGAAAACAAAAATCATGATCAACTAAGCCCTCTCGAGGGCTTGCTTAAGAATAAGAAAGAAGAATCTTATGGAAATGGAATAAGGTTTGATCCTATTCATGGGGATTCCGTAAATATGCCATTCCAAAAATAGAAACAATCGGGACTTTTCGGAGATTGGATGCAGTTACTAATTCATGATCTGGCATGTACAGAATGAAAACTTCATTCTCGATTCTACGAGAATTTTTATGAAAGCGCTTCATTTGCTTCTCTTCCATGGAAGTTTCATTTTCCCAGAATGTATCCTAATTTTTGGCCTAATTCTTCTTCTGATGATCGATTCAACCTCTGATCAAAAAGATAGACCTTGGTTCTATTTCATCTCTTCAACAAGTTTAGTAATAAGCATAACGGCCCTATTGTTCCGATGGAGAGAAGAACCTATAATTAGCTTTTCGGGAAATTTCCAAACGAACAATTTCAACGAAATCTTTCAATTTCTCATTTTATTATGTTCAACTTTATGTATTCCTCTATCCGTAGAGTACATTGAATGTACAGAAATGGCTATAACAGAGTTTCTGTTATTCGTATGTATATTTAAAACAATCTACTAATGGTCTGCTGACTGCCAAGCTTCAGCAAAGATATAGAAACAAACTTAAAAGACACACAATGCATCAAGATATAATGTGTCAAAAAAACAACAGAATGAGTGCATGTTACGGGACATGCAAGGATTACACATCTCATCAAGGATAATCGAAGAAACTACAAACCAGCTGTGCCTTCCTTCACTGAAACCTTATCGTTTTGTAGGATTTTAGAATCATAGGAATAGAAAAAGTAGAGGGTTGAGATGTCATGCACACTTCCATCCTTAGGAATTTTAAATGAGGTCTCACCTAATGTGTAGATTCCTAAGGAATTAGATCAATTTGGGACCAATCCTTAGGAATCTAGCACCTCAATTCCTATGAAACGAATGCTACAGATAGGAAAAAAAATCCTAAGGTTTGAAATCCTGTAAAATTCCTACAAACCGAATGAGCCCTTAATGTTAATTTCACAAGAGCATCGGATATATTGTATGATGGCTACTCCTACTCCTATAAACATGAAAGTTTTTACTCAGGAGCTATGGGCCATGTTGAAGTTTATTTAACACCTAACAAAATCAATTTAAAATGGGCAGCATAATTTAGCATGTCATCCCCTTGCATATGTGTTTAGCTGGCAGCTGTATAAACCCATATGCGCATCACCATTCCTAACACTGTCAGCAATGTCCTTGACAAGAAGTCAAAAATCCCACTGCTTACAGCCTTACACATCAGAATATCCCTCCGAGAGGAGTTCAAAACTATTAAACTAACCAGCATCCGAAAATGAAATGGGCTATGCCAGTCCATGCATTCATACACAACATGTTGTATCAACAAGCGTAAACTTACCATAGCAAACCTAAAGATGAGACCTTGAGATCTACTACCAATTAACATCTGAAGCCATTAGCACAAACACCTAGCGCCAGGCATGCCCGGAACGTCTCAAGAGACAGCGAGATCGACCTAAACTAAATGCGGAAACACAGAATCAGATATTCAACGAAGGCAGGAACAAACCTAGACATGGATTATTACAAGCTAAGCCGATCGCCAAAACCGCACGCGGGACACCCAATAAGATGCGATCTTCACCCCGAATCGAGAGATAATCGCGCCGCGAGAAAAGCGCCAGATTCTCTAATAACCGGATCGAAATCTAGAGAACTGGAGGAGGATGGGCGGGTGGGTACCTGCATCCATTTGGCGGTGTGACTGCCGACGACGGCCGCGGCGCCGACAGCCTTCTCCGTGGAGAGGCCCCGCGCCGCGCCGGCCGGGGCGGTGGTGCCGGCTAGGGTTTTGAGGAGCGTCGGGAGCAGCCTCCTCGTCGCGGTCGCCATGGCTGGTGATGGGAGGAAGGTCAGGTGAATTCGGGAGAAAATGGAGAAGAGCCTCTGTTTTTTTTTTCTTGTTGGATTTAGATTGCATCAGGAAATAGGCCCGGCCTATGGTCCCATCCACTCGGCCCAAAAATACTCGGCCCACATTGGATTTAGATTGCATCAGGAAATAGGCCCGGCTCATGGTCCCATCCGCTCCCCCGTAAAATGCCTGGGCCTAAATTCTTGCTGATTAGTGGATGCGACTGCTTTCCCTAAAAAAAAGTAGATGCGACTGCTACAATACATTTTAATTTCTAGGAGTACTGTTTTTGAGGGATTTAACAAAATACCACCATGCTCTCCAGAAAAACACACACCAAGAGATACTGTCATTAGAAAATGGACATAAAAATGTCCGTTACATGTGGCTTTAGCATTGATATTTTTTTTGGCTATTTTTCTTCTTAGTTATTTGTTCCCATTTATCTGTTAGTGGAAAATTGAAAAATATTGATCTCCTTTTTTTGACAGGGTAGTATTGATCAGTTGAATGCTAGTAGATTTTTCTGCTGTGAACATTTGCTTCTCTCCTTGTCCTTTTGGTGAAACAGGCCACTCTGTAATTGCAGCCTCTGTATGTACTTCAGTACCTGTACATCATGTACTTTGTACATCCATCCATAGTTACTGCTATCTAGTGCATTTCAGCATTCATGTACCCAAACAAAAGAAAACAATTCTACCCCTCACTCCTGATATCAATGCATTGATTCCTCCATCCTCCTTGACCCTATCCTGTCCTGCTACATCATACATGCATGAACCTGAAACCTACCCACAAACCCCTGCAGAAATAGCACCAAAAAACATTTACAGCCTCTCATGATCAGACCATGTCTCCCTTTTTTCCTTTCATGGTCAATTGGAGACACTGGATTTCTGCTTGTCTAGTCAAGCCGCCATCTGGCCGCACATGCACCTGTGATCGACAATGAGTCTACGAGACGAGGCCAATTCGTCAGGGGACAACTGGTAATTACATTACATTACTCTAATCTCAGTTGTTTTGTTTTAACTACTAGTAAGCTAGTACTCCAATGCCATCACTTGATCTCCTAACCGTTGGAAGATCACGAACGCTTTGCCCAAGAGAATCCAATCTTGATTGGCTCTAGGACAAGCAAAGCAAGCAAGAGTCCATCATCTTCCTTGGCAACACCAGGCCAAGATCCACTTGTTTAATTAATCTAATCTGGTGGTCACGTGCATGGGGACGCTGGAATAATACCACGCTTGATGCATCAGGGATAGGGTTTATGATCTATTAATCAAATCCATGTCATTATAAAATGATTACGCTAGAGAGGAGTAGGTAGGTTTACTGTTGATGGTTGAATCTATGTCTTGGGGTGCAGGGAAGAGTTGAATTCATGCCTGGGATCTATGATCTTGTTTTTGTCTGTCAGCAGTCACACACACACTTGACTGCTACTTGAGGATCTTTTGCATGCAATTCTTCTTAGAGGGACTGTGAACCAATTTTTTTCAAACTCGGCAAGAATCATATTTGTAAGTTTAAAATTTCCAAATAAATCGTGCAATCATGCTAGCACTACATGGCCTTTTCTTGTAAATTTCATACTCCCTCCGTCCAACAAAAAATGTCTCAAGTTTGTCAAAATTTGAATGTATCTAGACATGACTCAGTGTATAGATGCATTCAGATTTAGTTAAAGTTAAGACATCCTTTGTTGGATAGAGGAAGTAAGAAATTATGCTCATTTGTGAGCTGTGCATTTTGTGATTTTTGCACAGCTCCTGGATAATCATTTTTTGTATAAAAAATCAAGGCCAAGTTCTACACATTTATTACTGTTGTATTTTTATATTTTAAAAATTAAAGGTATGATTATTGTTAAATTTAAATAAAAAAAGTTGGTACAACAAACACATGTACCCATGTTCTGGAAATCTGGACTAACCTGATTTGCACGTATGTAGAAGCGATTCTCTCTATGTGCGACAACAAAAACAAGCGTTTGAGAAGTAAATGATAAGTCCAAGACAATATTTTAGGAAGTGTTGCGTGCATCAGTGGTTCCCGTGGATCAGAGAAAGCAAGCAAGGAACAGCCACCCTTGTCATTGCAATTTTTTATTCAAAGTGCATCTAAAAATGTTTCGATATGCTCTTTCAGATTTCCATGGGATAAGATGACAATTTTTGTCTTGATCCCTATGATGAGCATAGACTGACAAAGTGCCAACACAGAAGTGAAAGGGTGACAAAATAAAGCCTTTGTTTTCGACCTTTGAGATCACTAAACAATGAAGTGAAAGGGTGATAATGTAATGAAGACAAGAGCACAATCTCTGGGGAAATATCTTTTACCTTTCCCTGTGCTGTATCTGCATCTGCAGTTCACTATAAAAGGGTTAGAGTGACGGGCAACAATTTAATTATGGAAAGAAACTAATTACTCTTTGATCTTGGTCAAGTGAGAGTGCTGGTGGAGTCTTTTTGGGATGAGCAAATGCAAATAGATTACTGAATTTTATATGAGATCCTTCTGATCATTGATGCATGTTTTCTGTTGCTACGTCAAGTAGGAAAGGACTCGATAACCATGCAATCTATACCAATATGTTAAATTAGAGTTGGTGGTGATGATAAGGTCGGCCCCGTACGTCACTTCATCGATATTACGAGAGATTGCCACCGCACGCTACACACATAGTGTTTTGTTTCCTTCCAGCGCCCGCGTCCGTACCGAAACGTTTTATTTCCTCATGTTCCCCTCCTTCCCTTCCGCGCGGAGGTTGAGGCCGAACTCAGATCCGCGCACGATGTTGCGCTCGCCAGGAGGATGGCGATGGCGGATCCACAGGCATGAGGAAAGACTTGCGCGCCCACATCGGAGCTGGCGGCGGCGGATTTGATCTCCACGGGCCGAGAGATTTGGGATCGGGGGTTGGGGACTGAGACGAAGACGAGCCGGCGCCTGTCGCGTGCCCGCGCACGCGTCGCGGCCTGCCACCTGCTGCTCGGTGCTAGGCGGCACTCCACGGCGGCGAAGATGGCGTCCCGCGATCTACGACACATGGCTTCCATCGGGGCACCGTCGGGCGTAGGAGGCGTCGGGCCCAGATCGCGGGAGAAGCAATGCAAATTTCTTTACCCGGTGACTGGCACGGTGGCACCCCCTCCGCTGCTACCTCCTCCCCCACTCCGACCCGGACCTCCTCTCATCCAGCAAGGCGGCGGGCCAGCGACTCGCACCTCCGGCAGCGCAGTCTGGTAGTCCTCTCCCGAAAGTGCTGGTTAGTTCCCCATCCCATCCCTTCCCATGGCGCCAATGGAGGCAGCCAGGCGGTGCTTCTGCTCCCGACAGCGATATGGAGGTGGGTCAGAAGAGGAGGGAGGCAGCGCTGCTTCTATCGGCGCTACGCTGCAGTGGAAATGAGGAGGTGAATTGGGAGCGTTGCTACCCTGCCTGCCGCCTGCGAGTTCGAGTTGGTGGGGATCTCAGGGATTTTTTGGGCAGAGAACAGAGAGAGAGAGAGGGAGTCGGGAAGGAAAGAAAGTCTGGATGGAAAGGATCGAGGGAGGCACATGATGTTGCAAAATCGATGTTGTTGATGCGTTCTTCTCCCTGAAGCTTTTGCTGCTTCTTGTTGCTTTTTCTGGCTTCTTACTTAAGCCCTTCTTGTAGAATCTGGAATGTAATGGATGGCTACATAAACTTGTTGAGTCAGGATTACACCGATTGCTCAGACGTTAGAAAATTTTGGAAAGAAGCGTAGGCCTTGAATGGCTACTTAAATTAATTTGGGTGTTACATCAAAAGGAGAAAATTTGTGTGCTAGACAAAGACAAACTTAAAAATGTAGGGGCCCTTGAAAGATTCAAACATTGATATGTGCAACTTGTTTAAAAAAAAAGTGAGAGCTACAAAAATACTCCCTCCGTCTCATATTAAGTGCTGAAAATTATTACAGGTATCTAGACGTATTTAAGTATATATATACACGTTCATTTTTAGACAAATTTGATCATTTAATACAGTACGGAGAGAGAGTACGTGGTTTTTACTCAAGAGCATGTGGTGAACATCGATAGTAAATTTTGTGTTCCGTTGCAATCGCACGGGCCTGCTGTAAAAATGTGACTGGATAAATAACCCGCAACAGCGGGAAAACATACCATCGAACTGCAGACGGCAGTAGTACTACTACAACTACAAATAAAAAGCTGTCACAAATCGATCTGTCAGCTAGGCTTTTGGAATCACACATCAATAGTGAAGGTAACTATAGATGTCTAAGGGAATAGTGGATCGAGAACTTTCTGCTCATGTTTTCCTTTAACTTTTACTCTCAAAGCTGTAAATATTCGCTAGATTTTGGACGAAGGACAATGAATGACACACCCTGAAACTTACCACTAAAAATGCCTCTGGAGTCTTGATTCTCGGGCGTTCCAGACCTCAAATCAACGGAAAAGGTGATGTTTGCTGCTGCCCTTCAAAGCCATGGAAAATGGAGCAAATTTCCTTTCAAATACTCCTTTGTATATATGCCCGATATAGTAAAAAAATTAAAAGAACACTTGGTATAATTAGTGCACTTTCCATGTTCCTACATTGAGGGCCAGAAAGATGAGCCGTTGGGATACTGCCGGTTGGGCAATAACTTTGCAAATTTATTGGCCACCTACACCCACGACAGTGCCATTTCTTTCTTTTTTCTCCTTCCTCTTTGTATCTGCCTATCTCTCTCCAGACATGTATGGCCCGGTTGCCAGTGGATGCCTCATGTTGGTGTGTGTGCGGCACAGAATCCTCCGTTGATTTGAGGGCGTAGAGCTAGCGGTGATGTGCAACAGAATCGACCCCCGGCCCGGGTCGATGACACAAGACAGGTTTGTAGCCTAGGGGGTACTTGTTGCTTGCTCCTGCGCTTAATTACTAGCGCCAATCCTACTAAAGCCCCACTACACTACACATATGTGTACTATGTCCCAAAGTACACCACCAGTCCGGAAGAACATGCTACCACAAAGGAATTGGATTGTCCTTGCTGGTATATCATTACCATGATTATAATTAGCAGCAAGGACATGTGCCTTGCTCATCATGTCAGTGGTTTAGCTGCTCCTACTGTGCTTCAACTAGGATTTGGTAGCTTTCCATTTCCAGGCTGCTTGGATATAGAACATGATTTTAATCTCAAGGATATATGCTCCATATTATTTTAATGAAGATTTTAACTAGTACAATGCCTACTACACAAATAGGGTTACTAGCCCAAAAAATCTCCATCCCATAAAGTTGATCTAGATAATTAGGCACAAAGATGATGTGCTAATTAATTAATAAAGCAAGATCAACTTGCCAACAACATCAACAACAAGCACAAGGATCCACAGAGGCTACCTAGAGCTACTGGAGTGGCAGTAGACCATGAGGAGCACAAGGACCTAGTAGCACCTAGAATCATGGGAGAAAAGCCAAGAAACCCTCCCAGAGACCCACCAAATCATGGGAACCAAAGTCAAGAAAGGAGGGAAGGGGGTTTGGCAACTTGGGAAATGGCAGAGTAGCTAATGCCTAGCTAATCACGCCTCCTTCTAGCTTAAACTCCACTCGGTGATGTGATCTTCATTCCAAAAGGCAGATTATACATTTGTCAACATATTCTTCCTTTTGAGAGCAGATTAATCTGTGTTAGGCGGTGATCTGACGGGTGTTAGAATGGCTTTGTCTTTTGTTCTCATCTGCCACTTTTTTTTCGATTTTTTTTTTGCACTCGTTGGTTGATCTTCACCTATTGGTAAAAAATCAAGACGCTTCAGGTTAAGAAATTTAACTGCATGCGTACAGATGAAGATGTCGGTGCATTCACCGTATCTGCGAGGTGTGAATGATTGGCAGCAGTGTCTCGATCGCCTCCTCTCAACCGTCCAAATTTTCTTAGTCTTTTACCCTTGCGCATGCACGCACGAATCCTGGCCATCCATCCGTGCGCTGGAGTAGTTGCTAATTAACCTGCCACACGATGACGACCTTCACCGCCTTGCTCCCTGAGTCCACAAATAACATTTTTATGTTTGACCAACATTGTTGAAAAAAGTATCAACATATATGGCCTCAAATCGGTATATTATGTAACTAAATTTCAAAACGGATCTCATGACACTAGTTTAGTGTCATAAATGTTAATACGTTTTCCAAAAAATCGGTCGAAATTTAATATTTTTGACTTAGGACAAAACAAGATGTACACTTATTTGCGGACGAAGGGAATACATGGCTCTTTTGGACAACAGCCAAGAGACCCAATTTTGTAAGGTCATTCGCTCCCGACCGTTGAATGAACTCGCAATAAATAGATGTGCACGTGTCCAACAATAGTTCACTTATTTACTCCATTCCAATGTTAGCATCACGATGTCATGGAGGAGAATCGCGAAACCCGACAATCTCTCTTCTCTTAGTAACATGCTAAGTAATGACTTGTTGGAGACCCTTCGATCGTGGCATCAGGAGGAGTTCAATTTGATGACACCAATGATAAGTTTTTTGTTTGAATCCACGAGAGCTCAATCTCGTCAGCTCAATCTCGTCTCTTAATATATAACATGCTAAAGTATCGGCTCATCGGACATGCCTCCGAATTCAGTCATCACAAACAGTCGGTTTGATATTCCATCCGCTTGTGAAATCTAAATAAAATCACTTTTGTTCTTGAAAATCTCATGTTACAAAGTTTCCAACGGGACACCATTTCCACCCATCAAACCATCACATTAATCATTGGTCCTCCCTCCTTGGTGTGCCTTGCGCCGGTCCTCGATTCATCTTGCCTAACCCAAATTTAGCAGTAGTATACATCTCAGAATAGCTATCCGCGTACGGTACTACAAGTATGGCGGTGGTACAACGGTGCTAATGCTTCGTAGTACCGGGATCTCACGGAAACTGCCACATGCATAGCACCTTTCTCTACATCTTCTTTTCATTTACTAAAAGATATTTAAATGTAATTACTCTAGCTAATTAATAAAAAACATTTTATATACTTTAGAGAAAAGAAAACATTGATTCCTCCAACAAACATCCAATGTTTCCCCCTTTTCCTGCACGTCTCCGGGCCAATCCAAGGCCGTCCGATCGCTGGATCAGACGGCGGTCGGTCCACCGGAGCCAGGGAAGTCAGCCGTTTCTACTCCGATCCGTGCGTGCGGGCGTGCGTGGGCATGTGACTTTGGCAAAGGAGGGGCGGTGTGGTGTGGGGATCCCCTGCGCGCTTTCTGCTGCCGCTCTGCTCCAGTTTCATTTCATCATCGCCTCTATCCCCTACACGCACGCACCGCAGCAGCAGCAGCATCTCTCTCACTCACTCACTCTCTCTCTTCGTCTCTGTCTCTGTGCAGCAGCATGAGTAATAAATGGCAGTGAGCAGCGTGGCTGAGGCGGAGAGAGTCTGCCACTAGTGCTGTGCTGTGGACAGCAGCAGCGTCCGTCCGGCTCTTGCTTTTCTTCTTCCTCTTTCAGTTTTCAGTTCTTGGTACCAGCAGCAATCAGTTTCTGCTCTTCCCAGTTGAAACCGCACTAAACCCTGTCAAAACCTTCATCCCCTCCCCCTGATCCGAGCAAGAGCGGATTGATCGATCCTTTCACGGGGAAATCTCCGAAAGAGAAAAAAGGTTGATTCTTTCTTTTCCGCCCCCCAAAAGTTTCATCTCTGAATCCGTTGAGCCCGGAAGCGCCGGCAAATTTCTTCCCCCAAACCCCCAGATTTCTCGATCCGTTTGATCGTTGGATCGTTCTTGTCCAAGATTCGCCTGTGTGGGGGTGGGAGGAGGGGGAGGGGTTTCCTCTGATGAGCAGCAGCAGCATCGCCGCCCGTCGATGACTGAGCGCCGCCGATGCTGTCGGGGTGCTCGGTGTCCAGTCTCGCGGCGAGGTTCGCCTTCTTCCCGCCGGACCCGCCCACCTACGCCGTCCGCAAGGACGAGGCCACGGGCCGCCTCGTCGCCTCCGGCGGCGTCCCGCGGGACAGCGCCATGGACGTGCTGCTCGTCGACACCGCCAGGGGCACCAAGGTCGTCGCCTTCTACCTCAGGAACCCCTGCGCCCGCCTCACCGTGCTCTACTCGCACGGCAACGCCGCCGACCTCGGCCAGCTCTACGACCTCTTCGTGCAGCTCAAGGTCAATCTCAAGGTCAATCTGATGGGGTTAGTGATGCATTGTGCTTCCTGCCCATCTCCACGACATCGCGCTCTGTTTTTGGTGTGGTTTTGTTGCATCTAATTGATTTAGTCTGTCCTTTCGTTCCTTTTATTAACTGCCTTGAAATATGATCTGAAAAATGTGCTGTGCATTTCTTGTTGGTATGTGATAGTACTACTGTACTGCATTCATATGGGTGTTATTTTTCCTTTTCCCCTTTCTGAATTTTGAGGTGCAGCAGGAACTGTGCCTTTTGATATCCAGCAGGAGCTGTGCATGTGGGCTATTGAATAATGAACTCTGCTTGGTTTGACTGAATTGGGCGAGGAAAGTGACGTTTCTTCGATTAGAGTTGTCTGGATGCATGTGGGAGTGGAACCCTGTTGTTTTTCCTGTTGTCGCTCCTAGAATTTTGGATAGCTGGGGGAAATTCAGTGCTTTATAATGAATTATTAATCTGTGGGGGTGCGATATCAGGCAGACTTGGTTAATGTGGCAGATTTTTTTGGGAACACGATGTGGATCTGCAGGCCAATTATATTAAGATGGACGAAAATGATGCCCTAGGAGAAAAACCTTAGGCTTTTCTTTAGTACCAAAATTTGAAATAGATAATTATGGGTCTGATTTGGGAGCATGTTCAATCCTCGGTTACAACCATATCAGTCTTTATGTTCAGTAGGGTTCATTTCTTTTCTTCTGTTTCCATTTTAATGTGTTCTGGAGGTACACAAGACATTTGCTGTGCAGAACATGCTGATGTTTGTAATTTAATGACTGCAGGTATGACTACTCGGGGTACGGTGCATCTACTGGCAAGGTAAGTAGCTTATTTACCATTAGTGAACTCTGTTTAACTTTACCCTAAACTCTAGTACATCAGGTTGAGAGTTTGGTGAATCAGTGGTCGCTTAAGAGTTAAGTCACTTGGGTAAATTTTGGTTACCTCTCCCGGCTAACACAGACGTGGAATGCTGCTATCTGCCTAACTGTACTGCAGAGTTTGCACCAATCAATCTAAAAAAATATGTACTCTAGATACCTCGAGAAATGTGGTCCAATTTCAGTTTCCAAGAGCATGCTGCATTTAGCTTCAACAGAAGAGAGTTTGGCCCATGCCTGGCTGGTGCATTCTAGGCACATCATGGCCATTGTACACTTTTGTCTTCAACCACACATGCCTTTGTGAACTTCAGGCTACATAATATTTGGGTGTGCCTATGTACATTTGTTCTGAACAGGAGATAGAGACCTCTATTTGAACCAAATATTATGTAGCCTGAAGTTCAGAAAGGCATGGGTGGCTGAAGTTCTTTTTTTTGCTGCTTCACACCCGAAATGTTACAAATGAAGATCATGTTATGTTGATAGTTTAGTTTCTGTTATTTGTTTTGAGGTCCCTGCAATCAATTGCACCCAGAGTTTCTGCCTTAGAAAATGCCATGTATTGTTGTGTTTCAAATTTCTGTTTTGCATACTGGGTATCGCTCATATTATTGTCTGCTTGTCCATTGTGTTCTTATTTGAGCTAAATCAGCACTTTGACTTACTGCCACTTAACTGGCCTTTGTACTCAGCATCTGCATGCCCATATTTCTTCCTGAAGAAATGCATTTTTGTGGAATGGTTTTTAAGTCTTCTTTTGTTGAAGTGCAGCCAAGTGAAGAGAATACATATGCAGACATTGAAGCAGTTTACCAGTGCTTAGAAACCGAGTATGGAATAAGCCAGGAAAATGTTATCTTGTATGGACAATCTGTTGGCAGTGGGCCAACATTGCATTTAGCCTCTCGTTTGCCAAGATTGCGTGCTGTGGTTCTTCACAGTGCTATACTGTCAGGCCTCCGTGTTGTTTGCCATGTGAACTTTACTTTCTGCTTTGACATTTACAAAGTAAACGTCTTGAATTGATTATTTCATTACAATGTCTACCTTGTGTGCCATTAGACTTTAGATAGCTTTTACTAATGTTTAGCTAACTTGTCTCTGCAGAACGTCAAAAAAATAAAGAAGGTGAAATGCCCAGTGCTCGTTATTCATGTAAGTATTTTACTAATAAGATATCAAGCTTTTCCTAGACACACTCGAGTTCTTCTTTGACAATTGGTTATACTCCACTATCCTGACATCTGCTGATTTTGGCATTTAATACATTTAATATTTTGGAACATCGTAGCTGCTTATGCATTTTTGGTGTTGTTGCTGTCCTTGCTGCTACTAGTTGCATGTCCAGGAGAAATAATGCAACTACTTCTCTTGGTAATATGTGGACCATGTATTCATGTTGTAAGAAGCTCTCGTCACCGTAGAAAAGGTGTGAGACATTAGGTAGAAATGTACTGTTGCATATTTAAATGTTTCTGCAGAAGTATTAAGTGAGGGACCAGAGAAATGTAGAGAAAGAAACACATTTCAGTCTTTTTTAGAGGAAGGTCAAGAGTCAAGACTACTACTTCCACACTTGTTTTTTTTCCTGAGAAAATACAAAGCTTGCATCTCGATGCATTGATAGAAGAGAAACTTATGTACAAGCCCAAGTAAGGGCAAACACCTCCAGATACAACACAACACACTACTCGCCTGGGGTCTCTGGAAGGACCGCCCAAGTCCTACTGCCCCGGCATGGACCCAAAACCTAGCTTCCGATTTGACGGTTGAGAGTAGACCTGCCAAGTCAGCATGTGCGTCGTCGAAGACGCCGCATTGCGCTGCTTCCAGATCCACCAGGCAGACAGGGTGACCAGGGAGGCGGTGCCCCTTGCGGGCCGCCCGAGGAGTGGAAAGCGAAGCGACCCTCCACCAGTCCACAAAGTCCTCGGTGCCCGACACACTTGTTTTTAAAGCCTTGGGTTAATGTTTTGTGTTTAATCATCCAACCACCCCACAGCCCCACACTTGTTTTTGTGTGTGTAGAAAGTACATTCGATCTGGGATGCACTGTCCCACACTTGATAGGCTAATTCACCGGGTAGGAGTAAAAATGAACAGAATGGCCATTGAACACTAGCACTTCTGATGCGCTGGGATATGCCATTAACAGTACATTCACCCTAAGAGCTTATTTGATTTCATTCAGCCTGCTGTACAAATAAAATACGGCATCGGCAGGCCTTGCCTGACCCTGACTTGACTTCCACTATTTTGGGCTTTGGCTGAGCCAACAGCCCAACACAATGAGTAGTGTAGCCACATGTGACATGCTGTGATGGGAAAGACTAGGCCCGGAAGATCAGGCCTTTTGTGTCCGAAACTTGCACAACTCATACTGAATCTGAAATCCAGTACAGTGATTTCTTTAGGTTTGGATGAAATGCATAAGTTTAGCACGTTCAAAAACTAGAAATGCCATAGCTCCCAAATAATACCAGTTTACTGGTAATGGGGTGACAGAGTTTCCAGTATTTTACTTTTACTTGGCCTGTCATTCATAACTTTATCGGTACCAGTCTTCCTGATTTCATAGTTGATGGTGTCAACACGTGTTGGCTATAGCTCGTACTATAATTGTTTGACACTCTGTTCCCAGCTGTGACCTCTCTTTATCACTAAATAATTTGAAACTTGTGGCCTTACTACATGTACCTGCACCTGAAGATACTTAGTTGAGAGATTAGCTTGCTACTTTCAGCCGTTCTAATGTGTTAAATAATAGATACTTTCTCTTCGAATCTTGAACCAATGGAACATATCTTCTAGCAAACCCGTATTCTTGTCCTATTCTCAGATTTGGAATTTTGGACCTTTAAGGAAATACTTCAACATCGATATGGGCTTATCAACACAGCATTCATTGCATTTGTCAGATTGTAGTGATCTAGATTAAAGAACGGCCCTTAAGTTAAGTGTATTCCTACAGTATCGTCCACTAACTTGATGTAGCTTTATAAGCTAGAAGTTATAACAGATCAGATCATTCCATACATATGTGCCACCAAGTCACCAACTTATGAAGCTCATGGTGCATCTTCAGTTGCCCTATCTTTTATACAAGCAATGGGATTATATTTAATCAACCATGTCATATGGTTCAATTGGAATTCTCTGTCACATAACCCTCCATGCTTCTATTCTTACAGATGTTCGCATTCCATACATTTCCCTTGGTTACAGAATTGGAGTTATAAGTATGTGGTTACTGGTACTGGACACCATCTGAACAATCTTCTAAAACTGAACTTGTTACCTGTGCAAGATACCAAACATGACTATTATATTCTTGACTAGACTACCATGGGTTGCTTGATAGGATCAAGCTCGCCCCTTGTGGCTAACATTTTCGTGGGCACCATGCCAACACTTATTTTCCTTAGCCAGCCAAGGCTGTTGAGCAATCATGAATGGCCTCCATACTTGATGTGTGCTAACAATTATCTAAACTGCTGTTCTATTTTATGATGAACCATTTATTTAATGGACGTTTTGTTCTGTCCATACTTTCTGTCTTAAGTTATTGAAGTCCGAATTTTCCTATGCACCTTCATGTTGTGTAGAAATGATGTGTTAATGGATACGGATTGACATTTGCAGGGAACTGATGATGATGTCGTGAACTGGTCACATGGTAATGAACTGTGGAAACTGGCAAGGGAGCCGTATGATCCATTATGGATCAAAGGGGGAGGTCACTGCAATCTGGAGCTGTACCCGGACTTCATCCGCCACCTCTCCAAGTTCATCCGTGAAATGGAGAGTATGACAACCAAAACGAGGCTCAAGAAGATCCGAGAGTCCCTCCAACCAGCAAAGACTGTCTACCCCGCACACACCGCAACGACTACCACCTTCACCACTAACTGCTGCTGCCGTATCCGAGTCCGCAAACCGACCTGCCCCAGCTGCAATTTCAGCTGCAGCTGTTGTCATGCATTGAGGAATTGCTTCACATTCCGTCCATTCAAGTGCTCGATCTGCCTCTCCTGCAACTGCAGGAGCTGCTTCAACTGCTGCTGCTGCTGATGCAGTGGAGTCGCTCTTTAACGCAAATCTATCTGTGCGTGTGTATAGGGGGAAAAAAAGAAGGAATGGTCCTGGAGATATCTAACCCTTTAAATGTTGTAGGACAGAACCTAGATTTTCACTTAGCTTCAATCTTGTATGAGAAGATGGAGATATGCTTGTGCTGCTCCTTAGTATCCAGTTCTTCCCAGTTCTTATGTACTTGCTCGTCAGGTTCGAACCCGCCCATCTCAGCTGTTCTTGTATGTTCCCATGAACTCTGTTGCATCTGCAATTCTCTGAATTCTCTTGCATCTGCAGCTACATCAGATATGTCCAGGCCTGACCGTTCAAGGCCCCCGGTCTGTTCATTAAGCAGGTAAACAGAATGGGGATGAATGAACATGCTCTCATTCTATAAACCCAGATCGCCCATTTCGCTGCAGATTGTCTTATTCAGGATAGGATTAGGTTAAGCCGTGGCGCTCTCCGTATTCTGGCAATTCAGAAGTTGCAGCGGCAGTAGCAATACACTAGGCGTAGGACTGTAGGAGGACCACTGCCAACCCTGAATGAAAGAAATCATACACCTCTCATTGATGCGTGTAGATTCAGAAACTGCCTCTACGAAGCCAGCTGCTGAATAATTCTCTCTGCTGCAACAATGGCATGTGAGGCCATTGAATAACTGGATTTCCTTTCAGAATGCGTGCGCGTGAGTCAACTGAACCAACACAGCAGCAGCAACAAGTTTCTGATCATTGCAGCAGAACAGGAGCTTCTGTCCTACCGAATCATCCTAGATGGTCCAAAAAGGCGAAAACCCGGCTAAATATCTTACGGAATATGTGATTCTCTCTTGTTAGCACAGGCCATAATTGGTAAAAAAGAACCGGTCCGTGATAACGATTTTCAAACCATATGCGATCGTCACAACATCTGAGCTTCTGGCCTGTCTAGCAAAATTCACTGCTCAGACAAATCCAGTTCGTCAGGCCATCGACATTCTGTCTGATTCGGGGTTGATTACCAATCACTGTTTATAAGAATCGGGTAAACGATGAACATCCAAGGTAAGAGGTACAATCGTCAGGTCGGCATCCATAGACACAACAGATATGCCATGGCATTGCTGTATTGTGGTTTTTTATCTTGTAGTATGTATATAGGTATGTATTGATCCATGCAAGGTACCACTCAGTGTTGAGCTGGGCATACAGCTGTGGCAACCATGCCTTCCTTTGCTTGTACTTTTGCCCTGTACCTTTCACCATAAACAGTCTAGCCTGCCTAATTATGCTACAAATTACATCCAAACCAAACAAAATAAAGAGAAACCATGCTTAGCATATAGTATTATTGTGTGTGTGCTTCAGTCGTCATCAGTTATTCAGTCCTATATGTGCTTAGTGTAATGGCAGAACAGGACACGTCAAATAGCCCAAAGATCCTGGTGAGACAAGGACAGGATTGGAATTTGCTGAGGTACCACTCACTCACTCACTAAGCCAACCACTGTTCCTGCCGTATAGCAGCACAGTACACTGTATTATTAGCAGTACCCCAGTATGTATATTTATATTTAGCAGTAGCTCAAGTGTCTCAGTACACTGGTCCATGGCGGTGTGTGACGTGATGGGGAAACCCTCTAGCTAGCTTTGGTTGCATGCAAATACGCAATGCTCTAACCATGCAAATTAAAACATGATTTTCTTGTCATTTTTTGTTTTTCAGGTCATGGGTGTGCATATATGTGTTTATAGGTTGGGTTGATTGATTCTGTTGCTCTTGTTTGTTGTCTATTCTTCCATGGCCGGCCACATCTTGCTATCTGGCAGATCTTGTTCTGTTGCGCGGCCCTGGTTGGTGCTTCTACTTAATGGCGCGCTCTTAATCATCGGTGGCTCCATTAACTTAAATTTAATCGCATGATTTATGGGTTGTTTATGCTGATCTTTCAGATTGTCAATACAAGAGGGGAATCAAGAAGGGGCAATTTCTTGTTGGCGTTGGGAATGAGATTAAGGTAAGGTTTCTGATTCTTCCTGACCCTAAGTCTGGATAGAACCCAGGAATTTTGGAGGTACCAAAGGAAGTCACTGAATCCAGCTCTGTAGTCTGTACCAAAATAGGTTAAAAAAAATCATCAGTTCGAGACATGCCATATATAAACATTCTGTCCTTTTTTTTTCTCGCTTCAAATGATGCATTGCTGATCCTTTAATTCATTTCGTCTTCCTCTCACTTTGCATATAATAGTATATTATACTTGTTATATATGCTTACTTGATTTCCTGAGCAGCATTATTGTGATCTTCCACTTACTTAGCATATCTATACAGAATGGTTCACTGCATTTGCACATTTGGCAGTGGTCGTGGTGTGGGGTGGGTAGCTGAGGAGTCCCCCTTACACCTGTGGGACCCACATGGATAGATATGAACATGCAGCAGGAGGAGGGGCAGAGACAGGCCTGTAGCATCTGCACACACTGTGTCACAAGGAATGCCATGTGTGTGCTGGTGACTGGCCATTTGTTAATTAGCGGTACGTTTCTTGTTCCTTGAGTCTTCGCTAGAACCCCATGCCCCCAAAAATGCTTTTCTGGAGAAAAAAATGATTTTCTGGGATGGTTGGTGGCACATATGCACAGTACGTATTGGCATGTTGCACATCAGGATTAGTCTGACGACCTAATTATTCGTTTTCTTGCTCTATTTAGTATTATTGGATTGTAGTACATAATTAAGTACATTTATATCTGCCTGACTTACCACATGATTGTGCTGAGAGCCCTGGAGATGTTTTTTGCGCCGTGTGTGTGTAATGATTAGTAGAGAGATAAATTATGGGCCGGATGATGTAATGTAGCAGCATCTGGAGCTAGCTCTGGCTGTTTATCTGGAATGACCACATATATGTATAGCATCTGGTTTCTGTCTCCAGGGGATGTGACCAGGATGATGCTGATGCAGACCACAGAGGAAGAATTTACAGTAGCTTAACCTGTTAACCATGCATGCATGTATAATATAGTTAGTGGGCGGTGGCATGTTCTGCACATTGGGGTAGAGTGTGAGGTGACTACAAGTAGTTATCACCTTGCAGACATGTTCTGCAGGAGGAAATCAGTTGATTGTGCAAGCAAAGAGGTGGAGGGTTTTTTTTTTGGGGGGGGGGGGGGGGGGGGGGTCGTGTCAGGGAATACCAACACCACCGTAGACGTTGACCACTAAACTAGGAGTACAGTTCTCTGTAAGCAGCAGCAGCAGCAGCAACAGGAAGCATAAAGAACCTGCATGTATATAAATACACTAGTAGCAGAAATCATACTTCGTAGAAATCCTGCAGGGCTGCAGCTAGTAATTCCCCAGACAATTCGAGCATGACACGCGGGAGTCCACGCATACTCCGGTCCAGACAGCAAAAAGGCAAGTTAGTTTAGTGGAACGTGTGTGAATTGCGACCGACAGAGATGGAAGGCTCTGTTCATTTGTTTTTCCAGCTGTTTAGGTAGCCGCCGCATTGCAGTGCAGTGCAGTGCAGAACTAATTCGAGGCAAATACTGTAGTATATATGCAGTAGTCTAGGAGCTTTTTGCCTGCTGTGTCGATCGGCCGACAGGAGGCCGGATTGAGGAGATCGACGCAGATGGACGAATGGATCGGCCGTTTTTTTTGTCAATGCGGCGCCCTGTGGTTGGTTGGCCCGTCAGTCACCAAACCCAAAGATAGAGCATGGGTCAACACAGCCTTGAAAAATTAACTTAAGAACACACTCCCTGTCGATCGATCTCTCCGTGTGGGGGCCAGATTGCCAGACCAGGCGTGCGTGGCACGGTGGAGAGAGCTAGCTAGCTCGCCAGCCAGTCATGAACCCACAGTCCCACACGCACGCAAAAACGCAAAATTAAAGGGCAAAGCGCATTAGGTGTAGCCAGGAGGCCAGGGGGGAGGGAGAAGGAAATGGAGATCGAGGGTCCATGCACGGGGCGACCGGTCTATATGTCCAGATGGAAAGTTTGGAGGCTTTCTCGCCCGTTTCAGCACGAAGAAGAAACATTGTGGCCAAAGGTCGGTGTGAAGTTTCTTGGTGGGATCAAGCATGAAACGCGGCGTTTGGGTGACTTACGCTCTGCCTTGCATAGATGACATACTCCTTCCGTACACAAATAAACAAGTGTATTTTTATGTACTCCGTGTTTTAAGAAAAAAAAAATTGATCAACTTTATAAGAAAAAGTAGCAACATATATGATGTTGAAGTGGTACATCATGAAATTATATTTGAAGACGGATCTATTGCTACTAATTTGATGTGCTGTTGTTTTCTACATAGTGGGTCAAACTCTAAAAACTTTAACTTAGGACAAAGGTAAACGTACATTTATTCGCGGACGGAGGGAGTACCTCGGCCGCGCTTTACAGAGCGTTGCGCCAAAATGCCAAATTAACCCGAGGTTGGCCTGGGATCGAACTGGCATGTCTAGCCTTGAAGTCCATACTTCCATCAAAGCATCACACATGATTCTTATATTGATGATGCACCCGCTGGGTTACATTCTTGAAGAAAAAAAAGACGATGATCAACGCTGATCTAAATGTACGTTCCATATTAAAGGTGGATATCATAACACTCACTGCTTAAACACATTTTTCACATAACCCCTGGTACAGTTGTACTCCCTCCGTCCCATATTAAGTGACTCAAATTTGTCTAAATATGGATGTATCTACGGCTAAAAAACGTCTAGATACATGTAATAAAAAGTCACTTAATATGAGACGGAGGGAGTACTTATCACACGACGCCTTATGGAGTATTTTATTTCCGGTTCTCTCACCTTCTCGACCGCACATTGTGGATCTGACGGTCCACGTGTATATATGTTTACAAATTTGCACCAAATATGTCGCTCTGCGATATTCATGCTGTCAATATATCACAACCGTGGACCTGCGCAGATGTGTTGGCGACGATCGAAAAGGGAAGGGATGACGGATATATGGAAAGGTGTTGCTAAGCTACCTACACACATCGATCTCCAGTTATAAAACGAATTGATTTTCTAGTTATAAAACGCATTGATTTTCTAGTTATGAAACGAATTATCGTGTCGCGTCAGTAGGTAGGTACTCACTCCGTTTCATAATTCTTGTCGAAATATTACATGTATCTAGATACTTTTTAGAAATAGATACATTCATTTTTGACAAATTTAAAACAAGAATTATGAAACGAAGGGAGAAGGGAGTAGGTAGGTAGCAGCCTAAGTGGCGCCACGCATCGATCGATCGATAAATCACTCGTGCTAGTTAAAAACCGAATGGACGGGTGGATTGTAAGCGATCGGGATAGCTAGCTAGACTGGAAACATTGATTGATCCGGGCTGGGTATTCCTAGCTTGAGCAACAGGGGGTTCCAAATGTTTCGATCGGTACGTGCATTTGGCCTCGCAGATACCGGTGTAGCAAGCGAAAGGTGGTGGGTCAATTTGCAGGTGGCAAACAAACAACGTACGGAGCGTTAAAATTACGGTTTTTTTTCCTTGGCCAGATTTAAATTACGTTGCTCCGTTCGGAATTACTTGTCACTGCTTTAATACAACTTTGCAGTAACCTGCGGCAAGTAATTTTGGCCGGAGAAATTACTTTCTTATCGTTTGTTGTTGGTTTTTCTTGTAAAAAATTCTCGACGCGACTAGAGTTGTCGTTCGTTTTTACTTTTCAAACGTCGAGCCCGGCCGGCACTTGCCATCGATGGATGGGATGGGATGGGATGGATTGGGTTGGGTTGTTTGGGGCAGAGGCGGGCGACACGGGGGTCTCTGCGGCGAGAACAGCAACCGGGCAACCGAGATACGGATGAATCGGCGCAAGCGCGTGCAACGTACGGGACATTCCCCGCGACGACAGAAACCCCGCAGCAAACCACGCACACGCAACGAATTTATCGACCTGCAGGCGCTTAATTCGTTTTGGGGCAAATCGTCAAATCCCCCGTGTGTTCCCGGCCCCGGAGCTGCCCTACCGTGCAGGGGAATTGCGTGCTCTCTGGATCGACCCTACCCCTGCCACTGCCACTCGCAGCGTAGTACTAGTAGTACGTACGTGACTTTGCCAGGGCCAAGTGGCACGCCGCGCACGAACGCACGACTCTGCCCAGCCGCGCGCGAGATCCACACAATATCCATTCACCAAACACCACGCACTAGCTAGCTAGCTAGCCTCTCTCGCGCTACTCATGTTTCCACCAAACACTGCCCCAAAAAACACAAAAGAAAATCTGCCCGGACACGAATCAAATCGGTTAAATCCATTGATAAGCCGGTTTATATATGCGAGTGCACCAACGTACCACAAAGCCATCATATGGATGGATGTGCATTTTGCTAATCTGTGTCGATCGATCGCCAGTACAGTACGTAACTTACTTATGTCGATCCTAGTACAGCCGATTAATTATCTAGCAGTTGGTTAAGCTTGTGGGGGTGTTTAATCGCCGACCCTTCCCAAACACTCCACCGTCGACATACATGATCCTCAATTCCTCATCATCTCGAGTACCTTAACTAATTAGCTTCCACTCAGAAGCTTTAATGTGTTCCCGGCCGGATTAGTTCGACGACGATCGATCGAGGACTGCGCCGCCTCAAGTTACACCTAGCATGTACGACTCCCTGTCGTACCAGCTCGATCGCCAAAGGAAAACAAAAGAAGGGAATGTCTTCCTCCACCTCAGCTGAAAAGGGGTACTATAATGTTGCTCAACGTGGAGTGCTCCTTGAATTCGCAGCCTTGTGACATGGGATGGGAGTATGTAATTAACCTCCATCAGTCAACAGTTCAAATTTAAACTTTTTCTTACTACATCTCTGGGACGTCTTAAATGTGCTCAAAAAGACTAAGATTTAGTGTGGCATTGCTGAACTGTGCTGAACTTATTTTATAATCTGCTGTCGAAAAATACACACAAAAGTAGGAAAAAATTGGTTAGCCAAATGCGGGTGAAAAAAAAGGGGATTATGATACCGCAATGCCAAACGCAGCCTAACACATCATCTTCTTTTCTTTTCTTTTTTTCGCAAAGACTGACAGTATAATACATCATCACAAGACAGGAGATCACGAGATCCTGAATATCTATTTTTTTTAAAAAAACTTTTCACGCTATATATATAGTGGTACTTACACATATGTGTCCCTTGAAGGGTACCATTAGCTCATTTAAGAATGTTTCATAGAGCTGGCAAACTAAATTGAGTGCGGGGGCATCTCTTCTCTTTGCACAATGCAGACCACGTTTGAATATATTGAAAAGGCGTTGGAATAATCAAACAGGGAAAATAATAATAAAAGGCTAATTGACCAATTTATTTCGATTAAGAAGTATATGTGTAACGAGAAACAAGCGTCGGAGTCATGTAGGAGGAACGGCTCTTTTTAAAATGAGAAAATTAACAAATGTTATATTCAACGGAAAACAAAAAACAAAACAATTGACTTATAAACATCACCAGGGCGCATGTTTTTCTTAAACAAGCAAAATTGATTCTCACAGAAAAAAATATATATAATGAAACGGTACCAGTACCCGGCCAATAGAATGTTACAGGTCTTTTTTTGGGACAACTTGCCGTGTTACAGCCTTACACGACAAAGGTCAGAAAAGAAGCTTCGGAAGTGTCAGTGCTACTCCACGTATAGTAGTAGTACAACAAATGTTACTGTCAAAGAGAAAAAGAAAAAGCGGTGGCAGTACTTGTTTGGGTTAGTTTCAATGTGATGTGATGTGTAGCTATGGCACTATATACGGGGATTATATATAGAACTAAGGCTACTTTTGCTGAAAAGCATCAGTCAATTTATTGGTGACAAACAAACCAACAAGCAAATCAACGATGATTGACTTATAGTGTTATATATATAATTTGCAAACGGTGTTAGAGCAACCGCAGTATGGTATACCTTGTACATTGTGAGAATTGGCCATGGGACAAAAAACTTATGGCAAGCCATAAGCTTGTGGCTAGCCATAAGAAATAAAATATAATATTTCTATTATTTTTTCTCTCTGGTTTCTATGAGTGACATGTAGGCCCATGTAGGACCCACCTTATATACTACGTGACTATATCGATTGTGTACATTGCCAAAAACCTTTTGTTTTAATTTGTGTGTCCCAGCTTGTCCACAAACACCGATGACGCTACCATGGTTATTATTTCCATCTCCTAGCTTGTGGCCTGTCAAATGATTGACTGAAAGCATCATCAATCATCATGCGAATGCGAGGCCCTCTTTCTTTTTTCCATGTTTAAATATTTTGATATCCTTTTTTTGCTTGTTCCAACAAGGTCCACCCAAACTGTCGGTGGTGGCATCTCTCCTCATGCATGCATATACCCTATTTAAATTAAATCCGGAGTTTCTTTTTCTCTTTCTTGTCTTCCTTCTCCTCTTTTGTGTTTCTGGCTTTCTTTTAGTCTGTTACTAATCATGCATCATCATCATCAAGCTTAGCTATGTAATTAATCGGCCCGGGTTGACCGTTTGGTTTAATATATTTGCTTTCTCCCTGTCGTAATCTTTTCAGACCCCACGTCCGATCGATGATCTGTACATGATGTACTGTCATTCTTCCAGTACGAGTGTGCCACGTGTAAATGTAAGTACGTGCCCGGCCCTTCAAAATGTTCTGCTACACGTAATGACAGGTCAGTGTACGTGTTTTCCTTAGTAGTAGTGGCAAGCCATGTTAATTTGGACGACCGCGCAACGTTTATACATAATGAGCATCTTGACGTCACGACATGTGCAAAGTCCCGAAATAAACATACGGGCTGCGAAAGACGTAATCACTCGATAGGATTTATTAAGATGCCGCATTTACTAATTACTAGATTTGTACAGAAATCGTAAGGAATGCATGAACTGATTAATTATGCAGCGTATGGAAAGTGTATACTCACGCATGTATTTAGACATGAAAAAAAATCCCATTAGGTTCTCAAGCGTGTATTTTATTTTGGAAAAAGAGAGCACCAGGCTGCTCCTAAATTTTTGAGAAAACGATTTCACTTCTCCTAACCTCTACACCAATTAAGGGTGCACAAAGGGGCGAAAGCACCAGTACGGCAAGGTGCGGGGGGCGCCATACATGAACTACGGCCCACAAGTCCAATGTAGTAAATTGCGGCCACATTATATCGGGCCTCTGGATAATGTCCTTGCCTCGTGACTCCCTAGTCCAGCCTCTCGTATCCGGCCCACTCGATCTCGCTAACTGATCATCGCCAGCGTTAAGACTTCCTGTCTTCTACGTTGTGGACCAGGGACGTTCCCGATTCCCAGGCGGCGGACAGTGTGAGCCTGCGATTCCCGTCTCCACTCTCCAATCTTCCACTGCCGGCAAAAAAGAGAGGGTGGCACGCCAGGTTGCCAACATCGGCACCGACAAGAAGCCTCGGCCCACAGGCTGCCACTTCCTGACTCCATTCTTCTTGTGTAAACTCTGGCACACTTCAAAATTTATCCTACGTTCGGCACTGGGTGCACACAACATTTAAATAAGAGTATCAAGATTTAAATCTTATTATTTTAGTATGCGGAGCAATGCACACACTCCTCTATCCTGAACCAAGCGCGGTCCTCGTGAAAAATAAAGTAGGAACAAACCCTATAAACACGAGTCGATCCTGAGGATCGAAACCAGGCGATCAAGCTGCCCACTAGCGGGACCAAACACTGAACCATGGCTCTATTCGCAACATGTAGAAATAAACAATAGCATCCGCCCTGCGCCCTGCAAAATGATTTTTTTTCTAGAATATACCCAAACAGGTGTATCATATATGCAAAATGATTTTTAAAAAGTGTTTATATTCGTAGCTCGCATGAAAACAACAAGGCCGATCAACCAAATTTAATTAGCTCGCCAATTGCAGTGCTCTGCATTTGCTGTGTTTTGCACCGGTAGTTTGAATTCTCCTTTTTTATTTAAAGTGCATTGGGATACATAAATTTTATCGACAACGATGAAAATATTATTATTATTTTCACTTATGATTACTGGAGCCCAAAGCTCCAGAATCAAATGAATGCCGCTAAATTGCACCACACTTGCAGTGACCAGTTAAGTTACTCCTCCGGGGCTATTTTCTTACGGTTCTTGGCGCGTACGACGTACCTACTTGACCGGCACATATACGATGATCAGTGCACGCTAAACACAACGGCCGCACACAAAAACACTACGTTTTGTACGTGTTACACATGGAAGCACATTAATGATTAGTGAACCCACTTTTGTCCATAAGCATGACACAGCAAAGCGCCATGGAGACAACTAGCGAGGCTTGAACGCCAACTCCTAATAATAATAAGTAATACTAGCAGCAGTACTATTATTATAGCTTGAGCAATCTGTTGATGGCGCCATCTCACCTTCCTAGCTGGATTCGGTTTCCTCTCTTTCTTCTCGATCGATCTCTTGCATGTCGTGTCACCATCAGAGCGATCTCGAGATTCGTGCGCCGTCGGCAGCAGTAGCACCAGCACTGGGTAGGCGGAGCTAGAAAGTTCAACCATTGGGTTCAGTCCTTCGTAAACATGGGGTTCAATCGTAGTTTTGTCTCTAGATTATATTGAATTTTACCATTTTTATTCGGTTCAGCTGAACCCAATGACAATACACTGGCTCCGCCTATGCTGTACCGGCCTGTAGGTGACTACGTGTAGTGCTAGCTCTCCCACTGTTACGTCGTTTTTATTTTGTTTGATTGAGCGTTTGATTGCTCCTCAAGAAATTCCTCCTCGTGTGATTGAGAAGCTCTGCAGACTTCCGTCTGGCCGGCCCGCCGGGGTTACTGAAGAATCATTCCAAGTATTTTAGAGGTTGGTACAATACTACACCTCCGTCTACAATGCAGCAACACACTACCTATGTGTACGAGGCCACGTGAGCGTGTATGCAAAATTAATGGTACACGCGAAATTGTGGACAAGGTACAGGGAGTCCCCTTCTCACTTTCATTTATTGGTAAACTGCGGCTTACCCTGCAATTAATCTGACTAATCGGAACATGCGACTTGGCAAGCAGAGACGGACAGATCCCCTGAATCGTCGGCAGACATTCACTCCTATAGTCCTAGAGCAGCGGATGGGGGAGAGCAACAAACAGCGATTCCCATTGACATTCCGAAGCCCCCACCCACCGATGGATAGAAAACATGGAGCAAACGGGCCAATGGCATCACGGACGGGGCTGAGCAGCGTCCGGAGTAGTAAAAGAAAGACACAGAGGCGTTCGTTTGACCGGTGACGCGCTGCTAATAAAAAGAGAGGAATCTCCAGGCGTCTGCCATTCGCTACCACCACCGGCGCCGCCGCCAAGCTGTTTGGTGAAATTAACGCGTCAGTCACATTGTGATTGTTGGCTTGTTGCATTGCATATGCGCCCTCCGGCCCCATCTTCGCGCCGCCCGTCGGACGCGGCAAGGCATTGCAAGGCAAAAACCCCATGTGCCAGTAGTAGTCTCATGGACTGACTTTCCTCCCGTTTCCGCTCATGTCGGGCCTCTGCTTCGGGGGCTGCCCATTCCGGCTGGCTCTGCTGCAGGACTAGCCTACTTTAGTCTGCCGTGTCGTTTATTTTACACGATAAACTAAACTAAAGTAAGATAAACTAAGTTTTGTTAAGGATTCGGGCGCCTCATATGCATGTGCGAATGTGCGGCCGGTCATCTCTTCCTATCTGGCCATCGACCTGGACCGACCATTACTCCTGGATGCGGTGTGTACACACCACACAGAAACAAGACCGTGGGAGGAAATCTAGCTGGGAAACAAAGAAAGAAAGCTTGCGCGTCAAGCTCGGGCCTCGGGCTCTACGGGGGGCGATATACTCATGTCCATGTGCCCAGCTTGGCTGTCAATCGACGCGGTGAGACTCTGGCTTTATGCCGAGGCCGAGACCAGGGTGAGGTGGCAGCCAGCCGAGACTCGGTCGATCCAGCTGGGACTTTCCCACCGCCACACGGCAACCTACATACTTACGCTACTGCACACACGTACCGATCTACTAATTGATGTACGCATATCCATCGATGCTGCATGCCTAACACAGTATAGCTACTGGATAACTGGAGTACTACTAGTGAAAGATCGTAGGATGGCGCGGGCGCCGCAGCATGAAGAAGAAAAATTAAAAACGATTTCTTTCTTTAATTGATTACCTGCTGCTCGATCACCTCAAGGAAAAAAAAAGGTGAGGAATCTACGTACCTAGCTATATACTGTATATGCCTAGACATGATATAGCTGCATGCTGAGAGTAGTTGGTACGTTTTGCGCATGGTCTCCACCGACACGAACGCTCGATCGCTCGACTTGTCTCGCTACGCACGTACAATTAAACAGTTACGTACCGTAAGCACGATTCTCTGTCTATGTACTCCCTCCGTTCCGTTCCACGATTATTGTCGAAATATTACATATATCTAGACATTTTCTTTAAGAATAGAATTATGAAATTTGAGACAAGATTTATGAAACGGAGTTAGTATTAACTAAGATCCCTCGTCAACTAATCAAGGTGAATCGTGTTTGGCCTCCTTGAAAGGAACCACACGCACTCTTCTTCGGTGCCGGGAGGAGTGGTTCATTTTAGTTAGCACACTTGGCTTTTTCCACACGTGGCCAAAGTGATTTGCGGCTCGGCTAGGGCGAACGCTGGTGGCCGAACCGTTTTTCTACTTCCTCTGATCCACATTAATCGTCCAGATGTTACATGTATCTAAACGTTGTTTAGACATAGATACATCTAAATTTGAGACAACTATAAAATATGGATCGGAGGGATTACTGTGTTTTTCCTGTCTAGAGCGACGCGGATGGAGCATACACAAGACAGCGAGGCCGGCATATACGAACGTACCCAGGAGCGGTGGAACGTAAGCGGTGCGGTGCAACAACCCAACGGGACGGTCGGTCATGTCTGAGCTAATTAACCAGGTCACATTGAAAACACCCCGCACGTGTACATATCCGATCGATGTGGCGTACCATAACCGGCCAACTTAGCCCGACGAGTGGGCTTTGTCTGTCATATTCATTATAATTTGAGAAATCAATGCAGAGTGAAAATATAAACACTAAATGGGGCACACCGGTGAAAAAATACAGCAAATGCGGTATTAAATGGTCAAAAGTAAGTAAAGTTATTACTTTGTGTAATTTTGGACACTCTGTTGATAGGAATACAAAGGATTTTACCATTTTTTTGTGGCGGAGAAAAAAGTGGCTTGACTAATTAGCCAGTCGTGAAAGAAACAAGTCGACCGAGTTTGATCCTTATGGTCTAACTTATAAGTCATAGTTAACGACCCGATCGAACACGTGTTAATATTATCATTGCTTCTAGTCAATTACTATCATCGATCGCGAATCGAGTTTGACATGAGTACGTACTAAGTTGATCGATGTAGCCTCGTCGAAAGGAACTATACGTAGTCTAGTTGTGTTGCATTTTTAGGGTTCTTCAAGGGAGAGAAGTGTATATCAGTATATGCAAATATAGGGGGGAGATGAAGGTGTACGGTTGATCAGCTGAGAAAGAAACTAGTCAGATTAATTTCAGTCGCTTACAAAACAGAGTAGTTCCCAACTCCAACACGTGTTGGTGCTATAGCTGGTTACCATCATTCACCGAGTCGACGCAGTAAGTCATTTGGTTATCTAGCCTTGTTGAAAGGAACTACACTAGCTGTCAATTGTGCGTGATGCATTTTTAGTAGTTCCCCAGTTAATTTCACTCTAACTTTATTCCTACAGTAAATATTCCATCATGTACCTTGTTGAAAGGCATAGTTACCGATCGATCGTCCCAGCCGGAGACGTGTCAATTAATTAATGGTTCTTGTCAGATTACAGTGGTGAACCGAGTGCAACACTCTAAAGGTCCTCGTCGTCGAAAGGAACTACTCTAGTTAATCGTGCTGCATTCCTAAGGTTTTCTGGAATTGAAGTGGAATATATACATGTGTGTGTGCAAGATCAAAGGGGGATGCCATGCGCCGTACATAACTAGTCCAGTTTAATTTTTGACGAGCTTATAATTGACATATCAACGAAAACAAAGGCGTGTTAGCCACCGGTTAACTATTAGTAACAGCGTGCAAAAGTTGAGATTTTTCGTCACATGGAAAGGAACTACTCTGAATTAGAAGGTCTTTGATGATCAAAGGTGAAAGGAGCTATAGTCCAGTTAATATTAACAGTGCTAGCGGTGAAAATAATGCTTGAGGTAGAAGGTCTATCTAAGTTACAAGGAACAATAACTGGTCAGTGCAAACGTACCATCAGAGTCAACTATAAGGATCAACTCCACTTTTATCACGCGAGCCTACTGGCTACTCTCTCTATTCCCAATTAATTGGCGCCGGCTATTTTTCAAAAATACTCCTATTAATTTACGAAATCAACCTGCACCGCAAGAGTAATAATTACCGATTGACTATGATGACCGAGTGTAGCTCAATTGATCTTCTCCTTGAGAGCAAGCAACTCTCGGAGTCTCACGAGAAGGGCTGCAAGCCTGCAACAGAGCGAAGAAAAGGAACCGAATGCTACCATATTTGTTTTTTCTATAGCAGATTTTTTTTAATAAACTTTGGAAACGAATACTTAAGCAAATAATGTCGAAAACGAATACAGAGTGAATACAGTACATTTGAAGATACAGTCGGAAACTTCGATCTAAGTTTAGGTGTAGTGGCTAATCAACCAACTATTAGAGAAGCTAACCCTGAAGATCTAGTCAAGTTAAAACATCAGCCTAAATTGTACTAACTTTCATTTCTAATGTAAGAAGTTCTAGATTTGTCCTAAGTCAAACTTGTTAAAGTTTGAGCAAATTTATACTACCTACGTCCTAAAATAAGTGATGTGGATTTTTATAAGAATCTATACAAATCCACGTCACTTGTTTCAGGACGGAGGGAGTAGAAAAATGTATCAGCACCTAAAATATCAAATAAGTAAACTATGAAAATGTATAACATGGTGGATTTAATAGATGTTGGTTGGTTTTTCTCTAAATTTGGTCAAAGTTTTAAGACATTTGACTCAAGACAAATTAGCAAGAACTTCTTACATTTAGGAACGGAGGAAGCAGTAAGTAGATAGGCATTAAACTATGTACAAAGCAATATGGGTAAATCATGTTAGCTAGGATGGTAAAAGAAGTAAAGATCGAGAATGAAGGACAAGGTAATTAATTAATATTTTACATGGCAAACCCTTTTGGGGAAATACCTAGGGGCGAACCCAGAACAAAATCGACCAGGGGTCCTACACATAAAATGGTTCCATATAAAGTTATTATAGGGGGTGCACTCTTATGAATATATATAGTAGCTAGGGAAGGTAAAAATGAATGTTACCGGGTGTCCACTGCTTCCCCTAAGCTCTATGTGGGTAAGATCTTGAAATACCATGCAGGGGTTCATGACGACAAATTGAACTTCACTATATCAAGGGTGTTCACAGAACACTAAGATTTACAACTAGTCGCCAACTCATCATGTCCGGCTTACAAGATGTGTAAATTGTTGGCATGTATTATAGCTCACGCGGAAGGAAAAATCTAACCAGCTAAAAGTAAAAGAATTTGTATTGAGCAAGTGTTTCATGGGTGGAAATGTTGAAAGCTTCTCTTCTTTCCTGCTTCCCTCCCATGCTTGCTTTCTATTGGACTAGGTATCGTAATAAATCCATACATCCATCTGCAACACATGAAGTGATGACTCGATCATGTGGTGTACAGAGGTGTCAAGTTCGTAAGCTTCTTCTCTCTCACCATTGCTTGCTCACTTTCCTCGGTAGGCATTGCAATCCATCTGTACACCAACACAATGCAACGGCGGTGGCCGTGGTGGTGTACAGAGGTGGCAATTTGGAAGGTTCTCTCCCCCCTCCTCTAGTCTTGCCCATTTTCCAATTATGCATCGTAAGCCATTAATCTATCCATCTGTCAACGCTCTGCACATGGTGATGCTCAAAGTAGGCCATGCCCCTTCTCCCTTGCTTGATCGTTTTCGAAGTAGGCCATCAATGCACACGCACGACGGTTCTCGAGGCGGTGTATCGACGTGGCTAGTTTGTAAGCTTCTGCCCCTCTCCCCTTGCTTGCTCGCTTTCTGGATAGAAATTCTTATCAATCCACCGATGCATCAACATGACACATGGGCTATGATCGACCGATCAAGGTGGTGTGCAGTGCTGGCAAGAGTTCGGTGGCTTTTTATCGTCTTTCTGACTCGGCATCGCAATCCATCTACGAACTCGACACATGCACACACGTGGCGATGCTCGAGGTAGTTGCAGTGGCTGCAAGAGTTTGGAAGCTTTTTATCGCCTTTCTGACTCAGCATCATAATCTAATTAACAGTGGCGACAAGTTTCCGAAATCTTTCTATAGCCTTTATGACTCGGCATCGTAATCTAACCAACGAACTCATCGCACACACGCACACGGCGATGCTCAAAATTGTGTGCAGTTGCAGCAAGAGTTCGGAAGATTTTTATCACCTTTATGACTCGGCATCGTAATCATCTAATCAACGAACTCATCACACACACGCACATGGCGATGCTCGAAATTGTGTGCAGTGGTGGCAAGAGTTCGGAAGCTTTTTATCGCCTTTATGACTAGGCATCGTAACTAATCAACGAACTCATCGCAGACAAGCAGACGGCGATGCTCAAGATTATGTGCAGTGGTGGCACAATTTCAAAAGCGTTTTATCACCTTTATGACTCAGCATCGTAATCTAATCAACGAACTCATCGCGCGCGCACACGCACACGCACACACACACACACACACGGCGATGCTCGAAATTGTGTGCAGTGGCGGCAAGAGTTCGGAAGCAATTTATCACCTTTATGACTCGGCATCGTAATCTAATCACAACGAACTCACCGCACACACACGCACACGGCGATGCCCAAGGTTGTGTGCAGTGGCGGCAAGAGTTCGGAAACTTTTTATCGCCTTTATGACTCGGCATCGTAATCTAATCAACGAACTCATGGCACACATGCACACGGCGATGCTCGAAATAGTGCGTAGTGGCGGCATGAGTTCGGAAGCTTTTTATCGCCTTTATGACTCGGCATCGTAATCTAATCACAACGAACACATCGCACACACGCACACGGCGATGCTCAAGGTTATGTGGCGAGAGTTCGGAAGCTTTTTATCGCCTTTATGACTCGGCATCGTAATCTATTCAACGAACTAATCGAACACACGCACACGGCGACGCTCGAAATTGTGTGCCGAGGCGGTGTTACAAAACCAGCAGCTCTTTTGTCTCGACCAGAGCGGGTCATGAAAAGAAGCCGCTAGAGTTTACCCCGATCGAGCAGCGTGTCTCGCAAGACGAAGTAATTAAATTAAGCAGCGGACGTTCGCTCCTTGAGGTACCTAGCTCATAGAAGCTAAATAAGCTTTCCGGAGTAGGAAGGCAGCCGCACGTACGCCGCGGATGGACACATGCATGCATGCACACTGCATTGCATTGCACTTGCATGCCGTCATGGATAACCACAGAGCTCTAGATCGAGAGTTGCTCATTTGCTTTGCTTAATTGCGGCGTGAAGCGTTAAAATTGCGTGCGTTCATTCGAATCCATCGCAAATGCAATGCTTCGGGACGACTGGTAATATTCATCCATCAATGCTTGGGGCTCCCGTGCCAAATTAAACGGCCGTTATATATGCATGTGGTTGTGGAGCGCTAGCTAGCTCGGGCACGTCCCTGTCGGAACAACTGGGCTAAATTGGCACGGGACGGGCTGTAGACCTCAAGCTTAATTAATTCAAATCAGCAATGTGCCCCACGTTAGTTCGAGGAGCGCCATCAAGGTACACGGACGAGCGGACGATACGCGCCCTAGCTTAATTAACGCCCCTATCTCCTAAGTTATCGGACATTCTCCACCGTATATTACTAGTTTCCCGTTGCCAGGGATACCCATCAAGATTGTACGTAAAACGGGCATTTTTTTTCTCTTTACGGGGACCATCAATGTGGGCGGAAATTTATCGTGCTCTCGTGCATTGCCAAAAAAAAACAAAGCATGCAGCTAGCGGTAGAATTGGCCGGGGCTCTGCATGCATGCATGCACCTTTTGGCTGTGACCCAAGTTAATTCATTGCTCCTAGCTAGAACGAACGATCCCTGTCTTTCTATATCGTCTCCTGCTGCGTGAGCACTTTTCATCTCACAAGACAAGAATATGTGTGCGCAGCAGCACCCATAAAATGCTTCCATCTCTTTCATTCATCTATGCATTTTACTGCTTCTGCCTCAAGTGAATGCCACTACCCCAAAAATGCCAAGTCGCACAACAAAGACTGGTCCTGCTTTTATATATATTGGCACATAAATTTGTATGCAGAACAGGAGCGCTCGTAATAAATGAATTCATGCATGCATGGGCGTCGTACAGACAGAAGGCAGCATTGCATTGCAGTCATTTCCATTGTAATAAGGTCATCGATCACACACGGTCACAGCTAGGAAGGCTTGTACGGTACTACACTGGAACCAGCTCACGGAAGCATGGCAATGGATGCTGCTACAGACTATACAGAGGAGAGGAGAGAAAAGGCAAAAGAAAAGAATCTTCGACCTTAGCTAAGCCCAGGCTACCAAAGATGTGCAATGCAAGCGCAAGCCCCACCATGCACCACCAAGCTAGCCAGACCAAGAAATTATATCATAATATCCAGGCGCATAACAAACAAACTAATCATCACCCCCTCCTTTATTCCCCCCCTCCCTGATTGCACCACATTACTAACATTATTTACGCCACATTAACGAATCGGCCAGGAAATCGTCATATCTTGCTGCACTGATCACATTACAATATTCCTGAGGCGCCGAAAAAAAAGGCAAAGGGCCGGTTAGTTATTTAATCCATGGAAAATTGCCGGTTAATTAGTTTTCTTGGGCAGGGGTATCGCAGACCACATGGGCACGTACTGTACAGGCAGGCAGACGAGTGGAAGCAACCTGGTAGGTAGGTAGGAGAGAACAAACAGAAGGCCACCACTATGATGCGCTCGCTCGCCACCTACGCATTATACGGCGCACACAGAGATTATAATTATAATTACACAGCGGTAACACATTACAGCAAGCGCAAACCGCAAACCGCAAAACAAGAAAAGGGGAGAGAGAGAGAGAGCCCACAGATCACTGGAGGTTGGTTAGCTCAAGAAGACAAGCGAGCGGCGAGAGCTGAGCTGAACCCCTCTACCGACACTCGTCTGGCGCCCCCCATAAATCCCCCCCTCCCCCCGCCCCGCTTTACTCATAAACACAAACAGCAAAGCCTTCTTCTTCCTCCACATCCTTCCTTCCATCTCTTCGAGCTCTCACAGGCAGCCTTAGAGCTTCTTGCATTGTGGTGGGAGCAAGTAGTTTGGGGGGAGATTGGGACGGCGGCCATGGCGCCAGCGGTGGCCGGCGGGAGCAGCCGGGGTGCAGGGTGTAAGTGCGGGTTCCAGGTGTGCGTGTGCTCTGGGTCGGCGGCGGTGGCGTCGGCGGGTTCGTCGCTGGAGGTGGAGAGAGCCATGGCGGTGACGCCGGTGGAAGGGCAGGCGGCGCCGGTGGACGGCGAGAGCTGGGTCGGCGTCGAGCTCGGCCCCGACGGCGTGGAGACGGACGAGAGCGGCGCCGGCGTCGACGACCGCCCCGTCTTCAAGACCGAGAAGATCAAGGGCGTCCTCCTCCACCCCTACAGGTATAACACACACTGCCGTCCTGTACCACCTCACTCCATTAAATTCTTCCCTGCACTACTTGCTAGCTGATATCATGGTAGCAGTAGGAGAGTACTGTGTTCATCTTCCATCTACCCATGCCAGCTAGTACTACTTGATTACTGTACTTCCAATTCAATTCATGCTTGTTTGTTTTTATTAACATGTTATTAGTAGTATTGCTTAGTTTGTTTTTGAGCGTGTTAGTGTTATTATTAGTACTAGTGATGCACGCATTGGGCAGCGGTTTTTGTCAGTAGGTCAGTTACGCGGCATAAATTTCATTTTGGCCGGTTGTTCATCAGGATTAGGAGTGCCTAGTTAGCAGCAGTTTGTTTGACTACTAGTACTCCTGGCCTGGTCGGTGTTAATTACTAGTATTAACCTGACTAATTAAATTAAATTAATTTACTTTTTGGGGTTAGTTTAGTTTCTCCCAGACAGTTGCACGTTAGAGCCGGGCCCGGGCTCGAATCCACCCAAAAACAGCGCGTCCCGGGGTGTGCTGTCGGCTCGGTGCTGCGCTGTTTTTTTTCTTTTCTTACTCCGTTTAGACTGTCTACATCCTCTGATATGTGGGCCCGGTAAAGGAGGCGTTTAAGCCGTTGGGCCTGCCTGCCGCAGCTGGCAGGTGGGCCCACGCGGCAGCCACCCTGGCGGCTCATAAATCCTTGCCCCTTTCGTTTCGACTCGAAAAGAAAAAAAAATACTGGCTGTGGGGGCGTTGGCTTGGCCGCTTTTGCGATGGGAATCCGAGGTGAAACGAAATGAAGCCAGGAGGAGGGAGACAGTAGGCATGGCTTGCATGTGAATCCAAGCAAGCTATCATTGAAAGCTTCTTTCTTTTCCTTTCTTTTTCCCTGCATGGGTTAGGTCGGGCTGCAGTGACAAAAGTTAGTTATAATACACTTTTAGCCGGGACTGGGATAGGATGTGGGGAAAGACAGTAACGTGTTCTTGTTTGTCTCCAAAGATTTGTACCCGTGGGTTGCAGTAAGATGAGAGGTTTCTGGTTTCTAGTTGTAGATGCGGTGCTGCCGTTGTTGGTAGCTTTCGTCGAGGCTCTTTTTTTTTTTATGTAGAGTACTAGCATATTAGGGGGAAAAGAAAAAAAAGGAAGAAAGAAGACCATCACGTCATACATGTCATAAAAGTCGGGAGGAAAAAAGGCAGGAAAAGAAGTGGTGGCTTTGCATGAATGTGTGTGTGTAGAGTCGTGTTGGCTGGCACCCAGGAGAGGAGATGCATGTGCATATAGGAAAGAAAAAAAAAGGGCACGGTTTTACATTTATGTGCTAGCTAGCTATAGCTGTTCCAAGTCCACCCACCTTGCACAACATTATTTTTGCGGAGCACAAAACTAGCAACGCTACAAGATTTTCTGCCGGTGAACGCGTGCAAGGAGCACCCAGTTTTAGTAAAACGTTTGTTTTTACCAGAGGAGGATGAGAGATTGAGAGCTAGGAGAAGGTTCCAAGTCCCTTTTTGGCCTTAATAGCCTCCCAAAAATAAATGGAGGAAATGAGAAGAGCGGTCCATGATGGAGCGAAGGAAAGAATCCAGCCCACTGGGAGTCATCATCCTTTTGGGTCCTACCGACAGGCAAGGCATGTCGGTGCCAGCTCACCACGCCTCATTGACCTGCCAGCTCCCTTGGCTGTCCGCCGCGACGCTCGAACACGATGCGATGCCCCCTCTTACCGCTTTTTTTTTGGCACTCACTAAAAATTAATTAATTAAAATCATCATCCCCACTACCAGCACCATTGCGCTATATTGCTAGCTGTCTCTAAGTTGGAAAAAAGATGAACATGCCGCATGTCCCCCCCCAATTATTGCTCCCAATCATCACCCACCAACAAACAAACACCACACTGGGTTATTATTAATCCCAACAAGTTTAATCTAATCTAATCTAATCTAATTGACCTGCACAATAATTCTTTTTTCCTTATTTACTGCTATCAGTAACTGACAGTGAATTATCTGTTGTGTGAATGACAGGGTGCTGATCTTTGTTCGTCTGATAGCGTTCACCCTGTTCGTGATCTGGCGTATCTCGCACAAGAACCCGGACACGATGTGGCTGTGGGTGACCTCCATCTGCGGCGAGTTCTGGTTCGGCTTCTCCTGGCTGCTGGACCAGCTTCCAAAGCTCAACCCGATCAACCGGATCCCGGACCTCGCCGTGCTCCGGCAACGCTTCGACCGCGCCGACGGGACATCCACATTGCCGGGCCTCGACATCTTCGTCACCACGGCCGACCCCATCAAGGAACCCATCCTGTCGACGGCCAACTCCGTGCTCTCCATCCTGGCCGCCGACTACCCGGTGGACCGCAACACCTGCTACATCTCCGACGACAGCGGCATGCTCATGACCTACGAGGCCATGGCGGAGTCGGCCAAGTTCGCCACCCTCTGGGTGCCATTCTGCCGCAAGCACGGCATCGAACCACGCGGGCCGGAGAGCTACTTCGAGCTCAAGTCGCACCCGTACATGGGGAGAGCGCACGACGAGTTCGTCAATGACCGCCGCCGGGTGCGCAAGGAGTATGATGACTTCAAGGCCAAGATTAACTCTCTGGAGACTGATATCCAGCAGAGGAATGATCTGCATAACGCTGCCGTGCCGCAGAATGGGGATGGGATCCCCAGGCCTACCTGGATGGCTGATGGAGTCCAGTGGCAGGGGACTTGGGTCGAGCCGTCCGCTAATCACCGCAAGGGAGACCACGCCGGCATCGTCCTGGTCAGTATATCGATCTTGCTTGCTCTGTTTTTACTTACATTTCTGCATGGTTTAGTAACGATGGTTGGCGTAGTCTCGTTGTCGTGGCAAATTCCCTCGTGGAATATGTTGTTGGTTAGGCTGTTAGGGGCTCGTCATTAGTAGTGTCCATGTGATGGGGATTGGGGAGGGGATTTGATGGGGGTGATGGTGGAGAGGGCAACCACCATCGGACATGGAACAAGACATGCAAGAAACGCATCGATGGATGCTCTCTTCTGTTATGGTCTTCTTGTGTGGACAGCCAGCAATTCTCAGTTTTTGATGCTGTGTCTGTGTGAGTGTGACGAGGTGGTTGGGCTGGTCCTTTCCCTCTCGTCCCGACATACAGCTGCAGCGTCGGCCGGCTTTAAACACGCCCCCCCTCCCATTTAATTCACCTGCCTGCCCTGCCCCTGCTTTGTCGTTAACTTCGCCTCCCTCAATCATTCATTCATTACTCTAATTTTGCCACTCAGTTAGTCCTAGATCTGCCCAAGTACAGTATATACAATCTTAATAACCTTACTTAATTAAGTTACTACTTGTTACCCCTGCACACAGTCACTGTATCTAATTAACCACCCCTAGTTTCACCCAAGGTAGTAGGAGTACTGTAATTAGTAACAAGTGGCAGTAACAAGCATGTCCAGCTTTTACTGTTACCATTTCGATTTCACCCGAGGTAATTAATTAGGAAGGGTGGATCTGGGACTGATTAAACTTTTTTGCAATGCAATCCACAGGTTCTGATTGACCACCCGAGCCACGACCGCCTTCCCGGCGCGCCGGCGAGCGCCGACAACGCGCTGGACTTCAGCGGCGTGGACACCCGCCTCCCGATGCTCGTCTACATGTCCCGCGAGAAGCGCCCAGGCCACAACCACCAGAAGAAGGCCGGCGCCATGAACGCGCTCACCAGGGCTTCCGCGCTGCTCTCCAACGCGCCCTTCATCCTCAACCTCGACTGCGACCACTACATCAACAACTCCCAGGCCCTCCGCGCCGGGATCTGCTTCATGGTCGGCCGGGACAGCGACACCGTCGCCTTCGTGCAGTTCCCGCAGCGGTTCGAGGGCGTCGACCCCACGGACCTCTACGCCAACCACAACCGCATCTTCTTCGACGGCACCCTCAGGGCGCTCGACGGAATGCAAGGCCCGATCTATGTCGGCACGGGATGCCTCTTCCGGCGCATCACCGTCTACGGCTTCGACCCGCCCAGGATCAACGTCGGCGGGCCATGCTTCCCTGCTCTCGGTGGCCTGTTCGCCAAGACCAAGTATGAGAAGCCCAGCATGGAGATGACCATGGCGAGAGCCAACCAGGCCGTGGTGCCGGCCATGGCCAAGGGGAAGCACGGCTTCCTGCCGCTCCCCAAGAAGACGTACGGGAAGTCCGACAAGTTCGTGGACACCATCCCGCGCGCGTCCCACCCGTCGCCGTACGCGGCGGAGGGGATCCGCGTGGTGGACTCCGGCGCGGAGACTCTGGCTGAGGCCGTCAAGGTGACCGGATCGGCATTCGAGCAGAAGACCGGATGGGGCAGCGAGCTCGGCTGGGTCTACGACACTGTCACAGAGGACGTGGTGACTGGCTACAGGATGCACATCAAGGGCTGGAGGTCCCGCTACTGCTCCATCTACCCGCACGCCTTCATCGGCACCGCCCCGATCAACCTCACGGAGCGGCTCTTCCAGGTGCTCCGCTGGTCCACCGGCTCCCTCGAGATCTTCTTCTCCAAGAACAACCCGCTCTTCGGCAGCACCTACCTGCACCCGCTCCAGCGCGTCGCCTACATCAACATCACCACATACCCGTTCACCGCCATCTTCCTCATCTTCTACACCACCGTGCCGGCGCTCTCCTTCGTCACCGGCCACTTCATCGTGCAGCGCCCGACGACCATGTTCTACGTCTACCTGGGGATCGTGCTGGCGACGCTGCTCATCATCGCTGTTCTTGAGGTCAAGTGGGCTGGAGTGACAGTGTTCGAGTGGTTCAGGAACGGGCAGTTCTGGATGACGGCTAGCTGCTCCGCCTACCTTGCTGCTGTGTGCCAGGTGCTCACCAAGGTGATCTTCAGGAGGGACATCTCATTCAAGCTCACTTCCAAGCTGCCTGCTGGGGACGAGAAGAAGGACCCCTATGCCGATCTGTACGTGGTGCGTTGGACTCCACTCATGATCACTCCAATCATCATCATCTTCGTCAACATCATCGGCTCGGCGGTGGCCTTCGCCAAGGTGCTGGACGGCGAGTGGACGCACTGGCTCAAGGTGGCGGGAGGAGTCTTCTTCAACTTCTGGGTGCTGTTCCACCTCTACCCGTTCGCCAAGGGTCTCCTGGGGAAGCATGGCAAGACCCCCGTCGTCGTGCTCGTCTGGTGGGCATTCACCTTCGTCATCACCGCCGTCCTCTACATCAACATCCCGCACATCCATGGAGGAGGAGGCAAGCACAGCGTGGGGCATGGGATGCACCATGGCAAGAAGTTCGACGGCTACTACCTCTGGCCGTGAGCGCGCGCCGCGGGGCCGGCGCGCGGGGGTCGATCGGGACGAAGAAGATCGACAGACAGACAGAGCCTGTGTGAGTTGATGCATCGCATCCTGCATTGCATGAGAAACAAGAGACAGAGTCATCATCCACTGAAATGTGGAGTGTGCATATAGATGGATGCATCGTTCTGAACCTGGTGATCGTCAAGAAGCAGAGCTGCCAAAGTTTGAACCTTTTCTTCTTCTTCTTCTTCTTCGACTTTTTTGCTCTTAGTTTTGTCCAGAGAAAGTTGGTTTGATTCCATTTAGTTTTTTAATTACCCGTGGTAATTAATTATATGTACTTAATTATACATATTACCGGAACAAGGGTGGGGGGTACTTACCGGCGGGGCCGGGCTGTAAGTACTAGTACATGCTGGAGAGGTATACAGACAGAGGGAGAGGCTGGGAGCGGGGCCCCGTGTGGTGGTATTCTTTATTTTATTAGTATATGGAAACAATAATTTAATTATATTCATTTGTGCATTCTCTTCTCTTCACTAATCTCAACTCTGTTTTTTCTAGAAACACAGAGTACAATATTGTACACACAGTCTGGCACCATCACATACACAACATCTATTCAAAGCTAATAGAGTCGAGTCACTGTCGGGGTCTCAAAACTGATGGAGTCACCACGAGCATTTGACTTTCAGTGGGAATATCTTTTGAATGATAATCCGCCTTGGACAGGATGTCAAACCTTGAGTCAATTTGGCACAGGATGTCAAACCTTGAGTCAATTTGATCCCTATATTAATTTCTTGCGAAGAATTAGATCCCCATAGTTAAATAGAATCACTCCAGTAATTCACCCAAGCCAAAGTGAGGGTAAGCTTTCAACATTGTCCTGAAGAGGCTTCGGTGTATAGCCCATGTTCTAGTTTAGCTGGGGAGGCTGGCAAGCGTGCTCCAGCTTCTGAGGACAACAAACCTTCTCTGTTTCTTTTGTCTCTCCTCCAGGAGTTCCTTTTGCCTCTAATCTAGGATGTAATTCTAGGGATGCAAGCCGGTATCTTTCATCCTGAA
Source organism: Brachypodium distachyon (assembly GCF_000005505.3). Taxonomy (NCBI): domain Eukaryota; kingdom Viridiplantae; phylum Streptophyta; class Magnoliopsida; order Poales; family Poaceae; genus Brachypodium; species Brachypodium distachyon. The sequence continues at coordinate 14,498,966 of NC_016133.3, forward strand.
TATAAGTAAATGTTTAAATTTATTAGACCAAAAGGTTGAACTAACAAGCCATCTAAACAGGAGTAATGGGATCACGTTTTTATCCCTAGATCTAACTTCTCCAATATCTCTTCTCCAATATTTGAATTTGTTGATCCTGCAAACATGAATAATACGAAGAATATAGGTAGTCTAGGATGAAAGTCTGGAGCATCCATCCTCCTCCCCCATCGATTGACCGCTTCCCAACTTGGCATTGCAATCCACCCTTCAATCAATGCAAAGGAAAACACCTTTGGAGTTCATGCTCTAAAGGACCCATATGAAATCTGTATTGTACTTGGAGAAGTAAGAGGTAAGGTTTTGAGGCAAAGAATCTAGATCCATTGTTATCTAACAACTCAAATAAGTCAAGTTTCAAAAAAGTTATGTCCTAATTGCACATTTAATCACTTAATAACACCATACTTAACATACATCTATTAGAATATATCTCTTAAATTATTTCTTGATTCCACATTTGAACACCTAACATTTGAACATCAATGTGATGAGATTTGTTGCTCGCCATGGTAACTATCCATCTGTCATCACAACAAGAAGCACTACCACTCGCGTGTTTCCTTTTCAAGCTAACCATGTTGATCCATGAAATCAGCATATGAGATCAAGATGATGCCGATACGTCGAAAACGTGTTTAACCCTTTTTGATGTTTGATCGTTTTTATGACTTTATCAAAACAAAAACTATGAAATTATCCTTTCCTGGTTCTTTCAAACTAGGCATTGTAATATATCCAACCATCCACATAACGCACAACGTGATAATTGAGCTTGTGTACCAAGATAGCAAGCAAGTGAGGAAGCTTCCCCCTCATTCTAATGTTTGTTAGCTTAGCAACTAGTCATCATAATCCATTGATCCATCAACGGATAGTGCACGACAATGATCAAGATGGTCTTCTGAGGTGGCAATTTTGGAAAGTTTTCTCTTGCTTGCTTTGTTTACAGCAAGGCATATCATCCAACCATCAACGTAACCCACATGACTTTGATCAAGGAATTGAGGTGGGAAGTTTGGATTCTTGTCCCTTTCATTCTAAATTGCTCACCGCCAACCGCATAGTTTCTTAGATACAACAAATCAACTCAGCGGTGGTGAGTATGTCAAGGCGACAAGTTTGGAAGCTTCTCCATGCCTCACTTGCTTGCTGGCTTACAGCCAAGCATGACGATCCATGTATACATCCGTCAACACTGCACACGCAATGATAATAGAGTTGGTGTAGCGAGTTGGAAAGTTTGGAAGCTTTCAACTCACGTCTTTCCCTACTTTCCGCTTTCTATTAGGCATTGTAATCGGCCCACATGCACATAGTAGTTTGTAACACCCAAACCTAGACTTGATGGTGGGCATCTTAGCCCACCCTAGCTCGGCCAGCCTTGGGCTTCACTTCTTCGCCCAAAGACCGCCTTAAAGTGACAAAAGGCTTGATAATACTCCATCTGTTCCGGTATATTAGGTCGTTCATTGTGAAATCCCGATTTCAGTTCACGGGGCCGATCTCGGTTCGAAGCGATCGAACGCATTCCATCTTCGCAAAAACGGCATTGCTTTAATTACAGATAGAAGTAGCAATGTGTTGCTCTAATTACGGGAATAGCTAACCAATCGTTCGCCGGCTTCCCGATTAAAAAGCCGTGTCCTGCTCCTCCCCTCCAGTCCAACACCGAAGTGTTTGCATGTAGCAGTTATGGCGCAATTAATCGTGGAAAGAAAATGGCAAGGGAGAGCGCTATACGAGGTCATGACTTTGCTAGGGTGAAAACGGAGAACCGCCAAATATACCGGAAGGGAGGAAGTATTTGGTAGATAAAATAAAAATATATACTTTTCCTACGAAGTGCTTAAATATTTTTTTTTATGTCAAAGTACTGTTTGGAAGTTTTGGATAGGGCAGACTCGAGCTTCATATCTTTTTGTCAGGGTTTTGAAAACCTCACTCAGGGTATGGCCGCGTCTAGTGATGGCCTATCTATGGGTTAGGACTCGTTAGATACCGCCGTATTGGGCTACCATTGCCCATTGTACACACTCGGGCCGAACCGGACCATACGTTCATGGACATCCATGAGCTCTATTGCGGAGATTCATTGTTAGATCCATGCTACTAGAATGACAGAACACATATGGTTTTAAAATCCTATCACCGATGGATTTCAAAACTGTTCGAACGTGAGACATCTCAAACGGGCTAAATCCGTTCTAAACACTACACCACGTTCTATATTTGGAGTCATTTTAAAAAGCCTCAAAAGGATGATAAAATGCCTCCAACAATATTTGAAGGCTTTTTGAAAAATGACAAGGAAGTTGGGGGAGGAGAATGTCATCTCAGGCATTTTGAAAAAAAGCCTCCAAAAATAGTATCCGAGGCTTTTTCTTAAAATGCCTTCAATTATTATTTGAGCCTTTATAAAGCATCTAAATATAGTGGATACAATTTATTCTTCCGTGCACTTTCCATTTCAAGCGTCCCACTCCCATGCCCTTTCACCGGCCTCCATCATCATTATCATCTAATTACCAACCCAAATCATATTTATTA